>NC_088404.1:51997315-52597315 GCF_034236695.1 Oncorhynchus nerka | reverse complement strand
CTAAATGATCCACAGTAACACTTTAAATGAAGGTACCCTTATGAAGTGTTTATAGAGGGTTCCTATATGCTTTATTAAAGTAACATGTTATACCCCTCATGCCAAAAGACAACATTGGTATGAATTATGATAACATGGCTAATGCTTTATGATGATTATCTCTGCCCCAGTCCCTCTTGAATATGGATAAATCCCTGATTATCCCTCTACAGTGGACAAATTAAGTGGACAACGGGGAATCAATGCAGAATCAGTGATGACAACGAGAGTTGTTTACCAAAAGCAATTACAAAACTGTTTGTCAGTTGGCGTCGTCTAATTCCCCTTCCTTTTCATTAGTGGGCAAAGCATCATCAAGTGTGTATGCGTACGTGCATATGAGCGTGTGTGTGTGTGTACACTGAGTAAAGAAAACATTAAGGACACCTGCTCTTTCCGTGAGATAGACTGACCAGGTAAATCCGGGTAAAATCTATGAATCCTTATTGATGTCACTTGTTAAATCCACTTCAATCAGTGTAGATGAAAGGTAGGAGACAGGTTAAATAAGGATTTTAAGGTTTGAGACAATTGAGAAATGGATTGTGTATGTGTGCCATTCAGAGGGTGAATGGGCTAGACAAAATATTTAAGTGCCTTTGAACGGGATATGGTAGTAGGTGCCAAGCGCACCAGTTTGTGTCAAGACCTGCAATGCTGCTGGGGTTCACGCTTAAAAGTTTCCCGTTTGTATCAAGAATGGTCCACCACCAAAAGGACATCTAGCCAACTTTACACAACTGTGGGAAGCATTGGAGTCAACATGGGCCAGCATCCCTGTGGAACGCTTTCGACACCTTGTGGAGTCCATGCCCCAACAAATTGAGGCTGTTCTGAGGGCAAAAAGGGGGAGGGGGGTGCAACTACATATTAGGAAGGCGTTCCTAATGTTTGGTATACACAGTGTGTGTGTGTGTGTGTGTGTGTGTGTGTGTGTGTGTGTGTGTGAGAGAGAGAGAGAGAGAGAGAGAGAGTGAGCGTGTGTAAGAGGAGGAGAGTGGGGGGGGGCATTTCCCTGCATGCGTCGCAGAGGAACCCCATTAGACAGAATGAACCTTTTAGTGCTATTGAAGAGTGAGCCGGGCCGATGTCACAGGCACTAAATCACTGCAAAATGGACCGTCCAGGGGTCCCAGCCCCTACTGCTGATGGAAGAGAGAGGGTGTGTGTGTGTGTGTGTGTGTGTGTGTGTGTGTGTGTGTGTGTGTGTGTGTGTGCGTGCGTGCGTGCGTGTGTGTGTGCGTGCGTGCGTGAGAGAGAATGAGTATTCCTGCATCTATGTCAGTGTGCAGCACGAGCAGCCATGGGAATCATGAGTCCACAATGTTCTCTCTTGAAAAACAACCTTTTGAGTTTGGAGTTGACACAGTAACCTTTCATGACTGGCCTCTTCCAGCTTAGTTCAGCTCACCCATCCTAGTGGAACTTACTACAGAACAAATTGAATGATTTCCCCATTTCGAGGAGAGGGAGCCTTTCAGATTTGTCCTGGATCGCTATGTGTTTGTATTTCATGTGGTTTTCATGACAACACCCAAGGTTTATGACACTGTATGAATTGATGACTTTGAAGTCAAAGTTGTAATGTAGCCCTTTTCCTGCAGTCAAATGACCTAGTGGCCTCATGGGTGGAATGTTATTCATATTTTCATCGTTTCATAATTAATCAACATTAATCAATGGTTAATACAGTGGCAAGAAAAGGTATGTGAACCCTTTGGAAATACCTGGATTTCTGCATAAATTGGTCATACAATTTGATCTGATCTTCATCTAGGTCACATCAATAGACAAACACAGTTTGCTTAAACTAATAACATGCAAAATATTATACGTTTTCCTGTCTTTATTGAACACACTGCGTAAACATTCACAGTGCAGGGTGGGGAAAGTATGTGAACCCTTGGATTTAATAACTGGTTGACCCTCCTTTGGCAGCAATAACCTCAACCAAATGTTTTCTGTAGTTGCGGATCAGACCTGCACAACGGTCATGAGGAATTTTGGAACATTCCTCTTTACAAAACTGTTTCAGTTCAGCAATATTCTTGGGATGTCTGGTGTGAACTGCTCTCGAGGTCATGCCACAGCATCTCAATCGGGTTGAGGTCAGGACTGACTGGGCCACTCCAGAAGGCGTATTTTCTTCTGTTGAAGCCAATCTGTTGTTGATTTACTTCTGTGTTTTGGGTCGTTGTCCTGCTGCATCACCCAACTTCTGTTGAGCTTCAATTGCAAAATGTCTTGATAAATTTGGGAATTCATTTTTCCCCAAACAATGATGCTTCCTCCACCATACTTTACAGTTGGGATGAGGTTTTGATGTTGGTGTGCGGTGCCTTTTTCTCTCCACACATAGTGTTGTGTGTTCCTTCCAAACAACTCAACTGTAGTTTCATCTGTCCGCCAATTTGGTGAAGCGTTTTTAATAGGGCAAGGCAGCTCCATCCAACATCTCCAATCTGGTCTCATTGACTGGACTCCAGGTTAGCTGACTCCTGACTCCAATTCACTTTTGGAGAAGTCATTAGCCTTGGAGTTCACATACTTTTCCCAACATACACTGTGAATGTTCAAAGGATGTATTCAATATAGACAAGAAAAATACAATCATTTGTGTGTTATTAGTTTATTAAGCACACTATGTTTGTCTATTGTTGTGACTTAGATCAAGATCAAATCAAATTTGATGATCAATTTATGCAGAAATCCAGGTAACGCCAAAGGGTTCACATACTTCTTCTTGCCACTGTACTTCATTCTTCTGTGCTGTATATAAAGGTGCAATATTGGGATGAATACAATATTGAATGCATTTCAACTCTATATCTGACATGGTACAGGTATACTTATTTTTAATAACCATGTGTATGAGGTGTATACTTTTGCGTCAAAGTAGATTTGTTTAAGATGACCAAGAAACACTGTGTGACCCTGATTTAGCCCACTGCAGTAAAGGGTTAAAAAACAATTATGTTGTGTGTCTAATTTCATACGGGAAAGTAACATTGGGGAAAATAAACTGTAATTACATGTATTTAACTACTGGAATCCCATTAATAAAATGACATGACCGGGGAAAAACTGGCCCTGACAAGTAAATTGTCTAAAATAAAGTGAAATACAACTTGCAGAAAGGCACACTGGGTAATATGTTAATGAGACAAATGTATTTAAAGCCATCACAGTATTTTACGTTGCGGGTCTCATCATCAAACTTAATCACACAAGAGAGCTAACTAAGCTGTTTGTAATTGCAAAGACAAACTTCAGTTTACTCAAGATTGTTTTTCAAATTCAACTCAAATTGAGCAAAAATGATTTGCTTAATTCTATGTGAGCTCAACAATTTCCCAATTTGAAGTCCAGCCAACTTGGATATTGTCACGGTTTTCATATGATGAAGGAGAGTCGGACCAAAATGCAGCGTGTATATTACGATCCATGTTTTAATAAACAAACGTAACACGAATCTAAATACAATTACTACAAAAACCAATAAACGTAAAGAAAACCGAAACAGCCTATACTGGTGTAACCTAACCTAGACAGGAACAAGGACACTAAGGACAATCACCCACAATACAACCAAAGAATATGGCTGCCTAAATATGGTTCCCAATCAGAGACAACGATAAACACCTGCCTCTGATTGAGAACCACTTCAGACAGCCATAGACTTATTCTAGAACACCCCACTAGCTACAATCCCCCATAATTACACACCACATACAAAAACCCATGCCACACCCTGGCCTGACCAAATAAATAAAGATAAACACAAAATACTTCGACCAGGGCGTGACAGATATTTAAGCTACATGGACTTTTAATATGTTGCATTTTTTTGTGTACATATTATACTGTGTACTAATCATACTACATACTATTTAGAACATACAGTTTAGTAAAAATGTATGCAGTAAGCAACAAATATCAACATACTAGGCTCACCCATACTGAGCATGCGTCAACTAATGCGCAATTGTATTGTCACGCCCTGACCTTAGAGATCCTTTATTCTCTATTTCATTCCAGTACGCTGCTGCCTGTGACTGGAACGAACTGCAAAAATCGCTGAAGTTGGAGACTTTTATCTCCCTCACCAACTTCAAACATCAGCTATCTGAGCAGCTAACCGATCGCTGCAGCTGTACATAGTCTATTGGTAAATAGCCCACCCATTTTCACCTACCTCATCCCCATACTGTTTTTATTTATTTACTTTTCTGCTCTTTTGCACACCAATATCTCTACCTGTACATGACCATCTGATCATTTATCACTCCAGTGTTAATCTGCAAAATTGTAATTATTCGCCTACCTCATGCCTTTTGCACACATTGTATATAGACTCCCCCCTTTTTTTCTACTGTGTTATTGACTTGTTAATTGTTTACTCCATGTGTAACTCTGTGTTGTCTGTTCACACTGCTATGCTTTATCTTGGCCAGGTCGCAGTTGCAAATGAGAACTTGTTCTCAACTAGCCTACCTGGTTAAATAAAGGTGAAATTTAAAAAAATAATAATAATTTAAAAGCCAGGAGTGGAGGACATCCTGGACTTGGGACGAAATAATGGCAGGAGACAAAAGCCTGCAATGGAAGCAGGCAGAAGCAGTGAAGGAGGGACGGCGACGACACCGGGGTTCGCGCCCACGACGTAGGCCCAAGAAGCAGCCTTCAGTGATTATCCATGGCCCGGAGCCTCCAGTGATGATGCATGGCCCAGAGCCTCCAGTGATGATCCATGGCCCGGAACCTCCAGTGATGATCCATGGCCCGAAGCCTCTAGTGATGATCCATGGCCCAGGGCTTTCAGTGATGACCCATGGCCCGGAGCCTCCAGTGATGATCCATGGTCCAGAGCCTCCAGTGAGGGTTCCCAGTCCAGAGCCTCCTGCGAGGGTTCCCAGTTCAGAGCCTCCTGCGAGGGTTCCTAGTCCGGAGCCTTCTGCGAGGGTTCCCAGTCCGGAGCCTCCAGTGAGGGTTCCTAGTCCAGAGCCTCCTGCAAGGGTTCCCAGTCCAGAGCCTTCAGCGAGGGTTCCCGGTCCAGTTACTCCGGCGACGATCTACGGGCCGGAGCTTCCGGCGACGATCCATGGCCTGTTTCCTCCGGCAACGATCTACGGTCCCCGGCAATGATCCACGGTCTGTTCCTCTGGCAGCGATCCATGGTCCGGAGCTTCAGGCGACGATCCCCGCACCAGAGTCGCCACCGAAGCAGGCAGATGCGCGAGCGGAGCGGGGTCTACGTCCCGCACCGGAGCCGCCATCGAGGCTAGATGTCCACCCGGACCCTCCACTATAGAGTCAGGTTTTGCGTCCGGGGTCTGCGCCTTTGGGGGGGGGGGGTTACTGTCACGCACCTGACCTTATAGATACTTTATTCTCTATTTTGGTTAGGTCGGGGTGTGACTAGGGTGGGCATTCTAGTTTCTTTATTTCTAGGTTGGCTTGGTATGGTTCCCAATCAGAGGCAGCTGTCTATTGTTGTCTCTGATTGGGGATCATATTTACGCAGCCTTTTCCCACCTGTTGGTTGTGGGATCTTGTTTTTGTATTGTTGCCTTTGAGCACGACAAAGCTGCACGTTTGTTTCTTTGCTCTTTATTGTTTTTGTGGCGGTTCTCATAATAAAAGATGATGAACCCAAACCACGCTGCATTTTGGTCTGATTGTTCCAACAACGTTCGTGACATGTATGGGTTCACACCATTCGTTCTTTTTGGTACAGCCCATCCCCTTATCTGATTATCCACTGTTTGTCAAACACACGTGGATCTGTAAACACTGTTCTCTTCCTCAGTAGCATGCAGCAAATTTGTACTAGATGAAAAGCCAAATATGTGTACCCAAACAGCCTACTATTTAGGATGCAAATGTGGGTCTCCGGACACATCCATACATTTAGACTTCTGAAGCAAACACACACATTTTCTTCAGGACATTTCTAGTTAATTCATGAGTTTAAAAAGTTTTACTGTTGTTCTTTGCAAGGGATTATCAGAAGTACAGTAAGTACTATATAACATTAAGATGACGCCAGCAAAATATTTAACCTTTTAAAGACAGAAAAAGATTTATGAGGATATAGACACCTTTGAACGTTACAAAGTACACCAATATGGATGACAAATATCACATCTGATGTACAGAGATCATAAATCCTGATATCAGAGATACATGCTTATCGTGAAAGGGCCAAAGTGGGGTGATATGATCTATGGATCTATCGGTGTCTCCATTCGCTGCTAGGTGCTCCGAGGTTCGGGGCAAGTACCCTGCCCAGATAAATCACTTCCTCAAGAGAAAGGAAAATGCAACAGCACTTAAGTCATTAGCCGACTCCAACCTTCTGTAATGGCTCTCAATCTCCGAATCTAATCAGTGCTGTACACTACCACCAGCAAGGATGCTCTCCCTTGATTAAATAAAAGTTCAAGTGTGTGACCAAGCTAAGGGAACATTTGGGAACATTTGAGGGAACATTTGAACACCAGGAAACACACATGCACACACAAACACACCTACAACATAAATATATTAATCCATTATGCTAGCGGGATAGGAGGCTCAAACAAATACCAAGCTCACATTTGTGGACAGGTCATTACTTAAAGGCCCATGGAAAGTGCCACTTGACTTGTAAGAGCAGCCAAGCACTTGCTGGCATTGCTGTTGTTCATCCTGGGAACATTACACTGGGTGAAACTGGTCAATATCAGGGGATCTCTTTATCTACAGTGCCTTCGGAAAGTATTCAGACCTCTTGACATTTTCCACATGTTGTTATGTTACAGCCTTATTCTAAAATTGATTAAATACATGTTTTTCCTCAGTAATCTACACGCAATACCTTAGAATGACAAAAAGAAAACAGTTTTTTAGCTCTTTTTGCAAATGTTTCTACAACTTGATTGGTAAATTCAATTGATTGGACATGATTTGGAAAGGCACACACCTGTCTATATAAAGGTCCCACAGATGACAGTGCATGTCAGAGAAAAAAAACAAGCCATGAGGTCGAATGAATTGTCAGTAGAGCTCCAAGACACGATTGTGTTGAGGCACAGATCTGGAGATGACCACCAAATCATTTCTGCAGCATTGAAGGTCCCCAAGAACACAGTGGCCTCCATCAATCAATGGAAGAAGTTTGGAGAAATCGGAGAAGGGCCTTGGTCAGGGAGGTGACTAAGAATCCGATGATCACTCTGACAGAGCTCTAGTGTTCCTCTGTGGTGATGGGAGAACCATCCAGAAGGACAACCATCTCTGCAGCACTCAGCAATCAGGCCTTTATGGTAGAGTGGCCAGATGGAAGCCACTCCTCAGTAAAAGGCACATGACAGTCCGCTTGGAGTTTGCCAAAAGGCGCCTAAAGACTCTCAGAGCATAAGAAACAAGATTCTCTGGTCTGATGAAACCAAGATTGAACTCTTTGGCCTGAATGCTGAGCATCACGTCTGGAGGAAACCTGGCACCATCATTATGGTGAAGAGGATCTGTGGGGACGTTTTTCAGCGGCAGGGACTGGCCGAATACTCAGGATGAAGGCAAAGATGAACAGAGCAAAGAACAGAAAGATCCTTGATGAAAACCTGCTCCAGAGCGCTCAGGACCTCAGACTGAGACGAAGGTTCACTTTCTAACAGGACAACGACCCTAAGCACACAGCCAAGACAACGCAGGAGCGGTTTCAGGAAAAGTCTCTGCATGTCCTTGAGTGGCCCAGCCAGAGCCCGGACTTGAACATCTCTGGAGAGACCTGAAAATAGCTGTGCAGCAACACTACTCATCCAAGCAGACACCAATTTAGAGGATCTGCAGAGAAGAATGGGAGAAACTCGATGGCTGGGGGCCTCGGACGATTACATCCAAGAGGCGCTCCAAGGTTTCATCCGCATATCCACTTCTCCTGCGTCGGCTAGTTTCTTCTCCATGGCCAAGAAGGATGGAGGATTACTTCCATGCATTGATTACAGAGAACTCAGTGAAATCACCACAAAGTATTGGTACCCTCTCACGTTGGTGCCGGCAGCCATCGAACTGCTCTGCGGGCCATTGTATCCGTCTGCATATTTCTCGAAGAAACTGTCCCCTGCAGAGAGGAATTACGACATTGGTAATCGTGAGCTCCTGGCGTTGATGTTGGCATTAGAGGAGTGGAGACACTGGCTGGAGGGTGCCAAGGAACCATTTGTCATCCTCACCGACCATCGGTGGCTGGAGGACATACGGAGAGTGAGGAGTCTGAATCCTCGCCAAGCAAGGTGGTCCCTTTTCTTGACAAGCTTTGACTTCACGCTGACCTATCGCCCAGGCTCAAAGAACAACAAGGCCGATGCCCTGTCCCGCCTCTACGATTCAGGAGAGGGTCCTGTCCAGAATGCACCTATAATCCCATCCTCCCTCGTTGCCCCTGTGGTCTGGGACATAGATGTGGACATCTACTAGGCTCTGGTGAGGGAGCCCGCACCCACTAACTGTCCTCCTGAGCACATCTACATTCCTACTGGGATAAGCTACTGACCTGGGCACACACAGCTGTCGTCACTGAACATCCAGGTATTTCTCGCACTACCCAATCCATCTCTGAGAAATACTGGTGGCCCACCTTGGCAAAGGATGGCAAAGGATGTCACCAGCTACGTCAACTCCTGTTCCGTATGTGCCTAAAACAAATCCCCCCGTGCCACAGCGTCCCTGGTCCCATCTTTCCCTTGACTCTATTACTGATCTCCACTCCCCTGATGGTTTTACCACCATTTTGGTGGTTCTTTATAGATTTTCAAAATCCTGTCGTTTAATCCCTCTTTCTGGTCTCCTTACTGCTCTCCGAGTTGCTGAGGCACTATTTCAGCAGGTCTTCCGGCATTATGGCCTTCCGGAGGACATCGTCTCTGACCGTGGCCCCCATGGGTATAGAGAGCGTTTATGGAGATGCTCGGCGTCACGGTCAGTCTCACTTCCGGGTACCGGCCTCAGGTGGAGAGGATGAACCAGGAGCAGGGGAAGTTCCTAAGGAGTCACTGTCAGGACCGGCAGTGAGAGTGGGCTCGATTCCTTCCATGGGCAGAGTACGCCCAGAACTTGCTACGTCACTCCTCTACTGGGTTGACCCTCTTCCACTGTGTTCTGGGTTTTCAGCCAGCCCTGGCTCCGTGAACCCCGTGCCTAACCGAAGCTCCTGTGGTTGATGAGTGGTTCCGGCACGCAGAAGAAGTGTGGAGCGATCCTCCCGTGAGACTCCAGCGTGCCGTCCACTGTCAAAAGGAGCAGGCAGACTGTCACCGCAGTGACCAATGGCGGCGGGCTTTACACCACTCCGCACCCTAGGGATCGTGTCTGGCTTTCTATCAGGAACCTCTCACTCTGCCTGTGTCACGCCCTGACCTTAGATATCTCTGTTTTCTTTATATTTTGGTTAGGTCAGGGTGTGACTAGGGTGGGTACGTTTGTTTTTGTTCTGTATGTCTAGGGTTGTTGTAGGTCTAGGGGTTTTTGTATTTCTATGTTGGCCTGATATGGTTCTCAATCAGAGACAGCTGTTTATCACGTCTACTCCCACTCCTGTCATGTCTACTCCCGCTTCTCCCTTCCGGCATTCGATATCACCGGTATACTAACCACCAGTCCTGGGATCCATCATTACGCACACCAGAAAGGGTATGTGTCAACATGCTGACATATCGAAGCCTTTGTACTTAGGCATGAACGAAGCCAACATCGTCCTATTTAATCCAAAGCATGATTCATCACTCTAGAAAACACATTTCCACTGCTCCAGAGTCCAATGGCGGCGGGCTTTACACCACTCCAGCCGACCCTTGGCATTGCGCATGGTGATCTTAGGCTTGTGTGCAGCTACTCGGCCATGGAAACCCATTTCATGAAGCTACGGACGAACAGTTATTGTGCTGATGTTGCTTCCACAGGCAGTTTGGAAGTCGGTAGTGAGTGTTGCAACCGAGAACGATTTTTACGCGCTACACGCTTCAGCACTCGACGGTCTCATTCTTTTTTTTGTATTTTTTTTTGTTTTGAATTTTACCCCCTTTTCTCCCCAATTTGTGGTATCCAATTATTAGTAGTTACTATCTTGTCTCATCGTTACAACTCCCGTAAGGGCTCGGGAGAGACAAAGGTCAAAAGCCATGCGTGCACTGAAACAAAACCCAACCAAGCCCCACTGCTTCTTAACACAGCGCGCATCCAACCCGGATGCCAGCTGCACCAATGTGTCGGAGGAAACACCGTGCTCCTGGCGACCTGGTTAGCGTGCACTGTGCCCGGCCCGCCACAGGAGTCGCTAGTGCGCAATCTGACAAGGATATCCCTACCGGCCAAACCCTCCCTAACCCGGGCGACGCTAGGCCAATTTTGCGTCGCCCCATGGACCTCCCGGTCGCGGCCGGCTGCGACAGAGCCTGGGCACGAACCCAGAGTCTCTGGTGGCACAGCTAGCACTGCGCCACCCGGGAGGCCTCTCGACGGACCCATTCTGTGAGCTTGTGTGGCCTACAAGCTCACACTTCGTGGCTGCGCCGTTGTTGCTCCTAAACGTTTCCACATCACGATAACAGCACTTACAGTTGACCAGGGAAGCTCTAGCATGGCAGAAATTTGACAAACTGACTTTTTAGAAAGGTGGCATCTTATGCCGTTGCTCTGTTGAAAGTCACTGAGCTCTTCATGTAAAGCCATTCTACTGCCAAGGTTTGTCTATGGAGATTGCACGGCTGTGTGCTCGATATTATATACCTGTCAGCAATGGTGTGGCTGAAATAGGGGTGTCCACGTACACTATACTTACAAAAGTATCTCAGAATATTGAATGAGTCCATGTGTGATATTCTAAGTAATCCGAATATCGCATATGTCTAAAAGACATATCCAGATTCAAATATGGTTAAAATCCACAAAATTCAAAATATGCATCAGAAATGGTCTGTCTTTTCTAGAACATCAAAAGCATGTAAAGATATCCCCTGATATGGACCCTTTTTCAGTGTTAGGGATATTACATTTAATTGTTGAAACTTTGGGGCATCAATTAGATGTCCGTGGCGTATAGGGAGTGGAAGGGAGCTTGACATCATCCAATCATAGCCCTGACATCATCCAATGCTGTCTACAAGCACAGCTCTGCTACTGTAGTAGACTGCTTCCTCCACTCCCATTCAAGAAAAAGAGTCCAGAGATATAATATCCCCCTCAACAATCAACGTCTAGACCAGTGGTTGATGTGGGCTGGTGCTGGGCTAACAGATCTGAGTACTGGATCTTTATACAGTACCATGAGTACCGGCTCCCTTTTCATTCTACTTCATGCACTGCTCTAGACATTTAAAAAAGTATGTGGTTTGAGAGAATACAAAAAACATTTCTGAAAAGTGCCTTTGAAATATGTCTTAAATATTTCATGAAGTTGTTGTATGTGAAAGTTACACAATGAAAAACACTTAAAAACATACAACCACAGAGACAAGGTTTGGTTATAATGCATATGGCTCACCACAAATAGGCAGAAAAAAATGTTGCAGGTGGAGCATCACATGCATTACAGCCATTATGTATTGTTCAAGCATATATTTTCACTGGTTATTTTTCATATATCTGATATCCCCCTGGGATCCATATCCACTTGTACATGGGATTGGGATTTGTTTTCCCTGGGAGAGGATTCGATATGAAGGAACCAATGAAGCTCTTCCAATTGACATTTAACATAGTCATCTGTGTTGATCAGAGTTGATGAACACCAACGAGATACTTTCACACAGTGGCACATTACACGTATCAATATACGCAGCAATATATACGGCTCAGTTCTACACTTCTAAAAGATACACATCTTGCTTTGGGGCACTGATATTGCAGCGACACCACTGCGTGCTTGGCTCAATCACCACTGGAGAAGAAATCAGAAGGGTGCCTTTTCAGAAGCCAGAATGGAGGCAAGCAATTCCCCTCGAGAAAACTTGGCTCCCACATTTGGAGCCATTTCAGATTCAATCACACTTGATCAACTTGGACTGAGTCCCACGGTATTTATAGAAAGTTAAACGGTATGCGGGCATGAAACATGGCAGACGCTAATGTCTGCCCGTTATTTCTGCATCCACAGCAAAGCTGAGAGTTTAAAAAGGAAAGAGTCTCAGATTCTTTCTGAACTGTGCATTTCATTTCTGAAGTGACTAGTTAAAATATCTTGTCTTACAACCAGATCGCTGAGTCTTTGAAAAAAACGCTGTAACTCTTTACATTGCTTTAATACCTGTGTAATAACCCTGTAATTGCTACAGTAATAACATTGTAATAGCATGTTGTTAAATGGTACTTTAGTAACGGCATTATAATCACATGGTAATAGTTTAGCATTACGGTTGAGCATTACACACAAGAAATAGGAATGGTTCCATTTCCATTTCTAGAATCACTGTGCAATTACAACGCAATTACTGAAATAATGTGTTTTAACAATGTTATTGTATTAATAAATAAGTGTTAATAAATAAATACGTTTACACAGGTATAAGAGCGACTTAATTTTCTCGAAAAATCTAATATACATAGGCTAACTATTTTATTGGTGATTAAGGGGAGAAAATGTATTGTATCGTTACCCTTGTGTAGGACTAGTGTGAGCGCTACCTCATGCATGTCAGTCAACCTGCTCGTTGAAGAGAGGACCTGGAACAATCTATACACCTTCTGAGTTCCTTGTCATCCATGGCTACCATTCACTTCATGCATGTTGCATCTCTTCAGAGGAACCGAAGCAGGAGGTGGCAGGAGGCCACCCCCTTCTTCACCTCTGACACTAATCTCTCACCTCTATGGCTGTGTCACCCTCATTGGCGTAATTGAGTCTTGAAGCTAATGGCTTGGATGGTGTGGCGACGATGAAATTAATACACCATGTTCAGATGCAGCGATTGCATTTTCCCTCCGCGCTTGGAAATGGGGCCAATCAGTCAAACGCAGTAAAAGTTGTCAATCTTAAAAAGCCATTATTGTGACTTGATGGATTCCAAAGCACAAGAGCCCATTAACAACTTTAATGAATAGATTAGCCAGAGGAGCAGCCAGGTAGCTCAGGAACAACAATTGACCACTCGTGACCCACCTAACTCCTGCAACACTAACTTATAGTGTTAGATCTTAGCAGGCGTGTATGCAAACCCAGACATTTGTTATGATGAGGACATTGACTGGTAACTTGTTTTTTTAATCGCTGGGCTGGTATTCATAAAGGAGTCTCAGAGTAGGATAGCTGATCTGGGATCAGGCGCAACTTTATTACGGCTGAGATTCAATCAACAGAAGAATGTGTATTTCTGATTGTGTGTTATGTATTTCAACCCCCTTCATAACAGATACGCTGCTGTGCAAATCAAACAACTTTGAAAGCACAATGTGGGAAACCGCTATATGAATCCTGGCCTGAAGTTTCACTATCTACCACAGGAAATAAAAATACCTGTAGACGACAACGCAATTTAGTTTAAAAAAAAGTCTCCACATGCAATTTCAGAGTTTTATTTTTGCTAAGCGTTCTGCTGTTAAATGTCCCATAGTAAGTTCATGAGCTCATTCAAAAGTGTCCGAAAGTACACAGAAATACGTATTTGTTAAGCTCTTGATACTATGGCTTGTATTTTTCCATGTCTGTACCCACAATATTGATCAACAAGGTCCTCTGTCCTATTTTGCTTTCATGATCAGTCCTCTTTGATGGGATACAGTTCCACAGGGTGGACTGGGACAAGAATTTGGCCCTGGCATTTAAGAAACACCTGCATGCGCCACCAACTCTGTACTTCCTGTTATCTAGCTATCGATCCGTCCGTTCGTCCGTATGCTCAAGCCTTATACGCTATAAAAGCCAAGCTAATGACTTATTAGTGCCTGTCATATGTTTTCCCCTGAATCAACACCTATCCTAAGTGTTATCTACTACTACATGTGTCACAGCCTGATCTGTTTCAATTGGTCTTTGTGCTTGTCTCCACCCCCCTCCAGGTGTGGCCCATCTTCCCCATTATCCCGTGTGTATTTATACCCGTGTTCCCTGTTTGTCTGTTGCCAGTTTGTTTTGTTTCTTGAAACCTACCAGTGTTTGTTCCCCTGCTCCTGTCTGTTCTTGCGCCTTTTTATTAGTCCTTCCCGGTTTTGACTGTTCTGCCTGCCCTGAGACTGCCTGCCCTGAGACTGCCTGCCGATCTGGACCTTTTGCACCCTCTCTGGATTACTGACCTCCTGTCGTTGACCTGTCGTTTGCCTGCCCCTGTACTAGAAATAAACTTTTGCTTCTTTGACACTGTCTGCGTCTGGGTCATACCTGAAACCTGATAACATGGCTCCAGATTAAAATTTTCCCCTGGTGCCACTAACTTTTACAGTTGGTGGCACCAGCCCATCACAAATGAGTAATCATTTTGTAAAGTCATTCATAGTGCTTTATTGAGAAATATAATAGACTACTGAGGTATTCAAGAAGTTGTTTCATCTAACACATCCAATCAGAAATGCATGATTCAAGATATTTTGATGTGCAACCTAATCCAGTGATTGTCAAGTATTTTGGGTTGATAATTAAGACTATAGTTGCTATTTTACTGTCAAAATACTACTCCAGAATTTCCAGAGTTTTGTACAATAGAATATATGAATTACATACAGTTCCAGTCAAAAGTTTGAATACACCTACTCATTCAAGGGTTTTAATTTGCTTTACTCCTTTCTACATTGTAGAATAATAGTGAGGACATCAAAACTATGAAATACACATGGAATCATGTAGTAACCAAAAAAGTGTTAAACAAATCAAAATATATTTGACATTTTTCAAAGAAGCCACCCTTTGTCTTGATGACAGCTTTGCACACTCTTGGCATTCTGTCAATCAGCTTCATGAGGTGGTCCCCTGGAATGCCTTTCAATTAACAGGTGTGCCTTGTTAAAAGTTAATTTGTGGAATTTCTTTCCTTCTTAATGTGTTTGAGTTCTGGGGGTGAAGGTAGGGGTGGTATACAGAAGATTTGGTAAAAGACCAAGTCCATATGTGACTCACCACCTGGATTCGGTCATATGTAGCAACAGTTGAATGGTATGTATTGTGTTGGTGTTTTTTACATTGGATAAAAGAGACTCAGAGCTACAAAATTGTATATCATACACTGCATTTGAGGAACAATGGGAAAGTAATTCTGCTTAGAAAGTTGATACACTTGTAAACTCACTTTTGAGAAAATGGCCTTTGAATATTTTGGCATCTAGTGAAGAGCTATTCTTGGTCTACACCCATCCAGCATCGTTCACACCCTCTTAAGCTTTAGTCCCACCCATATCGATTTGCTCTCGGAGCGTTCAGAGGGCACACTTGACGCTCTGGCCGATGATTTGTTTACCTATGGATAACATGAAAACAGCTTAATTAACCAGCTCTGCTGGCAACAATTTCATTACACTTTTTTGCAGACATTTACTGACACCGGCCATATTCAACGGGTGTTGTACACTTTAGCTTAAGACATGTAGCTAACTAGCTAGGTAAACAACGTGTAAGATCACACACGCACAAGTCACGTAACATATATTAGCTAACGAGCCAGCCAGCTAATATTAGCTAGTTAAACAACAATGAACATAGTTCCAAATCATTTCGTTACTACAGTGCATGAATATGCTGGGAGCTAACCAACCAGGATCAATGTTAGCTATCTAACATTAGGCTCTAACTAGCAAAGCAAACAGCTCTGGGATACGAATAATAATGTCAGCTAGGGAACCAGACAGCTAACGTTAGCTAGCTAGCTAGCAGTACACTTTAGCTTGAAATGAAACCACTTTCTGTCAAAATTAGAAACTTGTCATATCTGAAAATGTAGCTGGCTAACACTAGACTATCATCATGCATGACGGATGCGTCTCACTGTCACGGATGCCATGCCACAGTTGCCCTTAGTTTGAAAATGTAAAACTTATGCAGCTCCACTACACGATACATTAAAAAAAGCTGCATTCGACAGGATTACCAACACAGCTCAAATAGACAGAAGCCTGCTATATGGCTGTCACGTCCTGACCATAGAGAGCCTTTTTATTCTCTATTTTGGTTAGGTCGGGGTGTGACTAGGGTGGGTAATCTAGGTTGTTTATTTCTATGTTGGCCTAGTATGGTTCCCAATCAGAGGCAGCTGTTTATCGTTGTCTCTGATTGGGGATCATATTTAGGCAGCCATTTCCCCACTGTGTTTTGTGGGATCTTGTTTATGTGTAGTTGCCTGTGAGCACTCCGTAGCTTCACGTATCGTTTGCTCTTTATTGCTTTTTGTGAGTTTCACAAATTAAAAGTTGTGGAACCCATATCACGCTGCGCTTTGGTCTGAATGTTATTACGACGATCGTGACAATGGCAGACATATCCAAACTCCTCTCTCAGCATGTCCAGCCCACTCATTATCTCAGCCAATCATGGCTAGTGTGAAGATTGCTGACTTTTTCTGTATTTCAATTTTATTCGTATTTACAGATACGAAGGCACATGAAAGTTAAAATGTTCCTGAAGGCATTTGTGCCATAAAACGCATTTTCATTCAAAATTGACAAACGTTAAAATGGCTCTCCTGTGAAGTAGTGACTTGCGACATACTCCTAGTTTCCTGAAATGGATCACATATTATGGCAAGAACAGCTCAAATAAGAAAAGAGAAACAACAGTCCATCATTACTTTAAGACATGAAGGTGAGTCAATCCCGGAAATTTCAAGAACTTTTAAAGTTTCTTCAAGTGCAGACGCAAAAAACCATCAAGCGCTATGATGAAACTGGCTCTCATGAGGACCGCCACAGCAAAGGAAGACCTAGAGTTACCTCTGCTGCAGAGGATAAGTTCATTAGAGTTACCTGCACCTCAGATTACAACCCAAATAAATGCTTCATAGAGTTCAAGTAACAGATACATCTCAAAATCAACTGTTCAGAGGAGACTGTGTGAATCAGGCCTTCACGGTCAAATTGCTGCAAAGAAACCACTACAGAAGAAGAGACTTGCTTGGGCCAAGAAAATTGATCAATGGACATTAGACCGGTGGAAATCTGTCCTTTGGTCTGATGAGTCCAAATTTGCGATTTTAGGTGAGCAGATGATCTCCGCATGTGTGGTTCCCTCCGTGAACCACAGAAACTATTACGGACAACAAAGGGAAACCCAGCCGTGAGTTGCCCAGCGAGGCAAGCTTACCAGAAGAGCAAAATGCCTTTTGTGCTCGCTTTGAGTCAAGCAACACTGAAGCATGCATGAGAGCATCAGCTGTTTCCGGATGACTGTGAGATCACGCTCTCCGCAGCAGATGTGTGCAAGACCTTTAAACGGGTCAGCATTCACAAAGCCGCAGGCCAGACGGATTACCAGGACGTGTACTCAAAGGACACGCGGTAAGGTCACGGTAAGGTCTACGCCTGTTGTATTCGGCGCATGTGAGAAATACAATATGATTTGAAATACATCGAAAACCAAAAGCATTGTATTTATTTCAAACCATTCTCTGAGACCTAAACCTCAACTGTAGTTGTGCATTAATGGTGTGACCATTGTACAAGTTGAAGAAGCTGAAATCCTAGGAGCAACATTGGAGGTTCAGTTATTATGGTCAAGTCATATTGACAAAGTTGTGGTGATGATGGTGAGAGGTATGTCTAATCTAAAAAGATGTTCTGCGTTTTTGACACAAAGACCAACTGTACTAGATGTTCAGGTTCTGATCTTGTCCCATCTTGATTGCTGTCTGGTAATATGGTCAGGTGCAGCAAAGAAAGACCTAGCAAAGCTGCAGCTGGCTCAAAACAAAGCAGCATTCCTTCCCCTTAACTGTACACACAGAACTAACATCAACAACATTGATGAAAGTCTCTCATGATGGAGGTTTGAGGAGAAATTGACAACTTCTCATAAGTATTTTAAAGAAACATTTGTGGGTTGAAAATGCCTAACCACTTGTATAATCTATTTGCAACCACTTTGGCAGCGATACCACCTATGAGTCTTTCTGGGTAAGTCTAAGAGCTTTGCACACCTGGATTGTACAATATTTGCATATTATTCTTTTTTAAATTCTTGGTTGGTTGTTGATCATTGCTAGACAGCCCTTTTCAAGTCTTGCCATAGATTTTCACGCTGATTTAATTCAAAACTGTAATTACCCCACTCTGGAACATTCAATGTCCTCATGGAAAGCAACTCCAGTGTATATTTGGCCTTGTAATTTACATTATTGCCCTGCTGAAAGGTGTATTTGTCTCCCAGTGTCTGTTGGAAAGTATACTGAACCAGGTTTTTCCTCTAGGATTTTGCCTGTGCTTAGCTCTATTCTGTTTTAATTTTTTTTAACTCCCTAGTCCTTGCCGATGACAAGCATACCCATAACATAATGCAGCCAACACCATGCTTGAAAATATGAAGAGTGGTACTACGTGAGGTATTGTGTTGGATTTGCCGCAAAAGCTTTGTATTCAAGACATAAAGTTCACTTCTTTGCCACATTTTTAGCAGTTATACTTTAGTGCCTTATTGCTCTGTCATTTAGGTTAGTATTGTGGAGAAACTACAATGTTGTTGACCCATCATCAGTTTTATCCTATCACAGCCTTTAAACTATGTAACTGTTTTAAAGTCACCATTGGCCTCATGGTGAAATCCCTGAGCAGTTTCCTTCCTCTCCGACAACTGAGTTAGGAAAGACGCCTGTATCTTTGTAGTGACTAGGTGTATTGATACAAGATCTAAAATCTAATTAATAACTTCTCCATGCTCATAGGGATATTCATTGTCTACTTGTTTTAAATTTTTACCCATCTACCAATAGGTGCACTTCTTTGCCAGGCATTGGAAAATCCCCCTGGTCTTTGTGGTAGAATCTGTGATTCTGTGTGGTAGAATTGTGGTGAATCTGTGAAATCTGTGATTTGAAAATCACTACTCGACTGAAGGATCTTACAGATAATTGTATGTGTGGGGTACAGAGATGAGGTAGTCATTCTAAAATCATGTTTAACACTATTATTGCACAACTTATGTGACTTATGCACATGTTTACTTCTGAACTTACTTAGGCTTGTCATAACAAAGGGGTTGAATACATATTGATTCAAGACATTTCAGTTTTTAATATATATATATTTTTTTCTTAAAACAGAATTCCACTGACATTATGGGGTATTGTGTGAAGGCCTGTGACACAAAATCTCAATCTAATCCATTTTAAATTCAGGCTGTAACAATAAAATGTGGAGTCAATGGGTGTGAATACCTTCTGATGGCATCATCTCTGTCTTGGACCAATTGACTTTATAACCAGATAGTTAACAAATCTTCAAGCAATGACAAGAGGACTGGAATTGAGTATGAGGGGTCTTGAAGATAGAGCAAGACATCATCCGCATACCATTATATAATATGGTATTCTTTTCCAATTGTAATTCCTTAAATTTGGCCATGTGATCTAATCATGGTGTTATGTTCCTCAGCAAGAACACCAAAAAATGGCGCTCAAAACAGAAGGGGGAACTAACAGTCACTGACAACAGCCAAAATGAAACAGGGGGGATTTTAGGAGGGGTTCTGAAAGACACTCATGGGGGGGTCCACTGAAAGTTGACTAGCAACAACTGGAACCTAAAAGAAACCAACTAAATTTGCCCAAGAAGAGGAAAACAAAAGAAAAACCAAACTGAAAGACATTAAACAAACCCAGGGAAATCAGAAAATGTATATTTTTCTATAAATCAAATAGGGCACGCCAACTAAGGGTGTTGACCCTCTACATCCCTCAAGACAACTGGAGCACTAGGCCAGCCACTCTTAAATAGCACCTGGGCCAGCACAGGTGAAACACCTTCCCACTAACGAGATGGCAACCAGCACAGCTGTAACACATACTGACTAACGAGGTGACACCAATCGGTGCGCCCTACGTGCTAAAGTCCAACCTTAAAACATAAATAGAAAAACCAAAGCCTATAACAATGGCAGCAACGGGTTCTATGACCAAAGCAAAAAGTCCTGCGCTGACCGGACAGCCTTGTTTTGTCCCTCGAGACAACAGGAAGGGGGCTGAGTATTGGGTGTTGGCCATTGGTGAATTATAAAGAATTTGAATCCAAGAGATAAATATTGGACCAAAATTAAACCTTCCATTCCACTCTGTCAAATGCTTTTTCAGCATCAAGGGAGACTACAACATTTAGGGTATTAAGATCATTAATATGAAAAAGAATGTCAAAATATTTACGTAAATGATCAGAATAGAGACGACTCTACACAAAACCTGTTTGGTCTTTGTCGATGAGATTGAGCAGCACAGATTCTAGGTGCAGAGTTAATATTTTATCAATCAACTATAATAGACATTTAAAAGTGACACTGGTCTATAGGAGATGTAAAGTAAAGTAATCGATGCAAGACATAAAGTATGAGGAAGCTGTTTTTTGGCCAGACAGTCCTTGATCAAAGGGAGAAAAAAAGGCATCAACCGCTCAGAGAATGGCCTGTAGAATTCAATCACGCATGTGGGTATATATTTCAAAGCCATATCAAATATCTTGGTTGTAAAATAGTTGCTATTGAGCTGAATGTTGAGAGCTGAGAAGTAAAAAGTATACCTACAGAGAGTTGAGACCCTCCTCTATTTGACAGGGACAAGGAGACGAAGCAACCAACACTGTGTTTTTCCAGCAATTGCATTTTGAAACGTTATAAGAACAGAATGTATTTTTCTCTCGAGCGCATGTCGGGAGGAGAGAATGGTTCGCTCATCACAGCAGCAGGTCCCAGCAAGGGCACTGGGGCAGGACAGACACTTTCATTACAGGAATCATGGGGATAATGCACTTTACTGTTTGACCAAATCATGGTTTTAGCCGCCCCATAAGTAGGACGTTTTGATAGAGGTGACAATGTGTTCTTTCAGCGTTTATAGGTACCCTTTCTGTTTTTTATGATACATGATCTTGGCTATTTAACTGATGACAAGTCGGAGCAGGTTCTTTACTGATGCCGTGTTTGACTTTGAATATGAGATTGCGTGACCTCAGCTCAGCCTATCAGAAAACCGAGCCGGCCCATCTTGGTAGAGTGGCCGTCATTGCCCACTGATCAGCCAAAGGCTCACTATAGATTTGAATAACAGAGAAATAGTGCAAATATCTTTAAAACATTTCTTAACAGGCCCATGGGCCACAGGCCTTGTCAACCTTTTCATGGTTTATTTTTATACAAAACATTTTTTGGGCGTGCGTCAATTTCAACCAGCCCACCCAACTACAAAATGGTCCAGCCCATCTGGCATCTGCCAGAATTGCCAGATGGCCAATCCATCCCTGTAGAACACTTCTGTCTGAATCCTTCTGTCTGACCTGGATTACATTATATACTGAAATGAAGGGTATGAATCAATCACCAACCTTTATGTCCTCATATTTGTATGTGTTGTCTAAATCTCCTGTCCTCGTAATAATATCATACCATTACCTTGCATGTGTTGTCTAAAACTGTCATGTTTTTAAAAAAATAATCTGTGTTCTATAAATGTGTACAACATTAATCTCAAAACTGTCAAATAGACATTGACAGTGATATGAATTGGTTATTGGGTGTCTTAAATCAATTAGTACACTATGCTGTGAAGGCGCACAATATTTACTGGCTAAAGAGAGAAATACAATGCTCATCGAAATAAACTGGGATATCTGAGGTGCGCTAATCTCTCGTGGACAGACTATGTATCGACCATCTGACACAATTAGTTCTGGGTTTCCGAGATAGCTAAAGTTTACAATAGTGTTGCTGCGTTTTCATAAATAATATTTGTATTTTTTATAACTAGGGATGAAAAATTCTGGTAACTTTCCCAAAATTACCAGGTTTTGTGGAAATCCTGGTTGGAAGATTCATGGATCTTCTGCTTAACCCATCTGATTCCAAGAATTTTCCAACTGGGATTTGTAACCTTATTTATAACAGTATTATTGTTGATTAGTTACATGCTGTCTAGACTGGGCACGCGCGTGTATGTGTACATTTATTTTGCACACGCAACGCATGTTACAATATCGTCCGTTTTAGGAAAATATAAGATATTGTGCTTCACAGGAGATTAACTAAGGACCCATTCCTGGGGAATATCATCTCATACCCAATGGGCACAGACGTCAGTTCAACGTCTAGTTTTGATTTACATTTGGTTGAGTTTTCAACTAATGTGAATTCATAGCGAAATTAATAAAAAAAAGTCACCATATCATTGGATTTAGGTTAAAAGTTGGGTGAAGAAAATACAAAATCCCCTTAGGTAGATGACTTTTTCCAAATTCAATCTGTTTTCCACGTTGATTCAATGTCACAGATTTTTGGGGTTGAAATAACGTGGAGACAATGTTGATTCAACCAGTTTTTGACCAGTGGGTACCCAACCCATAAAGGCTGAAAGAGCAGCTCACATATTTGTGGAGCTCCAGAGAAAAAAAATGTGACAAAATTAAAGAGACTGCTCATAAAACAGGTGAAGTGGAGCCAAGAATCTCTCCCATCTCAAAAAGTGACCTCTCACATTAGCTAATCCAAAAGAACAGTATCGGATGAGCAAATGCAATTAATGTTTGAGCATTCGCTGTGGAGCCAGGGAAATACTTTGAGTTCGGTAATGATTTGACGTCTTCTTGCTTCCCAGACTTGGCATCGACCGTTTTCTCCATCAATACCCACAAAGGAGGAAGTTGAAGAAACAGATGGTGCTGAGGCACTTTTTGAATTACCTTTGTCATACAGTATGGAGAGAAGGATCATTTGAGTTGCGTTTTGTCTGTCAGTGCTTGTTGTGGGATTATTTTTTTATTGAAAAAGCCAATAATCTTTATGTACTATTTTAGGCAGGGAATATGTTAGATGCTTTGAAATGAGAATGACAAAAGCTTCTAATTATCTGAGAAAAACACTCCACCTTCCACTCTCACCAGTGATATGAGTAACCTTGTGTCAGAATGGTGTGTGTGCTGGTGTATGCAGTCAGGCACAGGAGAGCAATGTAACTTTACTCAGAATAATGAATGGTGCAAGGTAAAACAATACACTTACACAAACACAGGAACATCAACATTTACACACGGGCAAGAAACAGCACCCGTCGAAATAACCAGTCACCAACATACCGAACATGACATAAAACAATCCAGCACAACAGCATGGGGGAAACGGAGGGTTAAATACATTAACAATAATTAGGGGAATGAAAAACAGGTGTATAGAAACAAAGACAAAACCAATGGAAAATGAAAAGTGGATCAGCGATGGCTAGTAGACCGGCGACGCCGACCGCCACCCGAACAAGTAGAGGAACCGACTTCGGCTGAAGTCCTGACACCTTGCCAGGGAATCAGTCATGATAAACCAACCCAGTATCTCATATTGTGAAATTGACACAAATTGCTTTATTCCCAAATTGGAAATTCGTGACAGCCACAAAAAAAGTTAATTTTTCAATTTCGTATACCATGAATTTCAATCACAGATTAAGACACTACGTAACTTAACATATAAACGATAGGATGGTGGTTGGTTGAACGTATAACACGATCGTCTAGCAACCCAAATGTTGCTTGTTCGAATCTTATCACTGACAATTTTAGCTAATGAGTAACTTTGCAGCTACTTGCTACTTTTTAGCTACTTTGCAACTTAATTAGCATGTTAGCTAACCCTTCACTTTAACCTAACTCCTAACCTTTAACTCCTTAGCTAGCATTTTACCCAACCCTAAACCATAACCCTAAACCTAACCTTAACCCCTAGCCTACCTAATGTTAGCCATCAACTAGCCTGGCTAACATTTAGCCACGACTAACATTTAGCCACTGACTCAACTCCAGCCACTTTAATAATGGGAATTGATGGGAAATGATGTAAATATATCACTAGCCACTTTAAACAATGCTACCTTATATAATGTTACTTACCCTACATTATTCATCTCATATGCATACGTATATACTGTACTCTATATCATCGACTGCATCCTTATGTAATACATGTATCACTAGCCACTTTAACTATGCCACTTTGTTTACATACTCATCTCATATGTATATACTGTACTCGATACCATCTACTGTATCTTGCCTATGCTGCTCTGTACCATCACTCATTCATATATCCTTATGTACATATTCTTTATCCCCTTACACTGTGTATAAGACAGTAGTTTAGGAATTGTTAGTTAGATTACTTGTTGGTTATTACTGCATTGTCGGAACTAGAAGCACAAGCATTTCGCTACACTCGCATTAACATCTGCTAACCATGTGTATTTGACAAATAAAATTTGATTGATTGATTGATTGATTGAATTTGTGTAATGTACACAAAAGCGTTATGAAGAAAGAAAATTGTGTAATAGACACAAAATGCGTTGTGAGGAAAATCGTGCAATACACACAAAATAGTTGACTTATTCATGTGCCTGTCATGAATTTTGAAGGTCATTTGTGTTTATTTCACAATAAGCTGTGTGTGTGTTGCAACAACATCCTTGCTGCACCTGGGAGTTTGAAACACATTTGGAGTTATTCTCTATTACATCAAAAGACCTCCCTAGATCACCCTTCCCTTGAGGGAATGGTCCTGAGTGAAATCTTCCTAGATGAACCCCTCTGAGACCACCTGTTGATTTCACATGACATGGTTGACAGGCAAAAGGGGGACTAGCTGGGGACTACCCACAAAGGGATGGATATAACTTGGGCTTCCTCCTCATGCATGGTCTCCTCTCTCCAAAGGCTGGATGGACACAGAAGGCCCAGAGACTGCCAGTCAAGCTTCCCCACCGGACAATCACACCTGTCAGAGCAGCATGAAACGATAGCGCATCAAAAGACACACCATGTCCCAGCATGCTAGTGTCCCACACAACACCACACACAGAAGAGCCATCACAGCTGTCAGTCAGAACTTCCAAAGCCTGACTATTCAGGGGAGAACCAAGTAACATGGCTGTTTATCTATTATCTACATTAATCTAAATCAGGCTTTGTACGAGTACAATCTATTGATTACTTCAAATTAATAATTATAGATCACCTCTGAACCACAAAGAGGCAGTTGTGCAGTATAAAGCATATGAGATTTGCCATGTATTGGCTAGCTATTATTAGATCCAAAGGCTGAGTGAAGCAGTAATCTGTATGGCTCGGATATTAATAAGTGCTCCACAATGTGCTCTTTCCGGTTTAAGACAGAAAAAGCCTCTTCAGCCATTTCTCGCCAAAATGCTGTGTAAGCTCTTTTGGAAAATGCAAGGAAACGGATGGCAAGATTCTGCATGACTCAACTCCCCCACCGCCCCACACTTGCTGCTGCGTGTCCTGGCATTTGGTGGAACATTTAAAAGTCAATTAAGATGTATAGCTTCTCATAAAACCTGTTGAGGGGGGCCTTCCACTCATTCCGTGTGCTGCTGATGATCCTTGACCCACTTCATGGTACCTGCCATCTTAATCCAGACCGACTGCCTGTCGCTCCCATTAATCCAGTCGATTTCCAGGCTAAACACATCGCCGGTCTATTTTAAGAAACATCAAATCAAATCAAATCAACGGTCGTCGTATGAAGAATATGTGGACCAAAGCACAGCGTGGTACGTGTTCATGATGTTTTATTTACTGAACACTGAAAGACAAAACAACAACGTGAATAAACTAAGAAAAAAAACAGTCCTGTAAGGTGCAGAAAACACTAAACAGAAAATAATCACCCACAACCAAAATGGGGAAAACAAGCTACCTAAGTATGATTCTCAATCAGAGACAACGATCGACAGCTGCCTCTGATTGAGAACCATACCAGGCCGAACACAGAAATACAACAAAGAAAAAAGAACATAGACTACCCACCCCAACTCACGCCCTGACCAAACTAACACAAGGACAAAATAAAGGAACTAAGGTCAGAACGTGACAGGGTGCGAGATGGGGGTATATTTAGACACATTTAATTACTCAGAATACTCAAGTAATCCAATATCTGGAGTTTACATCCAGGTACACCGCTGGTGCTGATGCCTCATCATCTCTCACCAGTGAGTCGCTGGGAGAACTCTGATGCCTCTCTTTTGTAATCCAACTACAACTTGAAGTTATACAAATGCTTGATTTTGTCTGTGATGAGAATAACGAGGGTCAAAAGGGCCTGAGCCCTATTAGGGCTTCAAAAACATATATTCCCCCACCAAAATTGCGACTATTCTTTGGGGTTTGTGGTAACACGTACACTATTGTGCCATTGATTGATAGCTAAGCATAGCCTGGATTTTTGGTAACACATTTAGTTGTGTCATTGATTGATGTAGCTAAGCACAGCTGACAATGCACTGATGTATTTCTTCTCTGAGACATGGTCTGGGTAAGCAACATTACTTTTGTCTTCCCGACCAATACCGCTACACCTTTAAACACCTCCGCCTTCCTCCTTCCCCGCGTGAGGGCCAGCAGCGTGGCTTGGACCCGTCACAGAGTGACTCAGGACACTCTTCCATTTGAAAAATTAAAAGGTGGCCGTTTGGCAGAGTTAAATTAAGCCCTGGGGAAACATGCTGAGCTCAGCACAGCTACTACAATCTCAATCACAAAGGAGGCGTGCTGATGTAATGGCTGCTGCTGCCGCCTCTGCCTTGGCAGGGGAGGTGGGCTCGTCAGCACAGCTCCTTTAATTCATCCCCCCCCGGATCAAGGGTACATCCGATATCTTTAACAGGGTCCAGGCTCTCAGTGTCCAGCCATTTCAACCCCCCCCCCCCAAAAACAGACAGTGGGGTGGCAGAGAGAGAAGATCGAGTGAGAGATGGGGAGATAGGGGGAGAAAGAGAACAAAAGAGAGTGGGAGAAGCTGAGAGCGAGACTGTTGATGGAGACCTTTATAAATGCATAGAAATGTCCCTAGAAAGAGACATTAAACGCTGAATTTTTTTTATGATGAGCCTGAAACACCATGAGTGGTTTGTACAGAGAAATTAAGATTTCTGTTAGCAGAGGTCCTCGAGGTGTGTGACAATTTTTCTGAAGAAAAAAAAAACAGGTTACTGAAGGATATTGTGTATTGTTGTTGTTGACATTCAAAGTGCTCATCTAGGCACACTGCAATTATGCCTGTCATTGCAACAAACAAAAAAATGCTATAACAAAATGTTGTTTGCTTGTTTTACTGCAAGGATTTTATTCTAGTTATTGCAACCTCCGAGGACCATGAATGTGAAATAAACTTAAAATACTCAAAAATCTAAATTTACTTTCAGAATTGACAGGAATCCTGTCATTAAAAGTACATTTAAACATAGATAGCTGTCTTTGGTCAAGTCAAAATGAGTAAAGTTTCCAATCTTTGATGACATTTCGAATTTTCATCGACTGGACAGACTTCTGAGATCTACTGCTTTGCCTTACGTGACAGATTTAGGAATTTAAATCAAACTAAGTCACAGTTCAGCAGCAGAGATGGTAAGAGTGTATAAAGCATGCGTTTTGTTTGAAGCTTGAATATTTGCTTAAATAATACAGATTGTTGCATACATTGAATGACAAAGGTGTTTGATAAAGATGCTAGCTATCACTCGTTAAAATAGTTATGTAGTCTATGAACACTAGATAAGAGCGTCTGCTAAATGACTTAAATGTAAATGTTACGAAACGAGTGCACTGTGAGTAAGCATTAAACATTGCTACTATAGTAGCGTCTATGGACGTTTATGATTTTGCACGAGTTAGCTAGCTACTGCCTTATTGGCAATCTAGCTAGCTGTAACAATATATTAAATAAAGTATCCAACCTAGTTTATGTAGCTAGCTAGGAGCTAACATAGCTAGCTAGGAGCTAACATAGCTAGCTAATTTAGATGGCTGGCTAGCTACCTAGCTGTGTTAGCTAGCTAGCCTAGTAAATGTTGAGTGTTTCACTTTCGTTACCCAACTTTTACCGAATGCCAGTGTTCTTTGCAGTCAACCTATGGATGCAAATTGAAAACGTCTAGCTAACTAGATGCTTTCTTCCAACTGTTTGGGACCAGCTACTATGTTGCTTGAACAAAGCTATCATTCCTATTGTATCTCTGAAACTTCAAACATGTTCGACGTCATGAGAGGTGCACCTATAGAGGTCCTATTCTAATTCTATGGGTGCACTCATGAACCAGAATCTGGCTTAACAGGAAACGTTATGGCGAATCTCCAGGAAGCAGCCATTCAATTTGCCACCAGTCACCAGCTTTTCAAATTTAATAACGTTAAAATACGTTCGTTACTCAACAAATATAGAGTTTCTTTTTTAAATGGTGTAAAAATACTTTAAAGTACGACTTAAGTACCTTTTTTGGGTGTGTGTAGTGTGTACTTTACTATTTATATGTTTGACAGTTTACTCCACTTACGTTACATTCCTAATGAAAATAATGTAGTTTTTACTCCATACACTTTCCCTGATACCCAAAAGTACTCTTTACATTTCGAATGCTTAGAAGGACAGGAAAATGGTCCAATGTTCCACACATCAAAAGAACATCCCTGGTCATCCCTACTGCCTCATATCTGGCAGACTCACTAAACCCAAATGCTTCATTTGTAAATTATGTCTGAGTGTTGTCCCTGGCTATCTGTAAATATATGTTTTTAAACTAGAAAATCGGGCTGTCTGGTTTGCTTAATATAATGAATTTGAAATGATTTATACTTTTACTTAAGTATATTTAAAACCAAATACTTTTAGTCTTTTACTCAAGTAGTATTTTACTGGGTGACTTTTACTTGAGTCATTTTCTATTAAGGTGTCTTTACTTTTACTCAAGTAGAACAATTGGGTACCTTTTCCACGACTGCAAGCAACTGAAGGAAACAATCCTATTCGACACCTTCAATGCACAGGTTGTAAGTCTACAACAGCTCAATAGACTGGAGGTGCCGAAAAGGCCTTTTTTCCATGACATAAAACATTTTATTTAGACCTTTTTTGGAAGTACATACCATGATGGCAGTAAATGACGATAGTTGCTAATTGAAACTTAATTTGATGAGTAATAAATGTATTTTGAGATTATTAAAAGCAGGTCAATGGCTGTTTCCTGGGCTTAAAGGAGATTCGCCATATCAACTTTTCCTGTAAGGGTAGATTCTGGTTTAGATGCTCCCCCATGACAGGTGGCTGTAAACAAAGCCACAAGATTGGTTTCTAGCTGGCTCTATAATTTATTTATAGCAATGCAATACCTTTGTCTGGAAGAGTCTAGGGTGGCAAACACATTCTGTGTTGAGGTGCAGTCCACAACAGTTTTTTGGTCGATAACTCATTGCAATGCAAGAGAACTACATAAGTAAAACATTTCATGTGTATTGCTAGACAAATGTACATTGAAAATATTGACACTGCTGCCTTTTCTCTCATTCTCTCTCTCTCGCGCTCTCTCTCTAGTTCCGTAACCAGTACGACAACGATGTCACAGTATGGAGTCCTCAGGTAAGGGACTTTTTTTGCCATATATGGTCATGATTGCTTGCAACTTTCTCACGTACTCACTAGAGTGTGAACATTAAAATGTATCTAGATGTTTAGGGAATGAGGTTCCCTGCAGTGTCTCCCGAATAAGTTAATGTTATCGATGCACTTGTGTTTCAGGGGCGCATTCACCAGATCGAATACGCCATGGAGGCGGTGAAACAAGGTTCGGCTACAGTGGGGCTCAAGTCCAGAACCCATGCAGTCCTGGTTGCTCTCAAGGTATTCCCGTTAATATCCCAGTTCTATTCTGCACTGACAGTTTTGGTTTTTCAAGAGTTACATAGGAGCTACACTGGGGTATCAGGAAAACGGTATGTCTTTTACCTGCTACATTGGACGCGTGGCGTGAGCCACTCGCAGTGACTGTCAATGGGCTGTTGAGTGAGACTGGTGTTTGTTTCTCCACAGCGAGCCCAGTCAGAGCTGGCTGCTCACCAGAAGAAGATCCTCCATGTTGATGAACACATTGGCATCTCCATTGCCGGGCTGACTGCAGATGCCAGGCTACTCTGGTACCATTTACATTATTATTATTATTATTTTTTTTTAAACATTTGAGTCATTTAGCAGACGCTCTTATCCAAAGCGACTTACAGGAACAATTAGAGTTAAGTACCTTGCTCAAGGGCACATTGACAGATTTTTCACCTAGTCAGCTCGAATCAGCAACCTTTCGGTTACTGGCCCAACGCTCTTAACCGCTAGGGTACCTGCCGAACACTAGACTACCTACAACACACACACACACACAGGTGTAGAAATAAAATGTATGAAAAACCATGTGTCTGTGTGCAATGTATGTCCACTGTAATTTGTGTCAAGATAACCACTTCTTTCCCCTTCTATCTTCAACAGTAATTTCATGAGGCAGGAATGCCTGGACTCCAGGTTCGTGTTTGACAGGCCTCTCCCAGCATCGCGCCTGGTCACTCTCATCGGAAGCAGTATCCTTACAGTCTTGCTTTCAATTATTGATCCCTAGAAGCCCGCACCCAGTTTGCCATGCATTAACATTTTGCTTAGTTTAGGACAGTCGTAGGGGACCCCAAAACAATCCGTTTGAAACTTAGATACTCCCAATAAAAATGTATGCAATGTGTCAATGTCAAAAATGTCACTTTCTTGAGATAAGCGGTTAGGTTTGGGAAATGGAGCGCTGTGTTCTCTAGACAGTTGACAAGGTACGCCTTGACCAGTCCCTCAGAAACTCAAATTCCCACACAGAGGTATGGAAGAAGACCCTATGGTGTGGGACTGCTTATCGCTGGCTACGATGTAAGTTCTTTGTAATCTTTTAAGGGAAACTATGTATGCTGATCAAGGTGTGTAAACCTCTGTATATGTGATTCTTAAAGCAATACTTATTAGTAATGTGAAGCAACAAAGTCATTTGGTCTCTTCTTGTAGGACATGGGGCCTCATATCTTCCAGACCTGCCCCTCTGCAAACTACTTTGACTGCAAAGCCATGTCTATTGGAGCTCGCTCCCAGTCTGCCCGCACATACCTAGAGAGACACATGGACACCTTCCTGGACTGTGAGAGCATGCACATACACACACTGTATTTGTGGTTTTCACAATTACTAACACAAATGCATACCTGAGGGCACACATATATCTACTACACACACTATAAAGTAGATACTGTTTGAGGCTTGTTCGCTGTAGCATATCTCACTCACACACACCTACAGTTGAAGTCGGAAGTTTACATACACTTATGTTGGAGTCATTAAAACTCATTTTTCAACCACTCCACAAATTTCTTGTTAACAAACTATAGTTTTGGCAAGTCGATTAGGACATCTACTTTGTGCATGACACAAGTCATTTTTCCAACAATTGTTTACAGACAGATTATTTAATTTATAATTCACTGTATGACAATTCCAGTGGGTCAGAAGATTACATACACTAAGTTGACTGTGCCTTTAAACAGCTTGAAAATTCCAGAAAATAATGTCATGGCTTTAGAGGCTTCTGATAGGCTAATTGACATCATTTGAGTCAATTTGAGGTGTACCTGTGGATGTATTTCAAGGCCTACCTTCAACTCAGTGCCTCTTTGCTTGACATCATGGGAAAATCAAAAGAAATCAGCCAAGACCTCAGAAATAAAATTGTAGACCTCCACAAGTCTGGCTCATCCTTGGGAGCAATTTCCAAACGCCTGAAGGTACCACATTCACCTGCACAAACAATAGTACACAAGTATAAACATTGTGGGACCACGCAGCTGTCATACCGCTCAGGAAGGTGACACGTTCTGTCTCCTAGAGATGAACATACTTTGGTGCGACAAGTGCAAATCAATCCCAGAACAACAGCAAATGACCTTGTAAAGATGCTGGAGGAAACAGGTACAAAAGTATATATATCCACAGTAAAACGAGCCCTATATCGACATAACCTGAAAGGCCGCTCAACAAGGAAGAAGCCACTGCTCCAAAACCGGCATAAAAAAGCCAGACTACAGTTTGCAACTGCACATGGGTACAAAGATTTTACTTTTTGGAGAAATGTCCTCTGGTTTGATAAACAAAAATAGAGCTGTTTGGCCATAATGACCATCGTTATGTTTGGAGGAAAAGGGGGAGGATTGCAAGCCAAAGAACACCATCCCAACCGTGAAGCACGGGGGTGGCAGCATCATGTTGTGAGGGTGCTTTGATGCAGGAGGGACTGGTGCACTTCACAAAATAGATGGCATCACGAGGAGGGAAAATTATGTGGATATATTGAAGCAACATCTCAAGACATCAGTCAGGAAGTTAAAACTTGGTCGCAAATGGGTCTTCAAATGGACAATGACACCAAGCGTACTTCCAAAGTTGTGTCAAAATGGCTTAAGGACAACAAAGTAAAAGTATTGGAGTGGCCATCACAAAGCCCTGACCTCAATCCTATAGAAAATTTGTGGGCAGAACTAAAAAAGTGTGTGCGAGCAAGGAGGCCTACAAACCTGACTCAGTTACACCAGCTCTGTCAGGAGAAATGGGCCAAAATTCACCCAACTTATTGTGGGAAGCTTGTGGAAGGCAACCCAAAACATTTGACCCAAATTAAACAATTTAAAGGCAATGCTACCGAATACTAATTGAGTGTATGTAGACTTCTGACCCACTGGGAATGTGATGAAAGCAATAAAAGCTGAAATAAATCATTCTCTCTACTATTATTCTGACATTTCACATTCTTAAAATAAAGTGGTGATCCTAACTGACCTAAGATGGGGAACGTTTACTTGGATTACACTGAGTTTAAATTTGGCTACGGTGTATGTAAACTTCCGACTTCAACTGTACACATTCAGCACCTGCTCTGTGCATTTATCCTTTTGTCCATTGCATTGACTATACTCAGGTAATCTGAATGAGCTGGTCAGGCATGGTCTGCTTGGGCTCAGAGAAACACTCCCAGCTGAACAGGACCTCACCACTAAGGTAAGCTTATATGGCTCAACCAACCTGTCATAGCCCTCATGTTCCCCACAGTTCAGGGCTGTGTTCATTAGGTCACCCAACATAAATGTTTTAAAACGTTTTGCAACATGAAAATAAAATGCAGTCCCTCTCTGTTTGGTGCCTAATGAACACAACCCTGGGCTTTACTGAGTAGCTCTCCCTGCCTTTCAGAATGTCTCAATCGGCATTGTGGGGAAAGACATGGAGTTCACCATCTACGACGATGATGACGTGGGTCCTTTCCTTGAGGGCCTGGAGGAGAGGCCACAGAGAAAGGTAAGAGTCGACTTGGAGTTACTGTGGAAAGAGGTTGGATTAATGCTAGCCTGGATCCACACTGAAACAGAACAATTAATTTGGAATCTAGGCTAGGATAATGCACTCTCAAAGATATTTGTAGATGAGATTATAATAATATTATAGAATGGTTAACAAACATGACATCACAAATTTCACTTGATGGTCCCGAACAGTCAAAATCATGTTTTTCATGAAATTGGATGACATTTGGATGAAACCAGATCAATCAGATGTATTTAATCAAGCCCTTTTTAGATCAGCAGATTAGATAAAACTGAGCCTGAATCCCCAGAGAGCAAGCAATCCAGATCAAAGTAGGAAAAATACCCACCTCTAAGTTTGACCATAAAGTGTATTTATTTGGCTTTTTATTATTTTTTATTACAGTAGTTACACAGCAAGAATAAAGTAATTTGATATACATTACCAATCAAAAGTTTGGACTCCTACTCATTCAAGGGTTTTTCTAATTTTTTAAAAAACGACATGAAATAACACATGGAATCATGTAAAATCAAAAAAGTGTTATATTTGAGATTCTTCAAAGTATCCACCTTTTGCCTTGATGACAGCTTTGCAAACTCTTGGCATTCTCTCAACCAGTTTCATGAGGTAGTCACCTGGAATTCATTTCAATTAACAGGTGTGCCTTGTTAAAAGTTAATTTGTGGAATTTCTTTCCTTAATGCGTTTGAGCCAATCAGTTGTTGTGACAAGGTATGGTTGGTATACAGAAGATAGCCCTATTTGGTAAAAGAACAAGTCTATATTATGGCAAGAACAGCTCAAATAAGCAAAGAGAAACAACAGTCCATCATTACTTTAAGACATGAAGGTCAGTCAGTCCAGAAAATTTCAAGAACTTTTAAAGTTTCTTCAAGTGCAGTCGCAAAAACCATCAAGCGCTATGATGAAACTGGCTCTCATGAGGACAGCCACAGGAAAGGAAGACCCAGAGAAACCTTTGCAGCAGAGGCTTTACTCAAAGCCAGTGGCATGTCATTAGTAAAAATTTAAAGTAAGGGGCCTAGACAGCTGCCCTGGGAAATTCCTGATTCTACCTGGATTATGTTGGAAAGGCTTCCATTAAAAAACACCCTCTGTGTTCTGTTAGACGGGTAACTCTTTATCCACAATATAGCAGTGGGTGTAAAGCCATAGCACACGTTTTTCCAGCAGCAGACTATGATCGAGAATGTCAAAAGCCACACTGAAGTCTTAACAGTTTAGAAGGGAGGAACTCAAACTTGTATTCCTTAGGCTGGGATCCGCACTATGCAGCTGTTGCAACAGCACATTTTTCACTGGCTGTCTACTGGTGCGAATTCATTATGCCCATTCTGTTGAAAAACATTTAATAAATGTGACGAAACGGAGAGGGACCTACCTGAATTTGTCCAATAGAAACTTTAGTTTGGCTCTGTTTGCTTCCATTTGTTTCGTAAACGGTAAACGGTTTCCGTAATGAATACACCCCTTGTTGCAAAAACAATGATCGATAGGCAGCTTAAACTGCTTCAATTCAACCGTTATTGGGTTAACATACACACATATATATACACACATACACTGCTCAAAAAAATAAAGGCAACACTAAAATAACACATCCTAGATCTGAATGAATGAAATATTCGTACATAGTTGAATGTGCTGACAACAAAATCACACAAAAATTATCAATGGAAATCAAATGTATCAACCCATGGAGGTCTGGATTTGGAGTCACACTCAAAATTAAAGTGGAAAACCACACTACAGGCTGATCCAACTTAGATGTAATGTCCTTAAAACAAGTCAAAATGAGGCTCAGTAGTGTGTGTGTGTGGCCTCCACGTGCCTGTATGACCTCCCTACAACACCTGGGCATGCTCCTGATGAGGTGGCGGATGGTCTCCTGAGGGATCTCCTCCCAGACCTGGACTAAAGCATCCGCCAACTCCTGGACAGTCTGTGGTGCAAAGTGGCGTTGGTGGATGGAGCGAGACATGATGTCCCAGATGTGCTCAATTGGATTCAGGTCTGGGGAACGGGCGTGCCAGTCCATAGCATCAATGCCTTCCTCTTGCAGGAACTGCTGACACACTCCAGCCACATGAGGTCTAGCATTGTCTTGCATTAGGAGGAACCCAGAGCCAACCGCACCAGCATATGGTCTCACAAGGGGTCTGAGGATCTCATCTCGGTACCTAATGGCAGTCAGGCTACCTCTGGCGAGCACATGGAGGCCTGTGCGGCCCCCCCAAAGAAATGCCACCCCACACCATGACTGACCCACTGCCAAACCGGTCATGCTGGAGGATGTTGCAGGCAGCAGAACGTTCTCCACGGCGTCTCCAGACTGTCAGGTCTGTCACGTGATCAGTGTGAACCGGCTTTCATCTGTGAAGAGCACAGGGCGCCAGTGGCGAATTTGCCAATCTTGGTGTTCTCTGGCAAATGCCAAATGTCCTGCACGGTGTTGGGCTGTAAGCACAACCCCCACCTGTGGACGTCGGGCCCTCATACCACCCTCATGGAGTCTGTTTCTGACCGTTTGAGCAGACACATGCACATTTGTGGCCTGCTGGAGGTACATTTGTACATTTGTACATTTAAGTCATTTAGCAGACGCTCTTTGCAGGGCTCTGGCAGTGCTCCTCCTGCTCCTCCTTGCACAAAGGCGGAGGTAGCGGTCCTGCTGCTGGGTTGTTGCCCTCCTACAGCCTCCTCCACGTCGCCTGATGTACTGGTCTGTCTCCTGGTAGCGCCTCCATGCTCTGGACACTACGCTGACAGACACAGCAAACCTTCTTGCCACAGCTCGCATTGATGTGCCATCCTGGATGAGCTGCACTAACTGAGCCACTTGTGTGGGTTGTAGACTCCGTCTCATGCTACCACTAGAGTGAAAGCACCGCCAGCATTCAAAAGTGACCAAAACATCAGCCAGGAAGCATAGGAACTGAGAAGCGGTCTGTGGTTATCACCTGCAGAACCACTCCTTTATTGGGGGTGTCTTGCTAATTGCCCGGAATTTCCACCTGTTGTCTATTCCATTTGCACAACAGCATGTGAAATTTATTGTTGCTTCCTAAGTGGACAGTTTGATTTCACAGAAGTGTGATTGACTTGGAGTTACATTGTGTTGTTTAACTGTTCCCTTTATTTTTTTGAGCAGTATATATATATATATATATATATACAGTGGGGAGAACAAGTATTTGATACACTGACGATTTTGCAGGTTTTCCTCCTTACATAGCATGTAGAGGTCTGTAATTTGTATCATAGGTACACTTCAACTGTGAAGACGGAATCTAAAACAAAATTCCAGAAAATCACATTGTATGATTTTTAAGTAATTAATTTGCATTTTATTGCATGACATAAGTATTTGATACATCAGAAAAGCAGAACTTAATATTTGGTACAGAAACCTTTGTTTGCAATTACAAAGATCATACCTTTCCTGTAGTTCTTGACCCTGCTTATAGGTTTCCGCTTTCATCTGTGTCAGCTGCACTTGGGTCGGGAGGGACTCCACATCATCCAGCATACATCAACCATTTCAGGAATTCTTCTTCCGACACTCCCAAAATGACTCTTTTAATAGGTGCCCTGCTCTGTAGCTCAAAGCATGACACATCATATTCTCCAAATTTTGTGAGTTCCAACACCATAGACACACACAATTTGATGAAGCCCACTTCTTGTGATTTTTTTTTACATTACACAAAGCATTCTCCACTACTTTGGATGTCTTCAATGGGTTCACCAAGTCAGGCGTCCATCATCTCAGAAAACATAATTCCCCATTGTATCTTGTAGGAGTATCAACACTAGTATCTCACATCAATTTGGCTTATTTCTTTCCATTTCTTTGGACGAAAGTCAATTTTTTTCATTTCCACCACCAACCGATGGTGGCTCCATCTCCGCCATTGTCTTCTTCCTCGTTGCCTCTCAGTACACACAACTGGTTCGCTATGTCAGAAATACCCGCTCACTTTTTAGACTGGGATTCAGGAGGCGGGATGGAGGCAGGATTATTAAGGGCTTTTCATGACATCACAAAAAGTCAAATTTTAATACACCAATGGTAACATCTTATTCTCTTACCTAACTTAAATAAGTACCACCATGTAACCAACATCGCAGAAGGCATGTGGTTTACATAGCTAGGTAGCTAGTCTACTGGTGCAGAAATTTGACTGCAGTGTGTCAGCAAATACTTTAAAAAAAGTTTTTAATGATATTCTTCTAATGTTTCCGCTTTCATCTGTGTCTGGTGTAAGCTCATTTTTTTCTTCCTGGTGCTAGCTAGTAACTGGCTAGCTAGGTCTTCAGCCAGCATGTTCAGATGCGCTGTGGCGTACAAACTGGTATCAAGGAACCTAATGTTTGCCAGGAAAACATTCCCCACACCATTACACCACCGCCACCAGCCTGTACCGTTGACACCAGGCAGGACGGGTCCATGGACTCATGCTGCTTACGCCCAATCCTGACTGCCATCAGCATGAACCAGGATTTGTCGGACCGGGCGATGCTTTTTCACTGCTCAATTGTCCAGTGTTGGTGATCACGTGCCCACTGGAGCCACTTCTTGTTTTTTGAGGATGAGAGGGGAACCTGGTGTGGTTGTCTGCTGCAATAGCCCACCCGTGACAAGGACCGACTAGTTTTGCGTTCTGTACACCAGTTCTACTGCACTGTTATTTGCCTGTTTGTGGCCCACCTGTTTGCTTTAGGATTCTTGCCATTCTTCGACCTCTCATCAACGAGCTGTTTTCGCCCACAGGATTGCTGCTGACTGGATGTTTTTTGGTTTGTCGCACCATTCACGATAAACCCGCGACACAGTCATGCGTGAAAAGCCCAGGAGGCCGGCCGTTTCGGAGATACTGAACCGGCACGACATGCACCAACGATCATACCACACTCTGTTGCTTAGGTCACTCGTTTTGCCCATTCTAACGTTCAGTCAAACAGTAACTGAATGCCTCGATGCCTGCTTTATAGATCAAGCCACTGCCATGTGACTCACTGTAGGAGGGAACCTAATAAACTGGCCACTGAGTATGTATGTATGTATGTATTTAATGAAAAGTACCCAGACCTCACCCTGAAATTGTCCAATATGAACTAGCTAGCTTGATAAACAGTGCTGCCAATTCCATTTGAATTTGCTAGCAAAACTATACAGCTAACATTTTGTCTATTGATACTGTTACAATTACCAAACAGTTGGATATAAACAAATCAGTAGTGAAACCATTATGTGGTGTATGATAGGATTGGATGTTGCATGCAATTTCAATGTTGATTTGTGTATCAGCAAATTTGCTTGAGAATCTCACTGCAACACTGCGTCCATGTTGCTTGACATAAGCATTTTCAAAGAACCTAGTCAAGGTGAGCTTCCCTCCCACTCAGTATTTTTTCAGACTTCCTGGTAGTTTGACATAAGAAAGTACTTTTGTTTTCCATTTTTATCTGAACGGTAATCAAGATGTGATGTGTCCCGCCCTGTGTGTCCTAGGTTATCGGGGCTGCAGATGAGCCTGCGGCAGACAAACCGGATGAGCCAATGGATATCTGAGACTGAGGATGCAGAATGATGACACACTTTGTCACACTGCGGTGGCCAGAAACCAAATCCAGCTCAGCACCCCTCGCTGAACTGCCATGGGTCAATTCTGTGCAGCGACAATGTGCTACTCAATGAAAATAAGTTAATTGTATGCTTTCCGCTAATAAAATTGGATGTTGCTTTTCTATTGGTAGAATGTTACATTCTCTGTAAGTAATATACCTTTTTTTCTGAACTAGGTGCCATTGTTGTTTTTGTTTGTCACACACTTGAGACAAGGTTGTTGTCAAACCAGCATATTTTATTTGTGAGATTCCACAGTAGTTACTTTTTTTGTAACGCTGACATACGGGTATATAGTCATCAGTAGTGAGTAAATGGTGTATAAAAGTGGATGCTTTTTCAATAACTTATACCCATGAAATAAGATCATTCCCATGTATTCTAATTATGGTTTATTGCACTAAGAGGACAACAAGCATACTCTCAAGCCCAGATGTGAATCAAGACCGTAGGAGCACAGTGCCTTCCAAATCATTCAGTTCATTGTAATGCGCATTGTGCCAAAGCTATTATGCGATAGTGAACATCTGAACAAAGCATTGGTACAATACTGTGGGTATGACTTCTGCTTCAGACTGTCACTTAGGAAGAGATACCATCTTTCTCGGGTGGAGCTTTTTGATCCTATGTTTATAGACTGGCTACTGCTAACCTTCATGCTATGGCCCATCCTGTTTGGAGGCTAGGAAGAAATGTTGCTAGACGGGCATAGCCAGACTCAAGTTTGTGGGGGGCACTCTACTTTCCCAATTATAGGAAGGAATTTGGGGGAAGTCAATCAACTCTGTTTTCTTTTGGTCATTTCTTCTGCTTCTTGTTCCTTTTCCTTCTAACACGAGAACGGCTAGTTGACATCTCCGTTGACAGGTTAACACCGTCCTTTTCCTCTCGCTCCAACATGGTGGGCATCTTCAGTGTAAGCTCCTCCTCTGCACCACCCCTGTCTTCATCAGCCAGACCCAGCTTGTCATTGGCCCCACCCTCCTCCCTGTCCATTCCTGCTTTCTCCATTTCAGTCCCACCCACATCACGCTTAGCCCCACATTCCTCATTCCCAGTGGCCAAATCAGCACCTCCCTCCTCATCAGTATTCAAATCAGCCCCTGCCTTAGCTACACCTACATCATCCTCAGCCGCACCCTCCTCCTGGTCAGCCCTGCCCTCTTGGTCAACCCCAACCACCTCCTGGTCAACTACGCTCTCTTCCTGGTCAAGCCCACCTTCTTTCTGGTCAGCCCTGCCCTCTTCCTGGTCAACCCCAACCACCTCCTGGTCAACTACGCTCTCTTCCTGGTCAAGCCCACCTTCTTTCTGGTCAGCCCTGCCCTCTTCCTGGTCAACCCCAACCACCTCCTGGTCAACTACGCTCTCTTCCTGGTTAAGCCTAACGTCTTTCTGGTCAGCCCTGCCCTCTTCCTGGTCAACCCCAACCACCTCCTGGTCAACTACACTCTCTTCCTGGTCAAGCCCACCTTTTTTCTGGTCAGCCCTGCCCTCTTCCTGGTCAACCCCAACCACCTCCTGGTCAACTACGCTCTCTTCCTGGTCAAGCCCACCTTCTTTCTGGTCAGCCCTGCCCTCTTCCTGGTCAACCCCAACCACCTCCTGGTCAACTACGCTCTCTTCCTGGTTAAGCCTAACGTCTTTCTGGTCAGCCCTGCCCTCTTCCTGGTCAACCCCAACCACCACCTGGTCAACTACGCTCTCTTCCTGGTTAAGCCCAACGTCTTTCTGGTCAGCCCTGCCCTCTTCCTGGTTAAGCCCAACGTCTTTCTGGTCAGCCCTGCCCTCTTCCTGGTCAACCCCAACCACCTCCTGGTCAACTACGCTCTCTTCCTGGTCAAGCCCACCTTCTTTCTGGTCAGCCCTGCCCTCTTCCTGGTCAACCCCAACCACCACCTGGTCAACTACGCTCTCTTCCTGGTTAAGCCCAACGTCTTTCTGGTCAGCCCTGCCCTCTTTCTGGTCAACCCCAACCACCACCTGGTCAACTACGCTCTCTTCCTGGTTAAGCCCAACGTCTTTCTGGTCAGCCCTGCCCTCATCCTGGTCAACCCCAACCACCTCCTGGTCAACTACGCTCTCTTCCTGGTTAAGCCTAACGTCTTTCTGGTCAGCCCTGCCCTCATCCTGGTCAACCCCAACCACCTCCTGGTCAACTACGCTCTCTTCCTGGTTAAGCCCAACCTCTTTCTGGTCAGCCCTGCCCTCTTCCTGGTCAACCCCACTCTCCTCGTTTGCCACACCCTCTTCCTGGTCAGACCCACCCTTATCCTGGTCAGCCCTACCTGCCTCCTGGTAGTCCCCGCCCTCCTTCTGGTAAGCCCCACCCTTCTCCTGGTAAGCCCCACCCTCCTGGTCAGCCCCATACTCGTCGGTCCTCTCTGGCTGCTCTTCGGTGCTGGTCGCCTGGGTATGGTCGTATCCACAGAAGGGCTCTTCCCAGCATGGATGGGGATCCTCTGGGAAACCTAATTCAACCATGGATACATAAACAGTATATCATTACGTTTCCATACAGCCCTCAGAGGCACTAAACCCTACTTACTGTATGTTACACCCAAATCTTGTATATCTCCGTATTGTGGAATGTGGATAACGTATTCAGACAAGTCTTGAATGACGTCATAAAAGAGCCAAAGTTTGACTTCCATTAAAGAAGCACAAATTACATGTTGTTTAGAAGAATGTCCACAGTGGTGTGGGGTGGTACAGAAAAAGGGCTTCAATCCCAGTCTACCTTCCCAGTGTTGTGCCCCCATATCTGCGGGGGCAACCCCCTCCACCAGGCGGCCCTCCTGCATCACCCGCGTGATCTCTCTCAGCTGGAGAAGCAGTCTCTCCTCCTGGTCGGCACTCACCCCTGTCACCCTGCAGGGAGAGCAGCAGAAGCATAGGTAAGTATGCTTAAGGCAGTGATTCCCAAACTAGGGGTCGCGCCTGATGTGAAAATGGGGTCGTGGGAGAATTTCCAAAATTCAGAGGAAGAAAAAGATTCACACATTTTTGTTGTTGTTGATATATATACACATACGCACACACCTTATAATATCGTCTTTGTATCTCAAAATCATTGTTATGTGGTTAACCTTAAAAAATAAATTAAAAAAAATATATATATATATATAATCTAAAAGATCAAATTCAACCAGAGCGCGCCCTTAGGTCATGGGAAAAGGCCACACTTGACCGTTGCACTTGAATCATTCACAGTGAATGGCTAGGCCCGTGACGATATGAAACCACGCACTATTGCAGAGACCTTGATATTTCCGGCTGCAATTGATAAGGTGAAAACAATGTGTGTTGAGGCAGAGGCACATAAGTATTCAGACCATTTGCTATGAGACTCGAAATTGAGCTCCGGTGCATCCCGTTTCTATTGATCACAAGAGGTATGTGGCAGGGTCTACAGCCAATCACGGATTACAAAAAGAAAACCAGCACCGTCACGGACCAGGATGTCTTGCTCCCAGGCAGACTAAATAACTTTTTTGCCCGCTTTGAGGACAATACAGTGCCACTGACACTGCCCGCAACTAAAACATGCGGACTCTCCTTCACTGCAGCCGAGTGAGCAAAACATTTAAACGTGTCAACCCTCGCAAGGCTGCAGGCCCAGACGGCATCCCCAGCCGCGCCCTCAGAGCATGCGCAGACCAGCTGGCTGGTGTGTTTACGGACATATTCAATCCATCCCTATCCCAGTCTGTTGTTCCCACATGCTTCAAGAGGGCCACCATTGTTCCTGTTCCCAAGAAAGCTAAGGTAGCTGAGCTAAACGACTACCGCCCCGTAGCACTCACTTCCTTCATCATGAAGTGCTTTGAGAGACTAGTCAAGGACCATATCACCTCCACCCTACCTGACACCCTAGACCCACTCCAATTTGCTTACCGCCCAAATAGGTCCACAGACGATGCAATCTCAACCACACTGCACACTGCCCTAACCCATCTGGACAAGAGGAATACCTATGTGAGAATGCTGTTCATCGACTACAGCTCGGCATTTAACAAATCAAATTTATTTGTCACATACACATGGTTAGCAGATGTTAATGCGAGTGTAGCGAAATGCTTGTGCTTCTAGTTCCGACAATGCAGTAATAACCAACAAGTAATCTAACTAACAATTCCAAAACTACTGTCTTATGCACAGTGTAAGGGGATAAGAATATGTACATAAAGATATATGAATGAGTGATGGTACAGAGCAGCATAGGCAAGATACAGTAGATGGTATCGAGTACAGTATATACATATGAGATGAGTATGTAAACAAAGTGGCATAGTTAAAGTGGCTAGTGATACATGTATTACATAAGGATGCAGTAGATGATATAGAGTACAGTATATACATATTCATATGAGATGAATAATGTAGGGTATGTAAACATATTAGGTAGCATTGTTTAAAGTGGCTAGTGATATATTTTACATCATTTCCCATCAATTCCCATTATTAAAGTGGCTGGAGTTGAGTCAGTGTGTTGGCAGCGGCCACTCTGTCTTAGTGGTTGCTGTTTAACAGTCTGATGGCCTTGAGATAGAAGCTGTTTTTCAGTCTCTCGGTCCCAGCTTTGATGCACCTGTACTGACCTCGCCTTCTGGATGATAGCGAGGTGAACAGGCAGTGGCTCGGGTGGTTGTTGTCCTTGATGATCTTTATGGCCTTCCTGTAACATTGGGTGGTGTAGGTGTCCTGGAGGGCAGGTAGTTTGCCCCCGGTGATGCGTTGTGCAGACCTCACTACCCTCTGGAGAGCCTTACGGTTGTGGGCGGAGCAGTTGCCGTACCAGGCGGTGATACAGCCCGCCAGGATGCTCTCGATTGTGCATCTGTAGAAGTTTGTGAGTGCTTTTGGTGACAAGCCGAATTTCTTCAGCCTCCTGAGGTTGAAGAGGCGCTGCTGCGCCTTCTTCACGACGCTGTCAGTGTGAGTGGACCAATTCAGTTTGTCTGTGATGTGTATGCCGAGGAACTTAAAACTTACTACCCTCTCCACTACTGTTCCATCGATGTGGATAGGGGGGTGTTCCCTCTGCTGTTTCCTGAAGTCCACAATCATCTCCTTAGTTTTGTTGACGTTGAGTGTGAGGTTATTTTCCTGACACCACACTCGGAGGGCCCTCACCTCCTCCCTGTAGGCCGTCTCGTCGTTGTTGGTAATCAAGCCTACCACTGTTGTGTCGTCCGCAAACTTGATGATTGAGTTGGAGGCGTGCGTGGCCACGCAGTCGTGGGTGAACAGGGAGTACAGGAGAGGGCTCAGAACGCACCCTTGTGGGGCTCCAGTGTTGAGGATCAGCGGGGTGGAGATGTTGTTGCCTACCGTCACCACCTGGGGGCGGCCCGTCAGGAAGTCCAGTACCCAGTTGCACAGTACCCAAGCTCGAGACCCTGGGTCTCGACCCCGCCCTGTGCAACTGGGTACTGGACTTCCTGACGGGCCGGCCTCAACACTGTGGTAAATTCAATTGATTGGACATGATTTGGAAAGACACACACCTGTCTATATAAGGTCCCACAGTTGATAGTGCATGTCAGAGCAAAACCAAGCCATGAGGTCGAAGGAATTGTCCGTAGAGCCCCGAGACAGGATTGTGTCGAGGCACAGATCTGGGGAAGGGTACCAAAAACATTCTGCAGCATTGAAAGTCCCCAAGAACACAGTGGCTTCCATCATTCTTAAATAGAAGAAGTTTGGAACCACCAACTCTTCCTAGAGCTGGCCACCCGGCCAAAGTGAGCAATTGGGGAAGAAGGGGAGGTGACCAAGAACCCAATGGTCACTCTGACAGAGCTCCAGAGTTCCTCTGTGGAGATGGGAGAACCTTCCAGAAGCACAACCATCTCTGCAGCACTCCACCAATCAGGCCTTTATGGTAGTGGCCAGATGGAGCCACTCTTCAGTAAAATCCACGACAGCCCACTTGGAGTTTGCTAAGAGAGACGAACTGAGATTGCATTGAGAGACAAACTATTGTCATTCACAATGGATGTAAAAAAGAAAACAGACTTGGTTGAACTTCTGCGTAATGAAAAGAACATGTCTCCTTGTCTATATGTAACAGACATATTTGGGAAACTGAACGCAAGCATGCAGAGAATACAAAAACATTCTACAGATGAGTGACCGAATCGGTGGATTCAGAGGAAATAATTCTTATTGGAGAGAGTCTTTCAAAAGCCAACCATGCCCCCTTCCATCGGAGGTGCCATGTTTCTAACAACAACAAAAAACAGCATCAGTAAGTGTCCCACACGAGTGGTGACTGCTCACCAATGCTGGCAAGGGCACTTTGGGACCTACTTCCTAATCTGTTTGACTGCGATCGTGGCTCAGTTGACATGCAGGTAAATGAAATCGGAACAGCTGATCGAGCTGCCATGTGACCGAATGCTGTAGACAATGCATTCACAGGTCACTACGGAGGAGTTTTGGTTTTTGACTAAAGGGAATACCCTGCCCTCTCCCTCTGAGCATTACAACTTGCACTACCGTTCGCCAGCTCATATCCGTGTGAAGGTGCATTCAGTGCTCTTGTCTGCATTAAAACCAAATATCGATCCCTGTTGGATGTGACAACAGGGATGAGGTGCGCACTGTCGACCACGCCCCCTGACTTTGAGAAGCTCCGCCGCAACATGCATCAAGCACGCCCATCTCATTAGTGGTGGTGAGATAAGAGACATTGTCAGACTCATTTTCAATTGACTGTCATAGCCCCACATTAAATGTATGTGTTTGTGAGTTGAGAAGACATTTACATTTACATTTAAGTCATTTAGCAGACGCTCTTATCCAGAGCGACTTACAAATTGGTGCGTTCACCTTAAGACATCCAGTGGAACAGCCACTTTACAATAGTGCATCTAAATCTTTTAAGGGGGGTGAGAAGGATTACTTTATCCTATCCTAGGTATTCCTGAAAGAGGTGGGGTTTCAGGTGTCTCCGGAAGGTGGTGATTGACTCCGCTGTCCTGGCGTCGTGAGGGAGTTTGTTCCACCATTGGGGGGCCAGAGCAGCGAACAGTTTTGACTGGGCTGCGCAGGAACTGTACTTCCTCAGTGGTAGGGAGGCGAGCAGGCCAGAGGTGGATGAACGCAGTGCCCTTGTTTGGGTGTAGGGCCTGATCAGAGCCTGGAGGTACTGAGGTGCCGTTCCCCTCACAGCTCCGTAGGCAAGCACCATGGTCTTGTAGCGGATACGAGCTTCAACTGGAAGCCAGTGGAGAGAGCGGAGGAGCGGGGTGACGTGAGAGAACTTAGGAAGGTTGAACACCAGACGGGCTGCGGCGTTCTGGATGAGTTGTAGGGGTTTAATGGCACAGGCAGGGAGCCCAGCCAACAGCGAGTTGCAGTAATCCAGACGGGAGATGACAAGTGCCTGGATTAGGACCTGCGCTGCTTCCTGTGTGAGGCAGGGTCGTACTCTGCGGATGTTGTAGAGCATGAACCTACAAGAACGGGCCACCGCCTTGATGTTAGTTGAGAACGACAGGGTGTTGTCCAGGATCACGCCAAGGTTCTTAGCGCTCTGGGAGGAGGACACAATGGAGTTGTCAACCGTGATGGCGAGATCATGGAATGGGCAGTCCTTCCCGGGAGGAAGAGCAGCTCCGTCTTGCCGAGGTTCAGCTTGAGGTGGTGATCCGTCATCCACACTGATATGTCTGCCAGACATGCAGAGATGCGATTCGCCACCTGGTCATCAGAAGGGGGAAAGGAGAAGATTAATTGTGTGTCGTCTGCATAGCAATGATAGGAGAGACCATGTGAGGTTATGACAGAGCCAAGTGACTTGGTGTATAGCGAGAATAGGAGAGGGCCTAGAACAGAGCCCTGGGGGACGCCAGTGGTGAGAGCGCGTGGTGAGGAGACAGATTCTCGCCACGCCACCTGGTAGGAGCGACCTGTCAGGTAGGACGCAATCCAAGCGTGGGCCGCGCCGGAGATGCCCAACTCGGAGAGGGTGGAGAGGAGGATCTGATGGTTCACAGTATCGAAGGCAGCCGATAGGTCAATCAAATTAAGACAATCAGAAATACTGTTAAAATGTTTTTCAATTGATAGCCCCAAATAAAAGTAAACATTAGCTGTTATATATATATATATATATAATGTGTGGTTATGAAAATGGGGTCGTGGGACAAAATAGTTTGGGAACCCATGACTTAGGGTCTACCCATTAGAATGTATTACAGGTATGCTAATTCAATCAATGGGACATGCAATAACAGTTAAGTACACACATTAATAGCAATGTAAATACATTGTTCAATTCAGATTGTATTCAACAACATTTTATTCCTAAATTTAAAAAAAAAATGTATCCAATATTTTGGCCGGCAAAAATGGTGTAAGGTGGAAAGAGACCCAGAATAAACATTTTTTAAAGTTGAATATATGTGTTTTGGTATGCAAAGAGATACTGAAACGAGAATAAATGAGAGATGTCCGTGGAGCAAGACTTTGGCCAGGTAAACAACAAACCTTTCAGGACTGTAGCTGGCTTTGGACACAATCCTCTCCATCACCATCTCTGTCTCCCTCAGCTTATCCTGCAGCTGAGTCAGCTCAAAGTCCGCTAGGGAGAAGGAGAGTGAGAGGAGGAGAGATGGTCAGTTAAGACCTTTCAGGATGGCATTGTCTGAAGTGAAGCTAAACTATTTGATTGTACAGTCGTGGCCAAATATTAATTTCCACAAAGTTTTCTGCTTTAGTGTCTTTAGATATTTTTGTCAGATGTTACTATAGAATACTGAAGTATAATTACAAGCTTTTCATAAGTGTCAAAGGCTTTTATTGACAAATACATGGAGTTGATATTTGCAGTGTTGACCCTTCTTTTTCAAGACATCTGCAATCTGCCCTGGCATGCTGTCAATTAACTTCTGGGCCACATCCCGACTGATGGCAGACCATTCTTGCATAATCGATGCTTGGAGTTTGTCATAATTTGTGGGTTTTTGTTTGTCCACCCGCCTCTTGAGGATTGACCACAAGTTCTCAATGGGATTAAGGTCTGGGGAGTTTCCTGGCCATGGACCCAAAATATCAATGTTTTATTCCCCGAGCCACTTAGTTATCACTTTTGCCTTATGGCAAGGTGCTCCATCATGCTGGAAAAGGCATTGTTCGTCACCAAACTGTTCCTGGATGGTTGGTACCATTCTTTATTCATGGCTGTGTTCTTAGGCAAAATTGTGAGTGAGCCCACTCCCTTGGCTGAGAAGCAACCCTACACATGAATGGTCTAAGGATGCTTTACTGTTGGCATGACACATGACTGATGGTAGCGCTCACCTTGTCTTCTCCGGACAAGCTTTTTTCCAGATGCCCCAAACAATTGGAAAGGGGATTCATCAGAGAAAATGACTTTACCCCAGTCCTCAGCAGTCCAATCCATGTACCTTTTGCAGAATATCAGTCTGTCCCTGATGTTTTTCCTGGAGAGAAGTGGCTTCTTTGCTGCCCTTCTTGACACTAGGCCATCCTCCAAAAGTCTTCGCCTCACGGTGCGTGCAGATGCACTCACACCTGCCTGCTGCCATTCCTGAGCAAGCTCTGTACTGGTGGTGCCCCAGTCCCGCAGCTGAATCAACTTTAGGAGACGGTCCTGGCGCATGCTGGACTTTCTTGGGCGCCCTGAAGCCTTCTTCACAACAATTGAACCGCTCTCCTTGAAGTTCTTGATGATCCGATAAATGGTTGATTTAGGTGCAATCTTACTGGCAGCAATATCCTTGCCTGTGAAGCCCATTTTGTGCAAAGCAATGATGACGGCATGTGTTTCCTTGCAGGTAACCATGGTTGACAGAGGAAGAACAATGATTCCAAGCACCACCCTCCTTTTGAAGCTTCCAGTCTGTTATTCGAACTAAATCAGCATGACAGAGTGATCTCCAGCCTTTTCCTCGTCAACACTCACACCTGTGTTAACTAGTTGCTCCTACCCTCTACTTTTTTGAACATTTTGTTAAAAATCGCGCAACATTTCAGCGCCCTGCTACTCATGCCAGGAATATAGTACGTTCATATGGTTAGAATGTGTGTATAGGAAACCCTCGGACGTTTTTAAAACTGGTTAAATCACAACTGTGGCTATTACATAACGTGCGTTACATCGGAAAGCGCAGGAAAACCTGATCACAGAAAATGGAAATAAATATCATTGCGCCACTTCCAGCAATTGTTAACAGTGAGCCGAATTAGATAAGACCGAGCATTCAACTCCCACAGCATCCCCATGCAGTCGAGTATCTTGTGAATTTAATCCTCTTTGATTCTTGGTTGAACCGAAAGAGGGGCACGACGTACCTCCGGTCTCCGCCCAGATCATTCCGGAAGAGCTCTCTCCTGAAATTTTTTCCAAGACGACAGCTAATGATATGTACATCGCCTACGGTTGATTTTTATCGCTTATTAACGTTTACTAATACCTAAAGTAGCATTACAAACGTATTTCGAAGTGTTTTGTGAAAGTTTATCGTCTACTTTTTGAATTTTAAAAAATGACGTTACGTTGTGAAATCGCTGTTTTTTTCGTTTATCACACAGTCTACATATAACGATATCTTGGCTTTATATGGCCCGATTTAATCGAAATAAAGACCCAATAGTGTTTATGGGACATCTAGGAGTGCCAACAAAGAAGATGGTGAAAGGTAATGACTGTTTTCTATTTTATTGTGCGGTTTGTGTAACGCCGAAATGCTAATTATTTTGTTTACGTCCCCTGCTGTGCTTTTCTGTTGTAGTGTATTGGTGCATGCTATCAGATAATAGCTTCTCATGCTGTCGCCGAAAAGCATTTTAAAAATCTGACTTGTTGCCTGGATTCACAACGAGTGTAGCTTTAATTTGATACCCTGCATGTGTATTTTAATGAACTTTTGAGTTTTAACTAATACTATTAGCATTTAGCGTAGTGCATTTGCATTTCCAGAGCTCTAGTTGGGACGCAAGCGTCCCAGGTAGAGGTAAGAGGTTAACGAGAGAATCACTGACATGATGTCAGCTGGTCCTTTTGTGGCAGGGCTGAAATGCAGTGGAAATGTTTTTGGGGGATTCAGTTAATTTGCATGGCAAAGAGGGACTTTGCAATTAATTGCAATTCATCTCATCACTCTTCATAACATTCTGGAGTATATGCAAATTGAGGCAGCAGACTTTGAAAATTAATATTTGTGTCATTCTCAACTTTTGGCCACGACTGTATGTTTTAGAGAGAAACTATTTAAATGAATGATGCTGTTTCTTAAAGAGGAACGATTTAAGAATCGTGAGATTACAGTTTGTAACTCACTGATCTTTCTCTTCCGGTTCTCTGCTCTCACTGAGGGAAATCTGGGTTCAGAAGGTACAGCGCACTTCCCCTTTGAGGTTATCTTTTGAGAAAAGAAAAAAACATTCTTCAACAATAGGATTTAAGGGTTTAGACATACAACACGCAGATTATAAATGGGCATTTGATTTGGACCTTTTCTGTGAGAATAGGATACAATGGACTGTGTTTCCATGCGTGTCTTCCTAGTATGTGCATGTGTACGCATGTTAGGGCTGGGCCAGACTACTTGATTCACGGTTTGTATTCGATACATTTTCGCATGCAAACTTTTTGTCTTCAGCCTCGTTGCACATTTAAAACGCTAACATGCCTGTCCTCTAAATCATTTTCATGAGAGTACTGGAACACACACATTCTTTAAAATGCTCAGTCCTATTGTCTGTGCGTGTATGTATGTATGTATGTATCCTATGTTAACCCCACAACACCGCACCTTAAACAGGATGTAGAGGATGTAAAGAAGGATCGCAAAGCCGTAGATGGGGATGATCTGCCCTGCCAGGTTGGACTTGCCCCCGGTCCCTACCCCTGTGCCCCCACCCCCCTTAGCCCTGGCGATAGCCTCGGTGTTGTGTGCCCTGGTGGAGCCAGCAGCCCTCTGGCCCTGACTGTCTGGAGCCATCTGCCGGTGCACCATGGGAGGAAACCGTCCTGAACCTGCAAAGCAAATGTGGTAGATGAACCCGATACTGTGATATACTGGAATTAACATAGTGGATATACTGGAATAACAACTTTGTTGCGACGGTGAGTTGGACTTACGCTGTTGTGATAAGGTAGCCCTAATACCTTAATACATCCATAAATGTATTATTCTTGTGCAATTTATGTATTTAGGCTACATTGAGGTTATTTTAGACTATATGGCATTAGTGCATAAGCCTAAACTTTAGGGCTGAACTGTACATGAGTCAAATAGCCGACATGCCAATCGCCAAATGCTTTTGGGAACAGGCAGAAAAAGTTAACGTCAATCCACAGAGGCAAAAAGAACCGTGTCTGAGTTTAATTCAATAAGAGAAAAGCTGCAAAATGGAGAGTTGAAAATAAAGAGAAGGGAGGGCCAGAAAAGTAGGCTAATGTTTGGGAAAGATTTGGTGAAGTGGAGGGAGAAGACGACAACAGTGCCGGCTATGTTATGTGTGATGATTGTGAGGCGCTACACAAATTCGACATGTCACAAGACGGGGACTTCAAATAGGCCTATGGTACGTCAAGGGAAGCCTACTGTTCAGATGGGTCAAATGGAAACTGAAATCTGGACACTGACTGTAAAACCTAGAACCTCTCACATAGTTTTTATATTAAGTCCTGCAGAATTAAGCTATTTTTTTTGCAGTAAAATAGGACACCAAATGTAAACAAAATGTTTACTTGGGAACAGGAGTAGAGAAATATGATTTCTTTATTTCAGCATCTTGAGAGAATGTGAATGATCAGCTAACACCTCAGATGGTATCTATCAGCATCAGCATCATAAAAGCTGATAGTATTTCAACCAAAGGTTTATATTTCCTTACAACTGGTCAAACTGATGTAAATTGGAAATTTTGCACAGAATTTTTTTCCACCGAGTTTTTGCATTTTCTCCCCTAAACGTCTTTGCTCCGTGAAAGATGACAGGGAACACTTTACCAATGTCAACTAGATTGAAGCCTTCATTTAACGATTTATGACATTATTCTGGTGAGCATGGGTTTATTTTGTCTTTTAGGGCAACATAATGACAGCCCACATGCAAGCTTCTCTTCTACCTAATTGATAGACAAGTTGACTAACAAATAGCCTACCAAAATCTCGGAAATTATAGGCAGAAACATATCTAAATCAGGCAACAAAAAAATCCTGCACCCAGTTTTAAAAAATCGTCCCCCCGTCTTTGACAGTAACCTGTAGCGCAATTTCTATATTTGCGTGTTGGGGTCGGGTGCGCGGACTCCGATTTGAACTTTTTTCACATAAAGTCAGGCTGTTGCGGGTGAACAAACAGCTGACCCACCACTCCTCCCCGGTGATGACAGCGCCCTCTGTAGGGATGTAGCTGGTATTATTCAAAGATAACCATAAATAAACGACGATTTGCAGAAAAAAATATAAAGAAATGTGTTAAAATGCAAGGAAAGGTAAACCTACGTACGAATCTATAATAGTTAGCTAGAATAATAAAGACATTTAACATTTTTAGAGCGTTAAACCTTACCCTCGGTCTGTGCACCCTTCCCTCCGCCTAGGAGCATTTTCGGAAGCAGAAGAGCAACGCAGAGCACGAGACAAGACACGAGCGTAACCTTTTGAAATGTTGACATCGACATTGTTACAGCCGCACGGTTGCTTTTGCAGGGAAATGTACTTAAAAGGCAACACGAATACACAAACAATTCAACACAGAGGGTCAAGTGGATGCTGCGTCGGGCTCCTCAGCATCATCCATTTGTGCACACGTCCTTCGCTGAAAAACGGAAGTGTAACCTTTGTAGTGGATGCACCTCTCCAGTAGATGGCGCCAGAGAACCTTTATTCATTTCGACCAAATAGAAAGGAAAATAGAAAGGCTGTGATGGCACTGCATCCATTTTTTGTAAATATGGTAAAGTCGTTTTTTGAACTCTTTATACCTGCTATAATTACTGTCTCTGTGTGATAGATTAGATATTGGTAATAACTGGGAAAAGTACCCCCTTTGTATTGGACAAGGCCCCGAAGCTCATCTCATCTGTCCCCCCATATTTTTCAGGCCAGCCACTCCCTTACTACATAGTCTATAGATTAGCCCCATAACATGAAATATGACATGTTATTACTCCTACCATGTAGATACAAGGAAACCACTATCTGTGAAGCTCAGAACTGAGCATCCCTTTTCACACCACGGGAGCCAAGACAATATGAGCCAAGACAGGCTGTACTGATTTAGCAGAGGTGGGACCAAGTCACTGTTATTCGAGTCACAAGCAAGTCTCAAGTCACAAGGTCCAAGTCTCAAAACGACTCCCAAGTAGAATGGGTTGAGTCTTTAGTCAAGTCCAAGTTGTGCATTTTAAGAACAAGTCCAGTAGAGTCACAAGTTTTTTTTAAAGCCATTTAGCCACAACTTCGGAAGTATGCTTGGGGTCATTGTCCATTTCGAAGACCCATTTGCAACCAAGCTTAAACTTCCCGACTGATGTCTTGAGAAGTTGCTTCAATATATCCACATAATGCCATCTATTTTGTGAAGTGCACCAGTCCCTCCTGCAGCAAAGCACCTCAACAACATGATGCTGCCACCCCCGTGCTTCACAGTTGGGATGGTGTTCTTTGGCTTGCAAGCATCCCCCTTTTCCTCCAAACATAACAATGGTCATTATGGCCAAACAGTTCTATTTTTGTTTCATCAGATCAGAGGACATTTTCCAAAAGTACCATCTTTGTCCCCATGTGCAGTTGCAAACTGTAGTCTGGCTTTTTTATGGCGGTTTTGGAGCAGTGGCTTCTTCCTTGCTGAGCGGCCTTTCAGGTGATGTCGATATAGGACTAGTTTAACTGTGGATAGATACTTTTGTACCTGATTCCTCCAGTATCTTCACAAGGTCCTTTGCTGTTGTTCTGGGATTGATTTGCACTTTTCGCACCAAAGTACGTTTATCTCTAGGAGATGGAACGCGTCTCCTTCCTGAGCGGTATGACTGCTGCGTGGTCCCATGGTGTTTATACATGCGTACTATTGTTTGTACAGATGAATGTTGTACCTTCAGGCTTTTGGAAATTGCTCCCAAGTGTGAACCAGACTTGTGGAGGTCTACAATTTTTTTCTGAGGTCTTTCTTTTAATTTATTTTGATCTCCCCATGATGTCAAGCAAAGAGTTTGAAGGTATGCCTTGAAATACATCCACAGGTACACCTCCAATTGACTGAAATTTTGTGAATTAGCCTATCAGAAGCTTCTAAAGCCATGATATAATTTTCTGAACTTTTCCAAGCTGTTTAAAGGCACAGTCAACTTATTGTATGTAAACCTCTGACCCACTGGAATTGTGATGCAGTGAATTATAAGTGAAATAATCTGTCTGTAAACATTTGTTGGAAAAATTACTTGTGTCATGTCATGCACAAAGTAGATGTCCTAACCGACTTGCCAAAACTATAGTTTGTTAACAAGACATGTGTGGAGTGGTTGAAAAACGAGTTTAAATGACTCCAACCTAAGTGTATGTCAACTTCCGACTTCAACTGTATGTATATATGTTTGGGAGCCACTGGTATGGCCTACTTTTCTAAATGCATTGTGGTTCGACCAGAACACTGACATGTTGCCAAGGCAGAGTTGAGTGGCTGAAACCGAGACGCACGCAGACAGCAGAGGCATTCATTCTGGCCCAATGACAATCGCCGAATGTCTTTACACTTTTTTGGTGTTTTGTGTAACTTTTCATTCACCACTGTCTCTTTTCATTCACCACTGTTTTGGAGGCTGGAAATATGTTGTGAATGGATGAACGTGTGCGGGATAGCCTAGTAAAGGAGCCCTTAGACCTAATTGTTTGACAATCCGATGAAAACATCATGACTGGTTGTGTTTATGGCACAATACAAAGTCATACGTTTTAAAAGTGAAATGACAAACCTTTACGACTAGGCCCATGGAGATCCTATCGAGTTAATATGGATTCTATATGTCATTCTACGATTAGGCCCATCATTTTTTTTTTTTGGTGCATGTCAAATCAAATCAAATTGTATTTGTCACATACAAATGGTTAGCAGATGTTAATGCGAGTGTAGCGAAATGCTTGTGCTTCTAGTTCCGACAATGCAGTAATAACCAACAAGTAATCTAACTAACAATTCCAAACTACTGTCTTATACACAGTGTAAGGGGATAAAGAATATGTACATAAGGATATATGAATGAGTGATGGTACAGAGCAGCATAGGCAAGATACAGTAGATGGTATCGAGTACAGTATATACATATGAGATGAGTATGTAAACAAAGTGGCATAGTTAAAGTGGCTAGTGATACATGTCTTACATACGGATGCAGTCGATGATATAGAGTACAGTATATACGTATGCATATGAGATGAATAATGTAGGGTAAGTAACATTATATAAGGTAGCATTGTTTAAAGTGGCTAGTGATATATTTACATCATTTCCCATCAATTCCCATTATTAAAGTGGCTGGAGTTGTGTCAGTGTGTTGGCAGCAGCCACTCAATGTTAGTGGTGGCTGTTTAACAGTCTGATGGCCTTGAGATAGAAGCTGTTTTTCAGTCTCTCGGTCCCAGCTTTGTGTAAGCACGTGCACGTACAGAAGGTCCGGTACCAGGAAGAAATGAATTGTAATTCCACCCCCAATAGTCCCCAGTCCTAAGCAGCAAGCGAGCTCTTATGTGGACTCTTTTGATATATGTGTATTGTGATGTGCTGTAAATCTTTCTATGTTTACACGTGTATGCTTGCTTGCTGTACGACACGGAAAGAATTTTCTAATGAATGCAATCAAGTCATCATCATCATCATCAACATAACCCACTCTTTGGTCCAGGCTGGACAGTGTGTAGGGTGTGCCTGCCACCTGGTGGTCTGTCGAAGGGGTGTAATGGTCCTACAGAGATACTCCACCCCAGGGTCTGGGTCACTTCCGGAAAACAATATGCACACCCAGTCCCCCCTATAGGACAGCGAGAGAGGGTCAGAGTCAAACATTCTCATCCTATCCAGGGGCTTTCAGTATTACATAAACTGTCGGTACGGTTATTGGTTACATATTTCATATTGTAGCTCTGTGAACATTGTCAACAATGCCAACCCAAGACAGTTTCTGTTTTGCACCACAGTATTCTAGACATTCATTCAATTGTATCCACCATTGTAACATTTGCGGGATGTAAAAGCTCAATTTTATTTATTTTTTTAGATATCTTTATAAAACGTTTCTAAACACCAGAAAATAGGATCTCAAGACATACAGTGGGAAGCTTAGAAGGGGTGGTACATGGCAGGAGAGGTGGTAGACCTTGTGCAGCCATCACAGCACAGCAAGTCGCCCCAATTCAAATACACAGCGCAGAAATCCTCACTCTCCATCCCTGTTGTCCCATACCACTTCTCAGGCTGCTCATTGGACACCCCATAACACCCCTCAATGTCCTCCCCTTCTTCAGTCTCTCAATCAAATTCCAATTCTGTTTCCGATTCTGACTTTGGATCCAACTCTATTGACGGATTTAGTTCTGACTTTGGGTTTGGCTCCAGGTCTGATTATATTTCCAGTGAATCTTAATCAGATCCAGATTTCAGACCTGGATCCCATACAGACTCAGACTAACTCTGATTCAGGTTCAGATTCAGACTCCAAGTCCAGTACTAGATACTGTATAAAGTCAAATGTATAGAATTGGAAAATAAATGCATTACTCTATACAGAACTGGGACAGATCAGCTTTGTTGATGGGCATGGAGGTAAGCCATTTCAAACTAAATCCCAGGCAATTAACAGGGTAATGTGTATCCTCTCTATCCCAGTTTGATTTGAGGTGGCCGAATCGTAACTTGAGAAACATCCATTAATTTAACAAGAAATTCATGCAACTCTTTCATTGATCTCGAAAGCACTAATGTATTTGTTTTAAAGCTTAATGTATGTTACACTATCGAAACATAGAAGTTGAAAAATAAGGACACAGCTGATATAACCTAGAGGATTTAGGGAGAAGGGGGAGTGGGATGAAGTGAAGTAGAGAGACTGTTATTGAGAAAATAAGGTCGTTAACGAGACTGTGTTCAACAGGAATCTGTGTGTGTGTGTGTGTGTGTGTGTGTGTGTGTGTGTGTGTGTAGTGTCACCTGGTGTCCACACTAAGTGGCTACAGAGTACTTTATGCTGAAAAACAGACACATGAGGACAAACAATAGAAGATAATGTCATTTACATTACCAGATCACAAATGAATACATAAATACCACTTGAAGCGTGATGATGACTTGATCATTTGAATCCGCTGTGTAGTGCTAAGGCGACACTTGGGGAGGTGTCAGGTTCGCCTCTGTACTTAAAGTGTGATTATTCCAACTCTCTGTGAAATGCTGCAGATCTGCCCGCAGATGAGGTAAAGACACATATCCCACACAGGAGAGGTGGAGAGAATTTGACAGGTCAAGGTAGCCTTCTTCCTCCAAACTGTGCAGCAAGTTGAAGTACTGACATGTCACAGCACTCCAAACATCTCTCCATAAGCGTTTGTTATTGCAAGGCTAACCCCCAGGGAAATCATGACTTGGCAGCAACAGGGGTTTGATAGTCCAGTGAAAATGGCTGAGTGTTTATGTGGTGTAAATCTGAAAATCAGCAGCTGACATCTTTAGGGTTTTTTAATTAATGCATGTGAGACAGGTTCCATGTACAACAAGACAGACAGAGATGGAGGAGAGTAAAAGAACACAGAACAGTTTAATTACCTCTGGTTATGGACACTTTTGCCAGAAATAAAGCTTCCACGGCCTGTTCCTCGGACAGTGAACATACATCTGGCAATATCGACATTTTTGACCCCTTGATCAGCTCACACTCTGAACGTAAAGAAAATAGCTTATTTTTTGTAGATATGAAAACTAACAGATATGACCGTTCAATCTAAAGCAGCAGAATTCAATTTCAGGAGACGTCAATACAGCACAGAAAGCTGAACACCACACTGGTATTGTGGTTGTTCATTAGGTGATGGGAAATATGCAATATGAATACAAAATAATATACTTACCTTCCTTGAAAATCCATCTATACTGCCAAAGATGACAATGTTGTATCTTGAAAAAAAACATTGGAATTAAAAATGAAATGTTTAACCTATTAACCTGCTGTCACGCCCTGACCTTAGTTATCTTTGTTTTCTTTAGTATTTTGGTTAGGTCAGGGTGTGACGAGGGTGGTTTGTTTAGTCTTTGTATTGTCTAGGGGTTTTTGTATGTCTAGGGTTTATTGTAAGTCTAGGTTTTTGTATGTCTATGGTTGCATAAATTGGTTCTCAATCAGGCAGCTGTTTATTGTTGTCTCTGATTGGGGACCATATTTAGGTAGCCATATTCCTTGGGTATTTTGTGGGTTCTTATTCTATGTTTAGTTGCCTGTCTGTACTTCTCATATTAGCTTCATGGTTCGTTTTGTTGTTTTGTTAGTTTGTTCAGTGTTTTTTCTTTAATTAAAAGAGAATGTACGCTTACCACGCTGCGCCTTGGTCTCCTCCATACGACGACCGTGACAGAAGAACCCACCAAATAAGGACCAAGCAGCGTGTTCAGGAGGAGCAGTCAGTATGGACATGGGAGGAAATATTGGATGGAGCAGGACCCTGGACTCCGGGGGAGTATCGCCTTTCTAAGGAGGAGATAGAGGCAGCGAAAGCGGAACGGCGATACCACGAGGAGAAATTACGGAGAATGGAGGAACGGCAATGATATGAGGGTACGCGGCTAGCACGAAAGCCAGAGAGGCAGCCCCAATAATGTTTTTGGGGGGAGCACACCAGGAGATTGCCTGAGTCAGGTTGGAGACTTGAGCCAACTCCTCGTGCTTACTGTGGGGAGCGTGTGACTGGTCAGGCACCGTGTTATGCAGAGATGCGCACGGTGTCTCCAGTTCGCATTCATAGCCCGGTGCGCTCTTCGCATTGGCCGGGCTAGAATGGGCATCCAGCCAGAAAGGAAGGTGCCGACTCAGCACTCCTGGTCTCCAGTATACCTCCTTGGACCAGGATATCCTGCGCCGGCTCTGCGGACTGTGTCTCGGTGAGTCTGCACAGCCCAGTGCGTCCTGTGCCAGTGCCCTGCATTTGCAGCATGAAAATAAACATCCAGCCAGGACGGGTTGTGTCAGCTCTACACTCCAGACCTCCAGTGCGCCTCCACAGTCCAGTACGTCTTGTGCCTGCTCCCCGCACTTGCCCTGAGGTGCGTGTCCCCAGCCCAGTACCACCAGTACCGGCACCACGCACTCGGCCTCCAATGCACCTCCACAGTCCAGTACGTCCTGTTCCTCCTCCCCACACTCGCCCTGAGGTGCGTGTCACCAGCCCGTTACCACCAGTGCCGGCACCACGCACTAGGCCTACAGTTTGCCTCGGCAGTCCAGTACGCCCTGTTCCTGCTCCTCGCACTCGCCCTGAGGTGCGTGTCCCCAGCCCGGTATCACCAGTGCCGGCACCACGCACCAGGCCTGGGTACTGTCACCAGGCACCACGCACTCGGCAATCCAGAGCGTCCGGCGACAGTACCCAGTCCAGAGCATCCGGCGACAGTACCCAGTCCAGAGCGTCAGGCAACAGTAGCCAGTCCAGAGCGTCTGCCGACAGTAGCCAGTCCAGAGCGTCCGGCGACGGGCCACAGACCGAAACCTCCAACGACGGGACACAGTCCGGAACCTCCAACGACGGGACACAGTCCGGAACCTCCAACGACGGGCCACAGTCCGGAACCTCCAACGACAGGCTACAGTCCGGAACCTCCAACGACGGGCCACAGTCCGGAACCTCCAGGGACGGTCCCCAGCCCGGGGTCTCCAGCGAAGGTCCCCAGCCTGGGGTCTCCGGCGAAGGTCCCCAGCCCGGGGTCCCCGGCGACGATCCGCAGTCCAGAGCCTCAGGCGATGATCCACGGGTCAGTACTACAAAGGCGGAGGGATCAGTGTAAAGAACGGGGGCGGCGTCCAGAACCAGAGCCGCCACCGAGGTTAGATGCCCACCCAGACCCTCCCATATAAGGTTAGGTATGCGGCCAGGAGTCCGCACCTTAGTTATCTTTGTTTTCTTTAGTATTTTGGTTAGGTCAGGGTGTGACGAGGGTGGTTTGTTTAGTTTTTGTATTATCTTGTTTTTTTGTATGTCTAGGGGTTTTTGTAAGTCTAGGTGTTTATATGTCTATGGTTGCCTAAATTGGTTCTCAATCAGAGGCAGCTGTTTATCGTTGTCTCTGATTGGGGACCATATTTAGGTAGCCATATTCCTTGGGTATTTTGTGGGTTCTTATTCTATGTTTAGTTGCCTGTCTGCACTTCTCATATTAGCTTCACGGTTCATTTTTTTATTTTATTTTTAGTTTGTTCAGTGTTCTTTCTTTAATTAAAGAAGAATATACGCTTACCACGCTGCGCCTTGGTCTCCTCCATACGACGACAGATGACACCTGCTTCATTATTTATGTATTACCAGTTGATGAAGAACAACTCCAATTACATACATCATTGAAAATGTGTCTATGAATAAGTGAGAATAAAAAAGTGAATAACTTCTTAGATTTGATGGAGACATTATACATCTTAGTACCTTATAAATGTATGATTTGTATCAATGTGGACGAGAGACAGGGGAGCAGGAAAATAGTATTTTTGCCGAGCAATGCAACGAAGCTGGATCATTCTGGCAATGATACCTGCACCATCTACACTCTGCAGAGACTCCCTAACTCTTCGCCATTGTACACAATGGCCCATTGCTCTGAGACTTCCTTTGACCATTCTAAAGCCCGCATGGGGCATCTTTGCCTTATTGACCCTGACTTTCTGGTCTAACTCTTCATCTGACATATCAGAATAGCATTCCCTGACAGTCATATTGCGTTCTTTCATCCTTCTGTAAAATAAAAGCTAACCGTTACACTGTCAAGAAATATGATTACTGTATATATCGACTATAAAGCAAATAGGACATGGCTTATGAGTTGCCATGAAAGTAAGTTAGATGAATTCAACTGAAAATGGCAAGAACAGGCGTTGGTAGCTAAATGTTTTTGGTTAGCTTGAGAATAATAATTGCATGATTTATCATTCTACGGTATGTATATAATATAGTAGAATGCTATGAACCGACACTGAATCGTAGGAGATAACTACTAGCTATGTATAAGTTGGACAGAAGAATGCCCAGTGCTGCTTACCTGAGATGCCGTCATCACACAGTCCTTCGTAGGTGTCCACTATGACTTCCTTTGTGTCGAAAAGAAAGGCTGAACAGTATTGGTTGTAGCCAAACTGACACTCGTAAAATGGCCAAAATGGAGGGTCGTTGATAGCGAATTGCCAAGAAACTGAAGATCTGGAACAACACTGTGTACTACTCCCTTCACAGAACAACGTAAACTGTCTAACCAGAATAGAAAGAGGAGTGCGAGGCCCCGGTATACAACTGAGCAAGAGGACAAGTACATTAGAGTGTCTAGTTTGAGAAACCGACGCCTCACAGGTCCTCAACTGGCAGCTTAATTTAATAGTACCCACAAAACACCAGTCTCAACGTCAACAGTGAAGAGGCGACTCCGGGATGCTGGCCTTCTAGGCAGAGTTGCAAAGAAAAATCCATATCTCAGACTGGCCAATAAAAAGAAAAGATTAAGATGGGCAAAAGAACACAGACACTAGACAGAGAAACTCTGCCTAGCAGGCCAGCAGCCCGGAATTGCCTCTTCACTGTTGACGTTGAGACTGGTGTTTTGTGGGTACTATTAATTGAAGCTGCCAACAAATTTTTCTGTCTGTGTGCCAGCTTATGTTTTTTAAAGTTGGATTAGCTAACACAACGTGCCATTGGAACACAGGAGTGATGTTTGCTGATAATGGACCTCTATACGCCTATGTAGATATTCCATTCAAAATCAGCCATTTCCAGCTACAATAGTAATTTAAAACATTAACAATGTTTACACTGTATATCCGATCAATTTGATGTTATTTTAATGGACAAAAAAATAGCTTTTCTCTCAAAAACAAGGACATTTCTAAGTGACCCCAAACCTTTGAACGGTAGCATCATATCAACTCAGCAAAAAAATAAACGTCCCTTTTTCAGGACCCTGTCTTTCAAAGATAATTTGTAATAATCCAAATAACCTCTCAGATCTTCATTGTAAAGGTTTTAAACACTGTTTCTCATGCTTGTTCAATGAACCATGAACAAATAATGAACATGCGTCTGTGGAACGGTCGTTAAGACACTAACAGCTTACAGACAGTAGGCAATTATGGTCACAGTTATGAAAACTTAGGACACGAGACCTTTCTACTGACTCTGAAAAACACAAAGAAAGATGCCCAGGGTCCCTGCTCATCTGCGTGAACGTGCCTTATGCATGCTGCAAGGAGTCAATGAGGACTGCAGATGTGGCCAGGGCAATAAATTGCAATGTCCATACTGGGAGACGCCAAAAACAGCGCAGACCACGTGTAACAACACCTGCACAGGATCAGTACATCCGAACATCACACCTGTGGAACAGGTACAGGATTGCAATAACAACTGCCTGAGTTACACCAGCAACGGACAATCCCTCCATCAGTGCTCAGACTGTCCACAATAGGCTGAGAGAGGCTAGACTGAGGGCTTGTTGGCCTGTTGTAAAGGTAGGTCGGCGTTTGGAACCAAACATCTCAAATTTGGACTCCAGACCAAAAGGACATATTTCCACCGGTCTAATGTCCATTGCTTGTGTTTCTTGGCCCAAGCTAGTCTCTTCTTTTTATTGGTGTCCTTTAGTATTGGTTTCTTTGCAGCAATTCAACCATGAAGGCCTGATTCACACAGTCTCCTCTGAACAGTTGATGTTGAGATGTATCTGTTACTTGAACTCTGTGAAGCATTTATTTGGGCAGCAATTTCTGAGGCTGTTAACTCTAATGAACGTATCCTCTGTAGCAGAGGTAACGCTTCATGGTTTTTGCGACTACACTTGAAGAAACTTTCAAAGTTCTTGAAGTAATGATGGATTGTTGTTTCTCTTTGCTTATTTGAGCTGTCCTTGCCATAATATGGACTTGGTCTTTTACCAAATAAGGCCATCTTCTGTATACCCCCCTACCTTGTCACAACACAACTGATTGGCTCAAACGCATTAAGAAGGAAAGAAATTCCTCAAATTAACTTTTAAGAAGCCACACCTGTTAATTGAAATGCATTCCAGGTGATTCCACCTCATGAAGCTGGTTGAGAGAATGCCAAAAGTATGCTAAGCTGTCATCAAGGCAAAGGGAGGCTATTTGAAGAATCTCAAATATAAAATATATTTTGATTTGATTAAAACTTTTTTGGTTACATGATTCCTTGTGTGTTATTTCATAGTTTTGATGTCTTCACTATTATTCTACAAATGTAGAACATTTTTTTAAATGAATGAAAAACCCTTGAATGAGTTGGTGTTTCCAAACTTTTTACCGGTAGTGTAATAGCTAAACTGTGGTGAGCTCTGACTGTGATGAGGTTCTGTACATGGTCCAGTTAGTGGCAAAGGGCTACATCCTGTTGCAGTTACATATACAGGTGTTGCCTGTAACTGCTGCAAAAGCTTCTGTCATGGACAGAGCAAAAAACCCAAACAGGTCTTGTTTTTCAGACACAAAAACAATAACAATAAAAACAAGCCACAAATCACTTGGGGCGGCAAATAGCCTGGCGGGTAGGCGCATTGGGCCAGTATCTGAAAAGTTGCTAGATTGAATCCCTGAGCTGACAAGGTAAAATATCTGTTGTTCTGCCCCTGAGCAAGACAGTTAACCCATTGTTCCCTGGGTGCCGAAGACGTGGATGTTGATTAGCCCTCCGCAGCTCTCTGATTCAGAGTGGTTGGGCTAAATTGGTAAGATATGTTTCAGTTGTACAACCGACTAGGAATCTCCCTTAATTTTAGACACAACATCAATAACCCAAACAACAGTACAAGAGACACAGCAACTCGGACCCCACTGAGCTTTTTATTTATCTGTGAAACAGATGGGGAGGGGGGACTATTTCACATAAATGGGATACTGTACCTCAAATTCCTTGTTTAATTGGCTGATGCCTGATGCCTTCACCCACTTGCCCGAGATGGCATAGCAGTTCAGACGTCTTTTGTCCTCGTCTTGTCGTGTCGTGTATATATATATATTTACAACTTTTTTCACATACATTTTATTTTTATTTTCCATCAACTCATCTTCAATACACTCTCCTGCAACCTGCCTCACCAATTGATATGTATAAATACGTATTATTTACCTCAAATCTGCAATCCTCCAAGAAGCTAGCCAGAAGCTAGCCAGAAACTCCAAGAAGCTAGCCAGAAGCTAGCCAGGAGCTAACCAGAAGCTAGTTAGCTTCTTTACTGGCAACTCGTTAGTATTCAGCTAACCACGGTTTGTGGTCATCAGCTATCCTTTAACTCGAAAATCTATCGCCAGTTTTGTACGGCGCAGCGCGGCTCGGAACGGAACATACCGGACCGATTTTTCTCTCCATGTCCCTGGATTTCAACTGCTCTCTGGACATTCACTCCCGGATCTCACAGCTAGCTGGCTGCTATCCGTGTGTCTATCTGCTTTCGTCGATTCCGGAGCAAACATCAATTACTCCGGAGCTAGCCTGCTCCGTCAATCACTCCTGAGCTCCGTCAATCACTCCTGGGCTGCAGTCACCTATCCGGACCCGTTTTACTGCCTACGCGGCCCCACCGGGCCTTCACAACTGGACTGCCGACGTTATCTACCCGAAGGAGATCCGGCTGGCTCCTCCGTCGCGACGTTACCTGAACGCCCATCTGCGGCCTGCTAACCGTTAGCTGTCTTACCGGCTGCTCTCAGAATAGACAATCGGACAATTTATTTATTTTTTATTATTATTATGTTTCTTCTTGGGCCTCTATAACTATATCTATTGTTTTTATTTTTTTGTTGTTGTGTGATTTGGACTAATCCCCTCTACAACACGGAACTCCACTAATCTACTGACGGAACGCAAGAGGTGGCTAACAACAGACCTCCATCCTATGCTAGCTTGCTACCGATGTCCTGGCTAGCTGTCTAAATCGCCGTGACCCCAAACCAACCTCTCCACTCCCTGGACCCTTTTGATCACTCGACTAAGGATGCCTCTCCTTAATGTCAATATGTCTTGTCCATTGCTGTTCTGGTTAGTGTTTATTGGCTTATTTCACTGTAGAGCCTCTAGTCCTGCTCACTATACCTTATCCAACTTATTAGTTCCACCACCCACACATGCAATGACATCTCCTGGTTTCAATGATGTTTCTAGAGACAATATATCTCTCTTCATCACTCAATACCTAGGTTTACCTCCACTGTATTCACATCCTACCATACCTTTGTCTGTACATTATACCTTGATGCTATTTTATCGCCCCCAGAAACCTCCTTTTACTCTCTGTTCCAGACGTTCTAGACGACCAATTCTTATTGCTTTTAGCCGTACCCTTATTCTTCTCCTCCTATGTTCCTCTGGCGATGTAGAGGTGAATCCAGGCCCTGCAGTGCCTAGCTCCACTCCTATTCCCCAGGCGCTCTCTTTTGATGACTTCTGTAACCGTAATAGCCTTGGTTTCATGCATGTTAACATTAGAAGCCTCCTCCCTAAGTTTGTTCTTTTCACTGCTTTAGCACACTCTGCCAACCCGGATGTTCTAGCTGTGTCTGAATCCTGGCTTAGGAAGACCACCAAAAATTCAGAAATTTTAATTCCAAACTACAACATTTTCAGACAAGATAGAACTGCCAAAGGGGGCGGTGTTGCAATCTACTGCAAAGATAGCCTGCAGAGTTCTGTCCTACTATCCAGGTCTGTACCCAAACAATTTGAACTTCTACTTTTAAAAATCCACCTCTCTAAAAACAAGTCTCTCACCGTTGCCGCCTGCTATAGACCACCCTCTGCCCCCAGCTGTGCTCTGGACACCATATGTGAACTGATTGCCCCCATCTATCTTCAGAGCTCGTGCTGCTAGGCGACCTAAACTGGAACATGCTTAACACCCCAGCCATCCTACAATCTAAACTTGATGCCCTCAATCTCACACAAATTATCAATGAACCTACCAGGTACCCCCAAAGCCTTAAACACGGGCACCCTCATAGATATCATCCTAACCAACTTCCCCTCTAAATACACCTCTGCTGTCTTCAACCAAGATCTCAGCGATCACTGCCTCATTGCCTGCATCCGTAATGGGTCAGCGGTCAAACGACCTCCACTCATCACTGTAAAACGCTCCCTGAAACACTTCAGCGAGCAGGCCTTTCTAATCGACCTGGCCGGGGTGTCCTGGAAGGATATTGATCTCATCCCGTCAGTAGAGGATGCCTGGATATTTTTTTTAAATGCCTTCCTAACAATCTTAAATAAACATGCCCCATTCAAGAAAATTAGAACCAGGAACAGATATAGCCCTTGGTTCTCCCCAGACCTGACTGCCCTTAACCAACACAAAAACATCCTATGGCGTTCTGCATTAGCATCGAACAGCCCCCGTGATATGCAGCTGTTCAGGGAAGCTAGAAACCGTTATACACAGGCAGTTAGAAAAGCCAAGGCTAGCTTTTTCAAGCAGAAATTTGCTTCCTGCAACACTAACTCTAAAAAGTTCTGGGACACTGTAAAGTCCATGGAGAATAAGAACACCTCCTCCCAGCTGCCCACTGCACTGAAGATAGGAAACACTGTCACCACTGATAAATCCACCATAATTGAGAATTTCAATAAGCATTTTTCTACGGCTGGCCATGCTTTCCACCTGGCAACTCCTACCCCGGTCAACAGCACTGCACCCCCAACAGCAACTCGCCACCGCATCCTCATCGGCAGACTCGACAGCCTTGGTTTCTCAAATGATTGCCTCGCCTGGTTCACCAACTACTTCTCTGATAGAGTTCAGTGTGTCAAATCGGAGGGTCTGCTGTCCGGACCTCTGGCAGTCTCTATGGGGGTGCCACAGGGTTCAATTCTTGGACCGACTCTCTTCTCTGTATACATCAATGAGGTCGCTCTTGCTGCTGGTGAGTCTCTGATCCACCTCTACGCAGACGACACCATTCTGTATACTTCCGGCCCTTCTTTGGACACTGTGTTAACAACCCTCCAGGCAAGCTTCAATGCCATACAACTCTCCTTCCGTGGCCTCCAATTGCTCTTAAATACAAGTAAAACTAAATGCATGCTCTTCAACCGATCGCTACCTGCACCTACCCGCCTGTCCAACATCACTACTCTGGACGGCTCTGACTTAGAATACGTGGACAACTACAAATACTTAGGTGTCTGGTTAGACTGTAAACTCTCCTTCCAGACCCATATCAAACATCTCCAATCCAAAGTTAAATCTAGAATTGGCTTCCTATTTTGCAACAAAGCATCCTTCACTCATGCTGCCAAACATACCCTTGTAAAATTGACCATCCTACCAATCCTCGACTTTGGCGATGTCATTTACAAAATAGCCTCCAATACCCTACTCAACAAATTGGATGCAGTCTATCACAGTGCAATCCGTTTTGTCACCAAAGCCCCATATACTACCCACCATTGCGACCTGTACGCTCTCGTTGGCTGGCCCTCGCTTCATACTCGTCGCCAAACCCACTGGCTCCATGTCATCTACAAGACCCTGCTAGGTAAAGTCCCCCTTATCTCAGCTCGCTGGTCACCATAGCATCTCCCACCTGTAGCACACGCTCCAGCAGGTATATCTCTCTAGTCACCCCAAAACCAATTCTTTCTTTGGCCGCCTCTCCTTCCAGTTCTCTGCTGCCAATGACTGGAACGAACTACAAAAATCTCTTAAATTGGAAACACTTATCTCCCTCACTAGCTTTAAGCACCAACTGTCAGAGCATCTTACAGATTACTGCACCTGTACATAGCCCACCTATAATTTAGCCCAAACAACTACCTCTTTCCCAACTGTATTTAATTTATTTATTTATTTTGCTCCTTTGCACCCCATTATTTTTATTTCTACTTTGCACATTCTTCCATTGCAAAACTACCATTCCAGTGTTTTACTTGCTATATTGTATTTACTTTGCCACCATGGCCTTTTTTGCCTTTACCTCCCTTCTCACCTAATTTGCTCACATTGTATATAGACTTGTTTTTTTTTACTGTATTATTGACTGTATGTTTGTTTTACTCCATGTGTAACTCTGTGTCGTTGTATGTGTCGAACTGCTTTGCTTTATCTTGGCCAGGTCGCAATTGTAAATGAGAACTTGTTCTCAACTTGCTTACCTGGTTAAATAAAGGTGAAATAAATATCCAGCTCCTATGAAATAAGTATCTTCGCCATTTTGATCTGGTCCTCTGGCTTCCACTTCATTGTCTTGATGCTTTCTAACCTACATAAATCACTGTATTACACGCTAGCCCTCAGATTTACTTACGTTTTGTTTTTTAATAAGGGTATTAAATATTGCTAACCAAAGAAAAATATAAAATGAAGGTGAAAAGAAAGAATAAGACAGGTAAAAGTACATGTATATAAATCAAGACAGTTTCATGTATAGGCGACACAAACCACAACGTAGCATTTCCATATGAGGCAGCTAAGCTTCAGCTACCAATTTGACCTCTGCTGGCATCTCTTCTCTACACTCACTCCAGCCGTGTCTGATTGACAGAGTTCTCCACAGCAGACAATTTCACTTCCACCTGCACTCTTCGGTTCTCCAGAAGCCTTCGCTGCTCCCGAGGGGCGTCTCTCGTGTGTATGTTGGCAGTGGAATTGTCGTGGTATGGCTGCAGCTGTATGTTGTTCGGGACTCCGTCCATTTGGTAAGGCTGACATGTGTTCATTTGTGCATGGTCTATAAGATGTGCCTGCTGTATGCCTACAATGGTCCAAGCCATCATGTGACTATTTAAGTGCGATTGGTCTATGTGAGTGATGGTACTACTCTTTGCTGGGGTTGGTGATAATGCTGGTGCATTTTCACAGAGCCACACACCTACAGGTAGGATTGTTAGTTGTATGATGGGAATGGTGTTTGTTGGTGCACTTTTTGCACAACTACCTCTTCTTGCAGAGGGCACACACACTCTGGACTTGACTTGACATGACAGTCTGCACAGCACGGCAAAAGTAATAGTACATTCACCTAGTGTAAAATCGATTTTTGTGAAATCCATAACTCACAGGCACCTCCTGTAGATGGAAATGTAGTAGGCTGCATGTGGCTTACCGTAGAATGACATATTACAACTTACATTTAAATAGGATCTCTGTGTTGCTTACACTGTTGAACTGCTTGTGATGTAATACGACTGAGAACAACATCACAATAAGATAAATATGCTATACTGTATGTTAATCTTAAACAATACAGGGAAGTAGGCTACAGCATCACATAACGGAGCCTTAATATGAAGCCATCATCTGAGACGGGCTACTACTCCTATTGTCCCCTCGTCAAAACATATTAGTAACATGTCCAAAAAAGCAACCTCTTTCAAATGCATTACAGAGAAAATCACTCACGTGTTCCATCAAAGATAAATAGAACCAGTGGTTTCAGTGGTGCTTGGAGAAGTAGACAGATTCTCATTTTGCTAAAAATGTCCTTGACAGCCCACCTGGCAAAGGAAGGCGCCCTGTGCAAAAAAATTATATAAGAAACAGTGACACGTATTCTGAAGGACCTAAAATGATCAATCTTATATTGGTCTTTCACAGTCAGGCCAACCCAGGATGTACTGTGCAAGTAAGCTAATAGTAGGCCTATTATTGAAATAGAAAATGAGGCTGTCAACGGAGTCAGAAATTCACCGGTTTCTGTTTTTATATATATATTTTTCCAGGTTTTTGCTCTCAAAGTTGCACTTTATTATAAGTCCGCAACCATGTTTAAACCACATCAGGTGGCCACTTTTGAGGTCTGAGAAAAATCTAAGACATTTAGATTTTTGAGTGTAGTTACCCTTTAATTCATGTCTGATAGCACCAACACTGTTGTTTGGTTAGCTGTCTTTCTGTAGTGCACATGAGATGGCGTTTGCAAAACAAATGGCCACTGGATTGATGCAAATAATCATCATATAATTCTGCCAGGTAGAATTTGACTCAATCATGGACACTCTTACTGACAGTTGTGACTGCTTCACGTGATGTATTGTTGTCTCTACCTTCTTACTCTTTGTGCTGTTGTCTGTGCCCAATAATGTTTCTACCATGTTGTGTTGCTACCATGTTGTTGTCATGTTGCTACCATTCTGTGTTGTCATGTGTGCTGCCATGCTATGTTGTTGTCTTCGGTTTCTCTTTATGCAGTGTTGTGGTGTCTCTCTTTTCGTGATGTGTATTTTGTCCTATATTTTTTATCCCAGCCCCTGTCCCCACAGGAGGCCTTTTGGCTTTTGGTAGGCAGTCATTGTAAATAAGAACGTGTTCTTAACTGACTTGCCTAGTTAAATAAAGGTTAAATAAATACAATTTAAAAAAAGGTATTCATAGGCTACTTTGTAGCTAGTTAACATTTAATTGAAGGTTTTTGGGAAAGCCTTTCCAGAAGATTAGGCCTATCATTAGCATGCTATATATTTCCCCTGTTCCTTAATTGTTTGAAACCTTGACATTTTACTTCAGATTATGAGGCAACAGGTAAGACATGTATTTACCTTGCTTCAAAGTCCAACCATAGAAATGTTGAGGGAAATATTTTATAAACACTTCCTCTTATGCGCTCTCCTTTTCTATTGGTTTTCAAATCAACTTGCTTTCATTGTCTAGCATCCAAAGACATTATCCCAGTCATATTAGTAACCCATGATGATTGCATCTCCCCTCTCTAATTTTCTAATGGATATGTCCATCTCTGTTAATGAAACAGCTCACGTGAATTGCGCATTTTAAAATGTTGTTTTCCCACATCAATGGGGATTAAGAAGTGAGTACAGTATACACCATGCCTAGGCTACTGAAAAGAACGGGGCATACCTGCGTATACCCTGCAGTACACCACTGAGTGGGTTCTTCTTCAATGCAAAAATAACTTGGGTTGAATTTGGTGTTCGTCTTCTTCTATCATATCATGGCGGTCGGCAAACAACCGTTTAAGTGCATGCCGCCACCTACTATGTACTTCCATGTACTACCGAATTATGTACTACCATGAAAATAAATTAACTTGGTGTTACTCCAATTGAGATCTTTGCTACAGTCTCTCTCTCTCTCTATCTCTGCTACACGTGTGACATAAACAGAGCATAGAGGAAATACCCCATTCAATATTTCTGATTAATTAGAAATTACAGACTGCCTATTGACTTTTGCTTTCACTTCAGTTTGATGCAGGCCTACAAAGGTTCATCATTTGGTTTTGGTTGGGTAAAAAAAAAAAAGGATTCTCATTCAATCGAATTCAATAATGAATATCACTGTTTCATAAACGAGGTCAAATGATCGATGTTTATTCTGTATTCCTCTTGGTGTCCGTCTGATGTCGCTGTTGGATTCCATGAAAGTTGTCGGGCAGTAAATCTCGTACAAAACCGTGAGATTTCAGATTCGCGTTCCTCTTTCAACTCTCCTCCAAGATGGTAAGTGCCGTCGTGCATACTTCTGCTGTAAAATTAGGTTTAAATCTATGTCCATCCTGTGTTGTACGAGTAGAAAAATCACAAATTTGTTTAGTTGTCATATATGTTATAGACATTGTCCCTATCCATTGTCATTATTAAGGAGAATACGGTAGAAAAACGTTGTAAACAGGCGAGCTCTCCCGAATATTGGATACAGGCCTTTGCTTGGTAGCGACCCACGTTTACCGACAATGTTACAATTTCGTTCATTCTTAATTCTGTCACGAAACTCAAATGAACAGTCATTGTAAAATATTTTATATCGAAATACTTGCAACATCAGCCATTATGACCACATCTATGTTGTGGTAGTTTAGTTTACTAGCTAATCTATTAGTCGCTAACGTTGCCTGCCATAAGTAGGGTTGCGTGGAAGCTCGATCGTATGTATGTATGTGTTCTATTTCTCTCGTTGCAACCCGTCATGAAGTATTCTGTTTGGTTGTTGACATGGATAAATGTCTCCTACATCTTGTCCAATCATGATATTTATTTTGTTATCCTAAATAAATTATGTCTTGCAGCCTACCAAGAAGACCAAGACCAGGAAGCTCCGTGGGCACGTCAGCCACGGACATGGTCGTATCGGTGAGTTGAGCATGGTCAACATTGGTGATACTTGTGGATAGTAATGGTAGCTATTGCAAAACGTGTGAGAACTGTTTCTCTCTCGTCCTAGGCAAGCACAGGAAGCATCCTGGAGGTCGTGGTAATGCCGGTGGCATGCATCACCACAGAATTAACTTCGACAAATAGTGAGTAGAGTACTTTTACATTTTTGTTTTAGTAAGGAACAATGTAACATATTCGTTGTGAACCTTTACTGTAGGTGGACACTATTGTTTGGTGGCTTGAGTAGTAAGAAAACATGATCAGTGTTGTTTTTTTAAGAGTGTGATCCTCAGCATAGTGCGTGACGCTATCAGAGACTCGGAGTCTCATCTTGACAAACACCATTGTCTTGGTGTGCTAGAGTTCTCTAAGAGTGAAGACTGGTCCTATTCACCGACTGGCCTCTCTCATAGGCTAGTCACCCACATGGGCAGTTACAAGTGTTGATATTTTTGCCAACACCTCTAGTACTATAAGATGTTTTTTGCTCACTTTACTTTTGGCTGTAGGATGAAATAATTCCTTGTCGCGTTCATTTTGTGCGACAGATTGTCTTGTCCTGCTGTGAAGTTACTATTGACAACACATACAAAGTCCTGTGTTTATTTTTTTGTTGATGGGTTTTGCTTTCTGGTGGGTTTTCAGTCCCACCACTTCTGATGTCATCTGTTGATTACATTGTCATGACAGTGTTAAGACTGCGCTTCAACCTCATCACCAGTAAGAATTTGGTTTAATACAATATGCTTGGTGTGTCCTGTCTGGTCTCTGTGCTTCCACAGCCACCCCGGGTACTTTGGTAAGGTGGGCATGAGACACTACCATCTCAAGAGGAACACCGTGCACTGCCCTACTGTCAACCTGGACAAACTGTGGACACTCGTGAGCGAGCAGACCAGGCTCAACTATGCCAAGAAGCCCGAAGGCCCTGCACCCATCATTGATGCCGTGCGCGCTGTAAGTATCTTCCCCCCCATATGTCTGGTCCCAGGTGACGGTGCTGGTTCATGCATACATTCCCCTTTAAGTGTCATGGTTTTTAAGGTAGATTCGGCTTTATTTGAGGAACAATTTGACTTTCCTCCAGTTATGGCAATGTAGATTTTTTTAAATATGACCAGTCTACTCTACAGGCCTTTTATTTAGCCCAGTGCTAACACCTGATTCAGGTCATCGGTCCCCTGGTTAGTAGCTTATAAATAGCTTTGTGTTCAGTGTGCCACACGGGGTGATTCTGTCAGAGACTCAGAGTCACATCTTGACAAACACCATTGTTTTGGTGTGCTAGAGTTCTCTAAGAGTGAAGACTGTTCCTATTCACCGGCTGGCCCTGTAATAGGTCAATCGGCCACATGGACAGTTACAAGTGTTATACGTTGCCAGGACTGTTCTAGAGCCATGTTTGAGCAGGAGCTCTTGGCCTTTACACGCTGTCATGCAGAATTATCTAACTTTGGGCTGTGGAGAACTTGCTTGTGTACTAGCTGGCCATTCAAACTAAACTGATGTAATGAAATCCCTAATTAGAGGCTTGCACAAATGACGGCATGCTGCGGTTGTTGAATAACATGGGCTTCTTTACCAGTAGCTCCAGGGTGTCAATGGTTTAGACTTAAAAATCAGGTTTGTTGTAGCCATGCTGACCTCTGGCACTGAATCTTAGACTTGCATTGGTGTGAAAGGAGCTGCTATGAGGGTTTATCAAGTGGATATAGACGGTAGCTAGTAGTTTGAGATGGCAATGCATGTCTTTATACTTGCGTAACTGGATCTGCTGCCTATCGTTTGGAATCATTCATTTAGCAGATGCAGCATGTAGGGCCATGTACTTAATAGGACTGACTTTGTGGGAAGGTGGGTGACTCAATGAGATGTCAAACTTTTTGTGTAGCTGTGTTAAGCAATTTTGGTTCTGTCTCCACAGGGCTACTTCAAAGTGCTGGGCAAAGGCAAACTGCCCAAGCAACCTGTGATCGTCAAGGCAAAGTTCTTCAGTCGACGGGCAGAGGAGAAGATCAAGGCAGTGGGAGGAGCCTGCGTGCTGATGGCATAAGCTCCTGTCAATGTTTTTTGCAAGAATAAACTGTATAAATTGGATTGGCTTTGTCTTGTGGTCTGTTGAAGATGTAAATGTTGTCTGAAGCTCATCTCACACATTGTCAGGTAAACGTTGTTGCGCAAGGAACTGAGAATGTATTGATTTGCTGCATAGAATGCCTTTGCCATTGGTCACACCCTGTTCCTGGTAACTACCGGGTGTGCGGACTTGTTCCAACTCAACATGTACTAATCTGACTATGCTAATTAAGGTGTTAGAGCAGTGGTTCTCAATTGGTTTTGCCTCGGGACCCAACACCCAATATTTGCAGCACTTTTTTGTCACCTAAATGCAATATGGAAAAAATATTTTTACTGCTGTATTGATAGTAACTAGCAGTTATATAAAATGTAAATTTTGCCCATCTTGAATGTTAAACTCACTGGTTTGGAACTACAAAATCTGCTAAATGGTGCTAATGGCTCTCGAAAACAGAGTGAAATTGTTCAGAGATTAAGTTATTCAATAATACGTAGTCTTGGTTTTAAATTCAGATGTATTTTTTTCATTACATTTATACACTCACTGTGACACACCAGTTGAGAACCGCTGTGTTTGAGAGATTGCTGCCTGGACAGATTCACTGATCTACAAATTGCCTTGAATACATTAACTAGATAATTGGATGAATGAGGTGTCAGTGTTTGGCTGGGTCAACCTGTACCCAAATGGTTTTGCAGGACCAGGGTTTGATTACTGGTGAATCAAATGTGTTTATTTTAACTTTATCTAGGCAAGACGGTTAAGAATAATTAGTTATTTACAATGATGGCCAAACACGGATGACGTTGCCCTATCCCAATCACGACCGGTTGTGATACAGCCTGGATTCGAACCAGGGTGTCTGTCGTGGCGCCTCTAGCACTGAGATGCAGTGCCTTAGACCGCTGTGTCACTCTTGTCAGTTATTTTGATCTCTAGACTTGTCTGCTATAAGTTGGCATACCTATGTCGTTTGGGTATTTGATATCTTTGTGAAAGTGGTCTGTTTACATACGTATATTAAAACAACCCAAGAGAGAACATTCTTTAACTATTTTGAGTGTAGACATTTACATCCAGCATTCTAACCATTTCACAGCACATCAAATGACGATTCAGGCCATGAACAATGCCCATTTTTAAATAATGTTCAATATTTGAAAAATTATTCGAAATATCTTGACACTTAACATAATACAGGACTAATTTGCTGAGAGTAAGCTGGTTTGAGCCAATTCAGATAAGGGCGGTGCCCTAGACCGGAAATGTGACGACGTAATCTTTACGGCAAGTTTAGTGCGCCCAAAAGTAACCAAAACAGGCCCAAGTGTTTGGGTAAGTAACTTTACGTGAATAAATTGTTTGTCTCGTCCATACAAATTCACAAGATAGGATGGAATGAATTAATGTTCAACATATTTTCGAATTTCTAGGGATCTAATGGAGTGGTTGCTGCTCGTCCTCTGTCATATGTATGATACGCAACCACATAATTAGAGCGCACTTACAATCCAAAGGAGGTTGTGACGGCCGCGTTATGTCACGTTAACAATATGCTACCATTTTAGTCCTTGTCATAAAAGGGTCGTTTGTCAGTGTCTCGGGTACGGCAGAGATTTGACTCCCCGTGTTTTCGCATGGCAACACAAGCCTGGCAGCTGGAGTCATCCCTGCGCCGCTCCGCCAGACTAGGCCTGGAAGTACTGGAGCGAGCGTCGAGACGGAGCGTAGACTGGACGAGTCCGTCTCCCAATACAACACCAACTGATGGCAACGCCGGGAGTGAGGTAGGCCTACGTGTAATTGTTTTTATGTCTTCGCTATCGTCTTTTCTCTAAACTCTGAACTATATGGGCTAATGAGTATTTTTGGAAACGGTGTCTTTATCATATCATCCCCAACTGTCCATATTTTAGGTTCTGGGAAACTCAGCCCACACAAGCCTGGATGATGCTTTTGAGACCATAGCGGAATTCATGGCACAGACAACATATCAATGCAAGGTATTGTATGTGCTCCAACCCAATCCCATTGCCCTTATTTGGTGCATGCATTTGTGAATGCTTAGTGGATTTTTGTTTGTATTACAGAACTTTTACACGTCGGAGAATGAGCCTATGGAAAAGGAGAGAACCCATGTGTGCAGATACCATTCTCAATCTCACCAATGCCCAGGGACCTCATTGCAGATCAGGAAACATGTAAGGCAAAGTTGCAGCCTTTTAAGTGCAGCAACATGTCATATTGTACATTTTAGAAGTTTAGGACAGATCCCATACATTCAAATGGAGAAAGTCAACAAAAACATTCCATTTGAAATGGCTTTACTTGTCATAGTCATGTGTTTGAGATAGTAAGGTATGCTTGTGTTTCTCCAGGCACGGTCATCACCTGAGGATTTCCACATTGAGGTGTCACCAGGTACCTATGCGATTACCGCGGGAACGCAGGACTCACAGCAACAGACCCGGCTAGTACGCATTAATGCAGGAGAGAGTATGAACCTCACCTTTCACCTCTAACCCCTAACCAATCCCCTTTGACCGTTCTGCTACAAATAACAAAACCGTCCAATCGGAACGTTTACATATGTATTTTCAAGTGAGTCTTGTCTTCTGGATGAATTTGTCGCTTTAGAGCGACAGTAATACATTTATTAATTTGCTGCTAAATGAGAAGTCATATTTTGATGATCTGATCAGGATTACATTTTTTATATTAAATTATTTATTGTCAAATGTCTGCCTAAAATGCATCACGTAATTATGTATTTTTTTTACCATATCAGTATAATAAAGTATATTTTATATCAAAGGTAATTTGTTTTTGGCACAGTTTTTTTTCTTGTCAACTCAAGCAAATGTTTAAAAGCCACCTCCGAGGAAGTTGTTGCCCCTATTTTGCGTAATTCCTGTCCTAAAGTGTACATTCTTGTTTAGGTTCCACCTAGAAGACTGACGCAGGCTGCTAATATGCATTCAGGAATTGGGGATGGGATTGTGGTGATTTCCACTTGTAGCAGAGAAATATCAACAAATGGGGCACTGACTGACAGCTGTCAGTGTAACTAGCTAGCATGCTAACCTTAGCCAGCTCATGAAAGTTATGTGAGCACCATTTCAGTTGTGACAGGCAGACTAGCTCAATAAGTGAAATGTATCGATTATGGTAATTTGCTGTTAAAGGGGGAGGTGTGAAAACTGTTTTTGCATTTTAATTTGCTCCATGGCAAGGCGGTCAAGTGTAGGGTCGTCACTAGTTAACACAGCCACAGCCATAAACCCTGTCTATTTCTACATTTTATTTTCTTAAAATCAGATTTTAAACTGAACTCTCATTTTAACCTTAACCACACTGCTAACCTTAGCCTAACCATAACCTTGAAGGACAAAAAGCTCATTTTTTGTTTTCATTAAGTTTTACGATGTAGCCAATTTTGACTTTATCAAGTGGAAACCCAGCCCTGAAATGAAATGTAGGCGGGAAGTAATTAGCACGTCATCTCCATAGGAAAAGACACGTAAGACTCACGGAAACACCCGAAGTCACACGTTTGGGTCTGGCACTTCAAGCTCAAATATATCATACTTTGACTAAAACTATGACTTATTGACTTACACTGTTGTGCAACATCATGGGTAAGCCCTGGGCATTGTCTTTCAGCTCGAAAATGTGTATTTCTACAGGTGTGGGAGTTAAGACCCCCCCACAAGATTCGTCTTCAATAGTCAAAACCATCATGTATAAACACCTGTGATCGTGTTGCCAGCGGTTAACTGTAGTCTCGTTTTTGGGCGAGGTTTGGAGTCTGTCAGGCCAAACACATCCCTGATGGTCACCCTCTTCTCACAGCCAGGAAGTGGCTGAAACATGGAGCTGTGATTAGGTGAGCCACTGATCTCGACATCAGGGTAGCTGATTTCCATAGACTTGAATTTCCCCCTTGGTACTTTCTCTGAAAAATCAACAGACATTGGATCATATGTATGGTGTAAACATGCATGTTTTTCTTTTGGTTTGTTTGATCAGTCTTACGTTACTCTGCTTTTCCAATATACAGCTATTTTCAACATGCCCAGTAGCTGCATGTGCATAAAGAATCACTCAGTTTTAGCTGAGTATATTCAATACCTGGTTGTCTGCGCTGTGGCTCTGGATGGCTTCTCCTCCAGTACCTCCAGGCAGGTCGGCCGTGTTCTGGCCACAGCTTGTCCAGGGGAGAGGGCTCTGTGCTGGCCAACAGGCTGACAGACTTTCCCCCTATGGCCCCAGCTTCCTCATCACCCGACAGGGATGAAGAGGACGAAGATGATGTCTCAGGTTCGACCTCTTTAGTTTCCTTGAGCTCTTCCAACTGGAGGTCCACCTTCTTCTCTAGCTCTGCCCGGTCTTGCTGCTTTTTCCTCTCTAGCCCCTCCCTCTCTCTCAGGCCATGCACATGAGAAGGCGGAACTCTCAGTGGCCACCATGGATGCATGATTTGACAATGGCATGGTCCACCTGCTGATGGACAGCACTGTGTTCCAGTGCAGTACAGATAGGGAGCCCACATGGTGCTGTGGACGTGGAGCGAATTGTCATTGCAGCATGGCGGCAGAGGAATTCGCTGGAGCTCCCTGACGATCCGCTCATGCTGAGAAGCAGGGATCCACACAGCTAGATCCCCAGGCACCTGCATCAGCCTACCATTCCACAGTAGCACCTGGAGCCCCTTCCCACTCTCTACTGCAAGGGCAAATACAGACCTCAGCTTAGAGTGCAACGTTTAATATAGTGCCACACACTGGTCTTCTGTGCAGCCCCTACTTTGAGCATTACTGATATGAAAGGGGTGAAACATCTGTCATAATTCTCATATCCGGAGTCATGACTCTTTCACAGCGGGAGACAATGTAATAGCCAACCCTTCTGATCAAACCGCACCTTACCTGTCACTGAATCTCGTGTCTCCATTCCGGAGACCACTCTCCCCGGACCGTATCTCCTCAGGTCAGGTTCCCACGGGGACAGCACTGTATCCCCAGGGACCAGACAGTGTGTGTGGGCCCGAGTGTGGTTCAGCATGTCTGGAGAGCAGACTAGCTGCTGTTGCTGGGACATCCTCATAGCGTGATCGTCTCCCCCTTCGGGTCTCCTCGTCCCCGGCCTGTCAAACTCAACCACGTACACTCCTCTTCGACCCTGGGGGACAGAAGAAAATATATTTTTGCTCATGGCATCGGGAGGCAAGGAACCAAGCTCAATTGGAGCATTGACACATCATTACAGTGTATTCACTGGTAGGCTAAAGATAGCAACCCAACATCTTACATAAGCCTCTCATGGTGTTTGGTGCTTTCATTTTTGAATGATATTGTGCTTTGGTGATATGATAATACTATTCAATATCTTTTAAAAGATGACATGCGTGAAGGGATGTCTGCTTGTTACCTGGACTAGCTGCGTTACAGTGCCCAAGTAGTAAAGGCCATCCAGCTCCCTCCTGGCCAACACACGGCAGCCTGGGAGAAACTCTGTGCTGCATACGGACAGGGCCCTCCCTGACAACACACAGCTACTAACTGGACAGAAGGGATTACCAAGCATACACCTGCAGCACAACCACAATAAATATATGTTTTTATTTTTTACCTCAGTGGGAACCAGAGTGCAGAGTTGTAGCCAATAACATGTCTATACACATCTTAGATACCGTACATAAATCCGGTCCATAAAAGCTTAGATACTGTACACACAATAGACAAATTGTCTGGAAATGCTTGATTATTTTGTGGTTATAGCAAGTGGTTTACTAGCCTGGGTACCAGTCTGTTGAGCTAATATTCAACTCCTTGTACTCTGTGTGATGTGCCAAAGTGTGTTGAGCATGATGAGTGAAATGTTTGCTAAACAGACTGGTATCCAGGCTAGTGGTTTACAATCCCAGTGTATACATTGCATTCTGTGTGAGGCTGTTTGACATTTGGTAATCCAGGAGACCAACCTGAGCGGAGATAAGGGCAGTAAAGGCTGTAGTGGAACAACAGAGGTGGACTGACTGCAGGACTTCACTGGAGGACAGGTCGGCACTGAGGGCTGGCTCTCAGCAGTGTACAATGGAATCACCTGGAAGCACACACCCAAGACTTTAATCATAACTCTCCCTATTCAATGTTTTTTCTTTTTGTGACTTAAACTTAGAGATTTGGGAATTCACATTCCTTGTTAAATTCAATACTTTTTCTGGACCAGCTCACCAGTTTGTTATAGATGTAACAGTTAATGTGTTTAAAAAAAGAATCTGGCTCTACAGATGTGTGACCGGCCACAAACAACAGGTACATTACCAAGACAGCCTCTCAGACTGGCAGGAGCTGGTGGGAGGTGTGGCTCAAGGAACTCTTCTGGGCCCTCTCATCTTCCTATCAGTCATTGGCAGCACAGCCCGGGATGTCAACAGTAGGTGGAAACACACTATGTGGCCAAAAAGTATGTAGGCACCCCTTCAAACTGACAGGTGTATAAAATCGAGCACAACGCCATGCAATCTTCATAGACAAACATTGCCAGTAGAATGGCCCGCACCGAAGAGCTCAGTGATTTTCAACATGGTACCGTCATAGGATGCCACCTTTCCAACATGTCTGTTCATCAAATTTCTGCCCTGCTCGAGATGCCCCGGTCAACTGTAAGTGTTGTTATTGTGAAGTGGAAATGTCTAGGAGCAACAGCCGCGAAGTGTTAAGCCACACAAGCTCAGAACGGGACTGCCGAGTGCTGAAGCGCGTAAAAATAGTCTGTGCTCAGTTGCAACACACTACTGAGTTCCAAACTGCCTCTGGAAGCAACCTCAGCACAAAAACTGTTCGTCAGAAGCTTCATGAAATGGGTTTCCGGGCCTCCTGAGTGGTGCAGTGGTATGAGGCACTGCACCGCAGTTGCTAGCTGTGCCACTAGAGATCCTGGTTCGAGTCCAGGCTCTGTCCCAGCCGGCTGCGACCGGGAGACCCATGGGGCGGCACACAATTGGCCCAGCGTCGTCCGGGTTAGGGGAGGGTTTTGCCAGCGGGAATGTCCTTGTTCCATCGCGTTCTAGCGACTCCTGTGGCGGGCCGGGCGCATGCACGCTAGGTGTCGCCAGGTGTACAGTGTTTCCTCCGACACATTGGTGTGGCTGGCATCCGGGTTAAGCGGGCATTGTGTCAAGAAGCAGTGCGGCTTGGTTGGGTCGTGTTTCGGAGGACGCATGGCTCTCGTCCTTCGCCTCTCCCGAGTCCGTACGGGAGTTGCAGCGATGAGACATGACTAACTACCAATTGGATACCACGAAATTGGGGAGAAAAAGTGGTAAAAGTATATATTTTTTAAAAAGGGTTTCCATGGGCAAGCACCCAAGCCTGCATAGTGCTATCTTAACGCTACAGCATACAATGACATTCTAGACAATTCTGTGCTTCCAACTTCGTGGCAACAGTTTGAGGAAGGCCCTTTCCTGTTTCAGCATGACAATGCCCCTGTGCACAAAGCAAGGTCCATACAGAAATGTTTTGTCGAAATCGGCGTGGAAGAACTTGACTGGCCTGCACAGACCCCTGACCTCAACCCCATCTGCGAGCCACGCCGACTACGAGCCACGCCTAATTGCCCAACATCAGTGCCCGACCTCACTAATGCTCTTGTGGCTGAGTGGAAGCAAGTCCACCGCAGCAATGTTCCAACATCTCGTGGAAAGCCTTCCCAGAAGAGTGGAGGCTGTTATAGCAGCAAAGGGGGGACCAACTCTGTACTAATGCCCATGATTTTGGAATGAAATGTTCGACAAGCAGGTGTCCACATACCTTTGGTCATGTATTGTATGTTGATGATCTAAATCTGAGCCACACCATGTACAACAGGAAACATCAGAACACCACAGCAGGCTCTTAACAACTTCGACACATGGGTTCAAGCAAACAGAATGTCACTGAACCCTGTCAAGTGCAAGGTCCTATCATTTCACAAGAAATCCACCCAGTCCCGTGCCCTTTCCGGATGGAGGGCCAGAATCTCAAAGTGCTGTTAAGGCTTTATGGGTAATAGTACAGAAGGACTTATAATGGGGCGAGCAGGTTGCTACTATGGTAACCAAGAGCAATAAAAAATTGTTTTCTCCTTTCGCCTCAAAAAGGTTCCATTTGTTACAGGAAGCCCTTGTGAGCCTTTAAACTGGCTACAGTACATATGCCCAACCCTGGAGTATGCCGCTCCTGCGTGGCACAGCTCACTGACCCAGGCCCATGCCACACCATCCTAGCAGCATACTACAGTATCCTGCACTTCTGACCCCGTCCCTACTCCGGCTTAATTAGAGAAGGACACCGACTTTGCTGTCAGCCTCCTAAAATCTCAATTCAGAGACTGGCTACCCCCTGACTGAAACACAGTGACAGGCAGGAACACCCGCAGCCAAAACCCAACTGACTATACCAGAGTCTAGAACTGAACAGTACAATGAGGTTACCAATCCCATATTTCTGCTCATTAATGAATTAATCGCTTTAAGACCGCATGACATTTATTATTACATTTTTTTAAAACTAGTATTTTAAAAAAAAAAATTACTTGCTCTTATCCATGAATATTTTGTATGCTCATGGATTTCAGTGTGTATTGACTGCTATATGAGTGTAATAATAACGAACTTGGCTACTGTCTAAAATCACACTGATACAATGAAATCCGGTGGAGGTGACCTTCCTTCTACTAACCCCGACAATGACTAATTAATCAAGTAAGTGCTCAATGAGGAGTGGACACTCAAATTCATTAAGACTCAATCACTGTAAATGAATCACCAACTCTCATGGTCCCCCACCTGCTCTACTGCCCCATCCATCCCGACAGGGAGAACATGACAGCTCCCTCTTGTGGCGTGAGTCAGACACTGGATGAAGTCCTGAGTCCTGCTGTCCAGAGAGCAGCTGCTGCTGCTGGGGTTAGATAGCGACAGGTGGAACACATGGACTGGCCTCTCCCCTGCCATGGTTGACAAGGCCCGGAGGAGTTCCTCTGGGTGGTCAGGGAGACCGGTGGTGACCAGGTGGACGGCATGGCAGGCTGGGTCGCTGAAGGCTGTACTCAGAGCAGCCATGAGGTCCCTACCTGGGCTGGAGCTGAGGGAGTGAATCCAGGATAGAGCCTCGTAGACAGTGTCTGGAGCACATGGCATCATGTGCTCAGACCAACGGGTTACCTAGGGTTGGGCAACATGGGACAACAATGGTAAAACCCAGGAAGGAATGTATAAGGTGTTCATAATGCATCAAAATGCTGAGCAAAATGTGACAAACCGTTAGCCATACGCAAGGGTTGGGAAAAAGGCATTTTGCTACAACTCGGTATTGAACCACTGCATTATCTTCCCTAAACACACTCCTCACATGTAAAACACTCACACAGGCATATTAGTCACCACTAGCCGGCTTCCGCCCAGTACCCTGCCCTGAACTTAGACACTGTCACTAGCCAGCAACCACCTGGTACTCTACCCTGCATCTTAGAGACTGCTGCCCTATGTACAGTTGAAGTCGAAGTTTACATACACTTAGGTTGGAGTCACTAAAACTCGTTTTCAACCACTCTTCAAATTTCTTGTTAACAAACTATAGTTTTGGCAAGTCAGTTAGGACACAAGTAACTTTTCCAACCATTGTTTACAGACAGATTATTTCACTTTGATAATTCACTGTATCACAATTCCAGTGGGTCAGAAGTTAACATACACTAAGTTGACTGTGCCTTTAAACAGCCTGGAAAATTCCAGAAAATGATGTCATGGTTTTAGAAGCTTCTGATAGGCTAATTGACCTAATTTGAGTCAATTGGAGGTGTACCTGTGGATGTATTTCAAGGCCTACCTTCAAACTCAGTGCCTCTTTGCTTGACATCATGGAAAAATCCAAAGAAATCAGCCAAGACCTCAGAAATAAAAATTATAGACCCCCACAAGTCCGGTTCATCCTTGGGAGCAATTTCCAAACGCCTGAAGGTACCACGTTCATCTGTACAAACAATAGTACGCAAGTATAAACACCATGGGACCACGCAGCCGTCATACCGCTCAGAGAGGAGATGCGTTCTGTCTAAATATACTTTTGTGCATAAAGTGCAAATCAATCCCAGAACAACAGCTAAGGACATTGTGATGATGCTGGAGGAAACAGGTACAAAAGTATCTATATCCACATTAAAACTAGTCCTATATCGACATAACCTGAAAGGCCCCTCAGCAAGAAAGAAGCCATTGCTCCAAAACCGCCATAAAAAGCCAGAGTATGGTTTGCAACTGCACATGGGGATAAAGCTCGTACTTTTAGGAGAAATGTCCTCTGGTCTGATGAAACAAAAATATAACTGTTTGGTCATAATGACCATAGTTATGTTAGGAGGAAAAGGGGGGAGGATTGCAAGCCAAAGAACACCATCCCAACCGTGAAACACGGGGGTGGCAGCATCATGTTGTGGGGGTGTTTTGCTGCAGGAGGGACTGGTGCACTTCACAAAATAGATGGCATCATGAGGAATTGAAAATTATGTGGATATATTGAAGATACAAGACATCAGTCAGGAAGTTAAGGCTTGAGTCTTCCAAATGGACAATGTAAATATACTTCCAAAGTTGTGGCAAAATGGCTTAAGGACGACAAAGTCAAGGTATTGGAGTGGCCATCACAAAGCCCTGAATCCTATAGAAAATTTGTGGGCAGAACTGAAAAAGCGTGTGAGTAATTAGGCATACAAACCTGACTCCGTTACACCAGCTCTGTGGGAAGCTTGTGGAAGGCTACCCAAAATGTTTGACCCAAGTTAAACAATTTAAAGGCATATACTACCAAATACTAATTGAGTGTATGTAAACTTCTGACCCACTGGGAATGTGATGAAAGAAATAAAATCTGAAATAAATAATTATTATTCTGACATTTCACATTCTTAAAATTAAGTGGTGATCCTAACTGACTGAAAACAATTTTTACTAGGACAAAATGTCAGGAATTGTGAAAAACTGAGTTTAAATGTATTTGGCTAAGGTGTATGTAAACTTCCGACTTCAGCTGTACATAGTCATTGAACACTGGTCACTTTAATTAATCATGTTTACACACTGTTTTACCCACTTCATATGTTTATACTGTGTTCTAGTCGAGGCGCATCCCATAGAACTACTGCTGTACACATCTTTTCTATTCATATACTGTCTACACACACCATCATATACATATTTATATTCCGGACTCTGACATTGCTCATTCTGATATTCCTTATTTTTGAGATGTGTGTAGTGTTCAGTATTATTACACTGTTGGAGCTAGAAACAGAAGTATTTTGCTACACCTGGGATAACATCTTCAACCAATAACATTTGATTTGATGATAATGCTTACAGCATTAACATTGTGAGTTGTACAGTACCTTGTATGAGAAGCCTATGATGTTGAAGAGCGAGTCTCTGAGGGATGCCTTGCTCAGCAGGGTCTGGATGAGCAGGCGCTTCACTGACCCCAGAGCAGTGCTCATGGCCTCTGAGGTGTCCAATACAAAGGTCACATTCCTGTTCCTCAGGCCCAGGAACAATGGAAGGAGCCTCCTGTGAGGCTCACCAGGTGATTGGGAGACAGACACCATCCTTGCCCTAGATGTCAAAGTATTAATGAAGTAGAGGAAAAACAAAATACCTATTGAAATGTCTCATATTAGGCCTACATGTTGTGTATACTGTATCCTCAAAGTATAAGAGACATGTAAACCAAGATCTGTAAACAAACAATGAAAGGAATAAATGAAGAGCTCCCTCCTAAAAACAATTCTGCAGTGACAGGGATGTTTTCCATAGATGATTTAAAAATATATATTTATTTGAGGCAGAAATTATACTTTCATTGTTATACGTTTAGCTGTTTAATAGTATCAAATGATAGGCTACTGTACCTCTGTGAGTCCCCAAGAGTGTTCCTGCCTGTCTCTAGTCTGCAGATAGCCACTAAACTCCATTGTTTACTTGAGTTGCCATGGAGACGCCTGGGTGAATGTTATCGTGGCCTCATTGGGCTGCATAACTGTCAGTCAACTAGTGAAAGCTGAGTATTCTGGTCCCAGATCTAGTGCTGCATGGCCAACTCCTAGGGTCTTTGTCACAGGAACGAACATACGAGTTGCCTATACAGCACAAACAGATCTAGGACCAGGCTAAAAGCGATGAGATGGTAACGTTATATAACACAGAAGTTACAACTTGGTTGCTTAGTCTTAAGGTAAATATATGGCAAATATGTTGTGTCTCTGTGAAAAGGAAGCCCTGAGAGATTTGACTGGCCTGTGTTTGTCTTTGAGGATTATGCTATCAAAGTAAAATACAGCCTTTATTGGCTTCATGTTAGGAGCCCCTGGATACTTCTTGTTCTCCCACAGACTCTTCTTGGGCACTTTAATTACGTGAAATGACCTTTAATTACTTTCTTAACTCACTTAGATTGACATTTCATGAGCGTGGCTGCCAATGTTGAGTGTGTTAGATGTGTTAAGAGGTAGCACTCAAAAGATGTTGCATCCATTTTAGAAAATGAGACCTTGTGTCAAATAAAAATATTACAAAAATAGAAAAAAAAACACGAGTTGGTCAACTTTTATTTCTAAGTGCTGCCTTACTGCTACAGTAACTGTAATGTAATGACAGAATAAATAACTTCCACTTGGATTTCTTCACATTTTATTGTGTTACAAAGTGGGATTAAAATGGATTTATTTGTCATTTCTTGTCAACAATCTACACAAAATTGTCTGCAATGTCAAAGTGGAAGAATTATTTGATATAGTCGTTGCATAAGTATTCAGCCACTTTGTTTAGGGAAGCATAAATTAGCCTAAAGTTTGTCTGAACGAATCACATAAATTACAATGACTCACTCAGTGTGGAATAATAGGGGTTGACATGATTTTTGAATGATTAACCCTTCCTCTGTCCCCATACATACATATGTAAGCTCCCTCATTCAAGTATTGAATTTCAAGCACAGACTACAAATATCAGGGAGCTATTTGAAAGCATCATGAAGAAGGGCAGTGATTGGTAGATGGGTAACAACAACAAATCAGACATTTCTTATCTTTTTAAACATGGTCAAGTTAATTATTATGCTGCGGATTATATATTAAACCACCCAGTCGCACTAAAGATACTGTCACCCTTCTGAACTGAGCTGCAGGACAGTGATTTTAAAAACAGCTAGAGATCAATGTCTGTAATGGTAGAAAACTGAGGATGGATCAAGAATATTATAGTGATAATGAATAATGACCTAAATGACAATGAACACAAGGCCAAATCTACACTGGAGTTGCTTACCAAGAAGACAGTGAATATTCCTGAGTGGCCAAGTTAAAGTTTTGACTTAAATCTGCTTAAAAATCAATGGCAAGACTTGAAAATTGCTGTCTGACCATGATCCCCCCCACATCGAGACAGAGCTCGAAGATGTATTTTTATAAAAATGGGCAAATATTCCACAATCTAGGTGTGCAAAGCTCTTATAGACACCCAAAAGGAATCACAGCTGTAACCGACACCAAAGGTGTTTCTAAGGGACAGAGCTAAATGCACTGTGGGGGAGGGGCTGGTCCAACTGGTGTCATAAAGTTACAAATATTACAAATATTCGCACATGACCCTCCCTTAGTACTGTAAAATAAATGGAACACCCTCCCCCTCGTAGTATTAACTCAAAATAATGTTTAAGACCACATATAATAACTGTAGCGACCCTGTGTTTATAAACCGGGATGTTGACTTTGCCACTTCAGCATGCTTTTGGGGCACAGTCGATACTAAGCAGGTTACGGGCCATAAGGTTGAGGGTTCACCGGCCACCACAAAAGAGCTCACTCTCCCTGCCTGTTTCATTACACTATGATCAGAGCAGGCTGCAGACAATTATGAGCTAGAGGGAAATCTGATATTTATAATTATATAAAATATATGCAAAAAATTCTGCAAAATACATCCCTCTCTACCTTTTAGGCTTAACCCGTATCAAAGGCTTGGCTTGACCATCTTAGATGGTCATTACACTTTTTGGTGTTTTGTAATAGATGTCTCTTTGCCGATGACACAACAGTTGTCACGCCCTGATCTGTTTCACCAGTCGTTGTGATTGTTTCCACCCTCCAGGTGTCGCCCATCTTCCCCATTATCTCCGGTGTATTTATACCTGTGCTCTCTGTTGCCAGTTGATCTTGTTTGTCAAGTCAACTAGTGTTTTTGTGTCTCAGCTCCTGCGTTGCCAAGGCTCTCTTTTTCTCACCCTCCTGGTTTTGACCCTTGCCTGTCCTGACTCCCACCTGCCCACCTGCCTGATCACTCTGCCTGCTGACCTGTACCCCACCTCTGGATTTTTGACCTATGTCTACCCTGAGCCTGCCTGCCGTCAGGTACCGTTGCCCCACCTCTGGTTAACTGACCCCTGCCTGCCTGCCTTGACCTGTCTATTGCCTGCCCCTGTTGTATTATTAACCTCTCCAGCACCCTGACAAATAAACAATGATTCATTTCAAATTGACTTTGAGTGTCCCTGTGTAAGAATTTCCACGACAGAAGAAAAGACAACACTTCTACTAGTCAGGCTCAATCTCACAGGCACAAACATGACTTGAGTCACATTACTCCAGTAACATGAACACATTTTTGGGGTAATCTGTAATATTTTGGTTAAGGTCCCCAAAAATTAAATTAAACGATTATAACACATGACTTCTTACTAGTAACACATTTGTTTTGGAAACATTATAAAGCATGCTCATCTGTTTTCTGTGTTTTGTTGGTGTAATTTTAGCACAAAAAAAATATTTTGGCTGAGTGGCTGGTAGATTTTTACATTTGTAACATATCATACGATTGTAACATATTGTACGTTTGCAAATTTGTAACATATTATACAAAACGGATGATGGACATGCAAAAATGAATACATAGAAAATGTAACATATCATACTAAAGGGAGAGCTCGGATTTACCTACAGAATAATCCGACATGCTCTCAAACCATGTTGCTCATTGGCTAGAGGCCTGCCTGCCAGCCAGCCATTACCTCATCTTTGGTTACACACACCGGAACGCTCATCTTTTGAAAACTCATGGGTCGCACCCATTGGTTGATGAGTAGGTCATCTCAACGGTCGCGGGGAAGTACTGCACGATGTGCGTGATTAGGAGGAACATTAAAACAATTTTTGTAAACATAGCTAGCTAGAAAATACATTTTTTCTAGTTTGTAATGTTTTAAAATAGCCGATTCTTTTTTGGGGGTTACTGTTCCTGGACAAGGAGTTGCTTTGCCGCGCAGCTATTTTCTGCCGTAGCTAAAATAATTGGTTAACAAAGATTTTTATAACTAAACCAAGAGACCACAGCTTTTCGTTTCCAATGGGAACAAATGAGTCATCGTGGGTAGAACAAGCAAAGAGGTGGAAAGAGACAAGCACGCGCCAGCGATACCCTATTGGCGCGTGCAAGTATCTAACTGCATATTTCCGTTAGGGAACGCCTACTCTGGGAAGTGTGCTGTGCAATTACTATTGCCCCCCCCCCCCTAAAACAGCGCCATTTTAAACACTTTTGCTAAAGGCTAAGGTCTACAAAACGTATTCCACCCTTGTTCATAACACATTGGAGTTTTAGTAACAGAAAACTATTTGGAGAATGTCGGCCAAAACCCATCTTGTTTCCACTTCTCCGAGTGGGCTTCCTCTCACTACCATATTTGGTAGTGAGTGGAACCGAAAAACGGATGCTTCACATTTATACATCCAGTGAAATATCTGTCTCATTGTGTTATCTGTGCTTGTAACGTTAGCAAGTAGGAGTGGCCACGGCATGGGCGTCTAGCTAGATTTATATTAACGAACGTAGAAATGTATATATACGTATTCAGGGCAAATTTATCAGATGAACATAGGCTTGCTAGTTATGTAAAATGTGCGATACATCAAGTCAAGTTAATGACAAAGTGTTCGGAATGTAAGGTCTAGGAGATCTCTGAGCAAGTGTGTTTACTTGTTGCCATACTTCTCGTTTGCTGCAGTAGCTAATTTACTGTAGCTTGCTAGCTAATGTCAATTTGCTACGCGGCTAGCCGACGTCGGGTTCTTGACTTTTCTGGTACACAGTGACTCTTTATCACACGCTAATAATCGTATTGTGATATATACTGGTGGGTAGATAATTTAGCTAGCTAACGTTATAGTTGCATAGTAATTTACGCGGATCAGATAACAGTTGAGTTGGTGACAATTGTTTTGTTAGCTAAATACAAACAACCCACTTTTTTAAGAAGTGATAGCCAGGGTTTAAATGAAAAAATGCAGCGTTACAGTTATCGTCGTCATGGAAATGTATCTCCCAACGCCCGACCAATAGGTCAAAAGTTACCGTTTGCACCGAACGACGAAGAAGACGCCCGGATTGATGACGGCAACAGTACAGGAGACGTATCGGGTTTTACAGAAATTGACCCTCCAATGCGACTGGACAGTGTCGATATTAAACGACTGGAGGACTACAGCCCTTTGAATCGGATTGCGGATGATGTGGAACGGTGCCGGTGGGGCGAAGAAGGATTCAGTCATCCGTCTCACCTTCAGTCCCCCAGTAGCGTTATTTCCATGAAAGGCTCCCCGGCGTCACCACGGAAAAACTCTCGGGTGTACGGGAGTTCACCGGAGCGGTCATGCATTCAGGAAGACGGGGACTGCTCGAGCTCACCTATTCCAGACTGCCCCGACACACCGCCACACAAAACCTTCAAAAAACTACTCCTTTTTCATACTCCACACACACCAAAGGTTAGATAACTTTTCATTCAGAACCTGCAACCTATAAGAAGCATACCCACTGTTATTGGCTAATATTGTTTTGACAACGTGGTGCAATGTAGCTAACATTTATGGAGTAACTAGTAGTAGCCATTTTATGCATTTTCAAGAATATATTTTTCTGATGTAAATATTTATATTGCATTGACGTTGGAGTAACAATGTTTGCCAGTTTATGCATTTTCTAATATACATTTCATGAAATGCATGATTTTTGCACCAATTGCCACTCTCTTTATAGAAAGTAAGAAAATAAAACAACTAGCTTTCGAAAGAACCCACTTTTGTAGTGGTGTACAATTACATACACAACAGTCAGTCAGCCTCATTGACCACGTTTACATACACACACATATCCCGTTATATTCTGTTTTGAGTTGACGCTTATGAACATCATATCCTGTTTACAATAACCTGAAGAAGCTTGTCCCAGTTATGCAAAACCCGAATAATATGCCTGAGATGCTGATCTTAGCTGGGATACTGTTGCATGTAAACATCTTATCCCATTTACTGGTGTTTTTCGCTGCACAGGCTGTTTTGCGTATCATGGGTGTTGTGATGTTTTCATCTGATTTTTGTCAAACAAATCACTTCAGAAAGTAGGCTACAATGTGATTTTTCTGGATTTTTTTTCTCATTTTGTCTGTCATAGTTGAAGTATACCTATGATGAAAATTACAGGCCTCTCTCATCTTTTTAAGTGGGAGAACTTGCACAATTGGTGGCTGACTAAATACTTTTTTGCCCCACTGTATATCTCGTCAGTCAGATTCCAAATCAGACATCAGTATTTACATTGAAAGGCATATTTAGATTTTCACTTCAATTTCCCTTCAACTTTACTCAATTAGTTATTTATATGTGATAATGTTATTTCAATTCATTAAGGGTATTTTAACTTTATCAAAAGGCTTGTCTAAGTGTCTCGACATGTCTTGAATATGTTAATTATGTCATTTGCAGAGTTTGCTGAACAAAGCCAGAACTGCCAGCTCAGCGTCCTCAAGTAGGAGAGTAGCCCTCTTCGGGAATGTAGAATCCACAGGAACACCTGGTCCGGACAGCAGGAGAAGCCAGACCCCTTTGGTCAACATCAACCCCTTCACCCCCGAATCCCTCCTCATCCAGTCTACAACTCAACTCAGGAACAGCAGAAAGAGGGCACACTGTAATGAGTATGTCACTCAGTAAGCATTGTTAGAATGTAGGACTGACTTTATTTTTTCCCAACTAAGTATTGGATTTTCTAGCAATATAACTTAGTCCAATTTTCAACAGACAATAATTTAACACTTTTTTATGTTATCTTATTACGTGATACCTGAATGTGTTTGTATGTCGGGACACACAGATTGTAGCCCATTGTTATTTCTAGCCTGGTTCGTTAAATCCGTTGACAATCATGAGTACGGCAAAAGTCTGGCAGGAAACCAAGACCCCATCATGGTCACTAATGAACTCTGCTGTTGGTGTGTAGAATGTGCGCTAACAAGCTCTTTGTCTCGTCTTATTCAGCTCCTGTGGTGAGGACATGGAGGTGAGTGATGCTGAAACAGAGGAAGAGGTCCTTTTCCCACCAAAGGTAGTTATTTTCATGTCCTGAATTATTTTACAGCATTGTGGTCATGTTATTTTATCCCATCAGCAAAGCTCTCAACCTGATGTGCATTTGCGCGTATGCAGTTAAATAGTCTATTGTGAGATAACGATAACATGGTGTAACTATATATTATTTGGATTAATATGATTTTCTATTCACTCTCTATCCTCAGAGAATAACCATGATGGAGAGCGACATGAATTCCAGGTATGCCTCAGAGTTCCACGAGCTGGAGAAGATCGGCTGTGGGGAGTATGGTGCAGTCTTCAAGTGTGTGAAAAGACTGGATGGCTGCGTGTACGCTATCAAGTGTTCAAAGAAGCCCCTGGTCGGCTCTGTGGATGAGTAAGTTGGAGTTGATCTATTGCACATGGACACTTGCTGAAGTCCGTCTCGAGACGTAAAGCTGGCAGTAGCGAGATGTCATATCCACAGTCTTAACAGGCACGGTAAACATCAAACTTGATGAAATGCTCAATCTTCCCACATCTGTACTTCCCTCCTCCCACCATAGGCAGAACGCCCTCCGGGAGGTGTACGCCCACGCCGTGCTGGGCCAGCACCCTCACGTGGTGCGCTACTACTCGGCCTGGGCTGAGGATGACCGCATGCTCATCCAGAATGAGTACTGCAACGCCGGCACCCTCTCGGACGTCATGGCCAAGAACTACCGGCGGCTCGGCTTCCTGTCGGAGCTGGAGCTGAAGGGCCTTCTGCTGCAGGTGACGCGCGGCCTCAAGTACATCCACTCGTCCTCGCTGGTCCACATGGACATCAAGCCTAGTAAGTACCACTGAGGGGAAAGCATGAACCTTTTGTATCAGGAGGTAAATTGGAAGTACAACAAGTTGTTTAACTTTTTAACAGCAAATAAGAGAAACCAGCACACTGCTCTTGCTCGTGTCATTGTTTTCAAGTTTTAAAAAAATTACAGCAGGAAATCTTGTGAAACACATCCCTAATTCAATGCTTAATGCAATTTGTTTGGTGTGTTTATGTCTTAGTCATTGGCTAGTTTCTGTCCAATTGGCAACAGATTTGAATGCGATTATTCAAAAATCTGTATAAAAACAATATACTCGTTTTCCCACCAGACATATGTTTCCATCAAATTGACTTGTTGCAGATAAAAGGCTGTGCGTGATGATGTAGTGCACATAAATACTTTTTTTGGTGTTAAATTACCATGTACACACACAAAAAATACAAGTTAAATGGGTTTATCACATTTTCAATTCTACTGATGGTTTTGTCACAATCTGTTTTTTTTTGCGTTATATAGCGAGTGAGACCACTCTGGTATTGGTACATGCGCTTCTAGCCAACAGTGCTATCTGCACGCTGTTGGCTAGAGCGCACGTATAGTTTACTACATGAGATTATTATTATGATGGGACAAAAGAGCGAGATTATTTTTGTTTGTCAAACGGCAGCCAAGCGTCTGTCACCGGATTAAGACCCTTAATATTTATTGGAAAGGACCATCAAGATCATCACCTTGCACTTTCACCACCCGCTGACAGTCTGAGCTTTCACCACCCTGTGACGATCATCATCATCCTTTATTTAATCTGTAGCCTAATAAACTGCATGCTTTTCCCAACGAGTCATAGTAGCAGAACCACACGTGATTGTGACTACAAGTTTACTTCGCATAATTCATTTTACCGACAAGATCCCACCTTCTCTAGCGTATTTTATTTTGTCGACATTTGGAAGTTTACCGGGAAATGTCATTTAAATTTTTTTTTAATCCATGTACTTTACCCGCATAAAAAGGTTGGATGGAAACCTGGTTAGAAAACTAATTTGCGTATTGTCTCTTTCAGGCAATATTTTTATCTCACGCAAGACGGTTGGTAGTGTAGTAGACGCGTGTGACGAGGAGGACGAAAAGGATGGACTGGCCACCAGTGTCGTGTACAAAATAGGTGACCTTGGCCACGTGACTAGGTTAAACAATCCTCAAGTTGAGGAAGGTGACAGCAGGTTCCTGGCAAACGAAGTCCTTCAAGAGGTGAGTGTTCTCTCCAGGAGAATCTTAACAGATTCTCCCTGGCTAAAGTGTAGTATTTGATCATTAAAATGGTTCTCTACAGCTTTCCTGATCACGTCAATCTTTTCTCCCAGGACTACAGTAACTTGACAAAGGCAGATGTCTTTTCCCTGGCGCTGACTGTGATCAGTGCCTCTGGGGCGGAGCCTATGCCCAGCAATGGGGACAAGTGGCACCAGATCCGTCAGGGAAAACTTCCACCCATCCCACAAGTTCTCTCTCAGCAATTCCTGAGTCTACTCAAGGTAAGAACTATATTAGCCTTTCCTAGTCTAATCGGCCCTGCGCAGCCGAAAGTCCATTTAGAGCGAGTGCACTGTTGCGATGTACCGCCGGCTGGACTGCATCTTGTTAGCTACCCACTCATGCTGCATATAGGTTGGCTTGTGTTTGGGATCTCCTGGCTTAAGCACACTTGAATAATAACACGTGATCATTAATTTACTGTTTGGTAAAATGTCCATATACAGGCTACAGGTCTTAACTGTCTTGCTAGCTAGCAAAATAGGTTGCATTCAGCTAGCATAACTTTGCCTGCTAGCTTACAGCTGAAGTTCACTCTCCTAAAAGTTCATTTGTTTTAATATTCAAAGCAAGATGATTGTGTCCAAAACCGTTCACTGGTTTAAATTGCTTTCTCTTTCTTGAGGAACTGTTGCATGTGAGAGGAGTGCCTTGAGTGACCGGTCTGCTCCAGTTTTAGAGACAGTTCACCTTTTTATGAAAGAAGAGATTAGGCTGCTTCTATACAAATGTTGTTGATCAGTAGGCTAATGCAAGTCCCAAAATGGAAGGATAACGGATCGCTTGTCATCTGTAGCACTACAAACTCCACTGAAATACGCCAAAACAAGCTCAATACTTCAAAGCATGCTCACACACTTGTTGAATATGCGTTCACGTGTATTGTGAGTAGGCCTATGCCATCTTGATTTACCCAGTTTATCGAGAGCTTTACCATTATGTTATGTAGTTAGATTGGTAAAAACAAAGTGAAATCTATTGTTTCTTTTAAAAATGTATTCATTAATCCTTTACACTTGTGGGAATGGGCCTATGTGGTTAGGGCTAAATTGAATGGTTTCTTACAGAAGAAATATGAAACTCATATGCATTACCATGGTAGCAATTGAAAGAGAACAGTTTGGGGATTATGGGAACATTATTAGACCAAAGGTGAGGACACAACAGTTCACCTGACACGAGACCGAGTCCAAACATTATACTGTTGATTCTATGTGCATTTTACATTTACTGCTGCATTTGTTGATACGAAATCTGAAAATACTCTGGATAAATTCACTAACATAAGACTATTCCTGGATAATGTAGGGTAGGCGCAACGTAAGACCAAAAAAATCACAAGGGTTTGAGGAATTGGACCAACTGGTGTCTCCAATTGGCCACACACCTCTTTCCAAAGTGTGCACAGTTCTTAAGCAATTTCAATGCACTTTTATGACTCAAGGAAGAGTCTTCAACTATAAAGGTACTTTTTTTGAGCTCCTAGCTGTGCCGTTGAGGAACTAGAGCACCCATGTAGGGCGGTGACGGTAATTGAATAAATAAGGGTCAAAACTGTTTTAAATAGGCTGACTTTCCTGGTTTATTTTTTGATTAACTTTGAAAACAAAAGGCTTATTTTTGTCCGAAATAAATACTAGAATGTCTTGTTTAAAACTCTGTTCACACCAATAGCGAAGTGTCGTCCTGCCACAATACGTCAATTATTTATTCGGGAACAGGTTTGATTTTTTTTGCCCGTCTTTTCACATGTGAAAATAAGTTGTTGACCAATATAAATGATCTGATACACTGCCACTAACAGGTCCATTTTTTTAACGTTTGCAATGCAGCACCGTATCAATTTGGCCAATGTGATCACATCACAAATAAGTTTCAAACTATATTGCTGTTTGTCTATATTCATTCGGGAAACTATTCAGTTTTTCCATATTTTGTTACGTTACAGCTTTATTTGATAATGTATTAAATACATTTTTCTCATCAATCTACACACAACACCCTATAATGACAAAGCAAAAACAGGTTTTCAGAGGCACAGATCTGGGGAATGGTACTGAAAAATGTCAGCATTGAAGGTCCCCAAGAACACATTGGCCTCCATCATTCTTAAATGGAAGAAGTTTGGAACCACCAAGACTTTTCCTAGAGCTGGCCGGGCCAAACTGAGCAATCGGTGAAGGGCCTTGTTCAGGGAGGTGACCAAGAACCCGATGGTCACTCTGACAGAGCTCTAGATATCCTCTGTGGAGATGGGAGAACCTTCCAGAATCACAACCATCTCTGCAGCACTCCACAAATCAGGCTTTGTGGTAGTGGCCAGACGGAAGCCACTCCTCAGTAATAGGCACATGACAGCCTGCTTGGAGTTTGCCAAAAGGCACCTAAAGGACAAACCAGTTTTTGGTTTCTCATTATGGGGTGTTGTGTGTAGATTGGGGGGGGGGGGGGGACTATATGTAATCCATTTTAGAATAAGGCTGTAACGTAACAACGTGGAAAAGTCAAGGGGTCTGAATACTTTCCGAAAGCACCGTATAGGCTACTCGTTGAAGAGATTTGCCAGCAGAGATGCGTGGATTGCGCAAAAAGGGAACAGTGAAGAACGATGTGTACGTTTGAATTGAATATATTCGGCTATATATTATAGGCCTGCTAAAGGGAATCTAGGCGACCACCTGTGCTATAGGCAACCCTAAAATACAGAGGGGGAAAAAAGGTTAGGCCGAAGTTCACCCGTATCAGTAAGTGGTGCCACAGAACTCACTCAAATGAAAATGTTGTGTCAACATTGCCACCCATACCACAAACCTAATTAGTCATTTGAAAGTGCATCACCCCCAGATGTTCAGCGACTTCAAACAAAAGCAGAAAAAAAACTAATCGCACACTTCCAACAAGTTCAAGTCGAGCAGTCATTTGAAAGCGTAAGAACATTTTTTCCGCGAGACAACTCAAAGACGAAATCCGTTAACGCCAAGATAATGGATTTCATTGCAACTGTTCTCTGTCGTGGATGATGTTGGCTTTTGCCGACTGGTCGAGCCCCAGTACACTCTACCAAGTAGACCGTTTTTCAGATGTTCCCCTTCTAGAGTTACACAGTATTGTTGAAACGCACATCCATGACCTACTTGCTATGGGCGTCACTGCTATTAGCTTCGACTGACAAAGCCGTTATTGCTCAAGAATGTGCTGGTTCTCATACCGCTGCTGCCATTTCAATGGCATTTGAGAGCATGTTTGAAACTAGGAAAATTCTCAAGAACAAAGTACACGCTGTGCTACGTGATAATGCACTTAACATGACAAAGGCTTTGGAAGAATGCGGAGATGCCAGTTTGCCGTGCATAGCACACACACTGCAACTGGCTGCATTTGGCTGTGAACTACGGTGTTTTGACCCATCTGACACAGTGGCAACCGGTAGGAAGATGGTGGGTCATTTTTTTTAACACTCACCGCTAGCATAGCCTGCAAGCAATACAGGAGCGGCTTCGAGTGAAAACGAAAAGGCAAGACATTTCCACCAGTTGGAATAGTACTTGTTACATGATGGAGAGCCTTCTGGAACAAAAACAAGAAATTGGCTTGTACGCAGCCGAATATGAGTTACCTGCAACAATCAGTACAAACCAGTGGACTCTCATTGAAACCATGAACACACACCTAGCTCTATTCGAACAACTGAATCGAGAAATAAGCTCATCAACTGCGTCTGCAGCAGACGTGATACCCTCGGTCATGGAATTGAAATGCCTGCTCAACAAAACTGCTGACAGACCGTGGGGTTAACTTGCAAAAGTACCCTGGCTGTGAACAAGTGATTCAGTTGCATTCTGAGCCTCTGTGTCGCCACCATGCTCAACTCTAGGTACAAGGACCGCTACTTCAATGTAGACAAGAAACCGAGTTGACGTGAAATGTTACACAGCTGGGCAAGATGGAAATGGACACAGTGACATTTAGGGCTGGGCGGGATACCGTATATTATGATATACCAGTATTGATGAAGGGACCGGTGTGGGTTTTTACTTTACCTTCTATACTGGTATTTGAATGTTTAGTTTGTTAAATGTGATACGCCATGTGTAATATACATTTTTATAGTTTACTTCACTACTTGAGTCATCTCTCTCCTCTCTTTCTCGCCGTGCCACTTTCCACACAGACCTAGCCACGCCCCCTGTCACTCAAGGAGCGCATTTGATGTTCCTCAACCATGAGGCACTTGCGTTCAGTCTGGTCAATGCAGCACATGCAACAATGTTGTTGACGACAATGCTGTTTTCACTTTGCTTCTTAATATAAATCTACTAGCGTTCTATAATGACACTATTTGAACTAGTTGTCATCTCAAACAACACTGTGTTCAAAGTGCCCACTATTATATTCTAACCATAGAATTTGAATAGTCATTTTATTTCCATGATTCCAACAGTTGCTTTAATTCGCAAGTCCAATCGCAATTGCAACATTTGGTTAAAAGGAAGTCCTACGTTATTTCCCCATATCGTGCAGCCCTACGTGGCAGTGTGGAAATTCTCAATTGAGCAGTGGTGTGTAGTACTTGAAGGTATTTTTACTTGTTGTGTTTTTTGGTATCTTTACTATTTTTATTTCTGACAACTTTTACTTCACTACATTCCAAAAGAAAATATTGTACTTTTTACTCTATTTTCCCTGACACCTAAAAGGACTCGTTATATGAAAATGGTCCAATTCACGCACTTGTCAAGCGAAGATCCCTGGTCATCTACTGCCTCTGATCTGGAGGACTCACTAAACGCAAATGCTTTGTTTGTAATTGATGTCTGAGTGTTGGTGTGCCCCTGGCTATCTGTAAATAAAATAAAAAACAAGAAAATGGTGCCATCTGGTTTGCTTAATATAAGGAATTGGAAATTATTTGATACTTAAGTACATTTGATCAATTACATTTACTTTTGATACTTAAGTATATTTAAAAACCAAATACTTTTAGCCTTTTACTCAAGTAGTGTTTTACTGGGTGACTTTCACTTTTACCTGAGTCATTTTCTATTTACGTATCTGTTATAGGAATTAAATTCCTCTGTTTTAAGACACAATTTAAATTAAACACTCTGTCAATTCATAAGGATTTGTATGACCCTTATTTTATAGAAATGGACAGAGCCCAGTCTTAAAGTCAAACAGCAGCTTTTATTCACGAGAGTACTGCTCCTTACACATTTTACCACAGGTTATAAACTGAAAATGACGTCAGCGTTTTCTAAATGTTCCGTCTCTTCTTGACACTTGGTGGAACGGCTCTATAGTTCTCAAGCCTTCCCACCTCGCCTAGAGCCAAGGTCAGCCAGTGTAGATAAGCATTCTAGCCAGTCTGGAGATATAGTTCATTCATTTCTACCAAGGAACAGACAGTCATTGTTCTAATTCTTGATTATATTTGCACACATTATATTCAGTACTAAGATTAAAAAGAATTCATACATATACAGTAACATAGTATTCTGATTAGTACATATACAGTAACATAATAGTATTCTGATTTGTTAGTCCTGATTGAAATGTATACATAATTAGTCATCATTGATACAAATTCCCTTAACAGTATCTTTTACTCAAGTATGAAAATTGGGTACTTTTTCCATGATACCTCTGTACTTTGGTCCGTTCACCTTTCCCTCGATCCTGACTAGTCTCCCAGTCCCTGCAGCTGGAAACCATCCCCACAGCATGATGCTGCCGCCACCATGCTTCACTGTAGTCCGTAATCTTGGTTTCATCAGACCAGAGAATCCTGTTTCTCATGGTCTGAGAGTCCTTTAGGTGCTTTTTGGAAAATGCCAAGCGGGCTGTATGTGCCTAATTTCCACCTGTCCATTCTACCATAAAGGCCTGTTTGGTGGAGTGCTGCATAAATGGTTGTCCTTCTGGAAGGTTTTCCACAGAGGAACTCTGGAGCTCTGTCAGAGTGACCATCGGGTTTGTGGTCACCTCCCTGACCAAGGCCCTTCTCTCCTGATTGCTCAGCTTGGCCAGCTCTAGGAAGATTCTTGGTGGATCCAAACTTCTTCCATTTAAGAATGATGGAGGGCGCTGTGTTCTTGGACCCTCAAAGCTCCAGACATTTTTTGGTACCCTTACCCAGATCTGTGCCTCCACACAATACTGTCTCGGAGCTCTACGGACAATTACTTCGACTTCATGGCTTGGTTCTGACATGCACTGTCAACTGTGGGACCTTTTATATAGTGAGGTGTGTGTGCCTTTCCAAATCATGTCCAATACAACTTGAATGGTAAATTCAATTGGGAAACATTTCAAGGATGTTCAATGGAAACATGATGCACCTGAGCTCAATTTCGAGTCTCATAGGGTCTGAATATTTTTTATTGTATTTAATCCATTTGAGAATAAGGCTGTTTAACGTAACAAAATGTGGGAGAAGTGAAGGGGTCTGAATACTTTCCAAAATGCACTGTGTGTGTGTGTGTGTGTTGATGGCCTGTGTTTGAGGGAGGGAGCAGCAGTGAGGTTCTCTCACCTGACTCACCATCCCTCCGCTCTACCTCCCACCGCTAAGACACGGGGGCAGTCTTCCAGCTGATGGCGACGCTCAAGTCGCAATGCGTTATTTCTGCCTCACTCACCTCATGCACCAATGTTGTTACTCCTATAACCAGAGAAAGTGAAATATTCCTTGGTATTAAAAAAGACACAGCCGCTAATAATAACAATGCAAGCTTATCATACACTAATCCATTGCAGCTGCAAAGCTGGTTGTAGGGGGAATGTGTGTTTTATGGCTTATAAAAGTGTTCTAAAATGGATTAGAATGTTTTTTTCCCTCATCAATTTGCACACTACCCCATAATGACAAAGCAAAAACACTTGGCAAGCTAAATAACAATTAGCATTAGAGGTTAACAAATTATTTTAGCAGCACCTTGTTAAGAAAAAACAAAATAGCAGATGGAAAGTGGAAAGCAGCATGTCACTAACATTGTTACATCCATCTAACCATGCAGAGTGAAAGGCAACAAAAATTATATTTTTATTTCACCTTTTATTTAACCAGATAGGCTAGTTGAGAACAAGTTCTCATTTGCAACTGCGACCTGGCCAAGATAAAGCAAAGCAGTGTGACACAGACAACAACACAGAGTTACACATGGAGTAAACGATAAACAAGTCAAGAAAAGCTCTCTCCTTGAGTGACGGCAGGGCTTGGTGTGGTTAATGGCATGAAGGAGATGACTCGTAGCAAACCATTAAACTATAACAACGGGCGTTATACCTGCCGGAGTTGTCTTTCACATTTTAACAAACCAAACAATGAAATACTGTTATAGAAGGTCAAGTAAAATCTCAAACTGGGCCATGCAAGTTACAGTAAAATACAGTATACCACCCAGGCTCTGTTGGGCAGAGCCCAGCCTGCCCTCTAGTAGTCATCCCTGAGCTCAATTGATCTCATAGGGTCTGAATATTTTTATTGTATTTAATCCATTTGAGAATAAGGCTGTTTAACGTAACAAAATGTGGGAGAAGTGAAGGGTCTAATTTGAAGTTAAGGCAAGGTTAATACAATTTTGGGAAAGGAGAAATGTGATTTGCTTATGTGTCTGAGTGGGATGCGCTGCAGGCGGCTTTGATTGATGGGTCCTTTCTGGTGGGTGTACGTGTATGAGTTCACTAATTCTCTATGTCCATTCAGAAAGTTTCCTAAAACAAGCCTAGCGTCTGATCTCTTTAATCCGATAGAAACAAAGGTATTGTTGCAGGCTCAGCGTATGTGCGAGAAATGACAACAGGTGTCAGTTTTGTGTTTCCTCTCTTGTTAATTGGGGTGCAACTGAATGAAACGTAGACCAGCTCCTTTCATGATTCATCCTACTGGATGCATAGCCTTATACCCTAATATTTTCAGTTGCATATTTTTCCAGTCGTATATGATTTCTCTCATTTTAATGCGTCCTCCTTAGCCACTTTGAACAACATATTGCCACAGAGAATGACCGCAGCAGCGTTGGTGACGTTATGCGAATTGCTCGGAAAGGTGGAGGGGGGGAGAAAGCATTGGACTTGAATGGTTTAGTGCGTCAATCGGAATCCTCTTATTTAATTACCCTCCAATCTGAAATATCTTAATTTGTATACTAGACTAATATTTAGAGGTAATAAATAACATGAATAATGGCTTTCTACTGATAGCTAAGTGTAATAGTAAAGTCACAGAGAACAGCCATGTTTCTTGTATACATGGGAAATGTTGTCATTAAAATCTTCAAATGTAATGATATAAAATATCGGCCTCCTTGACCCCCGGAAATCGCTATTGGTATCAGCCCCCCAAAAATCCACATAATTCGTTCTCTACCTATACACTTCTGTACCACTGCCCTTCAGTGGTGCTCACTGTCCTTGTGTAAGACAAACTGATGAAGCTGTGTGATATTGAAAGGGATATAGTTAATTTGAAGTAAGCATTCACGTTCAAGTCTACACCTGTCGTATTCGGTGCATGGGATAACAATTTTATTTATTTGAACTGTGCTCTCAAACATCCCTTGGATTGTGTTAGCCTATTCATTATTGCTAGCTAGTATTCATCTTTTTTTCTCCTTCACCCTGCAGCTGATGATCCACCCTGACCCCGCCAGGCGGCCGTCCACCTTTGACCTCATCAAGCACCCGGTGCTGTTGACGGCAGCTAGAATGAGTGCCGACCTGCTCCGTGTGGAACTCGACGCAGAGAAGTCTAAGAACGCCCAGCTTCAGAAGTAAGTACAGAATGGCACTGAAACAACGATCGACTGTAGCATAATGTTTTTCCTGGAAGGTTGCTGTTTTTGTCAACCCACTAAAGGCAGTGGTTAGCTCGTTTTTTTGCTCTTGCTTTTACATCGGCATACAGAGGCAAGTTTGAGGTGCGGAAATAGCCACGATATTTAAAAATAGCTAATATTTATATTTCGTAATCGCCCTTTCCATTCAAGTGTATAGGCTATAGTCAGTGGTAGGCAGGCTATCAGCGTGTCACCCACCACCGGTAAGAGCTTGAGGCAGTATAATTGTTTTAAACCTGAACGGTTTACTTTACTTCAAATAATGAGGCGCGTCTTACCTTGCTTCGTAGTAGCCTAGGCAAAATCCAACCATAGCAACGTGGAGGGAATTATTTTATAAAGACTTCCCCGTGCCATTAAGCAGCATTTCTCTCCTGTTCTATTGGCTTTCATATCAACTTGTTTTCGTTGTCCAGAAGCCAAAGGCACAATCCTAGTCATATTAGCAACCCATCCTAGTTGTTGCTATTGGATTCCCCCTCCTAAGTTTCTAACACAACTCACATTAGGGGAATTGTTTAAAACAGTGTTTTCTCGCTAATTGCATTTTGGCAAATGTTTGAAAATGAAGTTGTATTAGCTGCTTCATTACAGGAGTTGCATGTTCAATAATAGGCTATATAGACTTTTGAATGTAAGACGATGGGCTTGCTATTGTTGCATGTTTCCATTAAACTCTTTAATGAAACATGTCAGGTCCTTGTATGCATGCATAGTATTTTCTGTTTGTCACCTCATTTTACTGTTTGGAAAATGTTTTTACCGGTTAATAAGGGTCGGTTAGTCTGCAGCAGAATTTACAAAAATGTGCATCCCTAATTCAGGGTTTGTCTAACTGTTCTACATTGCTTTACCCAGGGAGCTGAAGAAGGCCCAGATTGACAAAACTGCAGCTGAGGAGAAAGTTCTGACCCACTCCACTGTCCAGTCCAACCCCAAAACCTCCAGACTCGTCGGCAAGAAGATGAACCGCTCAATGAGCCTGAACATTTACTGAGACTGACTATTGCTCCCTGAGTGGGGAGCAATAATGGTGCTGGATCATGGACTGAAAACAAATATCTTGAGTTTCCGACTACGTATTCTGTTCGAAAAAAAGTGGCAAGGATTCTACTTAAGGCAGTGGTCACCAACCTTTTCTGGGTCAAAATGCAAGCTGCGATTTTCTGTGCAGATTTATTATTATTTTTAATTTAATTTATTTTTTTACTTAAAAACGTATTAAGCCTATGCAACATTAACCAATTGAAAACAGTTCTGTAACAATGAGGTTTGTGCAGTAGTCTATAGGCCCAATTCATTATCACTGCAAATTGGTTATGCTTGAATTGCCCTGCCAATGTTCTCAGACCATTTTAGAAATTATATTTTTAAATGTGGTATATCATCATGCTGGTAATAGACAAGCTGTAAATTTGGCAAGCTAATCAGAACACTTTGCTGCACTCGTTCATTGCAGCATGAATGGAAGTAGGGAGAACGTGCATTTTATGGTTTATAAAAATGTGGAACAAAGTGTTGACGGTGCTGAATAACAACTTCAACATAGAAACAACAGCTCTGATGTATTCGTTCTCTCTAGTCATGGTTTTAAAACTTCAGAAATCTCAGTATCAACTTTGGTGTGCGTTCAAGGTTTATTTTTACAGTATGGTTCGATCAGACAGCGGTAGGCCTATAGGTGCTGTTGATTTGTTCTCTGGGCCTGCCGGCTCTATGGCTGCTGAATCAAGTGCACCTATTGCCAACAGCGCAAAACAAATAAAGAAAAATAGGAACGCAGGGCTTTGTAGTTTTTTTTTTTTTTTTTTACAGAAATGTTTGGCGCTCTACTAGGAATGCCTTTGAGATCGACCAGTCGTTCGCCCGGTTGGTGACCACTGTACAGCCAAATGGGCCTCATTTCCAATGGTCACAGGGGACTTTACCCTGTCTCAATGCTGTGGGTGGGCCTTTCTTGTCCAACTCTGAGACTTTGTCGTACTCAATCAGTACTGACTTGTCAAACAGTCAGTTCTGTAGGAAGACTTGGCCCTTTCAATCAAATTACCAATAATCCTGGTGGTGGACTTCTCGTTCCTTACTGTACCTATTGTTTGTCAGACCCAAGTCTAAGTAGATTGGCAAGGCTCTCCACTGTAGTCCCTGCACTTCCTTGAAAGCTCAGTCTTGCTCTTTGTTGGAGAGGGGCACAGATAAGCCCTTCTCAGTGTGTGAATGTAGCAGACCACAGATGTGCGCACCTTACTGCCTGATGTCAGCCATCCGAGGGTCTGGATCTGACCACGCTTTTAATTAAGAGCACTTTGAAGGCAACGGGGGAACTTGCCACACACAACCTGCTGCTATTCATGTTTGTCTGTGTTCAAGGGGGTTGATGGATTTTTGTTTTCCAATTGGGGTAGTTTTAAATCATTGTTATTAAGGTGATCATATTTTGTGTACCATAATTATATACTTTTGAAGAAATGTTCACTTTTTTCTCTTCTGAGTCTAAATGGATCATGCAATACATGTAAGAAAAGTGTGTATATCAAACCTGTTTTAAAAAATGTTTTACTTTCATTGCCAATATTACAACTGGTACATTTATAGCCGCCAACCCTGCCTGTTGCATTAAAACAATCATTGTTCTGTAGGTTCACCTGTTTTGTGACGATGAGTTGCCTTTTTATTTTACTGTCACTGCAAGGAGCCTGTTTAATATTGCTAAAGGGTATTACTTATAGCCTGTTTTATTTTAATAAATTCTTATCAAATGCATTCATTCATCTCACTTTATATTACATAAACCTGTGTATGCCCCTTAAGTACTATAAAACCATGGACAGGAAAAGGGTAAGTTATGGTCTTGCCTATTGTATATTTAAGCGATAAGGTCTGTGGAGGTGTGGTATATGGCCAATATACCATGGGTAAGGGCTGTTCTTAAGCACGACATAACATGGCTTGTTGAATAGACACGGGCTTGAATGCTGTTTTAATACCACAAACGACAGAGGTGCCTTATTGCTATTATAAACTGGTTACCAACGCAATTAGAAGATTAAAAATGCATGTTTTATAACTTTAGTCAGGGGTTAAAGTAAGGAATGGTATGGTCTGGTACAGAGTCCTGGCAAAAATAAGTAGTGGGGGTATGCGGTACCGGTGTTGTGTGCCCCCTTCCCAGTAGCGTTTAACGCGCACGTGCTCAATTCTTCATAGCTGCGACTTGCTTGCTAGTTGAGATTTCTGATCACGTTAGGCTGTGTTTCATTTTCTTTTTTGTTGGTTTGACTCCGGGGGAGGCACTAGTAATGTCTGCAGTTTATGGTTTGGCTATTTGTTTCAAGTGTATTAGACTATAAATAAATCGCTGCCATAATTCGTCATCTCCCATGTCTTATTCGACTAGTAGTTCTGAAATGAAAAATGCCCCGAGCTAAACTGTCCAAGACGCATCTCCAACAACACCCTGTGGCATTAGAGCTATAGATGAGCGCTCACGCGGCCCTATGATAAGCAGTGCACAAAATATTTAGCTTGTCCATGGCCAGCGTGCCTCTCCAATGGTCTTTTGGAGAGACCCGACGCTGGGGCGCGCCATCAACGCTCCATCCAATTCATTTAATATAAATGATGTAGCCTACGGTAATAAGAGTAATGCCTTGTGTGTTTTATGTAGCCCGTAGACCAAATATATTACAATGTCAAAGAGACACTTTTTAAAAGCATTATCTTATTAATTGGGCGGCAGGTAGCCTAGTGGTTAGAGCGTTGGGCCAGTAACCGAAAGCTGCAAGTTCAAATCCCCGAGCTGACAAGGTACAAATCTGTCGTTCTGCCCCTGAACAAGGCAGTTAACCCACTGTTCCTAGGCCGTCATTGAAAATAAGAATGTGTTCGTAACTGACTTGCCTAGTTAAATAAAGATTCAATAAAATTAATGTGGAGAAAGAGTGCAAGAGAAACTCGACTGAAAAGGCCAATGGGCAGACACCAGCTTTGGAACGGCTGCGGCCTAATCAAAATGGTCCTGAAAGTAATTAATTTCAACACTTGACTTAATTTTTATTTGACTTCACTAACAAGAGGGAGCGTATTTCTTCATGTGAAAAAAAAGAGGTAGGCATACCTGTTTAACAGACGCAATTATGTTATCCATATAGATTTAATTGTCAGCATAGCCAGTATATGTCAGTATAACCAAATCCTCCAATACTGTCACCATGCAGTCTTTATAGCTTGGTTAAAACCAGGGCTCAAATTGAGTGAGGGTATGCCATACCCTTTCTCAAAGAAAATGGAAAATGGTTAGCATTATTTTTTTAAATAAATAATTAAGTAACCAGATAATATGAAGCGTTTTATAACAATTCATCCTTAACTCCGTGATGCCTAATAATAGAAACAAACTTTAAAATGCCCGCAAAAGACCTGACTCTGACACATATGCTGGGCTGGGCTGGATAGGGTTATTAAAGTAGTGAAGTAAGGTGTTGCGATTTAATGAGTGTCGGGTTAATTGGTTATATATTAAAATGTTTCCTGTTTCCCATGTTGTATCACAAAGTGTAATGGATTTATACTATAGTTCAGTTTGGGTCGGTAATGTTACATATTGGATGCCAGCCGCGGTGAAAACTCACCGAAGAAGAAGAAACGTTTGCGCTCTCCCTCGGCGCTGAGCGGTGCTACAAGCAAGCATTTTCATGACATTGCTGTGGAGCTTGTCAGGTGACTGACTGTCTCGTTGTGTCCCAGTATGATCAACTTTCCCATATACTAACTGCGGCAGTCAACCAAGTAGCAAGCGCAATGGCACTACGGGACGAACTTTTAAAGTCAATATGGCATGCTTTCACAGCGTTGGACGTGGACAAAAGCGGGAAAGTGTCCAAGTCGCAGTTAAAGGTATGGAAGTATATTTATATACTGTGTTTTTGTCAAACAAACCCAGGCACGTCGTTTTCTTTATTTGACTAAACAATGTTGACATGCTCAAGCAGGAAACTCGTCCTGAACAGAGAAGTTGGCATCAAAATGAAGGCCATCTGATTTTGAGGATGAGTTTGGGATTATTTAATTTTCGCCCAAATCATTTGCCAGTCTGTTACAGCTCAGTAGCCTATATACAGCCTGAAACGAATGCCTGACAAATCGTGTAAATGTTCCTTACAAGCTAGAATGTAGAATGAAGTTAAATTTAAATGTACTCTTATCGGTTGTCTGCGTGGTTTGTCCTTCAGCTAGCTGGTCGAAATACTTTTGAGACAAAATAAACACAGGAAATCAAGTGTTGTACTACTGGAAACCGGCCAAATATACACACTCCTTTCTTGAAACATTAATACAGTATCTTAACAGCCTTTATATATATTGTAGACATGTTTGCGCAGTGGCGAAACTTTCGGGGTTCAGTGTGTGACAGCAACCGTAATAGCGTCGTACTCGTGAAGGAGAGTGCACTTGTTGTATAACACAAAGGGCCAGTGGTGTAGTGGAGTGTATATGCAGGTATAAACCCTATACCCACTTTGTAATACCTACTGATGTGTATCAAAGTAAAGTAGTGGGGGTATACGATGAATCAATTATGTAGTACAATAGAGAATTCATGCACAAAGTAGTTTGCGATTGTAATTATCATGCGCGCTGCGCACACTGCCTAGTTTTAGCAGAAAATCATTAGCAGGCAGCAAGAGTGTGCATGCAGCGCTCAACTGGTTTTGGCATGGAGCAGCTCACAGAAGAATAACATTGGTAGCTGGTAGGATAGGAAATACGTTTCAACTTATATCTACCAGTAAATGCTAACTAAGGCAACAATGGGTATGCAAACTAGGTATTATACAAGTTTTTAGTCCAAAGTGTTGGTTAGTAGGCTATTTGTGATGCGCAATTGTCATCATGGGATGTATGCATGAGGGGCGTAGACATGGATGGGCCTGGGTGGACAGATGCCCGCCCACCCAATCAGATTGATGTGGGTTAAGCATTGTTGTAGACTTAGACCGTCACATTTTGGTATTTTTTCTATTTTAAAAAGTGCGATTTTGAGAGTGAAAATCTGAATAATCTATTGGAAAACTTGTAAACCATTGGAAAACATTTTCCACACAGGGTGCCTTTCTTTCGCTGGGCGGGCTGTTTGGGAACTTTTTGGCATATCCACTTCTCCAGGCACCAATACGCCACTGCGTAGGGCCGATGGAAAGACGGCAGTCACACTGCATGATGTTAAAGTTAAAGGATAAGCAGTCCGTAAACTCAGACATAATAATAATACAAAAACACAACAATTAAGCATTTCCCAAGTGAAATGTACAAGTATTACTTCCTATTGCAGTGTTTTTTCTTCATGTTTAAGCACACAAAGTAACCGGTGACCTAATTAAAGTGGAACTGACAGTGTTTTAATTACGTAGCAGATATGAAACAATCATATCAGTCATAAATATCAAATTCCCAATTTATGCTACAAAACAAACATTATTAGAGGTTTTAAAAATAGGTTTTATTTGACTCAACGTTCCATGACATACACTAAGGCATTGTTGGCGCAATAGATGGATACAGTTCAATGCATGATTAATATAATTCACCAATACATTTCTTGGTAGTCCAAAAAATATTGCTATCAGGTTGTAAATCACAGCTGGCCTGGTACATTTTTGCTGCCTCCATTTGGGATGCACTGTTTCACTTTCAATGACTCAATATTCTGGACAAATACATACAAAAAAAAAACATATATTTATGTAGCAAGCTAAAAACCCGGAGCCTAACATTAGCTACATAGCTAGCTAGCTGCTAGGAGGATGTCATGCCATTGGAGGAATGGGTGAGGGACTGACTATTTCCCCTCATATCATTTTTTGGTGGCTATACACAGGTAGAGATGCAGGTGTTATTTGGTCAACTAGCAAGAACTGGAACGACTTTATCCAGTTAGCATATCTCTCTTACTAATGTGCAACACCCTTGAATATGACCAGTGTCAGTAAATGTAGGCAAAAAAAAGTAATTAATCAAGAACGCTCTAGATAACATGTATACAGCCTAACCAGCTCTGCTACGACGAGTAAAATGGTCAGAGTGAGGTGTTCTCTCATTTGTTTCTGGGAGTAGCTAGCTAGTAAACTAGCCAACTTTAGCCAGTTAGCTTGGGTGCTTGGTTGGGACAAGCATGCATTGGCAGGCAAGCTGCAGAAGGACGAGGAGGCTACCATTCCCCATTGTTTATCAGTGTAATTTTGACAGCCAACTAGCTGAAAAAGTTTGAGAGGGTTCCTTCGTTAGATTTTAGCTACGGTAATCTTGCTCTGGATAGCATTAGTTGTTGATGTGCATAACTGAGGGAGAAAGAGACTACCTTTTTAATGGTTGTTGGCTCAATAGGACTGTAAAGTTCACAAATGTAGGAGGACTCCTGTGGTGTTTACATATTTGCAGAAATCCATTCAGGTGTATTTTGTGCCATTTGGTGAATGCGTTCTAAGGATCTAAAGTCACGCTGTTGTAACTAACTGCCTGTAAACACACAGTCCCGTTCAAAGTGAACGATGACAGGCCCGTATAGCAAATGGCTTGTTTGTATAAAGGCCTACTGTAGCTCTGATTGGCTAAAGCGCATCGGTCTGTGTAGACTCAGGTCCTGGACAAGAAATATGTTTTTATTCGGTTGTATTTACTGAAGTGTCTATTAATTGGCCAAACGCAAGGCTGCTTTCCCACTCTATATTACTATATAATTTTCACACTCCTTAGTATACGTAATTCCCAAACATTCTAAGAATTTCTGAAAATGTAAAAATGAAATCGAAGTGGTTGCTGGTCAGAAAATATTAAATAAAAAAAGTATCATTCTTCCTGGGGGTGTATATAACCAGATTTGAATAAGATTTAATGTTGCTAAAATTCTTTCAGTTCCACTTTAAATGCAACAATGTTTAACACACAAGTTGTTTTCAAAGAGATGGCTAACCACAAGCGCGCTGCAATTTACACTGGTGACAACGTACACCAGAGAGAGGGAGCGGGAGTAGATGTGACAACTAACTTTACCTAGGTGCCCTGAACCAGCTCTACTGGCTCTCTAGAAAGAAATGGTTTATTTACATTTTATTGAACCTTTATTTAACTATGCAAGTCATTTAAGAACAAGTTCTTAATTACAATGATGGCCTAACAAAAGGCCTCCTGCGGGGACAGGGGCTGGGATTAAAAATGGAAAAAAAATGAAAAAATAAAGGACAACACGCATCACGACAAGAGAGACACCACAACACAACATCAAGTGAGACCTATGATAACCAACATGGTAGCAACACAACTTGGTATAAACATTATTGGGCACATACAATGGCAAGAAGGTAGAGACAACAATGCATCATGCAAAGTAGCCACAAGAGTGTCCATGATTGAGTCTTTGAATGAAGAGAGAACAGTCCGGTTTGAGTGTTGCCATTGCAGCTTGTTCCAGTCGCTAGCTGCAGCATACTGAAAAGAGGAGCGACCCAGGGATGTGTGTGCTTTGGGGACCTTTAACAGAATGCGACTGGCAGAACAGGTGTTGTATGTGGAGGATGAGGGCTGCAGTAGGTATCCCAGATAGGGGGAAGTGAGACCTAATAGGGTTTTATAAATAGACATCAACCAGTGGGTCTTGCGACGGGTATACAGAGATGACCAATTTACAGATGAATATAGAGTGCAGTGATGTGTCCTATAAGGAGCATTGGTGGCAAATCTGATGGCCGACGGGAAAGAACATCTAGCCGCTCGAGAGCACCCTTACCTGCCGGTCTAGATTGTCATCTGAATCAGGGTTAGTTTGGCAGCTGAGGTGAAAGAGGAGCGATTACGATAGAGGAAACCAAGTCTACATTTAACCTTAGCCTGCAGCTTTGTTATGTGCTGAGAGAAGGACAGTGTACCGTCTAGCCATACTCCCAAATACGTGTATGAGGTGACTACATCAAGCTTTAAATCCTCAGAGGTAGTAATCACACCTGTGGGAAGAGGGGCATTCTTCTTACCAAACCACATGACCTTTGTTTTGGAGGTGTTCAGAACAAGGTTAAGGGTAGAGAGCTTGTTGTAGTGTCTTTAACACAAAATCCATGGAGGTGCCAGCTGAGTATTATCATCTTACTGCGTGAGCTATGTTGCTGATGTAAATTAAGAAGAGCATGGGGCCTAGGATCGAGCCTTTGGGTACTCCCTTGGTGACAGGCAGTGGCTGAGACAGTAGATGTTCTAATTTTATACACTGCGCTCTTACAGGCTGACTACACCGCTCCCGTCGCAAAATACATTTCTAAATCTATTGTTATATTATTGCACCCACACTGCTCACGTGTGCCAACGAGCGTCTACGTTGCCAAGGGCTAAAATAGAAGTCAGTTCTATTTGTGACGCAGATCACGCTGCAAGTCCTGCCTCTCCCATATCCTCATTGGTTTATAGAAGCAGGTACCAACGTGCCATCTCCTCATTGGTTATACCGACATGGGTGACTGAAAGACGAACGAGGTCGGTGGTGGTAATGCACCTAAGTTATGAAAGTTGCCAATCGCAATATAAAGTCAAAAGAAGAAAAGGCCTAGAAGGGGGAGAAATGACTAGAAACGATTCGCTTGACCGTTTTATGTGTGGATTAATTGTCGGAGTAGAGGACCTTGTTCATTTCAGGTAAAATAACAACTCAATGTTATATCCCAGGGCAAATTAGCTACCAACAGCAAGCCAGCTAAATAGGAAAAATTAGCTAGCAAGCTAGCCAGCTAAATTGACATAAAGGTTTAATGCTTTTCGACCTGTCCCCAAATTAATGGAATTGGTTCAGTGTGTTTTGATATTTTAACCTGCGTGTCGTGATCGCGTTTGGTGTGGGGGGACAAAATACATTTATGCACGATGGCGCGCACAGCTGGTTTGGCTTCCGTGTTAGAGGTATTTAGCAAACCAGGCCAAAGACCCCTGAGACACCAACACTCAAATTCCGGCGCATTAGATTGGAATGGTCTACAGCAGTGGTCACCAAACTACGGCCCGCGGGCCGGATACGGCCCGTCAGCACATTTGGCCCGGCCCTCTGAACAATACCAGAGACGCTATCGAATTTTTTTCCTATTTGGCCTCCAGAAAAAAAATCCTAGGCCCGGCCCTGTCAAAGAGAGAACGGAATAATGGCGAAAAGGTTAGGTAAGAGAAAAATTGATTCAGAATGCAGGGTATTTAACCTGCAGTGGACAAACAATTTTTTTTTTGTTCAATGCAAAGAAAAGGCTGTTTGTCTCATCTGTCAAGAGACGGTGGCGGTATTCAAAGAATACAATCTTCGCCGACACTATGAATCCCGTCACAAAGACAAGTACGATAGCTTGCAAGGCCAAATACGAGCAGACAAACTCTCAAAGCTAAAAAGTGGACTACTATCTCAGCAGAATACATTTGTACGCCAAGCTCAGCTGAACCAGGCATCCGTTCGGGCCAGCTTTCGGGTTGCTAAACTGATAGCAAGAAGCGGTAAGCCTTTCACTGACGGAGAGTTTGTTAAGAAATGTATGGATGCTGTCGCGGAGGAGGTGTGTCCCGAGAAGAAAGATGCATTTAATGCCGTAAGTCTGTCGGCGAGTACAATCACCAGACGCGTTGAAGAAATCGGGAGTAATGTATATGCCCAGCTGCAGCAGAAGACGAAAGAATTTGACTTTTTTTTCATTAGCACTGGATGAGAGCACGGACGTGCAAGACACAGCGCAACTGCTCATTTTTATTCGTGGAGTTACCGCAAACTTTGAGATATGCGAGGAGCTGGCAGCCCTCCAAAGTCTCAAAGGGACTACAACGGGAGAGGATATTTTTGACAAAGTGTGCCAAACCATGGAGAAGTTGGACCTGGACTGGTCAAAGCTAGCTAGCATCACGACTGACGGGGCTCCTAGCATGGTGGGCGAAACTCGCGGTCTAATAGGACGCATGAACCGGGAGTTGGAAAAAAGGGGTCTCACCGCCCCGCTACGAGTCCACTGCCTAATTCACCAGCAAGCACTGTGCTGCAAAGTGTTGAAGAGGGATTCTGTAATGAAGGTTGTGGTGTCGTGCATAAACTTCATCAGAGCAAAGGGACTTAAACACAGGCAGTTCCAAGAATTCCTGTCTGAACTGGAGTCTACGCACGGAGATGTGCTGTACTACACAGAGGTCCGATGGCTGAGCCGGGGCAGAGTTTTGAGGCGTTTTTACGAGCTGCTACCCGAAATTAACGCATTTCTTCATTTAAAAGACAAAACGGTCCCAGAGCTGATCGACCCAGAATGGAAATGGCACCTCGCATTTTTAACAGACGTGACAGAAATACTTAACAGCCTTAACTTGCAGCTACAAGGCGAGGGGAAACTCATTTGCGACATGTATTCACACATAAAAGCATTTGAGGTGAAATTAGCGCTGCTTTTGGAACAAGTGAAAAGCGCAACTTCGTCCATCTTCCTGCTACCCAAAACCTGTCGACAGAGAACCCAGCGGTCCCGTTCCCAGCTGAAAAGTGCTTGGAAGCACTGGAAATGCTGAAGGCGGAGTTCGGTGTGCGATTCAGTGAACTACATGTTCATGCAAAAGAAATCCGTCTTTTTCAGAACCCCTTTGTTGCCGACATTGATGAAGCCCAGCCTTCATATCAGTTTGAGTTGGCTGAGTTACAGAACTGTGATGTTCTGAAAGACGCATTCAAGCCCAACAGTCTCATTGACTTCTATGCCGCCCTCCCAAACGACACATATCCAAACATCAAAAAACACGCAATGAAAATGTCCACAGTTTTTGGCAGCACGTATATCTGCGAGAGAACCTTTTCTCGCATGAAACTGCTGAAAACCCCGATGAGATCAAGATTGACAGATGAACATTTGCATCAGTGCTTGAGACTGGCTGTAACTAGAATGGAACCTGATATTCAACTTCTCACCAGCCAGATGCAGGCCCACAGTTCACACTGATGAACATACATAGGTAAGCTCACTTTTCTGACTTGAATGAGTCATTCTGAGCATAAACAAATATAATCATAATAAAATCTACTGGGATAAAATCCATCTTTACAACCATACTGGTAGTGAAATGTATTGTGCTGTGTAGGTGCTGTATCACTTAGTTCAGTTTCTCAACCTGCTTCTTTTGTGGTTTTCACAGGGAAGTTGATGAGAGAGAGCTGCAAACAGCGGTGTCTACAAGCCTACTGGAACCTACAAAAGGATTATAAGGAAGGAACACAAGAACTTTAAGAGACTGCTCATATGTGTCAGAGAGATTCTGCTCTGACAACTGAGCTGAACTTTTATCTGTTAAGATTGTGCATGGCACGACAGAAAGTTAATGTTCCATGGCTTTTTTTTCTATGAAGAACCCAGAGAGAGTTATTTAGTTATTATTTATTTCCTGTTTTTTCTGTGAAGAACTCAGAGAGGGTTATTTAGTTATTATTTATTTCATTAATAGTGTTATTATTTGTTTCCTGACTTTTTTTCTGTAAAGAACCTGGAAAGGGTTATTTGGTTATGTGTGGCTTTCTGGAAAACAATAAATTTTTTAAGCTCCCCTACGATCGTCACACTTTTTCTGTTACAAACTGACACCGGCCCCCCATCAGAGAAGGGAAAAGTTATGTGGCCCTCACAGGAAAAAGTTTGGGGACCCCTGGTCTACAGTATCAAAAGCTTTGGCCAAGTCAATAAAAATAGCTGCACAACATTGCTTAGAATCAAGGGAAATGGTTACATCATTTAATACCTTTAAGGTTGCAGTAAGAGAATACTATAGACATCAAGAAAGCCAAGTTTTCCCAACACTTTTGATAAACAGGGCAAAATAGAAATGGACCTACAACAGTTAGGATCAGCTTGATCTCTCCCCTTTAAATAAAGGATGCATCGTGGCTGCCTTCCAAGCAATGGGAACCTCCCCAGACATGAGACAGGCTTGGCGGTGATTGGGGCAGCAACCTTAAAGAAGAAAAGGTCTAAACCATCAGACCCAGATGTTTTTTGGGGGGTCAGGTTTAGGAAGCTCCTTTAGCACCAACGGACTCAGTGACTGCCTGCAGGGAGAAACTTTGTAGCGGGGCAGGGGAAAAAGAGGGAGAAGCATCGGGGAGAGTCGCATTAGAAGGGGTGGGAGATGATGAAATGTTGGGCAGGCAAAGAGGCATGGCTGGGTCAAATAGGAATCCTGACTTAATTAAGTGGTGATTTAAAGAGCTCAGCCATGTGCTCCTTGTCATTAACAACCACATCATCAACATTATTAAGGGACATGGGCAGCTGTGAGGGGGTGGGTTTATTCTCTATGTTTTTAACTGCTTTCTAGAACTTCTTGGGATTAGACCCACATAGAGAGAACTGCTCCTTAAAGTAAGTAACTTTGGCCCGGATAGCCCGAGTGCACTTATTTCTCATTTGCCTGAACGAGAGCAAGTCAGCCTGAGTATGCGTGTGCCGAGCCTTTCGCCACAGGCTGTAAAACAGTGATCACTGTCATTGCAGAAAACACCAGACTGATACCTGTCAGGATTATTTGTGAGGATAACATCAAGGAGAGTAGCCTTTTCTATGTGTTTGGAGTCATACCTTGTGGGATTGGTGACAATGCACATCAATCAACGTTTCAGTAAAAGTGCCGGTTTTAGCCAGCCGGCTAAAATATTCAACCAACCTTAACATGACGGTACTATTTTCGTTTTCGATTCTGCCAAACATGTATTTTCTAAAAATGTCCATGTCCAGATGCAGGTGGTGTGTTTGACTTTAGAAAATGCTCCGTAATTAAAGAGCCACTGAATACGCCGATTGCCACGTTTTGTTCTTCTGCTGCTAATTAGAAAAACGAGATTTTAGTCTTGGAGGTGTGTTTCCTGACAGATTCCACGTTTGGTTAATATTTGTGCCGCATGAGACAATGTAGACATGGAAGCCTTTTTGACTTCCTCACAACTAATCTGTGACGCAAGAAATGTGTAATTAATTTAGATGTTTTTGTCATCGAATTAAGGTGTTTGGTACAGTATATCTTAAGTAAGAAAATAAAAAATGGCATAATGCATAACACAGAACATTCGAAGTCGAGGACTATCTTTGTGAGAAGGGCACTTAAAGCTATTTGTATCCTAGTGCTGAAATCATTCAGGGCACTGTCACAGACTCTGATGGGATAAATCAATAGTTTCCTTTTCTACTCAGGCCATCAGTACCTCAAGTGAGGTCAGGTGTAGTTGACTAGAACCCTTCCAGTGACCGACGTGTTCAACTGACTCACTACGTAGAGGGAGAGGCGTGTTAATTGAGCGTTGTTGCTGGATTGAACATATATTTAGCAGCTCTTAGATGTTAATAAGTAGTGACAAATAAACTTGACTCTGTAAAGAATAATCTCAGCCCAACACATACAATCTATAAAGCGTAATACATGTATACAAATGTCTTTGCTTTCAGGCCCACGGGGAAGGAATTGTATGGGGAGTTTTTTTTTCTCTGGTTGCCTAGGGGATGGGATGGGAAGTTTGGGGTGGAGACTCACTACTTCATGTTTATAATAGTTGTATATGGTACCTGTAAACCCCTCCCCCAACCAAACAATGACAAAATGAATTTAAAAATAATAATAATAATTTTCACCCATTGCAGGTGCTCTCTCATAACTTGTGCACTGTGATGAGGATCCCCCATGACCCAGTGGCCCTTGAGGAACACTTCAAAGATGACGACGAAGGCCCCGTCTCTACACAGGGCTATATGCCCTACTTGAACAAGTTCATTTTGGACAAGGTGAGCCCCACATATAGTAGTTTTATTAGGATCCTCATCACCAATTGCACATGCAGCAGCTACTCTTCCTGGGGTCTACATAAAACATACAAATACATGACAAAGTAAAGAACAGTTTTAAACAAGAACAACAAGATATTACATTCAAATATACTGAACAAATATAAATGCAACATGCAACAATTTCTAAGAGTTAGAGTTCATATAAGGAATTCAGTGAATTGAAATACATTAATTAGGCCCTAATCTATGGATTTCACAAGGGTACAGCCATGGGTGGGTCTGGGAGGGCATTGGCCCACCCACTTGGGAGCCAGGCCCACCAACTGGAGAGCCAGGCCCAGCCAATCAGAATTAGTTTTTCCCCACATGGCTTTATTATAGACGGAAATACTCCCCAGCACCACCGCGGACGATCCCGCAGGTGAATCAGCTGGATGTGGAGGGGCTGGCAGGCAGCATGCCAATTGCACTCTCACTCAAAACTTGAGACATCTTTGGCATTGTGTTGTGACAGAATCACATATTTTAGTGGCCTCTTATTGTCCCCAGCACAAGGTGCACCTGTGTAATTCTCATGCTGTTTAATCAGCTTCACTGGCAAAGGAGAAATGCTCATTAACAGGGACGGAAACATATTTGTGCAGAAAATTTGAGCAAAAGAAGCTTTTTGTGCTGATGGGAATTTTCCGTGATCTTTTATTTTAGCTCATGAAAGATGGAACCAACACCTTTTACATTTTGTGTTTATATTTGTGTTCAAATCTGTTTTTGTATTTGTTTTTTAAAGCTAAACTAGATTTTTGCCTGAGCAACCTCTTGAATAGATATGTATTCAACCCCATGAGACATGTTAGAATCACCTTTGGCAGCGATTACAAATAAGTCTCTCTGGGAAACGTTGTAACAGCTTTCCACACCTGGATTTGCCCATTTATTCTTTTCAAAATTCTTCAAGCTCTGTCAAATTAGTTGTTGATCATTGTTAGACATCCATTTTCAAGTCTTGACATAGATTTTGAAGCAGATTTAATTCAAAACTATCTCTGCCACTCAGGAACATTCATTGTCTTCTTAGTAAGCAACTCCAGTGTAGATTTGTCCTTGGGTTTTAGGTTATTGTTCTGCTGAAAGGTGAATTCATCTCCCGGTATCTGGTGGAAAGCAGTTTTCTTTTTTTTATCCTGGAAAAACACCCTAGTCCTTAACGATTACAAGCATTCCCATAACATGATTCAGCCACCACTAATCTGGAAATCCCGCTATGCCCTCAGACGATCCATCAAACAGGCAAAGCGACGATACAGGACTAAGATTGAATCCTACTACTCTGGCTTTGATGCTCGTTGGATGTGGCAGGGCTTGAAAAATATTACGGACTACGAAGGGAAGCCCTGCCTCTCGAGCCTACCAGATGAGCTAAATTCCTTTTATGCTCGCTTCGAGGCAAGCAACATTGAAGCATGTACGAGAGCACCACCTGTTCCAGATGACTGTGTGATCATGTTCTCCGTAGTGGATGTGAGCAAGACTTTTAAACAGGTTAACATTCACAAAGTCGCGGGCCAGAAGGATTACCAGGACGTGTACTCAAAACATACGCGGAACAACTGGCATGTGTCTTCAATGACATTTTCAACCTCCCCCTGACCGAGTCTGTAATACCAACATGTTTCAAACAGACCACCATAGTAACCTGCCTAAATGATTTCTGCCCCGTAGCGCTCACGTCGGTAGCCATGAAGTACTTTGAAAAGCTGGTCATGGCTCACATCAACGCCATCATGCCGGAAACCCTAGACCCACTCCAATTCGCATAATGACGCAATCTCAATTGCACTCCACACTGCCCTTTCCCACCTGGACAAAAGGAACACCTATGTAATCCTTTATCATCTGCAAGCCCTGCCACATACAATGAGCATCGTATCTACGTCGTATCCGATGTAGCGCTATATTCTCTTCTGTCACTTCCTCAAGTTCTCATTGCTCAAGTACTTAGACAAGGTTTCAGGAACCAATGTATGACATAGACAAATGTCAAGAGCCCCCACCCCCCCACCCACCCACCCAAGTGGCTATGACTCTACCACACAGGTTGGGGGCACTGCCCCCACTCCCCAGGGATACTCCACCCTAAAGGTCGTGTGTGTGTGACTCTCTTCCTCACTGACTCACTCCACTTGTCAGACAATGACCATGACTCAGCCGGAGAGACAATCAAGTCCATCGCTGACTGTTCCACAGAATTCCCCATTCTCCTAAGTGGACCTCTGCGGTCGCTCACTATGTGGAGCACAGCATTCCTTCTAGTCGACTAACCCTGTAGAAACCTGGAATGTATTGTTCATTGGGCGCTCTGATGTCAGAAGGGGAATGAAAGAAAGCAAGGCTACACAAACATCAAGAGCACCAAAATAGTTCAAGGCTTTTATTCAACATTTTAAGGCTGCTGTGGCAGAATTATTTCCTAATTTCATGTCTTGCTTCTGTATAATTCTGTATTTATAGTATGCTGACAACGTTTTTCCCCGTGTCATTCTGCTTTGTTTGCGAAGTTAGTATGATGATTCAACTTCTGTCCCTTTATCAGTCAGATCCAGCTTTCATGATCGAGTAATCCATTGGCGCTATCATATTTTTGATGTACTTGTTTTTTGTCATTTAATTTCACAATTACGTTTGTTCCATCTCTCTTTTTTTCTTTTGACTTCAGTATATAAACGGGCATCTCTGTGTGGTGTGATCATTTAATGATAGGATGTTTCAGCCTCCTGGAGGACCCAAGGACAGTGATAAGACTGTTTGTAAACCACTTAGGATGTTCCACTGCAGAGAATACTAATGAACACGTGTATCGGCAGTGGAGAGGCAGCGCTGGGTGCTGGAGGGGCCGTGACAAAGCCCCCCATTGTTGATGTGCAGAGAGTGGGAGAATGGCAGGGATTGAGGTAGAGGGAAAGGGAGCCACTGCCTCAGACTGGACCGGCTAGTACGGCGCGAGAACGAGCCGAGCAATGACATGACATTGTGAGGACAAAGAGTGAGAGCTGCTAGTTCATACTTTCACAACTTTTCTACTGCTCCTCCCTCCGCCTCTATCTGCTAACCTCACTGGTGTTACTGTGAAACTATCCAACAGATTACTCAACAATGATAGAAATGTATGAATGTATGCCATTGTTGTGGATAGATGTCCATCTATTCATTAAGGAGGATGTTTTAAACACTCCTTAATATGTCCAGGCTCCTGATGATGATGATGATGATGATGATGATGATACACATGCAGCTTGCATTTCGATAGTATCTCTGTCTGTTTATCTGCTGGTTATCTCTTGCTATTTTTAGATGGCTGATTGTCAATATCAGGCCCATCTCTCTGTTGTGTTTTAGCATGACTGCTCCGTTTATGCAGATGAGTCCTACATCTGCATAAACGGCTAAGTGAGCTGAGGTTAATGCGAATGTGGTGTCAGGATGTCCTGTGTTAGAACAGTCTTCTAGTCCAGTGCCACTGTGGGTGCTGCTAATCTACATGATTCTGCGGAACGCTTGCCAAGAGTTCCCATGGAAACGCCAGTGTATGTTCATTCACTGCTGGAAGAAAACATTTCCCCTCTACAGCACTGATTGTACTGTTTTCAAGGGTTTTCCTCCCTTTCTGTTGTCGAATTTGAGTTAAAGGGGCAAAGATCCATTTTTGGACTTTTAAATTAATGATAGTGTGGCATGAAGAGAACATTGAAGATGTCCTGAGTACAGGACTTTCCTCATATGAAAAATGTCTGTCTCCAGCCAAGTGAACTGAGAAATGTTGCCTGATTTCAGGTCCAGGACAACTTTAATCGGCAGGACTTTAACAGAATGTGCTGGACCCTGTGTGCTCGGAAGAACCTCAACAGGACACACCTCCTCATCTCGGATGAAGACGCCTTCAAGATCTGGTGCATCTTCAACTTCCTGTCCGAAGACAAATACCCACTGGCCATAGTCACTGAGGAGGTAAGATTGGACAGGGGTCGTGTTCATTAGGCACCCAATGGAAGAAAAAGGACTGAAACGGCCAGGCACTGTCCAATAAACGCTCATTTCTGTTTTCTTTTGCAAAATGTTTTAAAACATTTTCGGCGCGTGTCCTAATGAACATGACCAGGGCTCTGATGCTGGCACAATTAGCCCCGACACAAACCTCACTTTGTGCAACATCTGGGTTGATCATTACCAGCTACATCAGTCATCAGTTGTAAAGCTAATTAGTCAAACTCATGATACAACATTATTTTCGTGCTCCGTAGTGCACATCAATGAAACCTCTACCTCCTGTCACAGTGGACTACAGAAGAAGGGAGTGGGTTATGGGTAAAGAAGTATTGTTCTGATCCACGGTTGCATTTTACATACCGTTTTGGAGAAACACCCTCGCCACTCCCAATCCGCTCTCACAGAAAAGGAAGTTAGCAACTTCCTGTTTTTTTTATTTATTAATTTAATTGAACTAGGCCGGTCAGTTGAGAACAAATTATTATTTACAATGACGGCCTACCAAACGTCCTCCTGCGGGGGCTGGGATAAGAAAAATATATATAAATTAATATAGGACAATACACACATCACGACAGGCGAGACACCATAACGCTACACTACATAAAGACAGACCTAAGACGACAACATAGGATGGTAGCAACACAACATGGTACGATCACTATTGGGCACCGACAACAGCACAAAGGGCAAGAAGGTAGAGACGTGATTTGAGTCTTTGAATGAAGAGATTGAGATAAAACTGCCCAGTTTGAGTGTTTGTTGCCGCTCGTTCGTCGCTAGCTGCAGCAAAATGAAAAGAGGAGCGACCCAGGGGTGTGTGCGCTTTGGGGACCTTTAACAAAATGTGACTGGCAGAACGGGTGTTGTATGTGGAGGATGAGGGCTGCAGTAGATATCTCAGATAGGGGGGAGTGAGGCCTAAGAGGGTTTTATAACTAAGCAACAACCAGTGGGTCTTGTGACGGGTATACAGAGACCAGTTTACAGAAGAGTATAGAGTGCAGTGATGTGTCCTATAAGGAGCATTGGTGGCAAATCTGATGGCTGAATGGGAAAGAACATCTAGCCGCTCGAGAGCACCCTTACCTGCCAATCTATACATTTCGTATGGTTAGGATTGTCATCTGAATCAGGGTTAGTTTGGCAGCTGAGGTGAAATAGGGCCGATTTTAAAATAGAGGAAACCAAATCTATATTTAACTTTAGCCTGCAGGTTTGATATGTGCTGAGAGAAGGACAGTGTACCGTCTAGCCATACTCCCAAGTACTTGTATGAGGTGACTACTTCAAGCTCTAAATCCTCAGAGGTAGTAATCACACCTGTGGGAAGAGGGGCATTCTTCTTACCAAACCACGTGACCTTTTGTTTTGGAGTTGTTCAGAACAAGGCTAAAGGTAGAGAAAGCTTGTTGGACACTAAGAAAGCTTTGTTGTAGAGCATTTAACACAAAATCCGGGGAGGGGCCAGCTGAGTATAAGACTGTATCATCTGCATATAAATGGATGAGAGAGCTTCCTACTGTCTGAGCTATGTTGTTGATGTAAATTTAGAAGAGCGTGGGGCTTCTCGACAATGCAACAACAATAAGAAATCATAAAAGATAAGAATACGAACATGAAGTAAATGGCTGACTAGAGTAAACATTTTAGCATAAGTATAACACAGGAAGGCACAATTTCTTTGCACGTGTTTTGGGGAAGGGGGAATTGGGGGAGCAAGTGTTTTTAAATTGTGCACTATTTAGAAATCCCAATAATAGTATGGTAGCAGCAGTTGTGATGTGTGCGCGAGCGCTTGTGTGCTAAGGTGTGGAGAACCAGAGCAGGTAGTCAGTCCAGTTCAAGTGTTCAGCAGTCTGATGGCTTGTAGGTAGAGCCTGTTGGTATCAGTCCTCATCCACTCCCTCCTGACGGTAAGGGAGTGAACGGCTCGTGGCCGGGGGTGTGTTGGTTCCTTGATGATGCTGCGGGGCTTCCTCAAGATGTCCTGGATGGGTGGGAGCGCCGTCCTGTTAATGTACTGGGCCATCTTCACCACCCACTGGAGGGCCTTGCGGTCGGGAACATAGTAATTCCGGGACGCTCTCGATGGTGCAGCGGTAGTATTTGGAGAGGACCTGAAGTAGTAGTGGTGGTGGTAGTAGTAGTATTTATTGGGATCCATGCCGCTGCACCTGTCGTATGAGCCGCACCGGCTCGCATAAGCCAAGGATTCGTGCAAGTCCACCCACCTACGTAACACAATAAGCGTGCCCGTGCGTGCTGACTCATGTCTGTGTACTCACCTGTGTCTCTTCCCAACCCCCCCCCTCAGATCGAGTACTTCCTGCGCAAGCTGACGGAGGCCATGGGTGGCAGCTGGGTGGAGGAGCGCTTCGAGGACTACAAGCTTGAGCTTTGCACCAAGCAGCAGTGCCTGAGTGCCTGGGAGATAATCACCCTGGTGGGCACGGGCACCTTCAGCAAGGGCATGGACCGCCAGACCCTCTCTATGGGCATCACCGAGGTCTTCCACGAGCTCATCCTTGACGTATTCAAACAGGTCGGCCTCAGAGCCATTTAGATCTCCATGCCTTGGCAAATGTTGATGTCAACCAAACTACCGTCATGTGACGTGTCGATAGATAGCGTTGACCAGTGTTATGTACCAGCAATACTGTAGCATGGATTGAGCTTTTAAACACCACGCACCAAAACGATGTTTGGCTGAGTGTAATGTCGCCTTTTTTTATAGGGACCACATGAATATTGACGATTTTAGAATCTCAAATGCAACACCACAAACTCATCATGGTGGCTGTGCGGCAGTCAACTAAGCAATTATACTGAAACGTCTCCTGCTAGTTTTTCAACACCGATATTAACACAAACCGACAAAAGACAGAAACACAACTGTCTGAGCCTTCCTGTTTTTCACTTGCTGCAGGGCTACATGATGAAAAAGGGTCACAAGAGAAAGAACTGGACAGAGCGCTGGTTCCTCCTGAAGCCCAACTCCATATCCTACTACGTGAGCGAGGACCTGGCAGAGAAGAAGGGTGACATCCTGCTGGATGGAAACTGCTGTGTGGAGGCAAGGAACACTAAACGGCATCAACAAACACAAACGACAACGGTTAACGACAACGACCAATGCTCATTCATTCATTTGAACCCTTAACCAAACTATAAAATGCATGTTGTTGGAAGAGTGTAAAAAAATGTCAATGAAATTGTCTTTACAGTCGTTACCGGATAAGGAAGGGAAGAAGTGCCTGTTCTACGTCAAATGCTCCGACAAAAGCTATGAGATCAGCGCGTCGGATAAGAAGAGGAAACAGGAGTGGATACAGGGTAGGAAGAGGACTCATTTCATTTGTATTTAATCAGAAATGAAAGCACTTGTACATTGCTCATACAGTATTCATAGATTACAAATGTATATAGTTTTTGTGTTTCGAATCCTGTTGTGTAATGTAACTCTAGTTCGCAATTCTCTCACCATGCATTTGATCTCCTGTTGTTATTATGGAAAGTATAGGACTGGACATCTAGACTTTATTCATGGGTATAAGTACAGGGGCACGTTCAGCAGAGCTCAACATTGTGGAACATTCAGATAGAAATATGTTACGTAGAATAGTCATGCGCCTCTGACACGATTAATAAGTAGTCATATCAGCGTTACTCATCGCATTTCTACCTGCAACATTCCACAACCTTTTCCTATACTGAACATGGCCCAGCCTTGGACCTGAGCCCTGTCTTGGTGTCTCTTCTCCATTTCAGCCATCCAGACGTGTATCAGTCTGCTGAAGCTGGGCCGGCCGGCGCCGCACCGCGAGTCCCGCCAGAAGCGGAGGGAGCTGAGGCAGAAACAGCAAGCGGAGCAGGAGGAGCTGGAGCTCAGGATGAAGGAGCTGCAGACGGCCAACGAGGACAAGCAGCAGGAACTGGAGGCCATGAGGAAGGTGAGCTCACTCACACTGGTCAACGTCCTCCCTTCACTCACACTGGTCAACGTCCTCCCTTTTCAAACTACTGAGTTGAGCTACCCTGTGCTGGCCTAGTTATGCATCCACAATGTGAAAAGAAAACCTCGAAGTCAGCACAGTAAGGTAGTGTGAAAATGAGAGGTAAACACTTTACTTGACACTCAGCGTCGTAACACATTATGACATGTTCATAACCATGTCATACGTCATAACAGCTGACATAACTTGTCATAACCTGTTATAATATGGTCCTAACACTGTCATGACACATATTTAGACCTGTTGCGACACGTATTGTGTTATTTTATGGCTGGTTATGACGCCTACATAAGTGTCAACCCCAAAAACGTTCCATTACACAACAACCTACTATATATATATGTGTGTATGTATATATATCATCAGCAACAGTGCATTAGGGTAGGTGCATGTCTGATATCATTGTGTGAGCAATTACAATGATAATTTTACAGGGTCTATATACAGTGGGGCAAAAAATATTTAGTCAGCCACCAATTGTGCAAGTTCTCCCACTTAAAAAGATGAGAGAGGCCTGTAATTTTCATCATAGGTACACTTCAACTATGACAGACAAAATGAGAAAAAAAATCCAGAAAATCACATTTTTAATGAATTTATTTGCAAATTATGGTGGAAAATAAGTATTTGATCAATAACAAAAGTTTATCTCAATACTTTGTTATATACCCTTTGTTTGGCAATGACAGAGGTCAAACATTTTCTGTAAGTCTTCACAAGGTTTTCACACACTGTTGCTGGTATTTTGGCCCATTCCTCCATGCAGATCTCCTCTAGAGCAGTGATGTTTTGGGGCTGTTGCTGGGCAACACGGACTTTCAACTCCCTCCAAAGATTTTCTATGGGGTTGAGATCTGGAGACTGGCTAGGCCACTCCAGGACCTTGAAATGCTTCTTATGAAGCCACTCCTTCGTTGCCTGGGCGGTGTGTTTGGGATCATTGTCATGCTGAAAGACCCAGCCACGTTTCGTCTTCAATGCCCTTGCTGATGGAACGAGGTTTTCACTCAAAATCTCACGATACATGGCCCCATTCATTCTTACCTTTACACGGATCAGTCGTCCTGGTCCCTTTGCAGAAAAACAGCCCCAAAGCATGATGTTTCCACCCCCATGCTTCACAGTGGGTATGGTGTTCTGTGGATGCAACTCGGCATTCTTTGTCCTCCAAACACGACGAGTTGAGTTTTCACCAAAAAGTTATATTTTGGTTTCAACTGACCATATGACATTCTCCCAATCTTCTTCTGGATCATCCAAATGCTCTCTAGCAAACTTCAGACAGGCCTGGACATGTACTGGCTTAAGCAGGGGGACACGTCTGGCACTGCAGGATTTGAGTCCCTGGCAGTGTAGTGTGTTACTGATGGTAGGCTTTGTTACTTTGGTCCCAGCTCTCTGCAGGTCATTCACTAGGTTCCCCCCGTGTGGTTCTGGGATTTTTGCTCACCGTTCTTGTGATCATTTTGACCCCACGCGGTGAGATCTTGCGTGGAGACCCAATTGAGGGAGATTATCAGTGGTCTTGTATGTCTTCCATTTCCTAATAATTGCTCCCACAGTTGATTTCTTCAAATCAAGCTGCTTACCTATTGCAGTTTCAGTCTTCCCAGCCTGGTGCAGGTCTACAATTTTGTTTCTGGTATCCTTTGACAGCTCTTTGGTCTTGGCCATAGTGGAGTTTGGAGTGTGACTGTTTGAGGTTGTGGATAGGTGTCTTTTATACTGCTAACAAGTTCAAACAGGTGCCATTAATACAGGTAACGAGTGGGGGACAGAGGAACCTCTTAAAAAAAATAAGTTACAGGTCTGTGAGAGCCAGACATCTTGCTTGTTTGTAGGTGACCAAATACTTATTTTCCACCATAATTTGGAAATAAATTCATTAAAAATCCTACAATGTGATATTCTGGATTTTTTTCTTCTCATTTTGTCTGTCATAGTTGAAGTGTACCTATGATGACAATTACAGGCCTCTCTCATCTTTTTAAGTGGGAGAACTTGCACAATTGGTGGCTGACTAAATACTTGTTTTGCCCCACTGTATATATGCTGAAGACTGGGATGAATGCAGGAGCAGATTTCAGGAGCAAGACAAGACGGATGACTGATAGTAAGGGCATGTATGTGATAGGCCTATCTGGCTTATATGATTAGGATGGTCATAATGCATAATAAAGTGCATAATAATGTGTATTTTCTTAGTCCAAGTAAAGTGACACAGGATGGTCATAATGCTTCATGACAGTATCATAAAGTGTATATCTCTACAAGTTATTGAAAATATGAATAAAGATTTTTTTAATGTATTTTTTAAATGAAAAAGGATTTTAGAAACAAACTTTCAAACAAAAGGATACTTATTGGCAAGGATTTTTATGGGGGGGGAATAAATGTGGGTTTTGACACTAGTGTAAGGTGTCATAACCAGCCATCAAATAACACGTCACAACAGGTGTAAATATATGGGCAATGACAGTGTTATGACCATATCATGACAGGTTATGTCATATTATGACATGGTTATGGGTGTCAAGTAAAGTGTTACCAAATGTAGTCATTAGAATCCGTTTCCACCTACTATCTCCACTGTTCTTAGTCTAGTCTGGAAGTCACGAGGGTAGTTGCTGGAACACGTTTAAAACAGTCGGGGGGGGGAAAGTGGTTCATCACAGTCATCGCTTAAATGAAGAGAAGACCTATGAAAGTGAAAAGACAGTGCTACTTCGGGATGTAGGTCACCTGAAAGACTGTAACTTTACATGTGTGAAGTTCCTCCCACAGAAACCGTTGGTGGTAGATTCGTTGCCACATGTGCTTCTGAATGTTAACAATAGAATAGCCCCACTTTCTGGTTTCCTCAATGGTTTCGCAATGTGAGTGTGGATTGTACTGTTCAGGGGAATGAAGTGTGTGTGTGTGTGTGTATGTGCTTAGCTTTTTGTCACTTTCACTTTTACATTTACATTTACATTTAAGTCATTTAGCAGACGCTCTTATCCAGAGCGACTTACAAATTGGTGCGTTCACCTTAAGACATCCAGTGGAACAGCCACTTTACAATAGTGCATCTAAATCTTTTAAGGGGGGTGAGAAGGATTACTTTATCCTATCCTAGGTATTCCTGAAAGAGGTGGGGTTTCAGGTGTCTCCGGAAGGTGGTGATTGACTCCACTGTCCTGGCGTCGTGAGGGAGTTTGTTCCACCATTGGGGGGCCAGAGCAGCGAACAGTTTTGACTGGGCTGCGCGGGAACTGTACTTCCTCAGTGGTAGGGAGGCGAGCAGGCCAGAGGTGGATGAACGCAGTGCCCTTGTTTGGGTGTAGGGCCTGATCAGAGCCTGGAGGTACTGAGGTGCCGTTCCCCTCACAGCTCCGTAGGCAAGCACCATGGTCTTGTAGCGGATGCGAGCTTCAACTGGAAGCCAGTGGAGAGAGCGGAGGAGCGGGGTGACGTGAGAGAACTTGGGAAGGTTGAACACCAGACGGGCTGCGGCGTTCTGGATGAGTTGTAGGGGTTTAATGGCACAGGCAGGGAGCCCAGCCAACAGCGAGTTGCAGTAATCCAGACGGGAGATGACAAGTGCCTGGATTAGGACCTGCGCCGCTTCCTGTGTGAGGCAGGGTCATACTCTGCGGATGTTGTAGAGCATGAACCTACAAGAACGGGCCACCGCCTTGATGTTAGTTGAGAACGACAGGGTGTTGTCCAGGATCACGCCAAGGTTCTTAGCGCTCTGGGAGGAGGACACAATGGAGTTGTCAACCGTGATGGCGAGATCATGGAACGGGCAGTCCTTCCCCGGGAGGAAGAGCAGCTCCGTCTTGCCGAGGTTCAGCTTGAGGTGGTGATCCGTCATCCACACTGATATGTCTGCCAGACATGCAGAGATGCGATTCGCCACCTGGTCATCAGAAGGGGGAAAGGAGAAGATTAATTGTGTGTCGTCTGCATAGCAATGATAGGAGAGACCATGTGAGGTTATGACAGAGCCAAGTGACTTGGTGTATAGCGAGAATAGGAGAGGGCCTAGAACAGAGCCCTGGGGGACTTTTCCCAGTCAACTCTCTTAATACTGATTTGAAAGTTATTTTAGTCTGGCCTTTTGATGCCGTTTATTCACAGTTGAAGTCCAATTATCACTGCTCAGTTGGGTCTTTTAATTACAGATTAAATGTCACTTAAATGAGATGTTTCCTCATTTCACTCGCCAGCAGAAAACAACATGGACAGTTAAAATCAAATACATGATGGCAATATTCTCCTATACATGCGGTGAAGAGGTTAATGGAATGCAGGCCATTGGCGACCATTCAAAAAATTGGATCTAAGAAAGTGGATATTCGTCATAATTTGTGTTCTAACAGGCCCACAATGTGGTAGATTGTATTTGGTTGTTTTCGCTGCATAATATTTAGAAGTTGTTCTTTTCGGGTTCAGACAAAATGTCTGCAAAATGCTAACTCCCATTCGTATAAGCTGGTTGCATAGCTAGCCATATGGAAATTGGTGGTGGTATTTGAAGCCGTTTTTTAAAAGTATAATGCCGTTGATTTGTGACGACATCCATACTAGTATTATACTTTTTACCCTAACATTATGTGAAATACACAGGGACTATTGTTTAAATTGTAGGTTGATTTTGATGGGCGGCAATGAGGAGATTCTGAATCTTTCCCCCTTGTGGCGTTTCCATTGTTTTGGTTGAATTCCATTGATCTCTTTAACACGTATTGATCTGATTTTTATATTCACAAAGCAGTTCGGGTTATGAGTGAAGAAAACATTTGGAAATGTTATTTCAATGGTCGGTGTTATTGTACTAACAACATTTCATATTCAATATGTTCACGCCCTCTATTTTCTGTAGAGATTGGTAAGGAAGATAGCGCTCTAAGTTCCAGTACATACCAGTGCTTCTCTTCAATACCCATTGTAGCAGAGCTCTTATAGATGAGACCCATGACTAGTCATCTGGACAAGCTCAAATGAGCCATACGACAATACCATAAAACTTTATTGTCCAATGTAACACATGCAGTGTAGCTGTGGACAATCATTGGATTTATTGGGGCAACAATGTCCCTGTGTCTGAACGTTCATTGTGCCCCTAGTACTCAATGCATAATGAATGAACAACAATCTCCCATTGAGGTGCAACAAGTTCCCGTCTCTCAAGCTCCCCAGTCCAGGACAGGTCTGTGGTACACACAGGACTAGAGGGTGAGGGGTCGGCGCCCTTTATTAACCCTTTAACCCTGGGTTCACTTGTACACGGTTGCAGCCTGAATTAAAAATGGCTTCAATAGATGTTTTCTCTCATCCCATCTACACACAACACCTCATGACAAAGTGATGGGAATGTTTGCAATTTTATTTGAAAATGAAATGGAGAAATATCTCATTTACATAAAGGTTTAGACACACCTACTCAATCCAGGGATTTTCTAAAAAGAAAATGTACTATTTTCTACATTGTAGAATAATAGTGAAGACATCAAAACTATGAAATAACACATGGAATTATGTAGTAACCAAAAAAGTGTTAAACAAATCAATCTATTTTATATTTGAGATTCTTCAAAGTAGCCATCCTTTGACTTGATGACAGCTTTGCTCACTCTTGGCATTCTCTCAACCAGCTTAATGAGGAATGCTTTTCCAACATATGCTGAGCACTTTTTGGCTGCTTTTCCTTCACTCTGCAGTCCAACTCATCCCAAACATCTCAATTGGATTGGGTTGAGGTCAGGTGATTGTGGAGACCAGGTCATGTGATGCAGCACTCATCACTCTCCTTCTTGGTCAAATAGACCTTACACAGCATAGAGGCCCAAACTAGATGGGATGGCGTATTGCTGCAGAATGCTGTGGTAGCCATGCTGGTTAAGTGTGCATTGAATTCTAAATAAATCACAGACAGTGTCACCAGTGGGAATCACACATGCGGAGATCATCCATTCACCTACTCTGTGTCTCACAAAGACACGGCGGTTGGAACCAAAAGTCTCAAATTTGGACACATCAGACCAAAGCACAGACACATTGTTCATGTTTCTTGACCCAAGCAAGTCTCTTCTTCTTATTGGTGTCCTTTAGTAATGGTTTCTTTGCAGCAATTTGACCATGAATGCCTGAAGCATTTATTTGGTCTGCAATATCTGAGGCTGATAACTCTAAGAAACGTACCCTCTGCAGCAGAGGTAACTCTGGGTCTTCCTTTCCTGTGGTGATCCACATGAGCCAGTTTCATCATAGCGCTTGATGGTTTTTGTGACTGCACTTGAAGTAACATTCAAAGTTATTGAAATTTTCCGGATTGACTGACCTTCATGTCTTATGATGAATAAGATGAACTGTCGTTTCTCTTTACTTATTTGAGCTGTTCTTGCCATAACCCTATTTGGTAAATATTATCTTCTGAATACCACCCCTACCTTGTCACAACACAACTGATTGGCTCAAACGCATTAAGAAGGAAATAAATTCCACAATATTAACTTTTAATAAGGCACACCTGTTAATTGAAATGCATTCCAGGTGACTACCTCATGAAGCTGGTTGAGAGAATGCCAAGCGTGTGCAAAGCTGTCGTCAAGGCAAAGGGTGGCTACTATATGCTATGTTTTACATATTGAAACCATGAAATTGTTTTTTTTAACCTTTTATTTAACAAATTCTTATTTACAATGACATCCTAGGAACAGTGAGTTAACTGCCTTGTTCAGGGGCCGAACTGCCTTCTCAGCTCCGGGATTCGATCTCGCAACCATTCTGTTACTGGCCCAATGGCTCTAACCACTAGGCTACCTGCCGCAATAACTTAGAACAATGTGGAATGCAAACATGTTCAACGTATTTAACAAAGATGGGATATGGCCTACATTTTGTTTCTGTCGGCTATTTAACAAACTAGGCTATAATGGACTAACATTCAGATTGGAGTTGATGACATAAGACCGTAAATACACAATTTGAAGCAACCACATATTTAGCCATGGAGCACGTTTTGATTGGCCAGTGAGGAGCAAGCCTCTAACTTTTATTCATCAAAACCCAGCCCTTTCGCGCTACTATCAGCTGCAGTCCCATAATTCATGCAGTGAAAATGATTCAAATATATATTTCTGACACAACCCTGGACCTATAGCCCTTCCGCCAGTGCAAAGATTTACCATTGCGTCAGGTGTATCTGTCGTCAATTATGCTCAATTATGTAATGCCTGTTCCCTCCGCTATTGGTCAGAAACTGGAGGAGGCGGCGGCCAACGCGGCAGAGGAGGAGAGGAGACTCTTGCAGACGCAGACTGAACAACAGGATCGCTACAGGGTGGACCTTGAGAGGGAGAAAATGGTACCTGCCTACACACAATTTAGTGACCAAAAGAGATTGTTTAGACTGTGGCCAGCTAATGAATTGACTTCAACAAATTGGGCCGAACCCTTTTAGTTGGCTACTATTTCATTACGCTTTTCAGCGACCCACTGCACCCTGTGAGACTTCAAGGAGGTACAAGTTGTCCCTAACCAGTGATGCAGCTTTATCAGCTGATTCTCTTCATTTATTCAGTCAATTCTTTGGTCCATGAAAAATGATTTAAACTTTCTAGTTATTTTATCCCCCCTGTTTATACTCTTAAGCTCATAACCTTTGACATTTAGTCCAAACATCCTACTGGCAGACTTTATAAATGACATCTGTTTATAGAACCATCTATCAATGAGGTTTTCCATTTATTTTATTCTCTCAAGTCTATGTCTGCTCTATTACAGGATGTACCCACAAGGGTTGCGTCCTTTTTCTTTCTTCCTGTTATTAAAAAAAAAAAAAAAATGAACGTCATTTTTACAGATTGGCATTCGCAATGGCAAGTGTTTCCAATCATTAACTGTCATAGCCTGAATGGTAGGGCTGAATGATAGGAAGTTAGTGGGCTTAAGAGAGAAAAGGAAGCGAGTGGTACACAATGGGTTAAATGAGTGATTTTAAAGGGATAGTTAACCCAAAGTAGAGTTTAATACATTTTAAGTAAGTTAAATGAGTGCTACAGCCTACTAAGCGCTGACTCCTAGTGAATGGGTCGTCCGGTCCAAGAGCACCACTAGATTTAGTCTTGGATATCTGTAGTGCTCTTTTTATACAATTGTCTTCTCGCCGGTCCTCAGGTGCGACAGGAGATGGAGGAGCAGGTGGCTCAGAAGTCCACTGAGCTGGAGCAGTACCTGCAGCGCGTCCACGAGCTGGAGGACATGTACCACCGCCTGGAGGACGCCCTGGAGGAGGAGAGAAGCGCCAGGCAGGACGAGGAGACTGTTCGCAGGCTCCAGGCCCGGTCAGTGCTCCACACACAGAAAAGCAGGCATATACGCATGCACTCTTGAGATGAATGTACGGTGATGGACTTCATTGTCTCTCTGGCTGAATCACTGTAATTGTCTGACAAGTGGAGTTTGTCAGTGAGGAAGAGGGAAACGCGTGCACACACCACACACACACACACACACACACAAAGCCCCCATCAATGGATTCACGTGGGGGCTACATACACGCGGGCAACAGTCCCTCCAGTACAGAAACACTTCCTTCCTTCCTCTCTGCTGACACTTGTGCTTCTCTGGGCTCCAGCAATTTCTCACATTGTGTTCTGAGTAGGGAATTTGTGCGGGTGCGCGTGTATACGCTACGGGTGGATTTATGTTTGCAGCGTAATTGTGGTTTTGATCAACGCATCTCTTTTTTTCTTTTTTTTTTTCTTCCCCTGTTTTGAATGTGACACACTATCTGTTCCCTGGACTTTTCTGTCCGCGTCCTCTCTCCAGGTTACTGGAGGAGGAGGCGACCAAGAGGGCTGAGCTGGAGCAGATCCACCTCCACCAGCAGAGGGCCATCTCTGAGACGGAGGCGGAGAAGCAGGAGCTGGAGAAGGAGGGAACGGCCAAGGAGAATGCCCTGCAGGCCGCCATGCTGCAGCTGGAGCAGCTAGAGAGTGAGAGGCAGGGGGCACTGGAGCAATACCAGGTGAGGCATGCATTAGGGGGTCGGTTTCCAGGATTGAAGATTCACGGCCTGCTTCTGGACTAAAATGTACTTTCGACAGAGGTTCTTCATTGAGCCTGTTTTTCAGTTCAGGAGTAGGGACTAAATTTGGGTCTGTTAGAACTAGGGTGCTTGAGTTGTGGTGCTAGAACAATGCCTAATTAGATGTTTAGGGGGTGCTAGAGCGGTGTCTTGGCAACTACTACCAGATGGCAATTGTAGGGGGCACTAGAGTTCTACAGGTGAGCCGTGGGTTGTCCTGTTTCAGTATTAAAAACCAACTTCCACTTCATTTGAAAATGGGATGACTTACTTGTACAAATCGACTGAGATCGTCTCTTCTTTGTTTGTCACAGGACGTAATGCAGAAACTGGAGGACGCAGCGAACAACACCAGGACCTGGAAACATAAAGTGGCCCACCATGAGGGATTGGTCCGCCTCATTCAACCAGGTAACACAACACTATATTACTGCACACTTTCCCTCTCTCCTCCTTTTTTATCAATACTCTCTTCATTTAGTTATCTTCCCTCTCTCTCTGTTCTGGTATTTTGCTTTCTCACCGTCTGTGGCCTGGGCACATATCAATAATCTAAAGTGGCTTCCTTATTTCCTTTCCTTTGTCTGCAGTGATGTGAAAGACCTTTATGATTTTTGTTTTCTCAGGTTCAAAGGGGCCTCAGAAGATCACTAACTGGGGCCCAGCAGCCTTCACTGATGCAGAATTAAGCCTGAGGAAGAAAGATTGGCAGGAGAGGAAGAACCGACCCGCCCAGACCCAGTAGAGCCCCCATTCAACACACTCATGGTTGCTGAATCATTGATGGAACATTGATGCAACTTTGCCCTCAGTGTGCAATGTTGCGTCTTCAGCATTCATTAACTCAAAAGGGAACAGGGAAGGCAGGCTCACTTTTACAGATACCAGGGTTGTGTTCATTAGGCACCAAATAGAAGTCAACAAACTGAAACAGAGAACCTACCTAGGCTTTTTGTCCAATAGGAAAGGCAAATGTTATTTTTCCGTTGCAAATCGATTTGAAACGTTTTCTGTTTCGTGCCCTAATGAACTCGACCCAGGTGCTGCACAGATCTTGATACTACCTGCATAGCCTGAGAGTAAAAAGAACAGCCAGATTCAAATTGCTCTCATATGATGGACTGAAGGAGCTGCGCACCTGACACTAGTAATTCAATGTCTGAGGAAGGTGGAGTGTGATTCCTTTTATCAAAACGTTTTTGACCGTGTTTTGATTATACATTTTTTTCCTAAGGGATTTCACAATTGTTTGTGTCTTTTGTAAATGTAAAACTACAGCTTGCATAATTTTTATCAGTTTGTGGGTTACCGTTTTTGGTTCCATTGCCAAAGTGATAGCACTTAATAACCCATAAAGTAGTATGAACAAAACTCCATGTTAACATCATCAAATTTCATTACTTATGAAAATAATAATCAAATAACTAGCCATCATAGTGTACTACTCCCATTTTATTAAATTTAATTTTTGCGTACATATACTGTGAGAAATGGGACATTTGCGGTGTTACACTTGAAACATTGCTGCTACACTGTAATGAAAAACTGTACAGTAATCGGAGGTATTATCAACATTAAAATAAACGATTTACGGCAACATACTGTACATTATGGCGCATTGTGGGAAAATGTTATGGGCTAGGAAAGAATTGCTGTATTTCAAATGTTACTGTAATTTCACCACATGGAATACAATACCATATCTTTGGCACACCAAAACCCCTTTATTTTTTTAAACCTTTAACTAGGCAAGTCAGTTAAGAACAAATTCTTATTTACCATGACGGCTTACTCTGGCCAAGCATGACCCGGATGACGCTGGGCCAATTGTGCGCCGCCCCATGGGACTCCCAATCACGACCGGTTGTGATACCGCCTGGAATTGAACCAGGGTCTGTAGTGACGCCTCTAGCACTGACATTCAGTGCCTTAGCCCACTGCGCCCCTCGGCCACTAGTGGATGCATGGTATCGTTGTTTCTGGCTCATTCAAATATTTTGAGGAATGCCTTGTAACGGCTGTATTTGTTGCACCTGGTGAGTAAGAGTGCCCTATCACTTTAACTCCTACGTGGTTATAGTACCCCATCAATAGAACTCCCCATGTTGTAGTCCTAAAAACTGAAAATGATTTACTGCCATCCCTATGGGGGAAATTAATGGGGTTTTGGGATAAGGTCTGACGTTAACACAGGCTTTGGAGATCTTATATGTTTTAATCTATGAGATATCAGTCAGGTACCATAACCTATGTGCTTTCATGCTTGTTTTGATTACAGAAATGCTTCAAAATTCACAGCGATGTTTCCCGATGAAGAATATCTCATAGGACAAAACGTGTAAGGTCGTAAACCTGTGTTTTACCACAGACTTTATTTTCAGCGTTTATCCAAAACCCCTTACAAAAACCTGATTTCATTTCCCGAAAGACTTTGGCCAAGAGCCATGGCGGAGTTGGCGCCTACTAAAAGACACCATTCCTATTGCTCTCTATTTAAATTCTATAGGGGACAGATTGGAGTGGCACAAAAATGGTTAAGCGTTGTATCTTCATGTGCTTTTGGTCTGTTTTGCCCTGTAGTTCCGGCCAGTTTAAAAGCCTTTGTTTGCCCCTAGAAGTATGTGTGATATAAGACACCCAAATATTCATTAATATGCTGTAATGTGTAAACACTTCACCTAGCAACCACCCGCTTGCACCAATCCTTTGTAAATACCGTTAAGTAAATACAAACCCCTCCCTTCAATCATCCATTCATTCCGATTACAGTAGCATTTAATTTATTTTATAATAGTACATTTGAAGGTATTGTACTCTGTCATTACACAGTACTTGATACCGTATTTATATTACTGTAGGTGTACTGGAAAATGAAATGCAGAATTTCTTTACCTGCCACTGAGCTGCCTGTAACTGTCAAATTCACAGCAACCCCTTTGCAGTGTAGCAAATGACAGGGCTTTGTAGCACGGTGCCAGAACCACGCTCATGGTGCGGGATGGAGTTGTCATTTGTGAAATTGTCAGTATACAACCTTTTGTGTTTTGTAGTCGTTAATGTGTTTAAATAGCTGAAGACTGGTGTCATGTTTTATTACAGGGTTCAGTCTTAAACAATAATTGTATGCAGTTGTTGCAAGGATGCACACGTAAGTAGAGAACTGATTGTTGATATATCATGTAACAATATTCACAATAGAACATAATAGACACAAGACCCCCCAGTCTCTAATTGATATGATGCTGCCATTGAAACAAGAGGAATGGTATGGTACTTTCAAATGATGTACTCCAGGGGGCACTATAGTTTTAGAAAACGCAGGTTATCCTTCATTTGGTCATCTCCTAAACATAATTGACTTATGTCATGGATAATACAACATGTTATGCTGTTAACGGTGTGTGTTTGGGGTCCCTATTTCCATTACTTCACTGCATAAACCCTCCACTTTCTAAAATAAAATATAATCTACAGTGAGATGTAAACCAAGATTATCTGCATTGTTTTGTATTTATCTGCCGAACAACTAACTTTCGTTCACATTGAAATAAATCGTTTTTATAGCTTTTTTGCCAAATCCAGTGGTGAAAAGTACTTAAGTAAACAATACTTTAAAGTACTAAAGTATTTTTTTGTGTATATCTGTACTTTACTTATTATATTTTTGACAACTTGTACTTTTACTTATCTACATTCCTAAAGAAAATAATGTTATTTTTACCCAAAAGTACTCGTTACATTTTGAGTGCTTAGCAGGACAGGAAAATGGTTTAATTCATGCACTTATCAAGAGAACAAACCTGATCATGCCAACTGTTTATGATCTGGCGGACTCACTTAACACATGGTTCCTTTATAATTAATGTCGGAGTGTCCTCTGCCTTGCTTAATATAAGGAATTTTAATTAATTTATACTTTTGCCTTTGATACTTAAGTATAGTTTAACAATGACATTTACTTTCGATACTTAAGTATATTTTAAACCAAATACTTTTAGACTTTTACTCAAGTAGTATTTTCCTGGGTGATTTCGCTTTTACTCGGGTCATTTTCTATTAAGGTGTCTTACTTATACGCACATATGACAATTGGGTACTTTTTCCACCACAAGCCAAATCTCTGAACTAGAAGTTGATCTTTTCTAGTCCGTAGCTAGGTTTCCATCCAATTGGCAACATATTTTCATGGCAATATCAACAAATCCGAATTAAAAACGATATTCGCTATGTCCCACCAGCGACATGTTTTATCAAATTGACCTGTTGTGGATAAAATGCTGTGCTGTTATGACGTAGTGCACGTAAAAATACATTTTGCGGCTAAATTCCCATGTGCTAAATTTAAAAAAATGCAAGTTAAATGGGTTTCCATCACATTTTCAACTCTACTGATGATGTGTTATACAGCGAGAGTTCCCACCCTAGTATTGGCACATGCGAACTAGCCAACAGATCGCAGCTATGACCTGAGATTATTATGGACAAAAGAGCGACAGCCAAGCATCGATAAAGTCACCAGAATAAGACCCTCGATATTTATTTAGAAAGGTGCATCAAGCTCATCCCTTTGAACTTTCACCACTCTATGAGATTCATCGTCATCATCTGTAGCCTAATAAACAGTACGCTTTCCGCACGAGCCATAGTGAGAGGACCACACGTCATTGCGTGACTAGAACTTTACTTCGATATGATGGTTATCAGTGGTGGAAAAATTACCCAATTGTCACATTTGAGTAAAAGTAAAGACACCTTAATTAACAGAAAACGAAACTCCCAGGTATTGCAAATAGCTGCAAATGTAAAAACGAAGGAATTTCAGGTATTTGCTGTGAAGGGGTACTCCAAGTTAAGGAGCCTTAAGTGTCTCTGGACATGCTGTTTGTTTTGAGTTTATAATACTCAACTAAAGGGGCTACGCCATAGTGGCCTTGGAGACAATGAACCTCTCAGGCATTGTTGGTTTAGTAAAAGTTGAGTGACCTTAACCAAGCATCTGGCGAGACACACAGTTTATCAGAGTATCTGTACATCATTAGTCTCGAAGGTAGGTTTAGGTTAAAAGGTCTGCAGAGAATTTTTGTTCAGGTCAATGATTCATATGTCCTTGCTCAGCTCATAAACGGAGATGAGTATCAATACATCAAAATGTAAAATAGCCTAAATGTACCAAAATATACAAAAATGCAGTGCGTTACTGTTATCGTATTACGGTCATTGTAATGAAGGAATTAATAAATGACATTCATTGAGGGGTGATGGGGTTTGTATTTTACCATAAATCCATGGGATTTGGTGCAAGCAGGAAGACTGCTAGGTAATGTGTTTATATATTACACCATATCATTAACTTTGTTTTGGTTACTACATGATTTCATGTGTTATTTCATAGTTTTGATGTCTTCACTATTATTCTACAATTTAGAAAATAGTAAAAAATAAATAAAAACCCTTGAATGAGTAGGTGTGTCCAAACTTTTGTCTGGTAATACACAGTATTACACTGGTATTGTGCTGGAGAATGGGAAATGAGGTTGAAAAGTGGTGGAATTGTACTTTAATTAAGGGTAAAAAAATGTTTTGAGCAAAATAGTGTTTTTTTTTTAGACAAGTTAAAACTGCATGGAGTAGGTGCCCTCTGATGTCATCGGCCTCCCCCTTCCTTGAGGAATAAAGAAGCAAAAGAGAACAAAAGAGGAACCCCCCCCCAACTTGCGCCATGTCAGAGGACACCTGGATCATCTATTGAGATGAGCCTTTTCAAGTTTATTTGTCACATGCGCCAAATACAACAGGTTTAGGTAGACCTTACAGTGAAATGCTTACTTACAGACCCTAACCAACAGTGCAATTTTAAGTAAAACATAGGTATTAGGTGAACAATGGATGAGTAAGGAAATAAAAAAACAACAGTAAAAAGACAGTGAGGGAGGCCCGTCATCTGCAAACTTAATGATGGTGTTGGAGTCGTACCTGGCCACGCAGTCGTGGGTGAACAGGGAGTACAGGAGGGTACTGAGCACGCACCCCTGAGGGGCTCCTGTGTTGAAGATCAATGTGGCAGATGTGTTGCTACCTACCCTCACCACCTGGGGGCGGCTCATCAAGAAGTCCAGGATCCAGTTGCAGAGGGAGGTGTTTAGTCCCAGGGTCTTTAGCTTAGTGATGAGCTTTGAGGGTACTATGGTGTTGAACGCTGAGCTGTAGTCAATGAATAGCATTCTCACATAGGTGTTCCTTTTGTCCAAGTGGGAGAGGGCAGTGTGGAGTGCAATAGAGATTGCATCATCTGTGGATCTGTTTGAGTGGTATGCAAATTGGAGTGGGACTAGGGTTTCTGGAATAATGGTGTAATGTGAGCCATTACCAGCCTTTCGAAGCACTTCATGCTACGGACGTGAGTGCTACGGGTCTGTAGTTATTTAGGCAGGTTGCCTTAGTGTTCTTGGGCGCAGGGACTGTGGTAAATGAGCTGAAAAGGAGACTAGAGTAGGACTTTAAAATACGTATTTCAAATACATGTGAACAGAAATACTGCCCCTCTCAAACCATGAAATATAGGCAGAGATCATACAGAACTACGGGTCATGTAGACACTACTATCATCACCAGTTATCATGATCATATCTTTCACCTGGTCAGTCTATGTCATGGAAAGAGCAGGTGTTGTTAATGTTTTGTATACTCGGTGTATGTGTTCAGTTATCATCAGCTTTAGGTAATAAGGGGAATACTACAAGGTTATAGCATTGTGTTTGATTCTGTGAAGAGGCAAAGATTCAGAATAAGGGAACACAAGGTTATAGCATTCTCAAATGATTGCCTCGCCTGGTTCACCAACTATGTCTCTGATAGAGTTCAGTGTGTCAAATCAGAGGGTCTGTTGTCCGGACCTCTGGCAGGCACTATGGGGGTGCCAAAGGGTTCAATTCTCGGGCCGACTCTTTTCTCTGTTATACATCAATGCTCTTAAATGCAAGTAGAACTAAATGCATGCTCTTCAAACGATCGCTGTCGGCAGCTGCCCGCCCATCCAGCATCACTACTCTGGACGGTTCTGACTTAGAATATGTGGACAACTACAAATACCTAGTTGTCTGGTTAGACTGTAAACTCCTTCCATACTCACATTAAGCAGCTCCAATCCAAAATTAAATCTAGAATCTGCTTCCTATTTCACAACAAAGCATCCTTCACTCATGCTGCCGAACATACCCTCGTAAAACTGACTATCCTACTGATCCTCGACTTCGGCGATGTCATTTACAAAATAACCCCTTAAACTCTACTCAACAAATTGGATGCAGTCTATCACAGTGCCACCCGTTCTGTCACCAAAGCCTCATATACTACCCACCACTGTGACCTGTACTCTCTCGTTGGCTGGCCCTCGCTTCAAACTCGTCGCCAAACCCACTAGTTCCAGGTCATCTACAAATCTCTGCTAGGTAAAGCCCCGCCTTATCTCAGCTCACTGGTCACCATAGCAGCACCCACCCGTAGCACGCGTTCCAGCAGGTATATCTCACTGGTCACCCCCAAAGCCAATTCCTCCTTTGGCTGCCTTCCCTTCCAGTTCTCTGCTGTCAATGACTGGAACAAACTGCAAAAAACACTGACGTTGGAGACTCCCTCACTAGCTTTAAGCACCAGCTGTCAGAGAAGCTCACAGATCACTGCACCTGTACATAGCCCATCTGTAAATAGCCCATCCAACTACCTCATTCCAAAACTGTATTCATTTATTTATCTTGCTCCTTTGCACCCCAGTATCTCTACTTGCACATTCATCTTCTGCACATCTACCATTCCAGTGTTATATTTGCTATATTGTAATTACTTCGCCACCATGGCCTATTTATTGCCTTTACTTCCCTTATCCTACCTCATTTGCACATACTGTATATAGACTCTTTCTACTGTATTATTGACTGTATGTTTGTTTATTTCATGTGTAACTCTGTTGTTGTATGTGTCAAACTGCTTTGCTTTATCTTGACCAGGTCGCAGTTGCAAATGAGAACTTGTTCTCAACCCAGCTTACCTGGATAAATAAAGGTGAAATTTAAAAATAAAAATGAATTGGAATTTGTGAGGAGGCAAAAATTCAACGTTTGGGACAAAGGAATCTGGCTTCAATCAGAGTTTCTAACTTCAGTCTACCCTGCTCTCTTACAGGAAGGTCATGCCAAAGGCCGTTGCAGGAAAATGAAACCCATCTTTTTCAATTGAGCCAAGTAAAAGGTGAGTGGTGTGCCATTCCCCCTTCTACAGCAGGATTTCTATTAGGTTTATGGCTAGAGGTTACACATGCACACACAGGTACAGGTAAGTGTGCAGCCTGAAGTGGACATGGAATGGGGGGCTACTCTGTTTGCTGTGTATCTGTGTGTGGAATGTTGTATACGTGACAAGACACAGTGCTTTAAAAGCGAGACTCTCTCTCCTCATCCTCCCCCAAGAACACTGAGGAATGTGTGCAAATGTGTCTCAGCAAAAAGGACCTGCACCAACACCCCCCAGGGACCGTACCATGGACAGTACTGCACTCTAGCCAGCCAGCACATCAGTTTAGGCTTCTGTAACAGGGTTGGTTATCTTTCCACTTGCCTCTAAAGAAAGGTGTATTGAATGTTCGAGCATTGTGGTTGGTTGGTTCAACTCTGTTGACAATAAGGTGTGTTGTGATTGGCCCCGCTTGCAGATAGGGGGAGATCGCGAACGTCAGGTCTTCCCAGTATGAAAATGTGATGCAAGGGGTAGGTCACGTTCTGAATACTGTTTTCTATTTTACAATGTGCACAAGTTTGCTGTACATTACTGATTTATACATGTGTGGGTATATGGTACCTATTAGGGATTGAGAGGCTTTCTGGGGTGTGCTTTGGCATATGATTGCTGTAAATAAGTCTGTTAGCTAGCGTACACTGATGTAATGGTCACATAAGCCCACTGCTAACACAGTTGTCTTGATGCTACAGATTTTGCCATCGACAGCCATCAATACCGTTAAGCCCTGCACAACTAGCGTGCCATTTCCTATTTAACAACAGCAACAGAAATAAATGATGCTCAACTGGGACCACTGGCTGATGTGATTTACTTGGACAAAACACAACGCAGGTAGAGTACGATTTACATCTGTTACACTTCTCTCTTGAGTTCTTCTGGCTGGGGCTGAGTAAGCCAGAGTTGAGTTGACCAACGCATTCTATACCAGCATCCTTTAAAAAAAGTAGACTCTCTAAAAATACCTGGATATCTGTTTTAAAAATACCTGAAAGCAGTATAAGGGAGAAGAGGAAGAAGTTAACCGTTTCAGAAGGCTCTCTTTTAGTGGCTGAAAGGCTGTGAGCTTGATGTGGCAGTGCCTATAGGTAGAATTACCTGTGTGCCACTGTATCATCATTCGTTTCCTAGCACATATGTATTGTGCCCTGTGGGAGTAGTGTGTCATACAGGTAGAGCAGCAGTTGCTATTTACGAATTAAGACAACATTGACTGCTTTGTTCTTGTGCCAGAGAAGGGAATTACACATAACCTTGACCGCAATGTCCCCCGATTCCCCCTTCTATCCACGGACTCGAGCCCAGTGTTTAACAATGTCAAATTAACAGGATTTATCTGTTACTGCTCTGTCATTCCTTAATTGCCTGCGCAACAAATCGAAAAATGGTGCCGGGACAGAAGGCAGATGTTTAACGTGCCCCCAACCGATTTGTGTTTTTTTTGTTCGTTTATCTGCGTTGTTGGTAACTTATTTTTTTACACAATGTTGCCGCCACCGTCTCTTATGACCGAAAATAACTGGACTGCGATTACTCACCACGGACTAGCAGAATCCTTTTTCTTCTTTCACGACTCTGACGAGCCCGAGGTGGAGGATATATGGCTCTCTAGGGAACAGGCCGCGACCGCAGTGATCTGCGTGATGGTGAGGCGGAGAAAGAGAGACCAGAGGGCAGGCTGCCTTCTAAGGAGTAGGAGGCGGTCGGAAAAAAAACCTACTCCCCTCAATTCAGCTCGCAAACATGCAATATTTGGACAATAATATAGTCAAGTTATTGGGAAGATTAAACTACCAACGGGACATTCAAAACTAACATCTTATGCTTCACGGAGTCATGGCTGAACGACGACAATATCAACATACAGCTGGCTGGTTATACGATGTACCGGCAGGATAGAACAGCGGCATCTTGTAAGAGAAGTGGCGGCAGTCTATGTATTTTTGTAAACAACAGCTGGTGCACCATATCTAAGGAATTCTTGAGCCATTGCTCGCCTGAGGTAGAGTTTCTCATGATAAGCTGCAGACCACATTACCTACCGAGAGAGTTTTTGTCTATATTCTTTGTAGCTGTTTACATACCACCACAGTCGGAGGCTGGCAACAAGATAGCATTGAATGAACTGTATTCCGCTACAAGCAAATAAGAAAACGCTCACCCAGAGGCAGTGCTCCTAGTAGGTGGGGACTTTAATGCAGGGAAACTTAAATCCATTTTACCAAATTTCTATAAACATGTTAAATGTACAACCAGAGGGAAAATAACTCTGGACCACCTACACTCCACACACAGAGATGCATACAAAGCTCTCCCTCGCCCTCCATTTGGCAAATCTAACCATTATTCTATCCTCCTGATTCCTGCTTACAAGCAAAAATTAAAGCAGGAAGCACCAGTGACTAGATCAATAACAAAGTGGTCAGATTAAGCAGATGCTAAGCTGCAGGACTGTTTTGCTAGCACAGACTGGAATATGTTCCGGGATTCCTCCAATGGCATTGAGGAGTACACCACATCTGTCATTGGCTTCATCAATAAGTGCATCAATGATGTCGTCCCCACAGTGACCGTACATACTGTACATACCCCAACCAGAAACCATAGATTACAGGCAGCATCCGCACTGAGCTAAAGGCTAGAGCTGCCTCTTTCAAGGAGCGAGACTCTAACCCGGAAGCTTATCAGAAATCCACTATGCCCTCCGACGAACCATCAAACAGGCAAAGCATCAATACAGGACTAAGATTGAGTCGTACTACATCAGCTCTGACGCTCGTCAGATGTGGCAGGGCCTGCAAACCATTAGATAATACAAAGGGAAGCACAGCCGAGAGCTGCCCTGTGACACGAGCCTACCGGACGAGCTAAACTACTATGCTCGCTTCGAGGCAAATAACACTGAAACATGCATGAGAGCACCAGCTGTACCGGAAGACTGTGTGATCACTTTCTCCACAGCCGATGTGAGTAAGACCTTTAGACAGGTCAACATTCACAAGGCTGCAGGGCCAGACGGATTACCAGGATGTGTACTGCAAGCATGCGCTGACCAACTAGCAAGTGTCTTCACTTATTTTCCACCTCTCCCTGTCCGAGTTTGTAATACCTACATGTTTTAAGCAGACCACCATAGTGCCTGTGCCCAAGAACACTAAGGTAACCTGCCTAAATGACTACAGACCCGTAGCACTCACATCCGTAGCCATGAAGTGCTTTGAAAGGCTGGTAATGGCTCACGTCAACACCATTATCCCAGAAACCCTAGACCCACTCCAATTTGCATACCACCCCAACAGATCCACAGACGATGCAGTCTCTGTTGCACTCCACACTGCCCTCTCCCACTTGGACAAGAGTGTCTCTCCCCTGTTTCATTAGCATCTATACCTTGTATTAGCCCACCTAAAGCTTTGCTAGGTCTCACAAACAACCCTTTCATTAAAAACACTTTAAATATATTGATTTAAAATCTGTAAACAAACAGAAGGGCATAGATCTATATATAAACAAACACTTTTCTATAATAACCCCATCTTACCCAAAGCACTGAGAGTGTATTACATTTTATTTTCTTGGTTCAACAAAGGAATTAAAACATTTGGTAATCTCTATAGAGAAGGTGAACAACTATCCTTTCAACAACTGGCATCTCATTTTCAGTTACCTCAATTTCTTCAAGTACCAACAGGTTAGGCATTGTATTGCCACTCAACAGGGAGGTAGGATTCAGCCCACGAGTGAATCTACAACTGATTAACTGTGGCTGGAGAGGAAAGAGGTGAAAGGTTTAATTTCTTACATGTATTCTAGTCTTCAAGCTCTGAAGGCTTGCATGAAGTGGCAGGATGACCGTGGTCTCCTTTTTGAAGATGAGAATGGCGAAAGCTCTTTTCAGATGGTCAGCGTCTTTCATTTAACACAAGGCACAAGTTGATGCAATTCAAGATTTTTTTTTACATAGGGTCTACGTTACACCAGAGTGACTGTATAAGATCAATTCTAAATATTTAAAATCTTGCCCAAGGTGTGAAACTGGCGTGGGCACACTTATGCATTTGTTTTTGTCCTGCCCTGAACTAGGCAATTATTGGGAAGACCTTATTCAGATCTTATCACAGGTCACGAATATGACTTTACCACTAGATCCATCATTTTCTTGAAGATAACGCCGTTCTACCAGTTAATATTGGTTGCAGCCAATAAATCCACAGCTTTTATATGGAAGAGTGACACTCTGCCAAACATGCAGATGTGGCTAAAGAACTAACTTCCTATTCCATCTGAAAAACAATGTACAATTTACGTAATAAACCCTTTGAATTTACTGACGTCTGGGGTGACTTTCAGAGTTACCTTAGCTGCCTCATGATTATTTTCTTCAGTCATGTATTTTTTTTGTTTTTGCGTTGAATAATGAATAATCATTTATTTTCTAGCTTTGAATGTGAAGGTCATTCTGTTTAATTTGTTTGTTGTTAATCATTGAAGCTATCACTGGGTGTGAGGGGAGGGAGGGGGGTGTTCATGGGTTGGGGAGGGTTTTGCATGATGTGCTCCCATGTAGCCTGCTGTTTTGTGTAGGTGGGGGGGAATAACGTGGCATTACCTGTGTCATGTTTTTCTGATGATTGTTCAATTGTAAAAAAATGCAAATAAATATATTGTAATAAAAACAAAGAATGACTTCATCAACTGCTTATGCATAGTCCAATGTTGGGGTAGTTACCACTTTGTTAGATTATTTAAATAACAATGTTATTACTTTTATATAAAAATATGTCATGTGTAAAAACATTGACGGAAAAATTACATTTGCAATGCACAAACTTAACATGATGAACAGGAATTACATTTACTCTCACAGGAGGTGGAGAGGAAGTGAAAGGCACTTGCACGCTTACGTTACAGCCGCCAGAAACAAACACAGAGCAGACGAAGCCAACAAGCTTGTTAACTGCCTGCAGTATACCACCCTGCATCCCACTGCTGGCTTGCTTCTGAAACTAAGCAGGGTTGGTCCTAGTCAGTCTCTGGATGGGGGACCAGATGCTGCTGGAAGTGGTGTTGGAAGGCCAGTAAATCAAATCAAATACATTTTATTTGTCACATACACATGGTTAGCAGATGTTAATGCGAGTGTAGCGAAATGCTTGTGCTTCTAGTTCCGACAATGCAGTAATAACCAACAAGTAATCTAACTAACAATTCCAAAACTACTGTCTTATACACACAAGTGTAGGGGGATAAAGAATATGTACATAAAGATATATGAATGAGTGATGGTACAGAGCGGCATAGGTAAGATACAGTAGATGGTATCGAGTACAGTATATACGTATACATATGAGATGAATAATGTAGGGTATGTAAACATTATATATATTGGGTAGCATTGTTTAAAGTGGCTAGTGATATATTTTACATAATTTCCCATCAATTCCCATTATTAAAGTGGCTGGAGTTGAGTCAGTGTGTTGGCAGCAGCCACTCAATGTTAGTGGTGGCTGTTTAACAGTCTGATGGCCTTGAGATAGAAGCTGTTTTTCAGTCTCTCGGTACCAGCTTTGATGCACCTGTACTGACCTCGCCTTCTGGATGATAGCGGGGTGAACAGGCAGTGGCTCGGGTGGTTGTTGTCCTTGATGATCTTTATGGCCTTCCTGTAACATCGGGTGGTGTAGGTGTCCTGGAGGGCAGGTAGTTTGCCCCCGGTGATGCGTTGTGCAGACTTCCCTACCCTCTGGAGAGCCTTATGGTTGTGGGCGGAGCAGTTGCCGTACCAGGCGGTGATACAGCCCGCCAGGATGCTCTCGATTGTGCATCTGTAGAAGTTTGTGAGTGCTTTTGGTGACAAGCCGAATTTCTTCAGCCTCCTGAGGTTGAAGAGGCGCTGCTGCGCCTTCTTCACGATGCTGTCTGTGTGGGTGGACCAATTCAGTTTGTCTGTGATGTGTATGCCGAGGAACTTAAAATTTGTTACCCTCTCCACTACTGTTCCATCGATGTGGATAGGGGGGTGTTCCCTCTGCTGTTTCCTGAAGTCCACAATCATCTCCTTAGTTTTGTTGACGTTGAGTGTGAGGTTATTTTCCTGACACCACACTCCGAGGGCCCTCACCTCCTCCCTGTAGGCCGTCTCGTCGTTGTTGGTAATCAAGCCTACCACTGTTGTGTCATCTGCAAACTTGATGATTGAGTTGGAGGCGTGCGTGGCCACGCAGTCGTGGGTGAACAGGGAGTACAGGAGAGGGCTCAGAACGCACCCTTGTGGGGCCCCAGTGTTGAGGATCAGCGGGGTGGAGATGTTGTTGCCTACCCTCACCACCTGGTAGGAGGTGTCCCGTAGGAGGTACCCATTCCTCTGGTCTAAAACAATATCCCAGGGCTGTAATTGGGGACATTGCCGTGTGTAGGGTGCTGTCTTTTGGATGGGAAGTTAAATGGGTGTCCTGAATCTCTGTGGTCACTAAAGATCCCATGACACTTATCGTAAGAGTAGGGGTGTTAAAACCATTTTCCTGGCTTAATTCCCAATCTGGCCTTCATGGTCACCTAATCATCCCTAGCTTACAATTGGCTCATACATACCCCTCCTTGTAGCAGGGACAATGGCCACTGTTCTTATGGACAGGTAGGTAAGTGTTGGATTGCGTTTTTAGCCTGCTAGCTACGTAAGCTGCTAACTTTAGTGTGTTCAGTGTTCAAGCAAGTTAACCCGGCTACTTAGCTAGCTAGCTAACATCTGTATTCTGACTGTTTCGCAATGGAATCTAATGATAGCATCATGTGCTACACTATATAAAACCCACAAGATACCCAATTCCTTTATTTCAACTAGCTCATGTTAGCTAGCTAAAGCTAGATATTCAGATTGTTGACATGGATAACATTAGTGTGTTTGGTTTGTAAATGACAATTTTTTATTTTATTTATTTAACTAGGCAAGTCAGTTAAGAACAAATTATTATTTTCAATGACGGCCTAGGAACAGTGGGTTAACTGCCTGTTCAGGAGCAGAACAACAGATGTGTACCTTGTCAGCTCGGGGGTTTGAACTTGCAACCTTCCGGTTACTAGTCCAACACTCTAACCACTAGGCTACCCTGCCGCAATGCTTGCTAGCTAGGTGGTCAACAGCATTTTTGGCCCAGGACCATCACAAAAAATGCATCTAGCTATAGAATTCGGTACAGTAACATCACACAAACATGTATTTCTCAGGGAGATACTGGTGGAGACAGTCTTTCGAGGGAACATGAGGCTGTACAAGTTGTGGTTGTGCAAACCCCAACACTGAAACCCCAACACTGAAAGAGAGGTAAGTAATCCTGTATGCATTTTTTGTTATCCTTTGTGATTCAATGATTATTTTGTTGGTAATCAACCAAAATGCACTGAACAAAAATAGAAACGCAACATGAAAAGTGTTGGTCCCATGTTTCATTAGCTAAAATAAAAGATCCCTGAAATTTTTCATAGACAATTTTTTTCTTCTTCTCTCAATTATGCAGAAATTTGTTATCCAAAATACACTGTTAGTGAGCATTTCTCCTTTGCCAAGATAATCCATCAACCTTACAGGTGTGGCATATCAAGTAGATGATTAAATATCCTGATAATTACACAGGTGCACCTTGTGTTGGGGATAATAAATGGCCACTCTAAAATGTGCAGATTTGTCACACAACACCACAGATGTCAAAAATGTTGAGGGAGCATGCAACTGGCAAGCTGACTGCAGGAATGTCCACCAGAGCTGTTGCCTGATAATTGAATGTTAATTTCTCTACCATAAACCGCCTCCAACTTCGTTTTAGAGATTTTGGCAGTATGTCCAACCTGCCTCACAACCGCAGACCACGTGTAACCATGCCAGCTCAGACTGCAATTGTGTTCGTTGTCGGTAGCTTATGCCTGCCCATACCATAACTCCACCACCACCATGGGGCAGTCTGTTCAGAACGTTGACATCGGAGAACCGCTCACCCACAAGAGCACCCTTCTTTAGTGTGCCAGTGGCCATAGTGTGAACTACCCACCAGCACGACTGAGTGAATATCCAGCGTGGTCAGTAAAGTAAACAATGGCTCATCTGCATGACATATTGGTTGACTATGGGCCATCAAGTAATAGGATGGTTACATTAGTATGACACATTACACCGGTTACAGCATAACACCACATTCTATTTATGCAGTGGCGATTTTACCATGCAAATCTTGGTGGGGCAAACATTTATTACATTTTTTTTTGCTGAATGCCTGCAAAGTCACAACACAACACTAAACAATACATGAATTGCACTATAACGGTCACAAACTGTGCCCACAAACTGTTAGGGCCTACATAAAGCTGTTCCAACATCTGAGCTTTCTTTTCAGCACCATGGGAGTGAATCCTTACCACCGCTACACCTGGCTATCAGCGGAGCCTTGTCTGAATGCAAAACAGTTCATTCAGCATCATTTAAATCAAATCAAATCAAATCAAATCAAATGTATTTATATAGCCCTTCGTACATCAGCTGATATCTCAAAGTGCTGTACAGAAACCCAGCCTAAAACCCCAAACAGCAAACAATGCAGGTGTAAAAGCACGGTGGCTAGGAAAAACTCCCTAGAAAGGCCAAAACCTAGGAAGAAACCTAGAGAGGAACCAGGCTATGTGGGGTGGCCAGTCCTCTTCTGGCTGTGCCGGGTAGAGATTATAACAGAACATGACCAAGATGTTCAAATGTTCATAAATGACCAGCATGGTCGAATAATAATAAGGCAGAACAGTTGAAACTGGAGCAGCAGCACAGTCAGGTGGACTGGGGACAGCAAGGAGTCATCATGTCAGGTAGTCCTGGGGCACAGTCCTAGGGCTCAGGTCCTCCGAGAGAGAGAGAAGAAAGAGAGAATTAGAGAGCATATGTGGGGTGGCCAGTCCTCTTCTGGCTGTGCCGGGTGGAGATTATAACAGAACGTGGCCAAGATGTTCAAATGTTCATAAATGACCAGCATGGTTGAATAATAGTAAGGCAGAACAGTTGAAACTGGAGCAGCAGCATGGCCAGGTGGACTGGGGACAGCAAGGAGTCATCATGTCAGGTAGTCCTGGGACATGGTCCTAGGGCCCAGGCCAGTTGAAACTGGAGCAGCAGCATGGCCAGGTGGACTGGGGACAGCAAGGAGTCATCATGTCAGGTAGTCCTGGGGCATGGTCCTAGGGCTCAGGTCCTCCGAGAGAGAGAAAGAAAGAGAGAAGGAGAGAATTAGAGAACGCACACTTAGATTCACACAGGACACCGAATAGGACAGGAGAAGTACTCCAGATATAACAAACTGACCCTAGCCCCCGACACATAAACTAATGCAGCATAAATACTGGAGGCTGAGACAGGAGGGGTCAGGAGACACTGTGGCCCCATCCGAGGACACCCCGGACAGGGCCAAACAGGAAGGATATAACCCCACCCACTTTGCCAAAGCACAGCCCCACACCACTAGAGGGATATCTTCAACCACCAACTTACCATCCTGAGACAAGGCCGAGTATAGCCCACAAAGATCTCCGCCAAGGCACAACCCAAGGGGCGCCAACCCAGACAGGCCGACCACAACAGTGAATCAACCCACCCAGGTGACGCACCCCCCCCCAGGGACGGCATGAGAGAGCCCCAGTAAGCCAGTGACTCAGCCCCGTAACAGGGTAGAGGCAGAGAATCCCAGTGGAAAGAGGGGAATCGGCCAGGCAGAGACAGCAAGGGCGGTTCGTTGCTCCAGAGCCTTTCCGTTCACCTTCCCACTCCTGGGCCAGACTACACTCAATCATATGACCCACTGAAGAGATGAGTCTTCAGTAAAGACTTAAAGGTTGAGACCGAGTTTGCGTCTCTGACATGGGTAGGCAGACCGTTCCATAAAAATGGAGCTCTATAGGAGAAAGCCCTGCCTCCAGCTGTTTGCTTAGAAATTCTAGGGACAATTAGGAGGCCTGCGTCTTGTGACCGTAGCGTACGTGTAGGTATGTACGGCAGGACCAAATCAGAGAGATAGGTAGGAGCAAGCCCATGTAATGCTTTGTAGGTTAGCAGTAAAACCTTGAAATCAGCCCTTGCTTTGACAGGAAGCCAGTGTAGAGAGGCTAGCACTGGAGTAATATGATCAAATTTTTTGGTTCTAGTCAGGATTCTAGCAGCCGTATTCAGCACTAACTGAAGTTTATTTAGTGCTTTATCCGGGTAGCCGGAAAATAGAGCATTGCAGTAGTCTAACCTAGAAGTGACAAAAGCATGGATTAATTTTTCTTTATCATTTTTGGACAGAAAGTTTCTGATTTTTGCAATGTTACGTAGATGGAAAAAAGCTGTCCTCGAAATGGTCTTGATATGTTCTTCAAAAGAGAGATCAGGGTCCAGAGTAACGCCGAGGTCCTTCACAGTTTTATTTGAGACGACTGTACAACCATTAAGATTAATTGTCAGATTCAACAGAAGATCTCTTTGTTTCTTGGGACCTAGAACAAGCATCTCTGTTTTGTCCGAGTTTAATAGTAGAAAGTTTGCAGCCATCCACTTCCTTATGTCTGAAACACATGCTTCTAGCGAGGGCAATTTTGGGGCTTCACCATGTTTCATTGAAATGTACAGCTGTGTGTCATCCGCATAGCAGTGAAAGTTTACATTATGTTTTCGAATAACATCCCCAAGAGGTAAAATATATAGTGAAAACAATAGTGGTCCTAAAACAGAACCTTGAGGAACACCGAAATTTACAGTTGATTTGTCAGAGGACAAACCATTCACAGAGACAAACTGATATCTTTCCGACAGATAAGATCTAAACCAGGCCAGAACATGTCCGTGTAGACCAATTTGGGTTTCCAATCTCTCCAAAAGAATGTGGTGATCGATGGTATCAAAAGCAGCACTAAGGTCTAGGAGCACGAGGACAGATGCAGAGCCTCGGTCCGTTGCCATTAAAATGTCATTTACCACCTTCACAAGTGCCGTCTCAGTGCTATGATGGGGTCTAAAACCAGACTGAAGCATTTCGTATACATTGTTTGTCTTCAGGAAGGCAGTGAGTTGCTGCGCAACAGCCTTCTCTAAAATATTTGAGAGGAATGGAAGATTCGATATAGGCCGATAGTTTTTTATATTTTCTGGGTCAAGGTTTGGCTTTTTCAAGAGAGGCTTTATTACTGCCACTTTTAGTGAGTTTGGTACACATCCAGTGGATAGAGAGCCGTTTATTATTTTCAACATAGGAGGGCCAAGCACAGGAAGCAGCTCTTTCAGTAGTTTAGTTGGAATAGGGTCCAGTATGCAGCTTGAAGGTTTAGAGGCCATGATTATTTTCATCATTGTGTCAAGAGATATAGTACTAAAAGACTTGAGCGTCTCTCTTGATCCTAGGTCCTGGCAGAGTTGTGCAGACTCAGGACAACTGAGGTTTGGAGGAATACGCAGGTTTAAAGAGGAGTCCGTAATTTGCTTTCTAATAATCATAATCTTTTCCTCAAAGAAGTTCATGAATTTATCACTGCTAAAGTGAAAGTCATCCTCTCTTGGGGAATGCTGCTTTTTAGTTAGCTTTGCGACAGTATCAAAAAGGAATTTCGGATTGTTCTTATTTTCCTCAATTAAGTTAGAAAAATAGGATGATCGAGCAGCAGTAAGGGCTCTTCGGTACTGCACGGTACTTTACTGCCTTAAAACATAGTTCACATGGCTGACTTGTTTAAACAAATGTGTTTTTTACTGACAATTGAGATGTACAAGCTATTGCATAAGCAGACGACGAGCGGATAAGAGGCAATCTAATTTCCATTAAGATATTCAATGATGACATTCCTCTAAAACAGGCTATAGGCTACACGTGCACCACCAAGTCAGAACAGTAGGCTAAGTTATGAGGGGGAAAGGGATCAACTTATTAGGGTGAGGCACATGGGCTACTAACAGCTTACTACACAACATGCACTTGGTATTACTTTATTAGCTACAGTATACATATATCCCTAGTATGTTACATAATTTATGCAACAGCATACAATACATTTTTGGACTCACCTTGTTGTGCTGTGCTCACTTGAACAGGAATGTGTTGCGGTGGTCCTTTGTGGGCAAATTTTGTCATCAAACTATGCCATCAAAGTCTGGCATTCTCTGGATTTATGGTGCTTTCAAGACAACTGGGAACTCGGGGGAAAAAAACAAGGTCCAATTATCATGACGTCAGTGATCTTCAGGTCGGAGCTCTAGAAAGAGGCCAGAGTTCCCTCACTTGTAATTCTGAGTTGGATGACCGTTCAAAACCATATTTTCTTCCAGTTGCTTTGACCGCGGCATAAATCATGCTGGATTGAGAGCATGGCCAATGTTGAATGTTTATCCTTTTAAGCTCAGGAAAGAGACCCTTAAACCCAGACACCCACTCCACTGAATCTAATCTGTTATCAGTTAAACTTGTTCCAGTTTACATGGTTAAGGTAGTCTCATTGATACATTTTCCCTACCTTGGCAGTCATTCTAAGTGGATTGCGGGAGATAAAAAAACTCACATTTTGCTGGATTACAATAGGAATTACATGTCACTTTGCAAGCCATTATATATAACGTGACTTGCCCGATGTGGCCTGCAAACCAGGAGTTTCAGACCACTGGGATAGGGTAAAACTAGGCTGGCAAAGTATGGCCTTATGTAATGTATTGTCATAAAGAGTTTATTTTATGAGGGTGCAGGGAGATACCCGATGAGTTGAACAATATTTTTCTCTTCAATTGCCTTGAAAAAACATATGCTTCAAAACTGGAAATAAACCAATCCTCCACCGTTAACACAATGGAAAGGTAAAATGCTTTATTACCTAAATGTTGAAAATGCGTGGGCGATGGAGAGAAACAAAATGGTGCAGTTTGAGCCCATGTGGCAGAGATGCGGGCGCTGGAGATGGGGGTGTGAACAGGTGTGATGTCATTGATGTTTGTATGTGTCTGTATGCTGTCATTTGTATGTGTATGTTTTGTAAAACAAATAAACAAAATATGTATTTATTTTCAGTTATAAAATATTAACTTAAGCACTCAATTGGTGATGGATATGGGACTGGAAGTCACTGAATATCTTTGTCACTAGCAAACACAGTCATGTGTGGTACTGGTAACTGTAATATTCACGCAAAAGGAACCCTGGGAAATATGCAAATAAAGCTTTAAACCCTAAAGTGTTAAAACAACACCCCAAAACCTTTTTAGAGGTTCTTCTAAAACTCATCAGTCTATTCGTGTTCTGAGAAATGAAGGCTATTCCATGTGAGAAAATGCCAAGAATCTGAAGATCTCGTACAACGCTGTGTGCTACTCCCTTCACAGAACAAGAATAGAGAGTAGCACAGAGCGTTGTACGAGCTCTTCAGTTTCTTGGCAATTTCTCGCATGGAATAGCCATTTCTCAGAACAAGAATAGACTGACGAGTTTCAGAGAGAAAGGTCTTTGTTTCTGGCCATTTTGAGCCTGTAATCGAACCCACAAATGCTGATGCTCCATATGTATTTCATGATATTTAGGCAAGTTAGCTAGCTAATTCCTTGATCCTGCTTTGTAGTCTACCCCTCAGAGTCAAGTCCTAAATATCTGGGAAATGTGATACGCATTTGTGCCGCTTATTGCCTTAGTGACAAATATTGTACCCAAATGGTGTTGTGATTGATTCCTCCATGATCCAATAGTTGGAAGATCATTTAAAAACATATTTTTTAATAAAAAAGTTGATTTGATTGATCTGTGGCTTCAAAGTTGACCATTTGCAATGTGGCTGTCACTTCGATTCACATGAGATCCATGAGCCAGATGTAGTCCTCGAGCCACGAGTTTCAGACAACCGAGTAGCAGTATCTCAAAAGAAATGGATTTGCTACTCAAAATGTTATAGATATGCTATCCCAAGGCTGATGTTAATCTGTGCCATTGGGTCAGAGTCAGGAAAAATGTGCTCAGTGAAACCTACACAGAACTAGTATAAGAACCTTTCTACTTTCTTCTTCACATGATTTCCATGCTCTCAGTGAAACCTTTCCAGAAGACCACTGGAGAGTGTTTGGCTCCATCCATTAATCAACATAAGATGGCATGGAAACCCATTTCATGAAGCTCCCATCGAACAGTTCTTGTGCTGATGTTGCTTCCAGAGGCAGTTTGGAACTCGGTAGTTCGTGTTGCAATCCGAGGACAGACGCTGCCGCACTCTGCGGTCCTGTTCTGTGAGCTTGTGTGGCCTTCCACTTCCCAGATGAGCCGTTGTTGCTCCTAGACATTTCCACTTCACAATAACAGAACTTACAATTGACCCAGGCAGCTCTAGTAGGGCAGCAATTTGATGAACTGACCTGTTGAAAATCATTGAGCTCTTCCGTAAGGCCATTCTACTGACAATGTTTTTCCTATGGAGATTGCATGGCTGTGTGCTCAATTGTATACACCTGTCAGCACCAGGTGTGGCTGAAATAGCCCAATCCACTAATTTGAAGGGGTGTCCCATATGCTTTTGTATATATAGTGTATGTTACTGTTCTAAAAAACAAATGTAATTCTGACCGACCAGTGTGTTGTAGATCGAAACCACCCATACAGAAATAAATCCACTATTTTGTTTTATTCCATTGGTCCTACTTACAGAGTCATAAACAGGATTATCCAGAAGCGAACCGTGTCCCCCAAACGTTCAGATCTGTATTTTTCCACGGAGCCGACTAAGTGAATTTCCATTGTTTGGAGTGTATCCAAGTGGAATGTTGGGGCCTTGACATTATATGTTTTGAGAAGGGAACAAGAAAGTATCACCTAAATCAGTTGGCCGTTGATGTGCGGTTCCTTAATATAGTGTATGGGCTGAGGTTTAATTGGCCCTTTAATTGGCCCCAAGGAAGGTTTCTGGGGGATCTGATTCAACACAAGACCCATGCATGCCTGGCCAATGCGGTCAGTTATGTAGAATCACATTATCTATGTCATTGTTGTTTAAAAAGAAAAATAACAGCTTCATCCAAAAACACAATAAGTCACATCCAAGAGTGTGAAGAGAACATCAACAGAAGGTGAATGAGGAAGAGAGAGGGGATTTTGTTTACCTTTATTTCAACTAGGCAAGTCAGTTAAGAACAAATTCTTATTTACAATGACAGCCCAGGAACAGTGGGTTAACTGCCTTGTTCAGGGGCAGAACAACATATTTTTTTTACCTTGTCAGCTCAGGGACTTGATCTAGCAACCTGTTGGTTACTAGCCCAACACTCTAACCACTAGGCTACCTGCCACCCCAGGGATGAATGGACCAAGAGGAAAGGAACACAGATTACATCGGCAGTATTGATTAAAAAACAATTTTTTTGAATCAAGACACTGCACAGTCATGTTTGAACACACACCATTGAATCATGGTTTGGCTATTCCAAAGAACACATTTTTTTTTTACCATGACAGCATAGTGTGCCTACGTTTTGGCATGTGTCCTATTAATCACTCACGGCCTTGTCTCTGTATAGATTCTAGAGGACTTGACTTACTGTCAGGTCGTTCAAAATGCTATCAAAACACACTTGACATTTGTAACATTACCTAATTCCGCCTTAAGCTCCTGTGTCAACAATGCATACGCCACACCTTCCCTGACAATTAATAATGACGATACTCTTGTAGATAAGCAGAGAGCAGACACTACCACCCACAAAATTGTCTCCGTTTTCATCAAGTCAATGCTGATTATAAAACAATGGAAATTATCCCTTGCATATTAAATAATGTTCGAACTTTAACCTTTATACCGTATCTTGACATACACAGCAAATTCTACAGTATACTTTTTTGTGTTAAAACAACACTGAAAGTGTTGAGTCCGTGGACCCATATAGGCAATAGAACAATGTTAAATTAACACAATGCTTAGTGTAAATGTCACGTTCTGACCTTTATTTCCTTTGTTTTGTATTTATTTAGTATGATCAGGGCGTGAGTTGGGTGGGCAGTCTATGTTTGTTTTTCTATGATTTGGGTATTTCTATGTTTCGGCCTAGTATGGTTCTCAATCAGAGGCAGGTGTCATTAGTTGTCTCTGATTGAGAATCATACTTAGGTAGCCTGGGTTTCACTGTGTGTTTGTGGGTGATTGTTCCTGTCTCTGTGGTTTGCACCAGATAGGGCTGTTTTTGGTTTTCCACGTTTATTGTTTTGTAGTGTTCATCTTTTTTTATTAAACATGAATCGATATAACCACGCTGGGTTTTGGTCCGCCTCTACTTCACCACAGGAATACCGTTACAGTAAAGCCTTATTCAAATATTTCCCTGTGCCTTGCCTTTCAAGTAAATTGAAGAGTTACCAGCAATGATGTACACCATACAGTTGATGTTGGAATATACATACACCTTAGCCAAATACGTTTAAACTCAGTTTTCCTGACATTTAATCCTAGTAAAAATTCCCTGTTTTCAGTTAGGATCACCACTTTATTTTAAGAATATGAAATGTCAGAATAATAGTAGAGAGAATGATTTATTTCAGCTTGTATTTCTTTCATTACATTCCCAGTGGGTCAGAAGTTTACATACACTCAATTAGTATTTGGTAGCATTGCCTTTAAATGATTTAACTTGAGTCAAACATTTTGGGTAGCCTTCCACAAGCTTCCCACAATAAATTGGGTGAATTTTGGCCCATTCTTCCTGACAGAGCTGGTGTAACTGAGTGAGGTTTGTAGGCCACCTTTCTCGCACACGCTTTTTAAGCCCACAAATGTTCTATAGGATTGAGGTCAGGGCTTTGTGATGGCCACTCCAATACCTTGACTTTGTTGTCCTTAAGCCATTTTGCCACAATTTGAAAGTATGCTTGGGGTTATTGTCCATTTGGAAGACCCATTTGCAACCAAGCTTCAACTTCTTGACTGATGTCTTGAGATGTTGCTTCAAAATATCCACATAATTTTCCTCCCTCATGATGCCATCTATTCACATCTGGTGAAGTGCACCAGTGTCTCCTGCAGCAAAGCACCCCCACAACATGATGCTGCCACCCCCGTGCTTCATGGTTGGGATGGTGTTTTTCGGCTTGCAAGCCTCCCCCTTTTTCCTCCAAACATAACAATGGTCATTATGACCAAACAGGTCTATTTCTGTTTCATCAAACCAGAGGACATTTCTCCAAAAAGTATGATCTTTGTCTCCATGTGCAGTTGCAAACGTAGTTTGTCTTTTTTGTAGTGGTTTTGGAGCAGTGGCTTCTTCCTTGCTGAGCGGCCTTTCAGGTTATGTCGACATAGGACTCGTTTTACTGTGGATATAGATACTTTAGTACCTGTTTCCTCCAGCATCTTCACAAAGGTCCTTTGCTGTGGTTGTGTGATTGATTTGCACTTTCGCACCAAAGTACGTTCATCTCTAGGAGACAGAACGTATCTCCTTCCTGAGCGTATGACGGCTGCATGGTCCCATGGTGTTTATACTATTGTGTGTACAGATGAACGTGGTACCTTCAGGCATTTGGAAATTGCTCCCAAGGATGAACCAGACTTGTGGAGGTCTACAATTCATTTTATGAGGTCTTGGCTGATTTTTTAAAAATTTCCCATGATGTCAAGCAAAGAGGCACTGAGTTTGAAGGTAGGCCTTGAAATACATCCACAGGTACACCTCCAAGTGACTCAAATGATGTCAATTAGCCTATCAGAAGCTTCTAAAACATGACATAATTTTCTGGATTTTTTTAAATGGCACAGTCAATTTAGTGTATGTAAACTTCTGACCCACTGGAATTGTGATACAGTGAATTATAAGTGAAATAATCTGTCTGTAAACAATTGTTGGAAAAATTACTTGTGTCATGCACAAAGTAGATGTCCTAACCGACTTGCAAAAACTATAGTTTGTTTAACAAGAAATTTGTGGAGTGGTTGAAAAACGAGTTTTATTGACTCCAACCTTGACTTCAACTGTATATTCAAAAGTACAGTACCAGTCAAAAGTTTGGACACACCTACTCATTCCAGTTTTTTTCTTTATTTTTACTATTTTTTACATTGTAGAATAATAGTGAAAACATCAAAACCATGAAATAACGCATATGGAATCATGTAGTAACCAAAAAAGTGTTAACGACATCACGCTACCAGGTTCCCCAAGGGCACCCCCCCACGCTCAACTCAAAAGATGGCGCACATAATGCAAAAATATTCTTAGAAATATTTAACCTCCACACATTAACAAGTCCAATAGCTCAAATGAAAGATAAACACCTTGTTCATCTACCCAGCGAGTCAGATTTCTAAAATGTTTTACGGCGAAAACATAGCATATATTTATGTCAAACCACCACCAAAGACACAGCAAATATATAGCCATTTTGTCGAACAAAAGATGCAATCACAAACGCAGGATTAAAAGAAAAATAATTCACTAACCTTTTGAAAATCTTCATCAGATGACAGTAATAGGAAATGTTACACAGTACATTTATGCTTTTTTCAATAATATGCAATTTATATCCATAAAACACTGTTTACATTGACACCATGTTCAGAACATGCTAAAAAATGTCCGGAGAAATTATATATAACTCCGCCAGATAACGCCAGATAACAGCAATACACATCATAAACTTAGACTAAATATACATGTTCTACATATAGTTAGAAAGATACACTGCTTCTTAATGCAATTGCTTTGTCACATTTCATTTTAACGTTACAGAAATCGTTCATTTTTCAATAATCTGAGACGGCGCTCAGACATAAGCAATATTTCTCCGCTATGTTGAAGTCAACAGAAACACAAAATTACAACATAAATATTCCCTTACCTTTGATGGTCTTCGATCATAATGTAGTGGAAGAAGTCATACTTACCCAAAACATCATTTGGTTTCAATTAGTGTGTCTTTGTATTAGCAAATGCTGCAAGTTCCAGCTGAAATACTACCAAAAATTACTTCTGGTCACGAACAGTTGCGCATCAAAACTTCAAAATTACATATTATATGTCGACTAAACTGGTCAAACTAAGTGCAGAATCAAGCTTTAGGATGTTCTAAACGTACAAAACTATTATCTAATCTCTCGGACGAACGTGCTTCTTGGCAGGCTATCTGGAACAAAGGAACGTGTCTCCAAGAAGCGCGCTCCCGTAACCTTGAATTTTCTCGCGACACTCAGTCTTTTGCCTACCAAAAGCTCAAAACACGCGGGATTTGCACAATTAAATGCTGTACTGAATGAGGACATCTAGTGGAAGACATAGAAAGTGTCTCCAGATCCATAGCTGGTTGGGAAGGGTGGGGGCGATGACGTCAAAGTTGCCCCAAGTTTGAGGCTCCCAAAAATAGTTTGGGAGATTGCCTGCCCTGTGAGTTCTGCTATACTTACAGACATAATTGAAACGGTTTTAGAAGCTTTAGAGTGTTTTCTATCCAATAATTATTATTATATGCATATATTAGCAATTTTGGACAGATTTGTTTTTCAGTTTACTATGGGCACGCAATTCCTCCAAAGGGGGCAGTATTCTGCCTATCCTTTTAAACAAATCAAAACATATTTTATATTTTTTTAGACACCCTTTACCTTGAAGACAGCTTTGCACACTCTTGGCATTCTCTCAACCAGCTTCATGAGATCACCTGGAATGCATTTCAATTAACAGTGCCTTGTTAAAAGTTCATTTGTGGAATTTCTTTCCTTCTAAATGCGTTTGAGCCAATCAGTTGTGTTGTGACAATGTAAGGGTGATATACAGAAGATAGCCCTATGGCAAGAACAGCTCAAATAAGCAAAGAGAAATGACAGTCCATCATTACTTAAGACATGAAGGCCAGTCAATCCTGAACATTTCTAGATTTTTGAAAGTTTCTTCAAGTAAAGTCGCAAAAACCATCAAGCGCTATGATGAAACTGGCTCTCATGAGGACCGCCACAGGAAAGGAAAACCCAGTGTTACCCCTGCAGCAAAGGATAAGTTCATTAGAGTTACCATTAGATTTGCAGCCCAAATAAATGCTACCACAGCATTCTGCAGTGATACGCCATCCCATTTGGTTTACATTTAATGGGACTATTAGTTTTTTTTTCAACAGGACAATTACCCAACACACCTACAGGTGGTTTTAAGGGCTATTTGGACAAGAAGGAGAGTGATGGAGTGCTGCATCAGAGTGGTGAGCATATGTGGGAACTCCTTCAAGAATGTTGGAAAAGCATTCCAGGTGAACCTGGTTGAGAGAATGCCAAGAGTGTGCAAAGCTGGCATCAAGGCAAAGGTGGCTACTTTGAAGAATCTCAAACATAAAATATATTTTGATTTGTTTAACACTTTTTTTGGTTACTACATGATTCCATATGTGTTATTTCATAGTTTTGGTGTCTTCACTATTATTCTGTAGAAATATAGAAAATAGTAGTAAAAAAATAAATAAAACTTGAAATAGTAGGTTTGTCCAAACGTTTGACTGATATTGTATGTGGACACGCCGCTTCAAATGAGTAGATTCAGCTATTTCAATCACACTGTTGCTGACAGGTATATAAAATCGAGCACACCGCCATGCAATCTCCATAGACAAACATTGGCAGTAGAATGGGCTAACTGAAGAGCTCAGTGACATTCAACGTGGCACCGTCATAGGATGCCACCTTTCCAACAAGTCAGTTTGTCAAATGTCTACCCTGCTAGAGCTGCCCCGGTCAACTGAAAGTGTTGTTATTGTGAAGTGGAAACATCTATGAGCAACAACGGCTCAGCCACAAAATAGTAGGCCACACAATCTCACAGAACTGGAGCGCTGAGTGTTGAAGCACATAGTGGGTAAAAATGGTCTGTTCTCGGTTGTAACACTCATTACCAAGTTCCAAACTGCCTCTGGAAGCAACGTCAGCACTATTCATCTGGAGCTTCATGAAATGGGTTTCCATGGCACACAAGCCTATGGTCACCATGTGCAATGCCAAGCGTTGGCTGGAATGGTGTAAAGCTTGCCCACATTGGACTCTGGAGCAGTGGAAACACGTTCACTGGAGTGATTGAATGGCGCCTCCCCATCTGGCAGTCCGACGGACGGTTCTGTGTTTGGAAGATGCCAGGAGAACGCTACCTGCCTGAATGCATAGTGCATGTAAAGTGTAAAGTTTGATGGAGGAGGAATAATGATCTTGGGCTGTTTTTCATGGTTCGGGCTAGGCTTCTTCCAGTGAAGGGAAATCTTAACGCTACAGCATACAATGACATTCTAGACGATACTGTGCTTCCAACTTTGTGGCAACAGTTTGGGGAAGCCCCTTTCCTGTTTCAGCATGACAACACACATGTGATATCCAAAGTGAGGTCCATACAGAAATGGTTTGTTGAGATCCATGTGGAAGAACTTGAATGGCCTGCACAGAGCCCTGACCTCAACCCCATCGAACACCTTGGGAATGAAAGGAAACGCCGACCGTAAGCCAGGCCTAATCACCCAACATCAGTGCCCGACCTCACTAATGCTCTTGAGGCTGAAGCAAGTCCCCGAAGCAATGTTCCAACCTCTAGTGGAAAGCCTTCCCAGAAGAGTGGAGGCTGTTATAGCAGCAAAAGGGGGACGAACTCCATATTAATGTCTATCATTTTGGAATGAGATGTTCTCCATAGATGTTTGAGTCCCCCATTAAATCTTTCAAGGCCAAAATGACATGTATTTTAGTATTTTGTAGCTGTAGTGGGGACCATGACATTAGTACATTCTAAAAATGATACTTTAAGGAAAATGTTTTTATATCTTTGTTTATTATTCATCTGTATGTTTAAATAACATAATACAATTTCAAAGTATGCAATAAGGTGTCTGAAATAAAATAAACGTTGCAAAAACAAATGTAGACATAAAACATTTCTATAGTTTCTAAAATATTTTTACGTTTGGGGATTGGGGATTGCGGAAGCATGGTGGCTTCAAAACTGCTCCCACTGTCAGTCATCTAGTGTATATATAAATAATTGGTTTACTACCCATGACTGTATTAGTTAGTGACAGAGACATGGTTGTTGCACTCATCCATTTTCGGTGCTAAGAGAATATGTTATCAAAAATTATTTAAATGTTTTATCACAATGCTATATGTATTTCTTAGTTTTACCCTAATGCAGGGTCCTGAAACTTTTTCACTTTTAACCAAAAACATTATCATATTTCCCAGCATGCTGTATTGCAAGTAGATTTTTTTATTGTTTATTTTAATATCTATGTTTGTGCAATTGATTGATTGATTCATCTTATAATACGCGAAGAGAAATAACACATTTTTCAGTAAAGCTTTACTTGACCTAACAATGTCATAAAATGTCATGACAGCTGACATAACTTGTCATAACCTGTCATAATATGGTCATAACACTGTCATATTTACACCTGTTGTGACATATAGAGTGCCTTCTGAAAGTATTCAGACCTCTTGACATTTTCCACATTTTGTGACGTCACAGCCTTATTCTAAAATGGAGCAGGAGTGGCTTCGGGACAAGTCTCTGAATGTCCTTGAGTGGCCCAGCCAGAGCCCAACTTGAACCCGATCGAACATCTCTGGAGAGACCTGAAAATAGCTGTGCAGCAACACTCCCCATCCAACCTGACAGGTTGAGATGATCTGCAGAAAAGAATGTGAGTAACTCCCCAAATACAGGTGTGCCCAGCTTGTAGCGTCATACCCAGGAAGATTTGATTCTGTAATCACTGCCAAAGGTGCTTCAAGAAAGTACTGAGTAACGGGGTCTGACTACTTATATAAATGTGATATTTCGTTTTTTTATTTAAAAAAAAGAAATTAGCAAACATTTCTAAAAACCAGTGCCTTCGGAAAGTATTCAGACCTCTTGAATTTTTCCACATTTTGTTACGTTACAGCCTTATTCTAAAATGTATTAAATAAACAAAAGTCCTAATTAACCTACACACAATACCCCATATTGACAAGTGAAAGCAGGTTTGTGGAAACCTTTGCTAATTTATATAACGTAGAAAACAGAAATACCTTATTTACACAAGTATTCAGACCCTTTGCTATGAGACTCGAGCTCAGAAATTGAGCTCAGGTGCATCCTGTTTCCATTAATCACCCTTGAGATGTTTCTACAACTTGATTTGAGTCCAACTGTGGTAAATTCAATTGATTGAACATAATTTGGAAAAGCACACACCGGTCTATATAAAGTCCCACAGTTGACAGTGCATGTCAGAACAAAAACCAAGCCATGAGGTCAAAGGAATTGCTGTAGAGCTCCGATACAGGATTGTGTCGAGGCACAGATCTGGGGAATTGTACCAAAAAACGTCTGAAGCATTGAAGGTCCTCAAGAACACAGTGTCCCCCATCATTCTTAAATGGAATAAGTTTGGAACCACAAAGACTCTTCCTAGAGCTGGCCGCCCATCCAAACTGAGTAATCGTGGGAGAAAGGCCTTGGTCAAGGAGGTGACCAAGAACCTGATGGTCACTCTGACAGAGCTTTAGAGTTCCTCTGTGGAAATGGGAGAACCTTCCAGAAGGACAACCATCTCTGCAGCACTCCACCAATCAGGCCTTTATGGTAGAGTGGGCAGACTGAAGCCACTCCTCAGTAAAAGGCACATGACAGCCCGTTTGAAGTTTGTCAAAAGGCACCTAAAGGACTCTCAGACCATGAGAAACAAGATTATCTGGTCTGATGAAACCAATATTGAACTCTTTGGTCTGAATGCCAAGCGTCACGTCTCGAGGAAAACTGCCCCATTTCTATGGTGAAGCATGGTGGTGGCAACATGCAGGAGTGGCTTCAGGACAAGTCTCTCTGAATGTCCTTGAGTGGTCCAGCCAGAGCCCGGACTTGAACCCGATCAAATATCTCTGGAGAGACGTGAAAATAGCTGTGCAGCAACACTCCCCATCCAATCTGAGAGCTTGAAAGGATCTGCAGAAACTCCCCAAATACAGGTATACCAAACTTGAAGCGTAATACCCTAAAAGACTCTAGGCTGAAATTGCTGCCAAAGGTGCTTCAACAAAGTAGTGAGTAAAGGGTCTGAATACTTATGTAAATGCGATATTTCAGTTTTTAATTTTTAATAAATTAGCAAACATTTCTAAATCCTGTTTTTGCTTTGTCATTATGGGGTATTGTGTGTAGATTGATGAAGGAAAAAAACGATTTAATACATTTTAGAATAAGGCTGTAACGTAACAAAATGTGGAAAAAGTCAAGGGGTATGAATACTTTCCGAAGGCACTGTATTGCGTTATTTTATGGCTGGTTATGACACCTACATAAGAGTGTTTCTTAAATCCTTTGTTGTTGTTGTTTTTTCATAATATTTTGAGTAACACTGTCGTGAAGCATTATGACCATCCTGTGTCACTGTACTTGGACTAAGAAAATACATTTTATGACACTGTCAAGAAGCATTATAACCTTTTAAATTAAGATAGGCATATCACGTACATGCCCTTATGTCAATCATCAGTCAATCATTGTCCTGCTCCTGCATTCATCACAGTCATCAGCAACAGAGCATTCGGGCAGGTGCAATGTGTAAGCAATTATAATGAGAATTTAATATGGTCAATTTTATGTAACATAAACATACTGTTGACATGTAGGCTATGATGTAATGGAATGTTTTGCCTTGTGTGGTAGGTTTTGACACTATTATGTAGGCGTCATAACCAGCCATAAAATAACACAATACATATCACAACAGGTCTAAATATATGTGTCATGACAGTGTTAGGACCATATTATAACAGGTTATGACAAGTTATGTCAGCTGTTTTGACATGGTTATGACCGTGTCACAATGAGTTATGATGCTGGGTGTCAGGTAAAGTGTTACCAATTTTTTGAAACTAATCCAACGCAGTTAGTTAGATGATTTGCACCCATTACTGAAATGTTTGTTCCAGTCTAAATGTCTTAGGTAGTCTCCTCACAATGTTCCCAACCCTGGCACTTGTTTTGAATACAGGTGGCAGGTGAATAAAAATTCAAACTGTTGGATAGGCTAACTCTCGCTGGATTCCAATAGGAATTACACATCACTTTGCAAACCGGGATAATGTGACTTGCAGGTAGGGTTACAATATCCTAGAAACGGAAGCAGGAAATCAGGCGATTTTGGGAAAGTTACAGGACGTTTGCAATCCTGCTTGCAGGCCTGAAGTATGAATTGGGGTACAATTAAGCGCTTATAACTATAGGTACAAAGGATGACCTTAAGAAGTCATTCTTATCTACAATGACGGCCTACACTGGACAAACCCGGACGACGCTGGGCCAATTGTTCGCCGCCCGATGGGACTTCCAATTACGTCCGGTTGTGATACATCTTGGAATCGAACCAGGGTGTCTGTAGTGACGCCTCAAGCACTGAGATGCAGTATCTTAGACCGCTGCACCACTCTTGGAGCCCACTACAGGTTACCACAACAGTGACAAGTGTTTTTACACCCCTTTAGGAACAAATCTAAACCTTTTTTTCTGAGAGTCTAATATAATGGTCTAAAACTCATGGTTTACAGCCCACATTAGGCCTGCAAGTCACATCATGCTGGCTTGCAAGGTGATGTATAATTCCTGTTTAAAATCCAGCCAGTGTGGGGATATCACCCACAACTGTATTCAGAATTACTGCTAAGGTTGGTAAGTCTAAGCTATGAGACCACCTAAAAGCATCTAAACTGGAACAACCATTTTAGTAACGGGTGCAATAAGTCCATGTAACATTCAGATTCAGAAAACTTTAATGTCCTCAGAGAGACAATTCATCTTGCAGCAGTCATAAAACATATCACGTCTAAAAATATAAAATAAATAGCAAAGGATATTAACAAGCAAATAGGCAGGAATAGTGCAGTTTCATAGTGCATGTGCTAAGTGCAATTAGTCCAACATTTTTGTTAAATTGCATAATTCCATTCGGAATAAAAGAGTACTTGGCCCTATTTTTTTAACCAGAGGGAAGAAGCTGTTATTCAGGGTGGAGTGGATGGGAAGAGTCAACCGCTATTTTATTTGCCTTATGGAGGGCCCTGCCCAAGTCGAGAGATGACAGATGTTTTCCGCAAGTCCTAACTATCTTGCCCAACCAATTTTTCTGTGCGACCTTGATATTCCCAAACCAGCAGGTCAAGCAGTAGGACAGAATGCTCTCAATGAATGATTTATAAAAGACAACCATGATGGTCAGATCAGTTTCTGTAGGAAATACAGTCTCTGTTGGCCTTTCTTAAAAATAGCGTCAGTACACTGATCCCAGGACAGCTTGTTGTCAATGACTAGCCCAAGTTATTTGTACTCCTCCGCTATTTCAATGGGCTCACTTTTGTTTGTTTTTTTCACCTTTATTTAACCAGGTATGCCAGTTGAGAACAAGTTCTCATTTACAATTGCGACCTGGCCAAGATAAAGCAAAGCAGTTCGACACATACAACGACACAGAGTTACACATGGAGTAAAACAAACATACAGTCAATAATACAGTATAAACAAGTCTATATACGATGTGAGAAAATGAGGTGAGAAAAGGGAGGTAAAGGCAAAAAAAAGGCCATGGTGGAAAAGTAAATACAATATAGCAAGTAAAACACTGGAATGGTAGATTTGCAGTGGAAGAATCTGCAAAGGAGAAATAGAAATAATGAGGTGCAAAGGAGCAAAATAAATAAATACAGGAGGGGAAGAGGTAGTTGTTTGGGCTAAATTATAGATGGGCTATGCACAGGTACAGTAATATGTGAGCTGCTCTGACAGCTGGTGCTTAAAGCTAGTGAGGGAGATAAGTGTTTCCAGTTTCAGAGATTTTTGTAGTTCGTTCCAGTCATTGGCAGCAGAGAACTGGAAGGAGAATTGGTTTTGGGGGTGACTAGAGAGATATACCTGCTGCCAATCACTTTTATCAGTGATGGTGTGTGCATGGTAGTGTTCCTCTGAATGATAATCACCAGGTCCTTCGTTTTTGATGTATTTAATTTTAGATGGGATAACTCACACCAGACAGTAAAATCATTCAGAGCCGGTCCATGCTCTGTTTCACCTCCTTCGAGGAGACTGACCAAAGCAATATTGTCAGCATATTTGATCAGGTGGTGCCATGGGAACCGGCTCCGGCAGCTGTCTGTATACTGTATGCATAGTACTGGTGAAAGAACACTGCCCTGGGGGGTTCCAACTAAAGTAGTGCACACCTCAAGAGAGTGTGTTGCCAACTCGTACCTGCTGAGACCTATCAGTTAGGAAGTTGGTGATCCATGTGATAAGCATAGCATCAAGTCTAAAGTCTCCTCTCAGTCTGTCCGCGAGGACCAACGGATTGATTGTGTTAAATGCCGAGGAGAAATCTGCGAACATGATACGAGCGAGAGGATGGCATCATCTGTCCCCCAGGGTTGTGTTCTCGGAGGACGCATGGCTCTCGAACTTTCGCCTCTCCCGAATCTGTAGGGGAGTTGCAGCGATGAGACAAGACTGTACTACCTATTGGATACCACGCAAAAGTTCAATTTTGAGAAGCATAATATTAATTAATTAATCATATTGATGTACATGCACAAACATACGCTTCTCAAAATCAACCTGCAATAGAGCATGTTGGGAAATATAATAATGTGGTGGGGTTGGGGTGTGGTTTTGGTTCTAAGTGATGTGTATGAGTTTGAGGCCACTGCATTAGGTTAAAGACTAGGCCATCAAATCAAAAAAGGCCTTATGAAACAGGTAGGGTATTGTGTTAAAAGTCCCAAACAGTCAAATCAACTTTGTCATGAAATTTGTCATGAAATTGGATGATATTTGGAAGAAACCAGGACTACCAAAGTGTGAAAAATGGCTGTTGCTTCTACATTGATGGAGATTGAGCGCATTTGAGTAGTCTAAACTAGCTAGCTGCATTTGCTAGCTAAGTAAGTGAAAGTGAAAAGGGGGTGAGAACCATGAGCCTCCTAGGTTTTGTAGAGAAGTCAATGTACCCAGAGGAGGACGGAAACTAGCTGTCCTGCTGAAAGTTGAATTTGTCACCCAGTGTCTGTTGGAAAGCAGACTGAACCCAGTTTTTCTCTAGGATTTTGCCTATGTTTATACTTTGCCTATGTTTAGGCTCGATTCTGTTTGTAACTCTTTTAAAGTCACCATTGGCATCATAGTGAAATCCCTGAGTGGTTTCCTTCCTCTCCGGCCACTGAGTTAGGAAGGACTCCTTTATCTTTGTAGTTACTGGGTGTTATTAATAACTTCACCATACTCAAAGGGGTATTCAATGTCTGTTATTTTCACCCATCTACCAATTGGTTCCCTTCTTCGCAAGACATTGGAAAACCTCCCTGGTCTTTGTGGTTGAATCTGTGTTTGAAATTTACTGCTCGACTGAGGGACCATACAGATAATTGTATGTGTAGGGTACAGAGATGAGGTAGTCATTCAAAAATCATGTTAAACACTATTATTGCACATAGAATGAGTCCTGCAAGTTTCTAATGTATGTGATTTGTTAAGCACACAAAGCTGGCAAGCGACATTTGCTGCAACATTGAAAATAGGCAGTTCATGTGTCTAGTTAATCTAGATTTTTTTCTCCGGCTTCGAAACACGGATAGCTGTCTTCCGATATCAGATCGTATTACCTGTTGGCAACCAGCTTCTTTGGCCATATTTCTCATTTGCAGAACTTTCAATTCCCCATAACTATCATAATCTATCATCCCAATGCTTTTCAACAACTTTGGGCAACTTTCTAGTGAACACATTGGCTTGCTTTAAATGTACACTGCTCTGGTCAACAGAAGAGTTCTGGGATGGGTTACTGAAGAGTACTTTGTGACTTCTGATGTACGAAGGTCTTTATAAATACATTTGATTGATTCATTAAGTGAGTTGACATTTTTCAATGCTACGAATCCTGACTAATACAATACAACCCAATGAAATAAGCCACAGTGGTTATCCTGCCCAAAGTTCCATCTCCATTCTGTAGAAACGCGGGTGCATGCAATTTGGTTTCAAAGCACTTTTATTTAGTGGAAACTGTGCAGACTGGCAGTGCATCTCAATTGGCACGTTCACAGCTTCTTATCGCCTGTTTAAAACACATCCATAATACTTAATGGAACATTTAAAGTGCCATTGTCATAACCACAGTTAATGAACTGCCTATTTGCAATGTTGCAGTGAATGTCGCTTGCCATCTTTTGAACTAAATCGTTATGTTTCTGGGTATACATGGGTGCAATTTCTTGGACAGAGCTTAAATTAAATCAGGACTAGGCCTAATTCTAATAAATTCAGAATAAATAAAATAATTCTGAGACATTGACTACAGAGTACTAATTTCTGGGCTATGTAGTCCTTGACTAATTGGATTAAGGGCTCTATTCAATCAGACAAGCTTTAGCCAACATCCGCATAGTGGTTGTTTTGGCAGTGTCGGAGGTGGGACTGCGTTACAGCTGTCAAATCCACAAGCGGCTCCGGGCATTATACCTAAAGCGGACATTGCCATTGGCTGCACGGAATCACATTTAGATACATCCCATGCAGCTTTGTTGAGAAGTTCAAACACTGGAATGTGAGATGTCATCTCCATTTCGATTAGGCTGATAAAATTGTTCTATTTGAGCATCATTATTTCTATATAGCCTACACTTTCTCGCAGGGGTGTCATGTACCCCAAACATCTGAGGGGGCACAAAGTACATGAGGATGGCTGGGGGTGGTCCAGAGGGGTGCTAGGCCTCCCGTTTTGGATGATTTTGCATTTTTCAAAGACCTGAAACAACTTTTTCCTGCAATCTAGAGCTATATTCATTATGCTGAATTCTATGCCAGAAATATGTCAATTTCTCTGCATATCTAAGCATACTTCATGAGCTGTCTGTATCTGTTTGACTTGTGATTTTTATTATTTTTTAAACCATCAGCATCGCTGCTAAAAAAACTGGGTAAAAGATTGAAAGGAATGTGTCTTATTCAGTACATTTAGTTATTGCTTGCTTTTCTAAAGTCTACCAACCTTGCCAGCAGGAATGCCAACTAAAATAAAAGCCACTTTAATAAAAATATACATATAATCACTTTTAAACAGGATAAATCTGAGGGGGCATGTGCCCCTGTGCCCCCGATGGAGCACTGGGCACGTGAGTGGGACGGGTGTGGCTTCGTGACAATGATCAAGAGCAGCTTCTCACTGATTTGATAGCTCCAATGCAGTTACACCTCCGACACCGCCAAAAGATCAGGGTCATGTTCAGTTGCCAAACATTCTCGAAATTTGCACAAATAAATGCCATGAATAGAGCTGACGTGATTCCTTATTTTACATGTCAGAGATGCATGTTTGTACTACATAGCCTATTTCTATCTGAACGTTCCAAAACTTTGCTTTGTGCTGAACGAGCGGCAGCTATGCGGGTGTCAGCTATCGTCGGTTAACGCTTGATAGAATATTTAGTCAGGGGCGGAGCCAGAGGGGTGTCCGGGGTGGCACTGGACACCCCTGACATCTGATTGGCCACCCCGGACACCCCTCTGGCTCCGCCCCTGACTAAATATTCTATCAAGCGTTAACCGACGATAGCTGACACCCGCATAGCTGCCACCCCAACATTTAATTCGCTACTGCCAGTTTGATGCTGATTGACATCTCATTTTCACCTCTTGTTGAAAGAAGCATTTATTTAGACGTTTTCAAATCGAGGTCGAGGAGGAGAGAATATTAATGTTGGTTGAGAGGTACAAAATAATAATAAGAAGAAGAACATACAGAAGAAGAAGAGAGAATATTTCCACAGCTCCACAAGCTCTTTTCGCGATTGGCGAAAGCATCATATTTGAAGGAAGTTTTAAGGTTTAGCATTGGGTTTAGGTTTTCTGAACAACTTTTTTGAGAGTTGAGTAAGTTAATGTTAGACCTTTGGCTCCATTAATTAACAGACAGTTAATCAGATAAGAGAGATCGTTTCCCAATTTAGCCTAACATTATGTTTACGTCTGTGCTAGTAACGTTAATACACACATATACAGTGCATGGTTGTAAGTTAGAGTATACGAATGTTTAGCTAATGTGGGGTAACTAGTAGGCCACAGCTGTCAGTGTTCAGCAAGTTAACATTCAGCAATTTGAAATTCATTAACTCCGATAGACTTTTCTACTTGAACTCAAAACGAACAATTGTTATCCTCAATCTGTTAACCCTACTCAAAAGATTACCACAATTTGCAGATAGCCTGTTTGCTATCGTAAAGGTGTAAGGAATTATAGCTAGCTAAGTTACTTACTGCAGAGTAGGGCTAGCCATGATCTAACTAGTAACTTTGGTTGGTAGTTGATTTTAAGGTACAGTTATGATAATGGAGATTTGTAATTAAGATTGAGATTGGACTAACATGTGGTTAATTGTAATGCTTCGATGTAACCATAGACTGTCTTGTTTTTGCATAGGGTCAATTAAACATGAAAAGAAAGGGAGAGATATCAGACTTCTTTTTAAAGAAGTGCAAACAGGCAGATCAGGTGCAAACAGACCCCAAGCCTTGCATCACCACCGGACCCCAGAGCAGCTCCCTACCTGAGGCTAGTCAGTCAGTGTGGTCAGACTTCACAAGGACCCAGTCTACCACCACCAGGTCAGAGCATCTACCAGGCAGTCAGTCACATGCCCAGTTCAGAATTTAAGTTTAGCTTCAGCTTGTAATAGATGATTTTGTCAAATTAAGACTCACTTTAAAAAGTTGGTTGTTGATTCATGTGTGTTCTTGTTTTGATGGCTGTGGAATTTTTATTTTGTTTATATACTAATGGTTCTTGTGTGATTTTAACATAGTAGATGTATCAGGGGATGACACTGAGACCTCTGCCAGGAGGTGTCATCGAGCCCCTCCCAACTGCATCAAGCACCAGGTATGCTGTTCCAGAAGGACCCAATGGTAGGCCAGGCCTATACTTTACTACACCCAATGGTAGGCCAGGCCTATACTTTACTACACATTTTACTTAGCAGCTGTTCGTATCTAATCTTGTGGAACCCCTAATTATACATTTCCATAGAGATATGACACATTATTTAACGTGTATTTCAGACATTTCAAGATCACAGAGAAGGAGGGTCCCGTACAGCCGTGTTTGAAAACACTTCCCAGAACTCAGCATGGTACTAGGAAAAGGGCTTTCAACAGCTCCTGGTATAAGGACAATTCATGGCTTTCCCATTCTGTAACTCAAGATTTGACTTATTGTTTCGTCTGTAGGCATTTTCCCCTGCCCAATTCACCTGAATCTGCCTTTTTGTAACTGGAAAAAGACGCCGTTTAAAGATTCTGGGTTTAAGCTCCACTCGGACGCAGAGCATCATATCAATGCTATGTATGCTTGGAATCAGCATGTAAGGGCTATTGACAGCAACTCATCAATGTTAGATGTCATAAATGAGGGCCGGAAAAAGAAAGTGGAGGAAAACTGTACTTACATTAAAACAATTGCAGATGTGCTCCTATTAACTGCCACTCGAAATATAGCGCAGAGAGGTCACCGAGAGTCTGATGACTCTCACAACAAGGGTACGTTTTTGACAATCTTAGAAGAAATAGCAAATCATGACCCTCGTAGAGAAAAGGATAGATGCATGTGGCAATGCTAAGTACACAAGCCACCAAATCCAGAAGGAAGTTCTTGAGGGCTGAGCTGAGATGGTGCAAAGTCAAATAATAAGAGAAGTAAAAGAAAGTGACGTTTTTGGTGTAGTTGCAGATGAAACCAAAGATTTAAAGAAAAAATAACAAATGTCTTTAGTTGTGAGGTACTGTTACAACGGGGCCATCCACGAAAGCTTTTTTCACTCTCAGTCAGCTGAAAGCTTAGATGCAGGAGGTCTCACAAAAATGGTAATTGATTGCCTTGAAAAACATGGTCTGGACTACAGAAATAATCTTGTGGTGCATCCGTCATGAGCGGAAAGCATTCTGGTGTGTCTGCACGGATTAAAAACAGTGCAAGACTTTCATTTTATGTGCACTGTAATAATGAACATTGTTTGAATTTGGTTCTTGTCGATGCTGTAAAATCAGTGCCTGAGGCAGTTAACTTTTTTTGCTCTCCTGCAGAAGCTTCATAACTTTGTATCTGGCTCGTACGTTAATCTCAAGTGGCTTGCAGTTCAGAAAGAGCTGTATCTACAGCAGCAGCCCAGGGAATGACAGAGACTTACGTAAGGTGGGCATGCAGATACATGGCATGCCGTGATCTGAGGGACAGGCTTCCAGCAGTTCTGAGAGTGCTACAGAAAATCACACTTGAAAATAGTGGTGATAGATCAGTGGAGGCAAGGTGCCTTCTTTCTCAGATACATTTTTAATTTCATAGAGCTTTTCGTTACCTTTTGTAAAGTGCTTGGTGATGCCAAATGTCTTTCTGACTTGCTCCAATCAAGCTCTCTTGATCTAGCAAGGGCTGTGGATCTAGTAGGTGCCCTTACAGACACACTACAGGACTACAGAAGTGAGGGTTACTATGGAGAACTATGGAAAGAGGTTGAAGAGATTGCAGAGTTCTGCAAAATAAGTGTACAAACAGTGTGTAAAAGACAGCCTAAAACAAGCTTAAGATTTCACGACTCATTGATGATGAGCACTGTAGGACAGAAAAATAGTGACCAAAGTGATGGTGAGAGCTTCCAAAGAGCTCTCTTTTATCAGGTGCTTGACAGTCTCACAGCTGAGCTGCAGAAGTGTTTTTCAAAGAAGAATTGCGAGATAATGCAAGGGGTCCTGTCTCTCAACCCAAAGAGGACAACATTCTTGAATGAGAAGCCTCTGTTTGCCTTTGCTCAGACCTTTAAGTCAGATTTAGAGGACCTCAAACATGAGGTTCATCAAACCAAGCAGCTTCTTGATAGGAGAGTGGGAAGTGGAAGGAACAGACCGTATACTCTCCTTGACGTTGTTGTGTTTCTAGAACCTTGTAAAGAGTTCTTCCATGAGCTATTTCGACTTTGTAAGGTTTCTGTTGTTACACCAGTCAGCAGTGCTTCTTGCGAGAGAAGCTTCTCAGCTTTAAAACTGATTAAAACCCACCTTAGGACAACAATGGTTGATGACATGTTAAGTCACCTCGGAATTCTCAGTGTTGAGTCAAGGCTGGCACACTCCCTCAACATGAATGAGTTTTTGAAACATTTTGCCAGTTCTCACCAGAACCGCATAATTATGCTGTTTTAAATCGACCTAGGATAATTTGGCACTTAGGCACTCCCTCTGGTCATGATTAAAACCTGCACTGTGTACTAACTGGTACACTGACATTCTAAAAATATAAATCAAAAACGTGTCATGTCACACAGATTTAATTTGGTCTTGATTAGGCCAATTCCAAAACATAATATATATGAGCGTAAATATAATTCTGTTCGTTTGTAATATTGATGGGCACCCCAAAAATATTTTGGATGCCCAACACCAGATTATATATTCAAGAATACAGAGTGACCCGTGTGTGTGTGTGTGTGTGTGTGTGTGTGTGTGTGTGTGTGTGTGTGTGTGTGTGTGTGTGTGAGAGAGCTGCAGTTCCGAGGTAGACACTGACTATTCATAGTATGTTAAAGAATTCTAGTGAACCCTTTTGGACCACACTATCTGTCACATTGAAGAACTCCGGGTTAAGTGAATTATCACTTCTACCTCTAATCAGCAATCATAGGATTAATTCATGCTCCTCAGATGCCAGGTTAGGGTTACACACAAATGTTCTGTCATGGTCTATGGACCCCCTGAAGTAGCCTTGACCACCCCCTGGCTACCCCATGTAGAAAACTCTAGTTCTGCCACTGTATACAGTGCCTTCGGAAAGTATTCAGACCTCTTGACTTCTTCCACATTTTGTTACGTTACAACCTTATTCTAAAATTGATCAAATAGTTTTTCGCCCCTCATCAATCTACACAAAATACCCCATCAAGACAAAGCAAAAACAAGTTCTTATAAATGTTTGATAATTTATAAAAATGTATGAAATTAAAACTGAAATATCACATTTCCATTAGTATTCAGACACTTTACTCAGTACTTTGTTGAAGCACCTTTGGCAGTGATTACAGCCTAGAGTCTTGGGTATGATGCTACAAGCTTGGCACAACTGTATTTGGGGAGTTTCTCCCATTCTTCTCTGCTGATCCTCTCAAGCTCTGTCAGGTTGGATGAGGAGCGTTGCTGCACAGCTATATTCAATTCTCTCCAGAGATGTTCGATCGGGTTCAAGCAGGTTTTCATCAAGGATCTCTCTGTACTTTGCTCTGTTCATCTTTGCCTCCATCCTGACTAGTCTCCCAGTCCCTGCCGCTGAACAACATCCCCACAGCATGATGCAGCCACCACCATACTTCACCGTAGGGATGGTGCCAGGTTTCCTCCAGACGTGACGCTTGGCATTCAGGCCAAAGAGTTCAATCTTGGTTTCATCATGTTTAGGTGCCTTTTGGCAAACTCCACGTGGGCTGTCATGTGCCTTTTACTGAGGAGTGGCTTCCGTCTGGCCACTCTACCATAAAGGCCTGATTGGTGGAGTGCTGCATAGATGGTTTTCCTTCTGGAAGGTTCTCCCATCTCCACAGATGAACTTTAGAGCACTGTCAGAGTGTCCATCGGGTTCTTGGTCGGGAGGGAGTCAGGGAGTCTGGAAGGGCATCAATGAATCTTTGGGTCGTCCAACAATTTATAGCGCGGCTTTTGATCATCTTTGGTTGGAATCTAAGCAAATCATTTATTTTGCGATTGCAAATGTAATAAGATGGTGGTCCCATAGTCCAGGATTATAAGGAGAAACATTAACTGTAGATCGACAATATCTATTCCACGGGACAAAACTACACTGAACATATAAACTCAACATGTAAAGTGTTCGTCCCATGTTTCATGAGCTGAAATAAAAAATCTGAAAAAAATATTCCATATGCACAAAAATGGAGATGCAAAAGTCCATACGGCTAGCACCGCAGCGTTGTGCCGTGTGACATGCACTGCAGAACAAAGAGGAGGAATGTTAGTTTGGTCAGGTTAGTTTGGTCAAGTAGGGTGGCAGTGGTGATTAAGGAGAGTGAGGACAAGTGTGGAGTCTGATCAGCAATGAGTTACAGCTGATGCTTGGGCAAAGAAACGCTGGTTTGTATACCCTAGCCGGCAAGGTGAAAAGGCACTTAACCCTAATTTCCTCCAGGGATTTAACAAGTGACATCAATAAGGGGTCATAGCTTTCACCTGGATTCACCTGGTCAGTCTATGTCACGGAAAGAGCAGGTGTCCTTAATGTTTTGTGCACTCAGTGTATAGCTGTGCTACCTTACATGGGCCTCACGAGCCTGACAATGGCTTATCCCGCTGTCTGCTGGAGAATGGGATGAGAGAACTTTTCACATACACAAGCCCCTCCCACACTGTCACTCAGGTATAAGTCCCTCCCATCCCCCCTATAAAGCCTCTCATTTGGCTGTGTACACTCAGACTAATAGGTAACTCTATAGCCTTGAAAAAGACACCTCGCCAACTGGATAGATTGAATGTATGCAACTGGGAGCCATTGGGATACATACTACTCTTTTTCCTCACAACCTGCCGGTGAAGTAAAATTGTTTTGAGACTGAGGTAAGTCACCTCTGTCATTTGAACTTGTGAATGTATCTTTTGTTTCTGACTTGTATTAGGTAAAACATATATTTTATGTTGTTGCTGAAGTCACGGCAGGAATGTATAGACAGGGGTGCTGTCTTTGTTGTCCAAGATAAGCAGTTTTGTGTGTGTGTACAGAGGTGCAGCTTTCTTACTATATTGTTCTTACTGAAGGAAATAACCCAGTCTCATCCATTTAGAATGTGTGGTATTCCTGAACACAGAGGAATTCTAGCCAATACAGTTTTTGTCCAGCTATTACATTAGGCAAAATGTAACCCTGCAATAAAGTAATGACCAGGGGCTGGAGGGAACCTGCCTTTTGGACCCTCTTATGTAAGCATGGTATAATCCAGGTATACTTTTGGAGCCAGGAGATTGTCTCAACTACTTGTGGGGAAAGGTGAGAATTGTACTGTTCTGGAAATCATGCTAATTCATTCTATTGTTATTCACAGGTTCTAGTCAATATGAAAGTGGCTCTTCAAACCACCATCTGCTTGTGTGTTCTAGCCACAATTTTACCTCTGGTGAAAGGCACCAAAGTTGGCCTCAACTTCAACTTGAAAAAGAGGTAAGCTGATTGACGAAAGACGAACAGTGGCCACCATCTAATTCAATAGAGTGTACAGGATTATTGGATAGAGTGTGTGCTCTGTCTTTGATATGTCTCGGGAGAACTGGGTTAGTTCTGCATTAACCATGCCTTCTCGTTTGGTAGATTTAGAGGCTGGCTACCGAGTCGCTTGAGAGCAGTTCTCCACAGCAGCTCTGCCTTAGACTCAGGGATCCTCAGTGGACCAGGGCAGAGAGAGGAGACAGACTCCTCTGTATTTAATTCCAGGTAATCACATTATATTTAAATAATGGTCACTGTTGCTTGTTTTGGTTTTACTGCTATAAATGTCACTTTCAACTTTTTTTTGGTCAAGCCCATTTACATTTCAGTCATCTTTAGAAATCTTTGTAAATCTCTGATTTCTTGTCTCATCTCCTTTGATCTCTTTCAGGTCCAGAAGATCCATTGTGACCTCAGTGAAAAGACCTGGCTGTTCTCTGGGAACATGCACCCTGCAAAACCTGGTCCATCGGCTGCACATCCTCAACAACAGGTTAAAGGTCAACAGAGCCCCGGAGGATAAGATCAGCTCGCAGGGTTACGGTCGTCGCCGCCGCAGGTCTCCCACAGCTCTATGCTTTGCTAAGTCTCCAAGCAGGGAGATAGAGATTGGGCTGGAGCAGCGAGAGCCGCTAAGGAATCCATCTACCGGCCACCCTGTTCAGACAAACTTGAGTCAGGCAGAGAAGAGGAGTGTCAATCTAGTGAATGCCAGGTGTTTTTTTGGCTGGCTGAGATACTGCTGAGGTCCTATTCCTGACCATTTCCTTCCTGTGTGGGGGAAAGGATGGACATAGTCAATGGAGTAGGAAATGAATTTCATGCCACTGTGGATGAAAGAAAGCAGTGAAAGAGGGAAGCGATAAGAAGTGTCTGGATTTTTTCAGTCCAACATTTCTAGTGTTAATTCAGGCCATAAATTAACACTCATTGGTGTAAAACACCAAGTGTTGGTTTTAATAGCCAGAGTTAAACCAAAACCACGCCCATTATTATCATATTTCCTAGCATGCTCTATTGCAGGTTCATTTGTAATTGTTTCACTAGCTATGTTATTGCATGTACATTAATTAATCTTATGCTTCTCAAATATAAATAACATTTTTTCTAATCCATTCTGTTACTTGACCTTATTGCACCTGTTACTGAAATGGTTGTTCCTTGTTTCATATGTTTATCTTCCCAACCCAGCTGTCATTTTTAAGGTTGCAGGTGAATAAAAATTCCAAATGCTGGATATTCTCACTAGCTGGATTCCAATTGGAATTACATAGAACCCAAACTGGCTGCGCGCGTGCGCCATCGTGCATAAATGTATTTTGTCCCCCCACACCAAACGCGATCACGACATGCAGGTTAAAATATCAAAACAAACTCTGAACCAATTATATTCATTTGGGGACAGGTCGAAAAGCATTAAACATTTATGGCAAGCTAGCTAGCTTGCACTTGCTAGCTAATTTGTACTTTTTGGCTAGCTTGCTGTTGCTAGCTAATTTGTCCTGGGATATAAACATTGAGTTATTTTACCTGAAATGCACAAGGTCCTCTACTCCGCCAATTAATCCACATAAACGGTCAACCGACTCGTTCCTAGTCATTTCTCCTCCTTCCAGGCTTTTTCTTCTCTTGACTTTATTTTGCGATTGGCAACTTTCATAAATTATGTGCATTACCGCCACCGACTTTGTTTGTCTTTCAGTCACCCACGTGGGTATAACCAATGAGGAGATGGCACATGGGTACCTGCTTCTATAAACCAATGAAGAGATGGGAGAGGTAGGACTTGCAGCCCAATCTGCAACAGAAATAGAACCGACTTCTATTTTAGCCCTTGGCAACGCAGACGCTAGTTGGCACGCGCGAGCAGTGTGGGTGCAATAATTGAAAAACAGATTTCTAAATGTATTTTGCAGCGCACGCGACGCGAGCGGTGTAGTCAGCCTGTTCATGTCAACTACTGTAAAAGAGTGGCCTCTCCTACCCTGGGATTTGGGCTGGGACTGGAGCCTAACAGGAAAAGAGGACCTATATAAATGCTATTGACTTACAAATTCAACATATACCACCAATATCAGTTCAAAACTAAATCAATGGTGGTGAGAGAAGCGTTGTACCAGAAATTCTGTATTTGGGACTACAAAGATCTACAATGTTTGATTATCAAGGCCTTGGATTCTGTATTTTCTGCTCATTGATACTGTACTTGAACTTGAGTTTGTGTACATATCGAGAGAAGTGCAATTTAAATACGAGTACATAGTGCATTCGGAAAGTATTCAGACCCCTTAACTTTTTCCAAAATGTTTTAAGTTACAGCCTTATTCTAAAATTGTTTCCCCACAATCAATCTACACACTAAAAACAGGTTTTTAGAAATCTTTGTAAATATATTAAAAATTAAAAATGGAAATATGACATTTACATAATTATTCTAACCCTTTACTTTGTTGAAGCACCTTTGGCAGCAATTACAGCCTTGTCTTCTTGTGTATGATGCTACAAGGTTGGCACAGCTATTTTCAGGTCTCTCCAGAGATGTTCGATTGGATTCAAGTCTGGGCTCTGGCTGGGCCACTCAAGGACTTTCAGAGTATTGTCCCGAAGCCATTCCTGAATTGTCTTGGCTTGTGCTTAGGGTCATTGTCTCCAGTCTGAGGTCCTCAGCACTCGAGAGCAGGTTTTCATCAAGGATCTCTGTACTTTGCTCCGTTCATCTTTCCCTCAATCCTGACTAATCTCCCAGTCCCTGCCGCTGAAAAACATCCCCACAGCATGATGTTGCTGCCACCACCATGATTCACCGTAGGGATGGTGCCATGTTTCCTTCAGATAGGACGCTTGGCATACAGGTTAAGAGATCAATCTTGGTTTCATCAGGCCAGATAATCTTGTTGCTCATGGTCTGAGTCCTTTAGGTGCGTTTTGGCAAACTCCAAGCGGGCTGTCATGTGCCTTTTACTAAGGAGTGGCTTCCATCTAGCCACTCTAACTGAGTGCTGCAGAGATGGTTGTCCTTCTGGAAGGTTCTCCTATCTCCACAGAGGAACTCTGGAGCTCTGTTAGAGTGACCATCAGGTTCTTGGTCACCTCCCTGACCAATGCCCTTCTTCCCCGATTGCTCAATTTGGCTGGGCGGCCAGCTCTAGGAAGAGTCTTATTGGATACACAGAATTGTTTTGGTACCCTTATCCACAGGTGGACTCCAGCCACTCAAGTTGTAGAAACATCTCAAGGATGATCAATGGAAACAGGATGCACCTGAGCTCAATTTCGAGTCTCATAGCAAAGGGTCTGAATACTTATGTCAATATGGCATTTCTGTCAGGTTTTTTTCAAACCTGTTTTCACTTTGTCATTATGGGGTATCATGTGTCGAATGATGAGGAGGAAAAATTATTTCGTACATTTTAGAATAAGGCTATAACGTAAGAAAATGTGGAAAAGGTCAAGGGATCTGAATATTTTCGGAATGCACTGTACATTACATATCTCATATGGAATTATTTTGAGGCCTAGTTTTACCCTAGTACAGTGGCCTGACACTCCTTGTTTACAGGCTAAGTCAGGCCGCTAAACAACATTATTTTGGCTTGCAAAGTGATGTGCAATTTCAATCAGAATCCAGCTAGAGTTAAGCCATCCCAAACGATTTACCTGCAACCTGAATTTAGAATTACTATCAGAATTAAAAACATTGAGAAAGGAAACTACCTAACTGGAACAACCGTTTCAGTAACAGGTGTAATAAATCTAATTAACTGATTGTATTCGTTTCAGAAAAATGTATGTTATTTATCTGTGTATAGCATATGATTTATCATTAAACCATGTACATGCAAAAAACGAAAATTAAATATATCCTAAAAAATATAGCTACCTGCATGCTGGGAAATATGATAATGATGGGTGTGGTTTTGATGGGAACATTTTACTCCCCACAGAGTAAAACTGACAAAATCGCACTCTAACATTCAACTCTGTTTATTAACACCAACAGTGGGGTTCTTTTACACCAATGAAAAGTTAATTTAACACTTACAGAGATAATTTAACACCTGAATTAACACTAGAAATGTTACACTGAAAAATCAACACTAGGTAACCCTGGCCAATTTTCTGTGTATGATATGAAATAGAGTATAACGGCTTTGTAACGTGTATGATTAGCAATTGTGCAGTGTAGTACTGCAGTTTAATGTGTCAATAGCTACTTGGTCATGTGTCATATTTATGTGAAGCTAAGCAACATGGTCAAACATTAAAATATCCATACACCTAAAGTTATATACATTTTTTCCCTTCGCTTCAGCGGTTTCATTCAGTGGCGTTATGAATATTTTAAGTCATGGTAAACAGACTGTGATGATCCTGCTCTTTGGAAAGTGGTGACATTTGTTTGGCTGACCAAATCTAAACATGGTTACTGAAAACGCAAGTGGAGAGAAGGGGTCCATTAGGCTGCGTTTACACAGGCAGCTTGCAAGGGAGATTTTGAGAAGTGTTCTACTGCCATCTATCTTCCTCTGTGACTACTTACAGTAATGTAATTGCGCTTCTTCAGCCATCCTCATGTTCCTGTGTGTTTTGTGAAAAAAACCTTGACCCCCATCAATCCTCCATCCATCTTTGCTTTTTAAAAAACAACAAGCTCTTGGAGACAATCACAACAAGTTCTTGGAGATGGCATGTATTTACTTAATCTGCATTGATTGATTATTAATATGGTTTAAAGGTCCCACACAGTCATCCTGATTTCTATGTAAAATAGCCTTTTGAGTGACCAAAACATCCCCCGTAACATTTTTCCCAATACAAATTCTACGAATTTGAGAAAATGTACATTTTCTCTCATGTCTAACTATCAGGAAGCCTGAAAAGACAGGCTGAGTGGGAGGGGAGCTAATAGCTGAGTGGGCAGGGAGCTCACCTTGACTGACAGTTCTTTGAAACACCTATGTCAACAAGTCACATGGACACATTGAGGTCATCTCAAGCGCATTGAAATTAGAATGCAAAATCCATATCACATCATGGTTTCAGAAATTATTTGTGTTGGTTTATGCAACTGTTTGGTTATTATAAAATAATCAATATAGACAAAATGTTGGCTGTTTAACGTAGCTAGCTTGCCCAAATGGAAATGTCAGCCATGTTTAATCTGGGACTTTTTCAGTAAGAATTGGACAGGATGAGGTCTGTGTACTGTATAGACTGCCAGACAATATTCATAAACAATGACTATCAATGATATCAAGAACTTTTATACTTCTTCCATTTGGCATCTCTTCATGTATTGACATAACTGTATCTGAGTTTTGAGTGACTCTTCCCCCTCTTTTGTTCCACGCTGGCTGAAGACCTAGCTAACCAGTAAGTCACCAGACAAAGGGGAGACCTATAAGTATCCTTGCCTTAAATTACAGAAAAATCTGTAATTCTAATTGCTGATATTCTGAAGTACATTTTTGGAACCAGTAGACTAGCTACCTAGCTATGTAAACAGGGCCCCTCTGTGAACACAGTGTGGCAGGTAGCCTCGTGGTTCAAGCGTTGAGCCAGTAACTGAAAAGTTGCTGGATGGAATCCCCGAGCTGACAAGGTCAAAATCTGTCATCTTCCCCTGAGCAAGGCAGTTAACCCACTGTTCCCCGGGTGCTGAAGACATGGATGTAGCAGCCCCCCCCACCTCTTTGATTCAGAGGGGTTGGGTTAAATGCGGAAGACACATTTCAGTTGTACAACTGACTAGGTTTTACCCTACAACACACCTTCTGGATACAAGATGGTACTTATTTAAATTATGTATGAGAATAAGACGTTACCATTTGTGAACTCAAATGAGAGGCTTTATGTGATGTTACATAAAGCCCCTATAATCCCGCCTCCTGAATTCAAGTTTTTAACAGGGGGAGGGGACCACTAACTTTATAATCAAACTTTATCAATGTACCAGCAATAGTCGTTTTTCATACTTTGGTCATCCTACTTTGATCTGGTTTCATCCAAATATTATCCAATTTAAAGAAAAACATGATTTTGACTATGCAGGACTTTTACCAGTTTATTGGAATTTGGCTAAGTAGAACATTTTTTACTTTAAATCTTATTTTGGGACATTCAAATAGAGACGGATAGAGACTGTGATTTTAGTCAGTCAACAAAGCTGGGCCTTTGACACAGAACAGCGTGGTCACCTTATGCCATTATGTTATGAAATGACTACCAGTTTATCAGGATTTTAATATTACCCATTGACAATTCAGTGGAGGCTGCTGAGGGGAGGACGGCTCATAATAACGGACGGAATGATGCAAATTGAATGTATTTGATACCATTCTACCCATTCTGTTCCAGCCATTACCATGAGCCCATCCTCCCCAATTAAGGTGCCACCAACCTCCTGTGATTGACATACTCCCATCTATTTATTTTTAACAGATCTGGGTTGAAATATGTTCAATACCAGATGGGAAGACTATTCTATTGGATCCATTGCACCAGGCAAGCTCAAACTATCCCAGCTAAATTATTTGAAATGATTTCAAATAGTATTTGAACCCAGGTCTGATTTTTTCAAACCAAGTTAGCACATTAGTTGAGAAGGATGTAATTACAGACTGCAATTAGGGGCATTTTTCTGATATCGGCATTTCTTAATATAAAGTTACACCCATTGATGCTGGCCATTGGTCCGTGGTCATTGCTTTCGCATCGGGGACAACTGTATCGTTGTAGCTAAGCCTAACCCTTTTCCTAGCCTTAACCTCATTCTCCTAACCCGCCATCCTAATTCACCTAACATGCAACGTTAATTATCCTAACCTGCCACATTAATTATCCTAACCTGCGATATACAAAAATCATCAGTGTTGAGAAAGCATCACCCTCAAAACACCGGAACTGACCAATGGCAAGCACCAATGGTTGTTTCCTAATACCAAGGGACGACCACATCAAGAAATGCCCTGAATTGCGGTCTGTAATTACACCATATTGCATTAGTTTGGGATGACACTAATTTGGAAAACAATAATTAGCACAATTCAGACAGGAAATGCTACATATTTGTTTAACAATTTATAAGAAAATTAGGCTACGATACATGCAGTACATAGGTCTTGTCGTTAGGACATTAATCTTGTCCTTCGAGCTAGCTCACTGCCAGAGCACACATCATGTAAGATAATAATTACAGGCAGTGAAAAATGTATGCTATACCAATGCCTCTGACCGAACAAAAGCAGATCCCAAGCAGGTTTCGACACACAATCAGATTCAGTGATAACGGATCTACTGACTAGAAAGATACATACACAGAGTCAAGGTATTGGCCTAAAACTGAAGTTTTCACACAATATCATCACTTCATGTTTTTAGAACTAGGTTTCCATAACCAAGGAATGATTGTAATTAAATTATGTGAATATATGTTCCAACTTTTTCAGGGCCTGTTTCAAAACGTGTTATTGCTTTATGCATTCTCACATTCTTACAGGAATGATCCTCCAAAATGACAAATGTTCTTTATTCAAGATTGTATGGCACCTTATTTAGTACTGTCTGCAGTAACATAGGTAACATAAATATGGGAGGGGCCCAGTGGCTAAACCCTACAGTACACAGGTAGGTTTATGTTTGCCTGTTGCACAAAAACTTCTGATTTAATAAAGTAAATAAGTAGCTAAATGATTAAAACATTTTAAAACGTATACAAATCTGATCATAACAAAATTGGACAGTTCTCAAAATATTCTACCATACCGGAAATGCACCTTCCCAAACATTGTTGTGTAGCTAGCGTTAGCCTAGCTACTTGCCTTGAGTGGGGCTCTGTCATGAATGAAGTCGAAGCCTTATTCCATCAGAAGGAAACTTGTAAACTGTCTGAGGGTAAGAATTTAGTCACTTAATATTTAACGTTAATAATGCTAGCGGAAATACCTACAGCTGCTCACTAATGTTAGACAGGTGTAAATGTTAGCACTTCGAGCCAGCTGTCGGCTAACGTTATCTAGCTAACGTTTATCAGTCAAAGAGAAGTTTGACGACACCACTAGCTTACTACTGTCGGATGTCAGTCGTTTGTTTAGTAAGTAGTTGAATGAACTTTGCTACTGCACAACCTATTAACGTCAACCACCACGGAGGGCTAGACATGCTAATAGCTAGCTGTCTCTATGTGTTTACGACGTCGTTAGCTAGCAAGCTGCACAATGCCATATTCTCAAAGGTCTTTGTTTAAAAGGGATGTGCAAATGGTATTCCATCTGCTGTGCACACAACATTGTTACTGGATCAGATGTTGACCTCAGATTTATAGATATGGATTGTTGAACTGTCACCGTAATCATTACACAAAACAGTTGCCAATCGAACCAAAATGTCAGTTTCTATTGGACAGGTTCCGCAAACAGGCTGGTACCTACCCGAATCTGTCTAATAGAAACGCTGGTTTTGCAATTGTTTGGAGAAATGATTACAAATGGAAACGCAATCGATAGTTTATATTGGACAAATTCAGGGGTGTATTCATTCCGCTTAAACAGAAGCAACCGAAACTGGGAGGGACCTACCTGAATATGTCCAATAGAAACTCTATTTTTGCTATTTGTTTCCGTATGGTTCTTAAACGGTCAACAGTTTCTGTAATGAATACACCCCAGGTAGGGCACTCGTCCTTTTGATCCATTTTCTCTGTTTGCTACCTTTTGATTCTTAAACTGTAAATGGTTTCTGTAATGAATACACCCTTGTTACAGCAAGGCTGTTTCACTTTCAACTATGTGGCCTGAGAAGTCAGGCCCCGGATGCTCTCATCAGTAGTGCTGAAGATTGGACACAATGGCACTCTAAAGGACACTAACATAAAGTGAGTACATTAGTCAATGGGCACGAAGTAGGGCTTAATAGCCTATGTCCACAATTAGACCAAAGCGTTTTATTTGAACAAATACAAAAAAAAATCTTTCTGTGCTTTCATATTCCCATTTTCTGTCTCTCCCTGCAGGGCAGCATGTCTTCAGGTCATCGGCTGCGAGATGTAGAGCAACAGCACCCCCTGCTGGACAGGGAGGAGGCTGCAGCGGGTTCCGCAGTAGGGGAGGCAGAACGGGTGTGGTTCATCCAGGACGGCTGTGGCATGGTCTGTGCCTTCATCACCTGGTTCCTGGTGCTCTACGCCGACTTTGTGGTCACCTTTGTCATGCTGCTGCCCTCCAAGAGCTTCTGGTACGCTGTGGTCAACGGCGTGGTCTTCAACTGCCTGGCCGTGCTGGCACTCAGCTCGCACCTGCGCACTATGCTCACCGACCCGGTGAGTGAACTGACCACTGCAGGGCCGTGCTCATTAGGGCCCACCGTAACAAAGAAGCGAGGATGCGTTGTAATGTTGGGTGACTTGAAAAAGGGAGTGACTTTGAATGGAGGGCAAGACGGACCATGCGAGCAGTAAAATAAGCAGTCAGAAAGAATGTCATATGAGAGCACTCTGATGCCCATGGGCACATTATAGGAACCATGCGTGTTGTCCTATTAGCAATGAGAGAACTGACTTACGAGGAGTTTCCTTGAGGTTTTGAATGAGTCTGTCCAAACATGTCAGTCTGCCTGTGTCCACTCTGTCCATCCTTGTCTGTTTTTAGGGAGCTGTGCCCAAAGGCAACGCCACCAAGAAATACATGGAGAGCCTGAAGCTGAAACCAGGAGAAGTCATCTATAAGTGTCCCAAATGCTGCAGCATCAAACCTGAGAGAGCCCACCACTGCAGGTGAGAAAGAAATGTGTTGTGTGCTTTGTGTATTATGCTTTATGGTATCTAGGGCCAGGTTTTTTTCCTGGTCGAGTAACTAGGCAAAATGCCCTATTTAGGCCAATATGCTGGGTCCTGTTCATTAGTCCACACCGTAGTAAAACTTTTGCAATGGAAAACAAAAAGGAACATTTCATATTGAAGCAGTCCAAGTAGTCCCTGTCAGTTTCAGTCAATTTTCTTCCGTTTGGTGCCTAATGACCATGGTTTTTGTTTCCTTCTCCTGTAGTATTTGCAAGCGCTGCATCCGTAAGATGGATCACCACTGTCCATGGGTAAACAACTGTGTCGGAGAGAACAACCAGCGCTTCTTTGTCCTCTTCACTGTGAGTTCCATCTCAGATCCACATTGTTTAAGTCCAGGTGCACAATGGAAATTGCGAAATGAATTTCTAGTACATCAGTCCAATTAATCAACTAATAGGGCAAAATTATGAATCTTTTTTTTCGCGACTGACATCCCTATTTTATGCTATTGTGTAGTTTTGCATGGAAACAATGGGTTTGATAAAATGATTAGACTAACTGTCATCTTTATTTGTGGCATCTTTTTGTTGTATCTTTATGCCTATGGGTATTGTCAATGCACAATGAATTGAAATTAATGTTTTACCATCAATACTAGAGTTAAGTCATAATTCCTTTTATTTTTTCCCCCAGATGTATATAGCGATGATCTCCACCCACGCTCTCACTCTGAGTGGGTACCAGTTCGTAACCTGTGTCAAAGTCCAGTGGAGTGGTGAGTGTCATTATATGAGTCGTTGTCTAAATATACTGTTCCTTTTTTAAATACAGCTACATTGACTTCAATGTGCCCTGTTTAAAGACACAATCTGGGATTTTCCTTGCCAAAATACTGTACCCTTCATAAGTATTTTGTTGCATAACAAAGTGGGATTGAAATTGATTTAATTGTGATTATTTTGTCACTGATCTATATAAAATACACCACAATGTCAAGGTTAAAAGAAAATGTATATAAATGTTTACAAATGTACACCCATGACGTTCGAGTTATTTATTTTTTATACAAGTATTCAACCCCTTTCTTATGGCAACCCTAAATAAATTTAGGAGCACAAATTTGCTTAACAAATCACACAATGGGCCTTCCGAGTGGCGCAGCGGTCTGAGGCATTACTACAGACCCTGGTTCGATCCCAGGCTGTGTCACAACCGACCGTGACCGGGAGTCCCATAGGGCGGTGCAAAATTGGCCCAGCGTCGTCTGGGTTAGGGGACGGTTTGGCCAGTGGGGGGGGCTTTACTTGGCTCATCGTGCTCTAGCGACTCCTTGTGGTGGGGACATTGGTGCAGATGGCTTCCGCGTTAAGCGGGCGGGTGTTAAGAAGCGTCGCATGACTCGACCTTCACCTCTCCTGAAAAAGTGTGTGTGCGAGCAAGGATGCTTACAAACCTGACTCAGTTACATTAGCTCTGTCAGGAGGAATGGGCCAAAATTCACCCCCAAAAAATTGTTGGAAGCTTGTGGAAGGCTACCTGAAACATTTGACTCAAGTTAAACAATTTAAAGGCAATGCTACCAAATACTAATTGAGTGTATGTAAACTTATGACCCACTGGGAACGTGATGAGAGAGAAACTATTATTCTGACATTTCACATTATTAAAATAAAGTGGTGATCCTAACTGACCTAAAACAGGACATTTTTACTAGGATTAAATGTCAAGAATTATGAAAAACTTTGTTTAAATGTATTTGGCTACGGTGTATGTAAACTTCCGACCTCAACTGTACGTATAATATATATATATTTTTAAACAATATATATACATTACATAGTATTTTGTGTAGATCGTTGACAAAAAATTGCAATTACATCCATTTTAATCCCACTTTAACAGAATAAAATGTGAAGAAATCCAAGGGGGTGACTATTTATGATAAGCATTGTAAGATTGCTTGTAAACAAAGTCTTTGTTCAGAAAATGTTACTGCTTCAAAATATGCTTCAAAATGACCATTTTAATTTTGTGGACAATCATTCTTTGCATCCATAGCTCCATCTATGAATTTGATAGGGGTTATTTTTCTTTTGCCCCATCCCTCAGCTTTATAGCAAACCAAGTGGCGGGGCAGCCGTTTTTTGGTTTTCAAATTCAGGATTGCAGCTTCAAATATAACTACATTGAGGTCAGTGTTGATGTCATTATGCTGGATGATGTTTCTGCCCCTCCAGAGTGCAGTGACTTTTCCCCTCCGGTGACGGTGATGCTGATGATCTTCCTCTGCCTTGAGGGCCTCCTCTTCCTCAGCTTCACAGCTATCATGTTTGGCACTCAGGTCCACTCCATCTGCAATGATGAGACAGTGAGGAGATTAACAGTATATGCCACTTAGCAGACATTTTTTTTAAATCTTTTTTTTTTTTAATCCTAAGTAAGTTTCTGCACAGTGATTGCCTACATTTTCAATTTGTGTTATGTGATTCTTGTGGGAATTGAACACACAACCTCAGATATACAATGTAGATTAGATGGAGTCTTGTGCATGATTAAGAATTGTTTCCATGTTATACATTACATTCTCAGGTCCACTCCATCTGCAACAAGACGGTGAGGAGCCAAACCACATAGACAAACCATAGATAGACATGCAGGGCTTATTCAGTAGGGCAAAGGCATTACAGAACGCCATTCTACATTGACCATTTCTATCAACAATAAGATTCTCTATTCTGCATGATTGGGATTTGTTTCCAAGTGTCCTGTCCCTCTGAACAAGCACATGGTCATGGTAGTGAAGTCCCATTTGTCAATAAAATCAGGAGGGAAATGGGGCCTATTTACAAATGAGACATCAGTCTCCTTCAGAAAACTGTTAGTAATGTAAGAAAGTAGAAACTTAGTGGTGGTGATGAGACTCGTGACCTATGGCAGGCTTTTTTACCATTGTGGTTATTTGACCATTAGCTAAACTTTTATTGAATTCTCACCTTGCGTTGCCGTTTACCCCTCTGTGTGTGTGTGTTACTAGGAGATTGAGCGTCTGAAGAATGAGAAGCCCACGTGGGAGAGGCAAGTTCGCTGGGAGGGCATGAGGAGCGTGTTTGGTGGCCAGCCGTCACTGCTGTGGATCAACCCGTTTGCCGGTCTCCGACTGCGCCGGCTACTCACCACTAGCTCCCGGAAAGCCGGCGCCGAGTTCTCAGTCTGACCTCTCACATTATGAGCAGCTTCGTACAGGAACTGTCTGGAACAATCTTTGGAACCGGTCTTTGACACCAGGGTCCTGTTCATTTAGGCATCAAACAGAAGAAAACGGATTGAAACAGGAAAGGGACTATGCGGACTTGTCCAATAAGAAACGTACATTCTTGTTTTATTTTTGCTAAATATTTTTCATTGCGTGCCCTAATGAACATGAGCCCGGCTACCAGGAAGACTCTAGTTCTATACAACCGCATGGACAATGGTGCTTCTGAACATCACGTCTCCCCGTAGCTGACATGGAGCAGGAATCAAAAGATCAAGAGACCCATCGAAAACTGTTGAAAGATCAAATGAAAGTGCGGTGTCTCCTAAAACGGACTGAAACACAACATACTACACAGTAAACGTTTCCTAAATTGCAGCCTAAAGGGAGGATCCACTGTATCTCAGAGGACTGTTCTGTTGTTTAGTTATTGACTTCCTTTTAAAGACACTAGTTGTTTTCTGCTCTTCCTCACTCTGGGGGGGGGGGGGGGGTGGGGGGGGTGCGCGTGAGTAAAGCCTAATTTATACCTCACGATACATACGCAACGCAAGAACTCAATTAGCTACTCAAAATGACAATCTTGTACTTGTATCGAGTTACAAATTGCTGGACTGCACACGTCTGCGTATTTTGGCTACGGAACTATGTAGGGTCGTTTTACGTAGCTAATTGGAGATCTTGCATCCTGTATGTAGGGTATAAATTAGGCTTAAGTGTCCTTCCCTGGCCATAGATAGCTGCACCTCTGGAAAAACAATGCGCTGGAATTGGTGTTAACCACTACTATAACCATATCATACTTTATTTTAATGAAAACAGTATATTGCTGGATATATTGCTGGCGAATCCTGTTGTTTTTGCATACAAAAAAAAGTGTGTTTACCACTTGTAGGAGTTCGATGAGTTGGGGTGGGGAATGAGGCATATGAAATATGAATAATCAATGCCAGCAAGATGGTAGAGAACTACTATAATCAGCAGTTTGGATTCTGCATGAGGCAATCACGTCAACTTTTACTAATGTGTCTGACAAATTTGCTGTGAAGTTGACCATTTTTAAAGGCATAGGAACTGGATTCATTAGCCAAAAGTTAGCATCATGGTTCTTTTTAATAGGTAGTAAGAATGCTATGATCATTTAACTGTACTCTAATTTAAAGGTAAACTCAGTGTTGCACGACGTTAACAGCAATATTGGGCCAATTTCCGCAACAACTAAGAGCGTTGAAGCGCGGGGCTAAACCTTTGTGCTGTTGTGGTGCCGTCGTAGCTAGCACTTTAGCAGCGTGACGCACACCCGTGCCTATTGGCAGATACTCTGTGTGTCTCTGAGAGCCAAGTCTTTCATCTCCGTGTCTTCGGTGCTGGTCGTGGCAACGTCATAACGCTGAGTCTACCTTTTTTTTAAAATGGTAATTTGTGTGTAATGGACTATATGACTCCAGCAGAGTCGATGATTATCTCAAACAGTCAAATGCTTACATGGCACTGTATGGTATTTACTTTATCAAGTCGAAATACAGTACTGTACACAACCTTATGAGCTTTCACACAAAAGTATGTGCATGTGCTTCCCTCAAGTACTCCATGCTATACACTCCTATGTTATACTCTCCTATGTATACAGGGGAAGTTCCTGTTATACTGATCTTAAAATAATTCTGATGAACCGTTCTGATTTTTTTCATTTGACATTTGATGGACTGGATAAAGTAATGTAGGAGGACTCGGCTGTTTTTTAAAAATGCTCTTGTTATGAGATTATACAGTATGTTATGTACTTCTGTTTTGAACCCTTTCATGCTAACTTTTTCCCGGGCTCCCGTTTAAATGAACTTCATTTCTACCTCTCAAATCCTGATTTCTTTGTCAATATTACTGACTGTATAGAAGATAGCAGCACTTCAAAAAGCCCACTTGGAACTGGTGAATGATTTGCTGTACTCAGAAAGCCGTATGTGAAGCACTGGTCCCAATTCGCTCCCTTCTCCTTCCTGTAGCCCTTTGATGTTGGCAGATCTCTAAGGTGGAAGCAATATAATGGAAGCTTCACCTTTTACACTGCTTATACCTGTCCAGGCCCTTCAGATCTGCAAACGCTAAAGGGTTATGTCTGAGGGAAAAGGCTAGGGAGGGAACTGGGACCAGCTTAGTCAACGCCATATGTGAAGGGACCTGTATTTTCCCATACCACACAGCTCCACCCATCATAGGGAGTAGGATGAAGTTGCCCCTAGACGCTGACCTTGGGCCAGTTTTTCACTTCCCCCACTATTGGTTAACTGTATAAAGGGGGAGGGGGGGGGGCTGATCCTAGATCTATACCTTGGGGAAGCTTCACCCCGGAGCCCCACCTTTTTAGTGAAGCAGACATACGGGTTGTAGTTAATAATTTCTTGTCCCACAAGCCACGACACATCCACACTGGCAGACAGTAGCAACCTGCACCTCCTTGCTATAAAAACGTATCCATTCAAGAGGACCAGCCATGTTATGTGGGTTATCCTTCGTGCTCCTGGCTCTATTGGGTTTGGTGGACCCCGTCCAGACCTACCAGCGGACAAGGACTTGTTCTGGGGAGCGGACCAGTATGACTTTGCTGTCGTGCTGCGTGCCTCTGGACTGGAGTGCTTCTGGCACTTTGCACACCAAGGGGAGCGCTTCTACTTGACTTTTATGGTAAGACATTGTTCTAGTTTAGTAGTACAATAACAGGATATTTTTTTTATTGTGCAACATATTTATCTTGGAAAGTTATGCCTACTAATTATTGCCTGGCTTGGCCTGGCTTAAAATGTATAATATTCAGATAAAAAGTCAATCTGTTCAGGGCTTACTCCATTGTCATTTACTGAGGCAGGCTACAGAGCCCCCAACATATGGTTTGCAGCACATGGTCGTCCCATGTGACAGTGAACGAGAGCCATCTGTCTGCGTTTAGGTCCAGTGGGTGACTGGTGTCGGCAACGACAGACACTTATCCGTCACTGTCAACTCTCCTAAAGGCTTGCTGTTGTCCAAAATTGACGAAGCTACGGGTCAAATCAACTTTGTAGCTGAGGAGACCGGTACATTGTTCCTCCTTTTGAACGTACACACACAACAAAAAAACAGTACACCCGTTGAAATGTGGTGGAAGTATGTATCTTATTTTTATTTTGAATTCTAGGTTTCTATCAAATGTGCTTCAGCAACTTCCACAACCGATTTGGCAGCATGCAGGTCTTTCTCAACTTTGGGGTGTACTACGACGGTTCTGATGACCAACGGAAACAGAAGGAGGAGGAGGAGAAGAAAGTCCAAAAAGACCTGAACAACACTCTGTCCACCATAGAGGTAATGCTCTATTTGGGGTTTGACTGCATGTACGATCCAATATGTTACGATAACTTTTGTCCATTTGACATGGAAATCAATGAGGTCAGCATACACACAATCTTATTGTCCAATATCACGTATCATATATTGTGAGGTTTAAAGAAGAGCATGGGGAGCTCTGCCAAACATGCAGGTTCTTAAAGTGATGCTCTAGAAGTTTTGTAGAATTTCAGCCAGTAGTTTTGAAAGTGGTGCCTACGAACCAAAACGTCCCTGGTTTTTGTGTACTACATCATCCAATTCGTACAATATGTTACAAATGCTGTGCTTAAAAGTTTGGGTTAAGTGGCGAAATCAAGGTCAACAACAACTTGCAAGTTTACACATTGTATTTTCTCCTTCTCCACCAACCTCAGACTACTCGTTTTTAAGCCTGGTCGAAGGACAAGGAACACACAGAAGAACGCCATGAAATATACAAACAAAAACAGGTTTTAGTGCAGGTTCGAGAGAAGCACTACCTAAACATGAATTCAACTTCAAATCAAGATAAGTCAAATATATTCTCTCAACTTAGACAGCAACACCTCAAACAAAAAAAGATGTATATTTAAAGAAACAGCCAATGAAATTACAGGATCAATCAAGAAGGCAGACGCATGTGTGATAAACAATGGAGGCTAATTGTCACACCTGTGACAAACTTGCCCAGAAAAATGTTTACGTTTCCACACATTTTTTTTGTAAATATAAATTTAGGGCAATGAAGTACAAAACAATTGGTTGAAGTTCTTATTCAAAGTCGCATTTAAATCAGTCAAGTTTCTTTCAAATGTCCCCTTTTTTAAAGTCGTTATGGTTCAGTCAGTAACAGGCTAATTTTTCACTCTCTCCCTTATGTGATTGGAAGCGCTGCAACCCCCCCCATGGCTTTAGCTCCACTTGCCCACTTTTCCTTGGCCTCCAGGCCACTCCTCTTACAGACCCTACTCCAGAACACGATGGCTGCGTTTTTAACGTTACGGTGCTGTACTGAATAACCAGTTGAAGTCGCGATTTTAGTATAATCACATATTGTTGACCTATTATGTGGTCTGAACGTGGTAATGCTTTCACTGATTGTGTACAAAGGAAGATATTTCTTACACGATGGTGCTTGCTTTGTTATCCAACTGATCTTGTGTCCTTTGTCATCCTGTGAACCCTGTTCATTCCTGCTGCTGTTTGGGATGTCAGTTCTTGCAACTGGGGTGGGGGCAGAAATAAATAAGGTAATGGGTCAGGCCATAGGTTAGATTTAAATTAGAAAGTCAATCTCAAGGAATAGTGCCAAGGCTGGTTAGTGCCAAGGCTGGTTAGTGCCAAGGCTGGTTAGTGCCAAGGCTGGTTAGTGCCAAGGTGGTTAGTGCCAAGGCTGGTTAGTGCCAAGGCTGGTTAGTGCCAAGGCCGGTGCAACAAAAATATGGAGGAAAACTCACCCATGTTTACACCAAACGGATGCTTTTTAACTTTAGTAGTACAGGTACGAAGAATCAAGTTGGTTACCTAGACAAATTTTCCCCGCTAGTTATTGATTGACAAGCCATCTCCTGAATCCTTGCCATATCCTGGCCGCATTTACCCGGCAGATTAACTCCCCAAAAGCTTAAAAACAAAGCTTTTGGGGTTACTACATTTATTTGGTAATCATTTCAGTTTAGTAAATAGTTTCCATGATTTGTTGTAGCTTACCATAATAACTTGCCCATAGGGCCCCTGTTTATGCTCGGAGTGGTTGTAAAGGGAACAGGGAGCAACCAATTCCACCATCCTGAGGCCTCAACAACCTGTAGGGCGACAACATGCAGTAGACTACCCAGGGGTTATACAGTACATGGCCAGCACAGTTTAATGTTATGTCACTCAATGAGAATGTGACACCCTGGCTGAGAGGGCTGTGACAACTCAGTTCAGTACCGTAGATCCGCCTACACCACAAGGCAGGTAACAGTTCACTCCCCCTCCGAGATTCGGCTTCCATAAACCAAGATAACTTTAGTTTTGCAAACAAAATGGGAGGATATAACACAAAACAATCAAATCAAACAAAAACCTGTTTCAGTGCAGGGAAAGCATAACACAACTTTAGTCATCATTCCATCAACATAATACTAATTTTAGAAAACCCAACACCACCTCAGCCACTAAGCCCTGCACCTGGGCGACCACACCTCCAACGACGGAAACAAGGGTTCTAAAGAGAGACAATCACATAGAGAACCAGTCACATTGCTCTCAATTAAGCGCATATGGGCATGGACAGTAATAAGGGCATTCATCACACCTGTGATAATATCATACGTTACTAAAATGTGAACATGCCCAAACAAACGACAACATACTGTTAAAATACTTGAGTAGGTGTAACTACTTGCTAAAATGTATTTAAAAAAATAATATTTACACTATTTTTTGACTTAGTCAATGACGGTAATATATGTCTGGATATATTACTCAATGAATGTGTTTGGCCTATCTTCAGCATTAACCATGTCAGTTGGTGTTAAATAATAATAACGTTTTAACACTTTTTAGGAGACGTCCCATCGCGTGGAGGGCTACGTCTTCCACATGTTTCGACATTACAACTTTGGCCGCATGCGGAAAGGCGCCGACTACTACCTCCTCCTCTCCAACTCTAAATACATCACCTGGTGGTCTGCGGTCCAGAGTGTGGTCATCGTCATGGCGGGCTACCTGCAACTCTTCTTCCTCAAGAGGCTCTTCAACACCAAGCCCACTACAGAAGCACCAGAGAGAACTCGCTGCTGAGTCCCTGGGTGCTTTTAGTATTCAGTGCCCTCATGTGCCCTGGTTGGGATGAATTCCATTTGAATTCAGTCAACCAGTAACGACGCCGTCAACAATTTAAGGCCGGGATTCAATCCGATCGCCCCTTTTCGGCTATGCACCTTTTAAAGGCAATGTTCCTGCATTTGTGGAGACTGCATTCACGGTAAATGCTGCATATGTTGGCTCAATCTCTAATGACCTTTGAATTTCACGTGCGCTGTTACACGGATCTACCACTGATCGGATCAAATCGCAGCCTTAAATTCCATTACATTGATTGAATTAAAATCAAATTGACCCCGACCCTGTTGTTAATGTAAGTGTTACTAATGGGATCTGCTCCCTACGTGTCTATGTTGGATTTGATTAAAGTCGCACACCTTTTGACAAATGTTGTCATTCCAGTGCATATATTTGGTGTGGATTTGAGTTTGTGTTCTGACTCAGTGATGGTTACGTTACCGTTGAGCACCTTTATTTTACACAATTGGGTCGTGTTCATTATGGGACAAGCTTAACATTACGCAATGGAAAGTGAAAATAAGCCATTCTTATTAGGACTGGTCCAGGTAGTTCCTCCCTGTTTTACTCAGATAAACTGTTTTGTGCCTAATGGACACAACTGTGGTTAATCATTCACCTGGGCATGATACAGTATTGTATAATTGGCTCAAACAAAAAAAGTAGCTACCTCTAGTCTACCACTCCCAAACAGTACGAGTTTTGTGAGTGTATGAATGCAGACCATGCATGTTGAGGTGTGGTACTCTGTTCTCGTCATACTCCTTATGGGGCATGGGGGCGGCGGACAAAAGACAGAGCCCCGCTTAGGCCTGAAGGACCACAACCTGTTCCGAGGGTCCGATCGATATGCTTTTGCCATCGTGGTGCCAGCCTCGGGGCTAGAGTGCTTTTGGCACTTTGCACACCAGAGTGGGAACTTCTACCTAACCTACATGGTAAGCACATTTTACCATTTTTTAAATTTAATATTTATTTAACTAGGCAAGTCGGTAAAGAACAAATTATTTTTTTACAATGCCGGCCAAACCCGGACGGCGCTGGGACAATTGTGCGCCACCCTATGGGACTCCCAATTATGGCCGGTTGTGATACAGCCAGGAATCAAACCAGGGTCTGTAGTGACTAAGATGCAGTGCCTTAGACCGCTGCGCCACTCGGGAGGCCAAAGGTACATACTGTCTTAACCCAACATCTAGCGACCTCATCAAGAGGTTGGGGGAACAGCTGGTGTTGGGTTGACAATTACAAGGTCCCGAGTTCAAACCCCTTTTTCGGGACTACTCCCTGCCTTTGCTAAATGATCTGCGCAGTATTGTGCCAATAAAATGTGCTACAATAATATTGTTTGAAGATACCTTTTAGTTGAGGAAGAGTATAGGAACAAGCTTTCATATAATAATACCCCAGTAACTATGGAACCTGGCTTGTAATTGCATGACCTTGGACTTATCAGCTAGCTAGACATTTTTACTCCTTATCTTCTTATCTTTGCTTAGCTTCAACGTAGAACTAAGATAACTGAATGGAAGACTAAAAATACATTTTGTGATTAAAATGGTAGCTGTGTGTGTTTTAACAGTAGCTTTACCAAGATCAAGTAGTGCATAAAAAAAACACATTTTATCAAGGGACATCAGGTAATTATGGCTGTGCAATGTTCCATGTGTGTGTGCAGGTCCAGTGGGTGACAGGACTAGCCAGTGACAACCATCTTTACGTGACCGTCATTTCCCCAGAAGGGGCCCTCATGGCCTCAACAGAGGACACCATTGGAGAAATCAACTTCCAAACTGAAGTGACCGGTAAAGTCCACAGACATCTGATCTTTCATTTGTATTATGTTCATAAGTTGAATTGTCGTGTTGATGAGAATCAACCATTTGCTATCTGTAGGTTTTTATCAGATGTGCTTGGGGAACTATAAGAACCACTTTGGTGGCGTCCGAGTCTTTCTCAACTTCGGTGTGTACTATGAGGGTGCTGAGGAGATGCAGCGAGAGACAAAGGAAGGAGAAAAAGTCCTCAACAACACTCTGTCCAACATTGAGGTACATGATGTCCCTGCACTAGAAGGTTATGGACTTTCACAATTCATCTGAAGGATATTTCTGATGAGGTTGCCTGCACAAAAAATATTTACACTCCTCGTGTGGTGTCTCCACAGTGCTTGTGTAAACATTTTGTTGTGCAGACAATTCCTGAAAAACATAACGCATCACAACCATTGTATCCAATGCATTTTACATCGGTTGTACAACCGGAGCATCCACGGAGTCTTTTATGGCTTATGGTTGATCATGTCAATTTGAACAGATTAGAAAACATGTCATCAATTATGCCTAACCTTTTTTTCTAGGAGAGTACCAACAAGATACAAGGTCACATTTTACACATGTGGCGGCACTACAACTACGCTCGCATGAGGAGAGGTGCTGACCATTACCTTCTCCTCTTCAACCACAACTACGTCACCTGGTGGTCTGCGGTACAGAGTGTGGTCATCATCATGGTGGGCTACCTGCAGCTCTTCTTCCTCAAGAGGCTTTTCCACACGGACACCCATAGACCCCGCTGTTGATGAAGGAAGGCTCGTAAAATGTCACTCACTGCTTGTGTTGCTTTGTGGATCGTGTTTGTTCAACGTTAAAGGGATAGTTAATCCAAATTACAAAACGTACATTTTTTTTTTTGCTTACCCGGTAAGCAGGCTTTGGACAAGGAGAGATGGCAAGCTATGCGTTGGTTTTGTTGATCTGGCTTTTCTGTCCCCAAAAAATCCCATGCAAGTCATTATCACCCAAGTTAGCATGTTTTACATTTCCTGCACAAATCACCCCCCAAAATCCAATGAGCTATGATTTCAAACACTATGGGGTGATGAATAGCCATAATATACCTGTGCAAAGGCCATGTTCACAACCTCTCTTTTCAAGATGGCAGCAGGAGCAATTTAGTATCCAAGGCACATATATAAATAAATGCACACTTGGAAAGACAACTACTCAAGGTCAGTTGTCTTTTTAATTGTGTAGTTTTTCATAGGTCTTGGAGCCAGTCTTGTCAAGACAGGGACCTCTAAACTGATTAGAGGTGTTATAGGAACTCCAGCATGCACTATTCCTATTCCACATTCTCAATTGAATATGTAGCAAAGTCAAGTTACACTTAAAGTATCATACTTTAATCTCCAAGTGTAACTTGACTTTGCCTGGGCTACATATTCAGAACAGCAATGTGTGTTTGACTAGACTTATGAAACTTCTATAGAATTGTCGTCATTTCTCGCAGGACAACAATTGTTTTCTCCCCCCCACACAAGCAACAAAGATAACATGTACACTGTATTTATAGTCACCGTAACATGGGCATTTAAACAAGGTTCCTTACATTTCAGCCAGTCTACATCATGGTTGTAGAGCAAGCAAATGGCAAGAGTATAGAAAAAAACAGTCCCTGAGGTAAATCACGGACTTAAAACCTCTTAAGGATCGGACCCTTTTTTTCTTTTTAAATTTCCGCCTAAAATGACATACACAACTCTATCTGCCTGAAGCAAGGATATGCATATTGTTGATACTATTTGAAAGGAAACACTTTGAAGTTAGTGGAAATGTGAAATTAATGTAAGAGAATAACGTTAGATCTGGTAAAACATAAGATTAAAAAAAAAAAATTGAAATGCAAGAGAAAGGCCACAATCTTATGGCAGTTTAGGCACAATTTCGATTTGCCACTAGATGGCAGCAGTGTATGTGCACATTTTAGACTGATCCAATTAACCATTGCATATCTGTTCAAAATGTTGTATCAAGTCTGCCCAAATGTGCCTAATTGGTTTATTGATACATTTAAGTTCATAGCTGTGCACGCTCCTCAAACAATAGCATGGTATTCTTTCACTGTAATAGCTACTGTGAATTGGACAGTGCAGTTAGCCTATTCTTGTTTAACTTTCTGCCCATATCAGATATGTCTATGTCCTGGGAAATGTTCTTGTTGCTTACAACCTCATGCTAATCACATGGGTGCATGTTAGCTCATCCATCCCGGGGGGGGCACCAATCCTTAAAACCATTTTAAACTAAAATGCTTTACTTTGACCTTTCTTTTTAAAGCAAAGTTGATGTCGATTTAACACTAAAGGCATCGAGGGGGATTCCCTAAAAACATACAGCTACGACTGGAACTTACTTTTTGTAGGAGAGCATTTTCACTAACCCGAACCCTTTTCCTAACCTTAACCGAATTCTCTTAACATGCCAGGTTAATTATCCCAACCTGCTATGAAAAAGTCACTTCACTTCAGTTTTTTTTGGGGGGGGGGGGAAGAACTCAGCCTCGAGGGACCCCACTTCGAGCAAATGACGAGTCTTTTGGATGTCAAGATTTTAAATCAAATAAATGTCATATTTGCTTGTTGAATTGACGTCTTTAGTTTATTATTTATCGTTAATGGCTTCTTTGGTGTGATATCTTGTACTGCTAGTGAAGTTGCTAGCTAGCAAGTTAGCGTAAACTAGCGCAACATGTCTCAATCAAAATTGTACAGAAAAGAGTGGGAGTCTGTCCCTGAACAAATGTCAAATCATATTTTTTGCCGAGCTGGCCAGTCAATTTGAGTAACGTTATTGTGTGTTCTACGTTATCACGCAATGACATCAGAACGTCATTTAGCAACAAATCAACCTGCCTCTTACCCTGAAAATTAGTTGGCAACACTGAATGCATGACCAGCATAAGTAGCTCAGTTTGGTACCTGCAGGACTTTAGGAATATGGTTGTCTGCCCCTGCTGTGGGCTATATGTAAAAAATATAAAAAAACGCAGCAATTCAAGAGTTGCATTCATCAAAGAAATCCATCAATTTCATTTTACAAAGAAACATTATGTAAAGAAACATTTCAAAAGAACAGAATAGCCAATTTGTTTAATGTTACTAAGCTTTGCTAGCCTGAACAATGATGCTGCGAGAGATCACATGGACGCATGGAACAGAGGTTATTCTTGGAAAAAGTGATATTTTGAAAAATAGCTCACCTCTTGAATTTGAGTTATTTAAAAGGTGTTTTAGAAACTACAGAATCAGCCCTTAATGATACTATATAGAAATCAAAATGCTCTGTTTTTTATTATTTATTTACCTTTATTTAACTAGGCAAGTCAGTTAAGAACAAATTCTTATTTTCAATGACGGCCTAGGAACAGTGGGTTAACTGTTGGATAGGTGAAAGCAAGGTTACCACACTCTTTGAAAAAAAGGTTCAATGGCTGCATTTACACAGGCAGCCCTATTCGGATCTTTTTTTCACTAATTGGTCTTTTTACCAATCAGAATTGGGCTGCCTGTATAAATCTTTGATTAGATGGATGAAATTGTATATGACCTACATCATTGTCTGTTTTGGTCTGTCAAAAGTACAACTCAAGTCAACTATTGTCAGACAATTTGAATATGTAAAAAGACGGACCATTTGAAATGGATGACTCTTATTGAAAAGCATTGGTTTCATCAAAAATTCTCGGCCACAAAATTCCACTCAGCGCCTGTGTTTACACAGGCAGCGCAATACTGATATTTTGCCCAATTATTGGCAAAAGAGCATGATTTGATTGGTCAAAAGACCAATTACTAGAAACATATCCGAATTGGGCTGCCTATGCAAATGCAGCCTTAAAGAAGCACTCTCGAACCTTTTTAAAATTTCAGCAAGTAGTTTTGAAAGTGGTACTCACGAGCCAAAAGTGGTCCCCATTTGTGTATTAGGTCATCAAATTGTGTACTTTAATTTTTTTGCAATTTGCTAGGAATCCATTTTGTACTATATGTTATGAATTTGTTGTGCTTAAGATCCTGGAGTGCATCTTTAAGCACGTCATACATTACACGATTTTAAGATGTGATTTTGCAACGATTTGGGATCCATGACAAATTTCTGCGATTGCAGGTAAATCGTATAGTTGTAGGCTCCAGCCAAGATGCCCCACCTGTTTTGAGCCACACACTTTTTGCATTAAAAAAAGTGTATACATTGGGACAAAAACGTATTTAGTCAGCCACCAATTGTGCAGGTTCTCCCACTTAAAAAGATGAGAGGCCTGTAATTTTCATCATAGGTACACTTCAACTATGACAGACAAAATGAGAAGAAAAACAATCCAGAAAATCACATTGTGGGATTTTTAATGAATTTATTTGCAAATTATGGTGGAAAATAAGTATTTGGTCAATAACAAAAGTTTGTCAATACTTTGTTATATACCCTTTGTTGGCAATGACAAAGTTCAAACGTTTTCTGTAAGGTTTTCACACACTGTTGCTGGTATTTTGGCCCATTCCTCCATGCACATCTCCTCTAGAGCAGTGATGTTTTGGGGCTGTTGCTGGGCAACACGAACTTTCAACTCCCTCCAAAGATTTTCTATGGGGTTGAGATCTGGAGACTGGCTAGGCCAATCCAGGACCTTGAAGTGCTTTTTACGAAGCCACTCCTTCGTTGCCCGGGCGGTGTGTTTGGGATCATTGTCATGCTGAAAGACCCAGCCACGTTTCATCTTCAATGCCCTTGCTGATGGTAGGCTTTGTTACTTTGGTCCCAGCTCTCTGCAGGTCATTCACTAGGTCCCACCGTGTGGTTCTGGGATTTTTGCTCACAGTTCTTGTGATCATTTTGATCCCACGTGGTGAGATCTTGCGTGGAGCCCCAGATTGAGGGAGATTATCAGTGGTCTTTTTTTGTCTTCCATTTCCTAATAATTGCTCCCACAGTTGATTTCTTCAAACCACGCTGCTTACCTATTGCAGATTCAGTCTTCCCAGCCTGGTGCAGGTCTACAATTCTGTTTCTGGTGTCCTTTGACAGCTCTTTGATCTTGGCCATAGTGGAGTTTGGAGTGTGACTCTTTGAGGTTGTGGACAGGTGTCTTTTATATACTGCTAACAAGTTCAAACAGGTGCCATTAATACAGGTAACGAGTGGAGGACAGAGGAGCCTCTTAAAGAAGAAGTTACAGGTCTGTGAGAGCCAGAAATCTTGCTTGTTTGTAGGTGACCAAATACTTATTTCCACCATAATTTGCAAATAAATTCATAAAAAAATCTTACAATGTGATTTTCAGTATTTTTTTTCTTCTAATATTGTCTGTCATAGTTGAAGTGTACCTATGATGAAAATTACAGGTCTCTCTCATCGTTTTAAGTGGGAGAACTTGCACAATTGGTGGCTGACTAAATACTTTTTTGCCCCACTGTATATATATCATTGAGTTAATAAAGCCGCATACAAACAAGCAGCTCCAAAATGGTGTTTCAGCCTAGCTCAGTGCTTTCTGTGGTGGTGGGGCCGGCCAGCAGAAAATAGGGGCATTGCACCGTGATTGGCTCAGTTTTCTGTCACTCATGGGGACACTACGTCACCCACCTTTAGTAAGGGTAGACATCAAGAATGTGAGCCCTTTGGGCCCTACCATAGACTTAGATTAGAAGTGCCCTTCCAAGAAGGCTCAAGATTGTTGGCCACAGATAAAATGACATCAAATAATGTTATCTACAGTAGCATTGATTGGACTGATCATGTAAACATCTTACTTTCAAAATCTTAGCTAGCAATTGTGTGGTGCACAATTGGCCCAGCGTTGTCTGGGTTTGGCCGGTTTAGGCCGCCATTGTAAATAAGAATTTGTTCTTAACTGACGTGCCTAGTTAGATAAAGGTTACAAGAGAAATAATGAAGATAAATTATAGATAAAATGTATTGGTGGACATTGGAGATAAACATTACACAATTACAAGTTGTTTGGAAGAAATCGGTGGCTAACCGCAAGCATTGCTACTGGGAAGTCAGACTGGAAAAATACATTTTGAACGGTCACCCAACTCGGAATTGTAAATCTTTCACTTTGATGACAAAATTTGCCAACGATGGACAGCCACGCACCACAAGGTGACTTCAAAAATGTCTTATGCTGCTTCATAAATGATGTAATATGGAGAAATGGTCAGCCATATCAGCTATGGTTTTTAAAAAGGCAGTAAATGAGGCTGAATGAACTTGGGGGGGTTTGCCCCACCAAGACTTACATGCTAAAATAGCCACTGTGTAGGTCACATAAAATGAGCAGGTCAAGGACATACGATTATGGGTCTTGCGCTCATAATGGGGGCGCCTCCATGAGACTTGTGCAACTTGTATGCAGTCGCTCAGTTACAGCCACAGAGAAGAAGGGGTAATGATTACACTTAGCGCTACGACACATCTGGAAACCGCAAGACCAGAGAGGGGTCTGGACAGGTTCGAAATTGGAGCGAACTTGTGTAATATGAGCACACAGGTTGCAGACTTCAGGATTCCCAGTCTCACTTTGCATAATGTAAGTGCTCCCAAGATGTCAAGATTTTAGTCCTAGTGTAACGGATGTGAAACGGCTAGCTTAGTTAGCGGTGGTGCGCGCTAAATAGCGTTTCAATCGGTGACGTCACTTGCTCTGAGACCTTGAAGTAGTGATTCCCCTTGCTCTGCAAGGGCCGTGGCTTTTGTGGCGCGATGGGTAATGATGCTTCGTGGGTGACTGTTGTTGATGTGTGCAGAGGGTCCCTGGTTCACGCCCGGGTATGGGCGAGGGGACGGTCTAAAGTTATACTGTTACACTAGTCTAGTGTATGCCTAGCTTTAGGGTTCCATATAGAACTCAACCAACACCAATCCAACTTCATTTGAACAAGGCCCTTTAATGAGCACTAATCACCACCCAGCACTGACGATGACTGTGCTCCTGTTTTTGCACAGCACAATTACCTATTTTAATTGTATGGGATTTTAATTAGCTTAATTGTCATAATTAGATCACATCAAACATTAGTCATCATCTGGCCAGCTTAAATGTGAATCTGAATAAACCTGATGAGAACATTTTATGAGATTTCTCTCTCTCTCTCTCTCTCTCTCTCTCTCTCTCTCTCTCTCTCTCTCTCTCTCTCTCTCTCTCTCTCTCTCTCTCACACACACAATGAGGTAGGCTGCCTCCTACACAACACAGTCATTTCGGGCTGACACTAGGCTGACTGCCGACCGTGGACAGAGAACATACAGAAAGAACAATAAATTAGCCCACTGTCTAGACTACAGCGTGTCATAATTTGCCCTGCGTATAGGCTACAGGATGGAGGTCCAGAGTATGAAATAGAGACTAACCGAGTAGCATATCTAAACCGATGATGAGCGGGGTTACTTCGGGCACAGGGTCGGCTTCGTGCCGCTTCGCCCACTACTTCGTGGTGTGTGGATTGGACACGGAGACTGGTCTAGAACCCGAAGAATTAGCAGGTAAATATTCTGTTGTTGATTGATATTTGCCTAATTAATAGAATAAAAAATGTATCTTAAACTTAAGAATTAGCTTACGCAATTAAAGGCGAAAACCCCGAGAGATCTTCAATTGATTGATTGATCAATTTATTTATCAAAGTGATTGGGTGACTGTTCGAGAGGTTTTTATTTGTGTCTGGCAGCAAGTCCAGTGTCATGTGAGAAGTGATGTTCCGCGGCGTGAGACAACGTCGGGAAAACAGATGAGACTGGGAGCGGTGTTTATTGTTGTCACAGTCACAGCTGAGTGCATATGAAGCCCCCAGTTGGGTACTATGGGATAACCAGCCCCCCCTAAGAAGAATGTCTAATTGCTGACACAAAAAAGCAATGTTTGGAAGAAAATTGGTATGTGGACGAAGGTCATGCTTAGATTAATAAACTATAAAGGAAAACAAATGGCTACAGTTTTTTTTGTTATTTTACTAAATGTTTTTTTAGAAAAGGGGTGTTTTTTAAAGTACCCGGGTAACCCTGGTAGAAGATTATGGCATAGGGTTTCACAGAAGGGTCTTTAAATCAATTTAATGAGTTTTATTTAGAAATGATTTTGTAAGTAATAATGAAAAGAATAGTCTAGTTATCTTATTTTAATTATTGAAATAAAATATGGAGGGGGGGGATTGTGTTGCACATGTCACCATTAATATCCACACTATGAGGGGATTTGATGTTAAGTCCCTCCTTCTAACTCACCTGAACATACATTTTCTTTGGTCTTCCTTTGTTGTTCCTGTTCCTTACAATCCATCATGTACAAGATTTTAGATTTATCCCTTTTTCGTGGTATCCAATTGGTAGTTACAGTCTTGTCCTATCGCTGCAACTCCCGTACGGACATGGGAGAGGTGAAGGTTAAGAGCCCACTCATCCTCCGAAACACAACCCAGCCAAGCCACACTGCTTCTTGACACAATACCTGCTTAGCCTGGAAGCTAGCCGCACCAATGTGTCAGAGGAAACACCGTGCATCTGGCGACCGTGTCAGCATGCATTGCGCCCAGCCCGCCACAGGGGTCGCTTCTGCGCAATGAACATCCCTGCCGGCCAAACCCTCCCCTAACCCGGACGACTCTGGGCCAATTGTGCGCCGCCCCATGGGTCTCCCAGTCGCGGCCGGCTGCGACAGAGCCAGGACTCAAATCAGGATCTCTAGTGGCACAGCGATGCAGTGCCTTAGACCACTGCATCACTCGGGAGGCCGTAATGCAAGATTTTAAATCCTAACAGTCTTTAAAATGACATTCTGGAGCAAAAGGTTTTCAATAGTTGTCATTAAAAAAAAGATGATTTGGAATGGAATATAACTAATAACATTGGAATAACTTAACTAATTAACCCAGTGTAAAATTGATGTGGCAACCTGCTTATCCTCTGCAACTGCACGATTCTAATTTGTACATTGGTCACAAATAAATGACAGTTTGCTTCCATTTGGTTCTTAAATGGTTTCCGTTGCCAGACGTAATGAATACACCCCTAGTTTATCACAGTCAAGGTAGAGGTAAGGGTTAAGGTTAGCACTGACCCAGCCAACCCACAGTTACTTCTTCGCTGTGGTTTTATGGCGAACTACGCTCAAAAAGGTGTATTGCCGCCACCAACCGAACGGTGGTGAAAAAACTCACAAAAAAAGTATTTGCGTTACAGGGTAGGGAAAATGAACATCAGACCAACTACAAAAAAATAATTAATAACATATATTCCCATTACTTCAGTCATTTGAAAACTCAAATACCCTACTCAGGCTCTGAGGCCTGAGAGGGTGGGACCGCACGATACAGTATTCCATGTAGTTCCTCTGATGTTAAATATTTTAGACCCAGAAATAGTTCAGCTGCAAAATACAATGACGTCCATCAATTCTTGACTTCTTTTCAACTTGTGTAGTGCCGTTTACCACCATCGCTATAAAAGACACAAAGTCACTTTATTTAGGTGAAATGTTCTGCATTTATTAGCGGAGGAAGGCGGATCCCAACCAGGTATATTATTCCACTCCCAATCACTCTTGTTGATGCTGCTGCAGAGTAGCCCACACACAGGGATAAACAAGTGAATTAACATCTCGGACATGTTTATTCTGATCTGCACTCCTCTGTAGCTGGAACAGGGTGGATGCACACTCAACCAGATTAACAAAAGCCGTCTTGCTGGACTGTGCTTGGTACCAAATTAGACATGGCACTGTCAGGTGTGTGTGGTATCTCGTCTGCCGAGAATAGACCTCCTCCTGAGGTCAAAGGTGGTGCATGGCGGTTCTCCAGGGATAATCTCCTCCATTGATGAGTCCTGTTTTATCACAGACAACCATCTCCCTGTCCTATCCTCCGGTGTAATGGGTGTGGTGGGTCTTGTTCATTGATTATGGCACAAAATGTTTACAAAATGTTGTGCAACACGACACAAAAAAACAAGCCTTTCTTAAAAGGGCCTACTGTTTCGTGCCCTGTAGTGAACACGGCCTGTTTATTCTGTAGCCAACTCCGTTGTGGTTGTCGTAGCCTACCTTGGGGCCAGAGCCTTTCCTGGTCAGGTCACTCAGATGCAGTGGATGGCGTGCTTCACGTTGCCACGGCAACCCGCGACAGTCAGCCACGGTGATGCTGTCTTGCCTGAAACCCGAGAGGGAGTGGCCACTTCCAGAGAGTCCCTGGCCTATGGTGTGTAAATGGTATATTGCAGGCTCTTGTATATTGGATTCTCCATAATAAGTCCCTGGTGAGGAGGAGGCAAGGAAGTATGTGTGCGTGCGTGCGGGCGAGTGCACATATGCATGTGTCCGTGTGTGGGTTTTATTTAGAATAAAACAATTTGAACCTCTCCCCACTGCCTCTCTGTCATTGTTAAATCACAGAAAACACACACACACACAGTCACACCCTGTATTCTGTTTTCCATGTGGAGTTGGGGGAGAACGACAGGGGAGGGAGTTTCAAAGGCAGAATATTCTCTGTAGAATGTAGAATACGTCCACAGGGAACATTGCGGGGTGGTAACCGGACACATTTATCCCTCTGTGACTGTCGTCATGCAGCCTAGCTAGCCTAGTGCTTTGTCTCAGGCTATGAAAATGAAAAAAAAACATCCTTACCCCCCTTCACATTCACAACAGCCCCCCTACTCACTGAGGATCACGTTATCCAGACCATGCAGGGAAAGGAAAGGACAGAACTCAGTATTACTGTTATTAGTTATAGTGTGTGTTTGTGTGTTTCGATAAATGGATGTGTGGGCATGCATGTGTTCTAGATTATATATATTCTTTAATTAATGCATGCGCGTGTTTTTTCGAGGTAGGCGCGGGTGTGTGTGTCTTGGTGTAGCGTTTCCAAGGAAGGACAGTAGTGATAGCAGGTTCCCTGCTGGGTGGGACATGGTTCTGCTCCCTGCTGGGTGGGACAGGGTTCGCTCCCTGCTGGGTGGGACAGGGTTCTGTTCCCTGCTGGGTGGGACAGGGTTCTGTTCCCTGCTGGGTGGGACATGGTTCTGTTCCCTGCTGGGTGGGACAGGGTTCTGCTCCCTGCTGGGTGGGACAGGGTTCTGTTCCCTGCTGGGTGGGACATGGTTCTGCTCCCTGCTGGGTGGGATAGGGTTCTGTTTCCTGCTGGTTGGGACAGGTTTCTGCTCCCTGCTGGGTGGGACATGGTTCTGTTCCCTGCTGGGTGAGACAGGGTTCTACTCCCTGCTGGGTGAGACAGGGTTCTGTTCCCTGCTGGGTGGGACATGGTTCTGTTCCCTGCTGGGTGGGACATGGTTCTGCTCCCTGCTGGGTGGGACAGAGTTCTGTTTCCTGCTGGTTGGGACAGGGTTCTGCTCCCTGCTGGGTGGGACAGGGTTCTGTTCCCTGCTGGGTGGGACAGGGTTCTGCTCCCTGCTGGGTGGGACAGGGTTCTGTTCCCTGCTGGGTGGGACAGGGTTCTGCTCCCTGCTGGGTGGGACAGGGTTCTGCTCCCTGCTGGGTGAGACAGGGTTCTGTTCCCTGCTGGGTGGGACAGGGTTCTGCTCCCTGCTGGGTGGGACAGGGTTCTGCTCCCTGCTGGGTGAGACAGGGTTCTGCTCCCTGCTGGGTGGGACAGGGTTCTGCTCCCTGCTGGGTGAGACAGGGTTCTGCTCCCTGCTGGGTGGGACAGGGTTCTGCTCCCTGCTGGGTGAGACAGGGTTCTGTTCCCTGCTGGGTGGGACAGGGTTCTGCTCCCTGCTGGGTGGGACAGGGTTCTGCTCCCTGCTGGGTGGGACAGGGTTCTGCTCCCTGCTGGGTGGGACAGGGTTCTGCTCCCTGCTGGGTGAGACAGGGTTCTGCTCCCTGCTGGGTGGGACAGGGTTCTGCTCCCTGCTGGGTGAGACAGGGTTCTGTTCCCTGCTGGGTGGGACAGGGTTCTGCAATCTGTCCTTCACCAATCTGCTTATGTAACAGCAGGCCATCCTCGTGTGTGTGTGTGTGTCTGTCTGGATGGTGTTTTCTGAGAGGTGTGTTTGTGTCGGTGAACAAATGTGTGTTCCTTTGAGGGGTGTGTGTGTCTGTCGATGGTGAATGTGTTTTTTGAGAGATGTCGTTTGTGTAAGTGGAGAGTGACTGCAGAGAGACAATCTGCTCTTGTTGGCCTCTCAATAGATGCCCCTTGTGTTTCTGCAGCCCTAATCAAATGTCACATGACGTTCCCGGCTGGAATGCCGGATCGCCGTGGTTTCACCTACCGGCTGCTCCCGGCCGGCTGACTGTCACACGGAAGGACATTAGTGCATTAGTGTCGGAGAGGGAACCCCCACAGTGGGCTGTTCAGGGACGCCGAACTGTCGTCCGGTTTGGAACGTGTGATATTGCTGGATTGGAAAATGCTTTTTTAAGAATAGACATTGAACAGGTGTCAAGGGAAGTTTAGATTCTTAGAGCCTCTACTACAACCTTGCTTAAAGGGATCAGGAACGCAGCCTGTGATTAGTTTGTGTGAAGGAAGACAAGGATGGACTTAGCTCCTGTTGGCTGTACTGTAAAAAGACCTATTGGACTCCTATTAGGCTATATTCAGTCACATTGAAAAGCTGGTGGTTATGCTTGTACAGTCGGTTTTGACCTCGCATGAGCTCTTGCTTTCTTCTGTAACCAATCAATGATCAAACCCGAGTCGTCCATTCCCGTGAATGCGTTATCCCTCTGAGCTAAAGCCTTCATGCAAGTTCTCCAGTGTGGGGGCAGTGGTGCATATCATTTCAGCAAGCATAGTTCCGCAAACCACTACATTTATTCAGGAGACGAAGACCACTTGGAGATTCTTATAATTGAGACGAAGTGTCTGCTCCTTGAATGAAAGCCCGTTGTCATTCTGTCTTTTTATCGGTCTGCCCACCTCCGTCTCCCTCCTTCTCCTCTTGCCCATCCGAGGGTGTGATGAATTGAATGTGGTGGGGCAATTGAGTTGGGCGAAGATTAAATTACATCGCTCTTTATATAGTCAGTCATCCCTGTCTCAATCTGTCCGTTTTGAAGGATGGGACTCTGCGTACGACTGTTAATCACACATTTAAATATCTATCAGCCGTGAAATGTCAGCTGCTTTATCATAGGCCTCTTTGTCTTTTAGGTTTCGGATCACACCTCTGTTCGTCTGCGTATCTACTGTATGGGAAAATTGGGTGATTTTTGCAGAATGCCTACTAGCATCCAATGAAATTGTATGCATTTGTAATCTTATTTAACATCATCAACACTATAGACCAATGAAAACCAGATGTCATCCTGTGATCCAATCAGCAATGTTCATTAGGGCACCCCATAGCAACATGTTTTGAAATGTTTCGCAACAGTAAACCAAGTCAAGAGTTTCTTATTGGACAAGGACTGGTAGTGCCTCCCCATTTGGATTGTTTTCCTTCCGTAAGTGGGCCTACTGAACCAGACTCAGGTTCGACAATGAAAAGGTTATATGTGGCATAAAAATGGCGTCGTCCTCTTCCTGTCCTGAGAACTGATGTGACTGACTGAACTCCCCTTGAGAAATCTAGCCATGCTTGAAGAGGGATCCTGTGACGTTGAGATTTACAGCAGTGTCTCAGAGACGTTTCAGTCCCTGGAGTGGAACCGTGAGACTAAAGGCCCGTTCCAATGCGAAGGAATTGCCGTCTTAATTCTTTCTATTGTTCCTCCTTCCTTCCTCTGAGCAATCACTGATCCGTCATGGCAGAATTGGTGTTACCATACATGTACATCGTAGAATCGTGCTTTCACCTATTCGATGGTTTTACTTCTAAGTAGGATAAATGCATTTTCGTAGTGTTTTAACATGGCCAACAGATCTGTTGTGGTTGTCTCTGGAGTGAGCTGAGCTGGTTTCACAGTGCTGTGTGGGAGATGTCTAGCTAGGGCAATGATGATTATGAGAGTCGCACAGCCTAACCGAGGCCCCATTTTTTATCTTTCATCCGCAGAACCAAAACAAGCCACCCTCCCCTCCCCCTCCCTGCTTCACCATCCCTCCTGTTAGCTCCCTCTTCTTCCCCCCCTCTGCTTCCATATCTCCCTATCCCTCTTCTCTTTCTGTCTCTTGAACCCTTTCATCTCCTACGATTCTCTCTCTCTCTCTCTCTACCTTTTGTCTTTAATGTGGTCAGCAACTTCCTAATATTTGACTTCCATCTCTGACACTAAACAGCTCAAAAACAACAGTGTACCATTCATTCACCAGTGGACTGTTCGTTTCAAGTGCTTATGTTTAAAATGCGTCCCCGTGATACCTTCAAAGAACAGGCTCAGTGAATGGACATGAGCAGTGAAACCCATTCCCAGGCACGGAGTGAATAGAGATTTGATCACAGGTGGCTTGCAGCACCTTAATTGGGTAGGATGGGCTCTGGAGCCATCTTCCCCTCACCAGCCTCCTGTGGATTTCGCACAGATGTTTGATGTTGCCTCATGGCTGTGTGTGCGTGTGTGTGTGTGAACCTACCTATCTGGGTCAGCTAATGAAACGTAGCGACTGACTTCCTCTCCAAGGCCCCGGCAAACGTAATGCCGGCGGAAATGGTGACCATGGCAGCCAGACGTCCCTCTCTTCTCGACGGCTAGGCTCAAGGCTCTTCTGGTTTCTCCCTCCCTTTGCTTTTTTTGTTGCCCTGAGGAAGATCAAGGATTGGTAGATAACGCGTCACAGTGTGGTCTTAGTGTTTGTCACATCTCTTGAGCTACACTGTTGGTTAAGGGCTTGTAAGTAGGTATTTCACAGTAAGGTGAAATGAGGGTTTCCCCCGCAGGAGGCTGAAAAGATTTGGCATGTGGCTGGCTGCATCACCTCTTGGTTTGGAAATTGTACCGCCCTTGACCGCACAGCTCTGCAAAGGATGGTGCGGACAGCCCAGTACATAACTGGGGCCGAGATACTAAGCTATATGGAATTGTTTTAAGGTCATACCAAGGATCATTTTGCTATTTGATTTGGAATGTTAAGACCCCTTGAAGTGTATATATATATATATCTAAAAAATGATTTGGCCTTACTGCTATTAGCCCAATAACATATTCATTACATGGAACAACAGATAGTCCCCCCTCAAACAAATCTAAAGGAAGTTTGTTCTGAAGTGCCTGTCCTATATCTGAGAGATATAAGAACGATCAGGATATTTTAGTGAATAGGACCCAGCCTGCTTTCATACTACCTACCCACCAGCCTGCTTTCATACTACCCACCCACCAGCCTGCTTTCATACTACCCACACACCAGCCTGCATTCATACTACCTACCCACCAGCCTGCATTCATACTACCCACCCACCAGCCTGCATTCATACTACCCACCCACCAGCCTGCTTTCATACTACCCACCCACCAGCCTGCGTTCATACTACCCACCCACCAGCCTGCGTTCATACTACCCACCCACCAGCCTGCATTCATACTATCCACCCACCAGCCTGCATTCATACTACCCACCCACCAGCCTGCTTTCATACTAACCACCCACCAGCCTGCTTTCATACTAACCACCCACCAGCCTGCATTCATACTACCCACCCACCAGCCTGCATTCATACTACCCACCAGCCTGCATTCCACCCACCAGCCTGCATTCATACTACCCACCCACCAGCCTGCTTTCATACTACCCACCCACCAGCCTGCTTTCATACTACCCACCCACCAGCCTGCTTTCATACTACCCACCCACCAGCCTGCATTCATACTACCCACCCACCAGCCTGCTTTCATACTACCCACCCACCAGCCTGCATTCATACTAACCACCCACCAGCCTGCATTCACAATACCCACCCACCAGCCTGCTTTCATACTACCCACCCACCAGCCTGCTTTCATACTACCCACCCACCAGCCTGCATTCATACTACACAGCCACCAGCCTGTTTCAAAGCAAAGCAACCCTCTTAGTTCAGGTGATCCATTTCTTGTCTTCAGCATCCTTTCTGTTGTCGGCTTTCCATGCGTCATCGGAGAAGTAGGTGGAATAATATAATCTGGGTGGATAGTGGATGCGTCAAAGCAAGCGTTAGATTGTAAGACGCGTTGTTTTAATTAATTATTTAAAATTTAAAAAATTACCCCTTTTCTCCCCAATTTCGTGGTATCCAATTGTTAGTAGTTACTATCTTGTCTCATCGCTACAACTCCTGTACGGGCTTGGGTGAGACGAAGGTCGAAAGCCATGAGACGCGTTGTTTTTAAGCAAGAGTGTTGCTCTTCCTGCTTTGTCACCATGTTATTGCCCATGGGTGTTTTGACAGTGCATGGATCAAATCAAACCAAATGTATTAATATAGCCCTTTGTACATCAGCTGATATCTCAAAGTGCTGTACAGAAACCCAGCCTAAAACCTCAAACAGCAAGCAATGCAGGTATAGAAGCACGGTGGCTAGGAAAAACTCCCTAGAAAGGCCAAAACCTAGGAAGAAACCTAGAGAGGAACCAGGCTATGAGGGGTGGCCAGTCCTCTTCTGGCTGTGCCTGGTGGAGATTATAACAGAATATGGCCAAGATGTTAAAATGTTCATAAATGACCAGCATGGTCAAATAATAATAATCACAGTATTTGTCGAGGGTGCAGCAAGTCACCACCTCAGGAGTAAATGTCATTTGGCTTTTCATAGCCGATCATTAAGAGTATCTCTACCACTCCTGCTGTCTCTAGAGAGTTGAAAACAGAAGGCCTGGGACAGGTAGCACGTCCGGTGAACAGGTCAGGATTCCATAGCCCCAGGCAGAACAGTTGAAACTGGAGCAGCAGCATGGCCAGGTGGACTGGGAACAGCAAGGAGTCATCATGCCAGGTAGTCCTGAGGCATGGTCCTAGGGCTCAGGTCCTCCGAGAGAGAGAAAGAAAGTGAGAGAGAATTAGAGAGAGCATATTTAAATTCACACAGGACACTGGATAAGACAGGAGAAGTACTCCAGATATAACAAACTGACCCTAGCCCACCGACACATAAACTACTGCAGCATAAATACTGGAGGCTGAGACAGGAGGGGTCAGGAGACAGTGTCCCCATCCGATGATACACCCAGACAGGGCCAGAAGGATATAACCCCACCCACTTTGCCAAAGCACAGCCCCCACACCATTAGAGGGATATCTTCAACCACCAACTTACCATCCTGAGACAAGGCCGAGTATAGCCCACAAAGATCTCCGCCACGGCACAACCCAAGGGGGGCGCCAACCCAGACAGGAAGATCACATCAGTGACTCAACCCACTCAAGTGACGCACCCTTCCCAGGGACGGCATGAAAGAGCACCAGTAAGCCAGTGACTCAGACCCTGTAATAGGGTTAGAGGCAGAGAATCCCAGTGGAAAGAGGGGAAACGGCCAGGCAGAGACAGCAAGGTCTGTTAGTTGCTCCAGAGCCTTTCCATTCACCTTCACACTCCTGGGCCAGACTACACTTAATCATATGACCCACTGAAGAGATGAGTCTTCAGTAAAGACTTAAAGGTTGAGACCGAGTCTGCGTCTCTCACATTGTTAGGCAGACCATTCCATAAAAATGGAGCTCTATAGGAGAAAGCCCTGCCTCCAGCTGTTTGCTTAGAAATTCTAGGGATAATTAGGAGGCCTGCATCTTGTGACCATAGCGTACGTGTAGGTATGTACAGCAGGACCAAATCAGAGAGATAGGTAGGAGCAAGCCCATGTAATGCTTTGTAGATTTAGCAGTAAAACCTTGAAATCAGCCCTTGCCTTGACAGGAAGCCAGTGTAGGAAAAGGCTAGCACTGGAGTAATATGATCAAAGTTTTTGGTTCTAGTCAGGATTCTAGCAGTCATATTTAGCACCAACTGAAGTTTATTTAGTGCTTTATCCGGGTAGCCGGAAAGTAGAGCATTGCAGTAGTCTAACCTAGAAGTAACAAAAGCATGGATTAATTTTTCTGAATCATTTTTGGACAGAAAGTTTCTGATTTTTGCAATGTTACGTAGATGGAAAAAAGCTGTCCTTGAAACAGTCTTGATATGTTCGTCAAAAGAGAGATCAGGGTCCAGAGTAACGCTGAGGTCCTTCACAGTTTTATTTGAGACGACTGTACAACCATTAAGATTAATTGTCAGATTCAACAGAAGATATCTTTGTTTCTTGGGACCTAGAACAAGCATCTCTCTTTTGTCCGAATTTATAAGTAGAACGTTTGCAGCCATCCACTTCCTTATGTCTGAAACACAGGCTTCTAGCGAGGGCAATTTTGGGGCTTCACCGTGTTTCATTGAAAGGTACAGCTGTGTGTCATCCGCATAGCAGTGAAAGTTAACATCATGTTTTCGAATGACATCCCCAAGAGGTAAAATATTTAGTGAAAACAATAGTGGTCCTAAAACGGAACCTTGAGGAACACCGAAATGTACAGTTGATTTGTCAGAGGACAAACCATTCACAGAGAAAAACTGATATCTTTCCGGCAGATAAGATCTAAACCAGGCCAGAACTTGTCCGTGTAGACCAATTAGGGTTTCCAATCTCTCCAAAAGAATGTGGGGATCGATGGTATCAAAAGCAGCACTAAGGTCTAGGAGCACGAGGACAGATGCAGAGCCTCGGTCTGATGCCATTAAAAGGTCATTTACCACCTTCACAAGTGCAGTCTCAGTGCTATGATGGGGTCTAAAACCAGACTGAAAAATTTCGTATACATTGCTCGTCTTCAGGAAGGCAGTGAGTTACTGCGCAACAGCTTTTTCAAATTTTTTTGAGAGGAATGGAAGATTCGATATAGGCCGATAGTTTTTTATATTTTCTGGGTCAAGGTTTGGCTTTTTCAAGAGAGGCTTTATTACTGCCAGTTTTAGTGAGTTTGGTACATATCCGTGGATAGAGAGCCGTTTATTATGTTCAACATAGGAGGGCCACGCACAGGAAGCAGCTCTTTCAGTAGTTTAGTTGGACTAAGGTCCAATATGCAGCTTGAAGGTTTAGAGGCCATGATTATTTTTATCATTGTGTCAAGAGATATAGTACTAAAACACTTGAGTGTCTCTTGATCCTAGGTCCTGGCAGAGTTGTGCAGTCTCAGGACAACTGAGCTTTGAAGGAATACGCAGATTTAAAGAGGAGTCCGTAATTTGCTTTCTAATAATCATGATCTTTTCCTCATGATCTTTTCCTTCATGAATTTATTACTGCTGAAGTGAAAGCCATCCTCACTTGGGAATGCTGCTTTTTTGTTAGCTTTGCGACAGTATCAAAAATACATTTTGGATTGTTCTTATTTTCCTCAATTAAGTTGGAAAAATAGGATGATCCAGCAGCAGTAAGGGGTCTTCGATACTGCACGGTTTCCAAGCTAGTCGGAAGACTTCCAGTTTGGTGTGGCGCTGTTTCTGGTCATATTTTCTGGAAGCTTGCTTCAGAGCTTGGGTATTTTTTGTATACCAGGGAACTAGTTTCTTATGAGAAATTTGTTTAGTTTTTAGGGGTGCAACTGCATCTAGGGTATTGCGCAAGGTTAAACTGAGTTCCTCAATTTGGTGGTTAACTGAGTTTTGTCCTCTAACGTCCTTGGGTAGGCAGAGGGAGTCTGGAAGGGCATCAAGGAATCTTTGTGTTGTCTGTGAATTTATAGCATGATTTTTGATGCTCCTTGTTTGGGGTCTGAGCAGATTATTTGTTGCAATTGCAAACGTAATAAAATGGTGGTCCGATTGTCCAGGATTATGAGGAAAAACATTAAGATCCACAACATTTATTCCATGGGACAAAACTAGGTCCAGAGTATGACTGTGACAGTGAGTAGGTCCAGAGACATGTTGGACAAAACCCACTGAGTCGATGATGGCGCCGAAAGCCTTTTGGGGTGGGTCTGTGGACTTTTCCATGTGAATATTATCAACAAAATGTGAATATTATCTGCTATGACTACAAGGTCCGATAGGAATTCAAGGAACTCAATGAGGAATGCTGTATATGGCCCAGGAGGCCTGTAAACAGTAGCTATAAAAAGTGATTGAGTAGGCTGCATAGATTTCATGACTAGAAGCTCAAAAGATGAAAACGTTTTTTTTTTTTTGTCAATTGAAATTTGCTATCGTAAATGTTAGCAACACCTCCACCTTTGCAGAATGCACGGGGGATATGGTCACAAGTGTAACCAGGAGGTGAGGCCTCATTTAACACAGTAAAGTCATCAGGCTTAAGCCATGTTTCAGTCAGGCCAATCACATCAAGATTATGATCAGTTATTAGTTCATTGACTATAATTGCCTTTGAAGTAAGGGATCTAACATTAAGTATCCCTATTTTGAGATGTGAGGTATCACAATCTCTTTCAATAATGGCAGGAATGGAGGAGGTCTTTATCCTAGTGAGATTGCTAAAGCGAACACCGCCATGTTTAGTTTTGCCCAACCCAGGTCGACGCACCTACACAGTCTCAATGGGGATAGCTGAGCTGACTACACTGACTGTGCTAGTTAGTGGCAGACTAACAGCCTGCTGCCTGGCATGCACCCGATTTCATTGTGGAGCTAGAGGAGTTAGAGCCCTGTCTATGTTGGTAGATAAGATGAGAGCACCCCTCCAGCTAGGATGGAGTCCGTCACTCCTCAGCAGGTCAGGCTTGGTCCTGTTTGTGGGTGAGTCCCAGAAAGAGGGCCAATTATCTACAAATTCTATCTTTTGGGAGGGGCAGAAAACAGTTTCCAACCAGCGATTGAGTTGTGAGACTCTGCTGTAGAGCTCATCACTCCCCCTAACTGGGAGAGGGCCAGAGACAATTACTCGATTCCGACACATCTTTCTAGCTGATTTACACGCTGAAGCTATGTTGCGCTTGGAGACCTCTGACTGTTTCATCCTAACATCGTTGGTGCCGACGTGGATAACAATATCTCTATACTCGCCAGTTTTAGCTTTAGCCAGCACCATCTTCAGATTAGCCTTAACGTCAGTAGCCCTGCCCCCTGGTAAACAGTGTATGATCGCTGGATGATTAGTTTTAAGTCTAATACTGCGGGTAATGGAGTCGCCAATGACTAGGGTTTTCAATTTGACAGAGCTGACGGTGGGAAGCTTCGGCGTCTCAGACCCCGTAACGGGAGGAGTAGAGACAAGAGAAGGCTCGGCCTCAGACTCCGACTTGCTGCTTAATGGGGAAAACCGGTTGAAAGTTTCTGTCGGCTAAATGAGCGACACCGGTTGAGCGTTCCTACAGCATTTCCCTCCAGAAACCGTGAGAAAGTTGTCCGGCTGCGGGGACCGTGCGAGGGGATTTATACTAACGTTATTATCTGTACTTACTGGTGGCACAGACGCTGTTTCATCCTTTCCTACACTGAAATGACCCTTGCCTAACGATTGCGTCGGAAGCTGGGCTTGCAGCACAGCTATCCTCGCCGTAAGGCGATCGTTCTCCTGTATATTATGAGTACAGCGACTGCAATTAGAAGATATCATGTTAATGTTACTACTTAGCTTCGGCTGTTGGAGGTCCTGACGAACCACGTCCAGATAAAGCGTCCGGAGTGAAAAAGTTGAATGAAAAAAAGTTGAGTGAGGGAAAAACCAAAAATATAAACGGTAATTAAAAAGTAAAAACCGTAAAGTTGTCAGGTAGCAAAGTAAGGTTGGCAACAAAATGCACAAAACGCACAGCAACACGTAAACAAGTCTGCAAGTTGTGATTTCGCTACACTCGCACTAACATCTGCTAACCATGTGTATGTGACAAATAACATTTGATTTGAAATGGCGTCACAGATTTCTTGAATGTGTGGATGTGTGCATGTGCGCATCCACATCCCAGGCAGGGTAGTAATGGGAAGAGTGATGCACTCTAGGGAATGATGGTGTTCCTTCAAAAATGAGGTAGTTTGAGTGTACATACCAGGGTTGTGCTCAATTCTGAATTGAATTGAGAATGCCTCATTAATTCCGATTGAATTTGAATTGAAGTAGTAAACAGGATGCAGAATTGCAATTAGAATTTGAATGAAAGGGAATTGAATTCAGTCAAATTCAATCAAATGTAAATGACTCTTCTATATTAGGTCTAGTCTATACAAATATACATCTTGTACATATAAAAATGCATGTAAAATATTGTTGAAACAATTGATTTTCAGGACAAACTCTTAATGGATGATCAATGAAAACAACCTCCATGCAAATATTCCAAGTTGTTATATTTAATTAATATTTAATTATTTCATTAATCAAAATTAAAAAAAATCCCAGAATGCATTAGTTTAACATTTACATTACATTTACATTTAAGTCATTTAGCAGACGCTCTTATCCAGAGCGACTTACAAATTGGTGCTTTCACCTTATGACATCCAGTGGAACAGCCACTTTACAATAGTGCATCTAGGTCTTTTAAGGGGGGTGAGAAGGATTACTTTATCCTATCCTAGGTATTCCTTAAAGAGGTGGGGTTTCAGGTGTCTCCGGAAGGTGGTGATTGACTCCGCTGTCCTGGCATCGTGAGGGAGTTTGTTCCACCATTGGGGGGCCAGAGCAGCGAACAGTTTTGACTGGGCTGAGCGGGAACTGTACTTCCTCAGTGGTAGGGAGGCGAGCAGGCCAGAGGTGGATGAACGCAGTGCCCTTGTTTGGGTGTAGGGCCTGATCAGAGCCTGGAGGTACTGAGGTGCCGTTCCCCTCACAGCTCCGTAGGCAAGCACCATGGTCTTGTAGCGGATGCGAGCTTCAACTGGAAGCCAGTGGAGAGAGCGGAGGAGCGGGGTGACGTGAGAGAACTTGGGAAGGTTGAACACCAGACGGGCTGCGGCGTTCTGGATGAGTTGTAGGGGTTTAATGGCACAGGCAGGGAGCCCAGCCAACAGCGAGTTGCAGTAATCCAGACGGGAGATGACAAGTGCCTGGATTAGGACCTGCGCCGCTTCCTGTGTGAGGCAGGGTCGTACTCTGCGGATGTTGTAGAGCATGAACCTACAGGAACGGGCCACCGCCTTGATGTTAGTTGAGAACGACAGGGTGTTGTCCAGAATCACGCCAAGGTTCTTAGCGCTCTGGGAGGAGGACACGATGGAGTTGTCAACCGTGATGGCGAGATCATGGAACGGGCAGTCCTTCCCGGGAGGAAGAGCAGCTCCGTCTTGCCGAGGTTCAGCTTGAGGTGGTGATCCGTCATCCACACTGATATGTCTGCCAGACATGCAGAGATGCGATTCGCCACCTGGTCATCAGAGGGGGGAAAGGAGAAGATTAATTGTGTGTCGTCTGCATAGCAATGATAGGAGAGACCATGTGAGGTTATGACAGAGCCAAGTGACTTGGTGTATAGCGAGAATAGGAGAGGGCCTAGAACAGAGCCCTGGGGACACCAGTGGTGAGAGCGCGTGGTGAGGAGACAGATTCTCGCCACGCCACCTGGTAGGAGCGACCTGTCAGGTAGGACGCAATCCAAGCATGGGCCGCGCCGAAGATGCCCAACTCGGAGAGGGTGGAGAGGAGGATCTGATGGTTCACAGTATCGAAGGCAGCCGATAGGTCTAGAAGGATGAGAGCAGAGGAGAGAGAGTTAGCTTTAGCAGTGCGGAGTGCCTCCGTGATACAGAGAAGAGCAGTCTCAGTTGAATGACTAGTCTTGAAACCTGACTGATTTGGATCAAGAAGGTCATTCTGAGAGAGATAGCGGGAGAGCTGGCCAAGGACGGCACGTTCAAGAGTTTTGGAGAGAAAAGAAAGAAGGGATACTGGTCTGTAGTTGTTGACATCGGAGGGATCGAGTGTAGGTTTTTCAGAAGGGGTGCAACTCTCGCTCTCTTGAAGACGGGAGGGACGTAGCCAGCGGTCAGGGATGAGTTGATGAGCGAGGTGAGGTAAGGGAGAAGGTCACCGGAGATGGTCTGGAGAAGAGAGGAGGGGATAGGGTCAAGCGGGCAGGTTGTTGGGCGGACGGCCGTCCTGCAAGACGCGAGATGTCATCTGGAGAGAGAGGGGAGAAAGAGGTCAGAGCACAGGGTAGGGCAGTGTGAGCAGAACCAGCGGTGTCGTTTGACTTAGCAAACGAGGATCGGATGTCGTCGACCTTCTTTTCAAAATGGTTGACGAAGTCATCTGCAGAGAGGGAGGAGGGGGAGGGGAGGAGGATTCAAGAGGGAGGAGAAGGTGGCAAAGAGCTTCCTAGGGTTAGAGGCAGATGCTTGGAATTTAGAGTGGTAGAAAGTGGCTTTAGCAGCAGAGACAGAGGAGGAAAATGTAGAGAGGAGGGAGTGAAAGGATGCCAGGTCCGCAGGGAGGCGAGTTTTCCTCCATTTCCGCTCGGCTGCCCGGAGCCCTGTTCTGTGAGCTCGCAATGAGTCGTCGAGCCACGGAGCGGGAGGGGAGGACCGAGCCGGCCTGGAGGATAGGGGACATAGAGAGTCAAAGGATGCAGAAAGGGAGGAGAGGAGGGTTGAGGAGGCAGAATCAGGAGATAGGTTGGAGAAGGTTTGAGCAGAGGAAGAGATGATAGGATGGAAGAGGAGAGAGTAGTGGGGAGAGAGAGCGAAGGTTGGGACGGCGCGATACCATCCGAGTAGGGGCAGTGTGGGAAGTGTTGGATGAGAGCGAGAGGGAAAAGGATAAAGGATACAAGGTAGTGGTCGGAGACTTGGAGGGGAGTTGCAATGAGGTTAGTGGAAGAACAGCATCTAGTAAAGATGAGGTCAGCGTATTGCCTGCCTTGTGAGTAGGGGGGAAGGTGAGAGGGTGAGGTCAAAAGAGGAGAGGAGTGGAAAGAAGGAGGCAGAGAGGAATGAGTCAAAGGTAGACGTGGGGAGGTTAAAGTCGCCCAGAACTGTGAGAGGTGAGCCGTCCTCAGGAAAGGAGCTTATCAAGGCATCAAGCTCATTGATGAACTCTCAGAGGGAACCTGGAGGGCGATAAATGATAAGGATGTTAAGCTTGAAAGGGCTGGTAACTGTGACAGCATGGAATTCAAAGGAGACGATAGACAGATGGGTAAGGGGAGAAAGAGAGAATGACCACTTGGGAGAGATGGTCAAGTTGACCCTAAAAGCCTTCAAAGAGAAAACCACAAGTATTATGGTCGGTGGACATATAATTGGCTATTCTAAGCACAAAGGTTAAAAGAGTATATGAACATTGTTCGCAGAGAAAAGTGATGTATTCTTTGGTATCTGGAAGTGCGCCCTGTCATACTCAATGAAACCTCATGTTCTATGACTGAGTGGAATTTCTTTGAATTGCACTGAATTAAATTTGACTTCCTGTCACTCAAATTCTACATCATGTGGGATGTGGCCAATTGGAATTTCAACTCATGAGTTGAATGGGAGTAAATTCCAAAATCCTGGATGGAGCACAACGCTGGTACACACCAGTGGCTTGCATGAGACACACACACACACACACACACACACACACACACACACACACACACACACACAGCTATCTGTGTGTAATTGGAGCAGGCAGTTGACACAGGGGACAGTGAGAGAGGCAGGAGATGCATCAGGCAGACAAGGTTATACATCAAGGTCAGGGGAAGTGTGTGTCACTGAATTCTCTCCTTCCCTTCAGTGCATGTACACATACCATACGTGTGTCAGAAAATGTAGTACGGTTTTTTCATTTGATAGTCTGCTACACAAACAAAAAAACACTTTCACTCCTGCTTCTACAACATCTTGAATCAAATCCCCCCCTCATCTCCTCTAACCCTTCCTCACTTATCTCCCTCCAAATCAACCCTCCTTTCCCCTCGGGTTGTTACGATACCAATATTGCAATACCACGACAATACTGAATTTTCATGAAGCAGACTGAACTTTATGGTCTTTTACAAACCAGCTCTATGTGAAATACTGTGTGATATAGCTTTAAAAAATAAACAAACGTGACTCTGGGTGACAACAGAAAGTCAGCTTAGTGTTTTGTCTCCTTGCCACGATACTTCGGAGTATGACTGGGATCATGACAACCCTACCTGTCCCCCTGTTCTCTCTCCTCCGCCATCAGACTTTCTGGTGATGGTGCAGTGTGAGGGGATGTGGGCACTGTAGCTGCTTTGAAGGCACCTCAGGGTTGGTTGTTATATAAGTCTGGACTTGGCAGGGCTTCCCCCCTTCACTGCAGACCCACCCCTATTATCTCACTTCTCTGTTGTCTCACTAATGGTCTCACCTCTCTACTGCCTTACCCCTCTACTGCCTTACCGCTCTACTGTCTCACTAACGGTCTCACCTCTCTACTGCCTTACCCCTCTACTGCCTTACCGCTCTACTGCCTTACCCCTCTACTGCCTTACCCCTCTACTGCCTTACCCCTCTACTGCCTTTACCGCTCTACTGTCTCACTAACGGTCTCACCTCTCTACTGCCTTACCCCTCTACTGCCTTACCCCTCTACTGCCTTACCGCTCTACTGTCTCACTAACGGTCTCACCTCTCTACTGCCTTACCCCTCTACTGCCTTACCCCTCTACTGCCTTACCTCTCTACTGCCTTACCCCTCTACTGCCTTACCCCTCTACTGCCTTACCCCTCTACTGTCTCACTAACGGTCTCACCTCTCTACTGCCTTACCCCTCTACTGCCTTACCGCTCTACTGTCTCACTAACGGTCTCACCTCTCTACTGCCTTTACCCCTCTACTGCCTTACCGCTCTACTGTCTCTGTAATGTCCCAAATCTATTGTCTCACTTCTCTGTTGTCTCACTAATGGTCTCACCTCTCTACTGCCTTACCGCTCTACTGCCTTACCGCTCTACTGTCTGACTAACGGTCTCACCTCTCTACTGCCTTACCGCTCTACTGTCTCTGTAATGTCACAAATCTATTGTCTCACTTCTCTGTTGTCTCACTAATGGTCTCACCTCTCTACTGCCTTACCCCTCTACTGCCTTACCGCTCTACTGTCTCAGTAATGTCACAAATCTATTGTCTCACTTCTCTGTTGTCTCACTAATGGTCTCACCTCTCTACTGCCTTACCCCTCTACTGCCTTACCGCTCTACTGTCTCAGTAATGTCACAAATCTATTGTCTCGCTTCTCTGTTGTCTCACTAATGGTCTCACCTCTCTACTGCCTTACCCCTCTACTGCCTTACCGCTCTACTGTCTCAGTAATGTCACAAATCTATTGTCTCACTTCTCTGTTGTCTCACTAATGGTCTCACCTCTCTACTGCCTTACCCCTCTACTGCCTTACCGCTCTACTGTCTCTGTAATGTCCCAAATCTATTGTCTCACTTCTCTGTTGTCTCACTAATGGTCTCACCTCTCTACTGCCTTACCCCTCTACTGCCTTACCGCTCTACTGTCTCAGTAATGTCACAAATCTTTTGTCTCACTTCTCTGTTGTCTCACTAACGGTCTCACCTCTCTACTGCCTTACCCCTCTACTGCCTTACCGCTCTACTGTCTCTGTAATGTCCCAAATCTATTGTCTCACTTCTCTGTTGTCTCACTAATGGTCTCACCTCTCTACTGCCTTACCCCTCTACTGCCTTACCGCTCTACTGTCTCAGTAATGTCACAAATCTATTGTCTCACTTCTCTGTTGTCTCACTAACGGTCTCACCTCTCTACTGCCTTACCCCTCTACTGCCTTACCGCTCTACTGTCTCTGTAATGTCCCAAATCTATTGTCTCACTTCTCTGTTGTCTCACTAATGGTCTCACCTCTCTACTGCCTTACCCCTCTACTGCCTTACCGCTCTACTGTCTCTGTAATGTCACAAATCTATTGTATCACTTCTCTCTCACCTCTACTGTCTCACTGATATCTCACCCTTCTACTATCTCTTCTCTCTGCTGTTGCCCAACTCTGTCTCACCTCTCTACATTTTCTACTAGCCCGGTCTGAAAATTACTAGCCTCGGGCAAGCGGGTTAACTTAATTTCCATCTCTGGTCTCACCCCTCTACCATCTCACCTCTGGCTCATTAAAGGTATTCAACACACACAGAGTTTTTAGCTGATATCAGATGATGGGCCAAAAGCTTTGCTGTCTCAGATATTAAATCCTGACCCTGTCTGGTAACCGCAGTGTTGCTCTCCGCCCTGTCCCCTTATTAAGAATTCAGTGCGGGAAATGAAGGTCACTTGTCCCTCTGAATTTGTCTGTGCCATTATTGCAATGCTGACATACTCGTTCTCTCCGTCTGTCTGTCTCTACCCTCTCTCTCTCTGTCTCTCCCCCGCCACTCGTTTTCAACCCCTTTCTCTCTTTCCTAGGTGAGAGCTTTGAGCAGAGCCCCCTACGGAGGTCCTTCAAGTCCAAGGTTCTGGCCCACTACCCTGAGAGCACAGACAGGAGTCCCTTCAACAGAGATGCAGTCAACATGGTAAGACAGTGGGGCTAGGATACATTTAGAGAACTTAGCAAAAGGTTAAGTCTGTCTTTTATGTCATTTTGGCTGTTTTAGTCCGTTATGGAAAGATGGTTGTTTTGAAAATGGCCTCATTTCATGCATTCATTACAAGAAAGTATAGCTTCTGTTGTGCACATATTTGACACAGAATAGAGGACTTTACATTTGTTGTTTGTGCACTATTGTTTTGTTAATGGGATAGTTCATCTCCTTCTCCAGAGTCAGATGAACTGGTGGAGACCATTTTTATGTCTCTGCGTGCAGTTTTGAAGGACGTGGCTAACTAGCATTAGCGCAATGCTAACTAGCGTTAATTGAACCATTTGAAAGTGGTTGGGCAAATGTTTGATTGTTTGGCACTGCAAGAGCCTTAAATGCTGTGCCGTCACGTCTTTGTTTTGTTCTCCGGTACCATAATGCATTTATCTTTCATGCGAATGAGAGAATATTTTCCGTTTTTAAGTGTTCATTTTTATGGTACACTCTTGTATAAACAAGTCTGGATGATAAAAGCGTTTAGGGCAGGAACTCAACACAATCTACTAACATAGATGAACCAATTTAAAAAAAACTTGAGTTGTTTTTGGTGGAAAGTTCAAACTTGTTGTGAGCAGTCTCCCTACAGACACGGAGGTACTTTGTAGCAGATAGAGCGCCTTTTCATGGAGCCACACTCTGGTTCTTTCCACAAATAAGGGCCCTTTTAACCGCTAGTCTTTAATGTTGTTTGTCAGAATGAAAGCTCTTCAGAATGATTTGACCCCTCTCATCCCTGTCCATAATCACTTGCGTTTGATTTAAGAGCAGGCTATTGAAGGCAGTTGAGATTGTTTGCCTTTCTTTCTGTACCTTCCCCTACCTCGTCTTCCTCTCCTATCTCTCTCTCTCTCCCCATTATTTTCTTTTTCCTCTGCTATTTCCTCTAAAACATCCCAACTCGCTCTTCCTTCGACATCTCTCCCACCTCTATTCCATTCACCATCCTCTCACTCCTCTCTCTCGCTCTTTTTCTCCCCACCTCACCTCCTTCCTCTTCCCATGTCTCTCTTCCTCCCCTCATATCTCTCTCCTCACCCTCTCTCTCCTTTCTTCATCTTTCATTCTCCATCTTCCTCCTTCATCTCTCGCTCTCTCTCTCTCTCTCATCCCCAGCTCTGCATGCCGCACGGCCTGTCGTTCCGTAGTCAGGCGGACGGCCGCGAGCACCACTTCCACTCCTTCACGGTCGCCCAGGACGACGGCACGCGCTCCTACGGCTTCGTGCACACGTACTACGAAGCAGTGACGAGTGCCCAGATCACCACGGCGATGCAGACCCTTCATCAGATGCACCATGTGGAGCACTACTCCACCTCCTCTTTGTCATCTTCCTCCGCCTCCTCCCCCTCCACATCCAGCATGGACTCTCTGGTGAGCAGCCTGGATGAGTTGGATGCCGACTCCCTGGCAGCGCGCCCCCTGTCGGCTTGTTTGGGCTGCGCGGCGGGCTCCTTCCAGCCGGCCCGGGACACCCTGTATGCCTCCAAGGCCCTCTGCCTCCTCACGCCCCTCCCCTTCCTGCACGCCGCCCGCCACTTCCTGTCCCAATTGCACCAGGCGGTGACATCGCACGCGGCCCCGCCACTGCCGCTGGAGAGCTACATCCACAACATCCTGTACGAGGTGCCCGTGCCGCCGCCCGGTCGTTCGCTCCGGTTCCACGGGGTCCAGGGGCCTATCGTGTGCCAGCAGCCCGGCCCTGAGGAGCTCCCGCTCGGGGACTACCCACTGGGAGAGGCCTTCTCCCTGCTGGGGGTGGAGAACATGGTGAGGCTGCTCACCTCCGTGCTGCTGGAGACCCAGGTCCTGCTCTACTCACAGGGTAAGCACCAAAAGATCAGGCAGCGTTTTCTGCAAGATCACCAGCCTAGGTTGTGTTTCGAACATTTTTCAAATGTAACCCAAAAGTGTGCACTTGTTCATTTCCCATCATGCGTCTCTCTGTCTCCAGACTACCAGCGGTTGATGACGGTGGCAGAGGGCATCACCAACCTACTGTTTCCATTCCAGTGGCAGCACGTCTACCTACCCATCTTGCCCGTGCCCCTGCACCATCTCCTGGATGCCCCCGTGCCCTTCTTGATGGGCATCCAACGGAAGGATTGCTCCCAATGCTCCACTTTGGATCTGTCCCATGAGGTATTGAATGTACTTAGTACCAGGGCCATAAACAGACCTTTGAAAAAAATTATACTTTCATACTTCCTAACATACCAAATTCCTCTGTAGTGAACATTTACAAAAAAAATTAAGCATAGGCCTATTTATTTCTGCAAGAACACACTCATCGTCACAAATTGTAAGCAAGCTAGTTACAGTGCCTCCTAAAGAGATGATTGACATCGGAGAAAAGGGGTGGGCCATCAGCTGATCATTGATGTTGATGGTTGATGTAAACCCGCTAGTCAGCTCGCTCCATTTCTTTGACTGGTTAAGATTGACCTCTGTGTCTGTCTCTCTGCTGCGCATATCTGCCAACCAGACCTAATATTGACGATGATGTAGGCCGTGTTGATCAAATGTTACACCACTGTGGCAGTACTTTTGATATTTAAACTAGGTAGCTACACACACACTTAACCGGTGACCGCATCTCTCGAGCCATGCATGTTTGGATACCAGGCATGTGCAACCTCAGTACAGGGCAGACTGGGAGTGGAGAAAAGGCGCAACGGGTCGTGCGAGAGCTCCGTACAGGCCAGATCAACATGCGCAACGGACACGGGATGGGGGGGTGGCGAACATGACCAGGACTTGCAGGCAGAGGGTTCTGAACAACAATGACCAAAACATTTGTACAAAAAAAAAATCATTTTGGGGGAAATTATACCACCACCCAAAAGGGCACTTTGGAGACTGGAAGGGCAAAGGGGCGTGAGTCCTATCTGTGTATGTGCCTGCTTAGTGCTTAGTGTTTGGAACTGTAGGCATGTAACGGAGGCTTTAAAAATAAAAAAACATTACCCTCAAAATGCCTTTATTTAACCAGTCAAGTTATTGAGAACACATTTCTTCTTTAAATACGACCTGACCAAGAGGGAGCAACAATTTTTTAATATTTTGAAGTTGACCAGAACTGGGAGGTGCAGTAGGACAAACGATGTTCTCATGTAGTCCAAAGTTCATATTTCTTTAATTAGAATGGGAGGTTGCTGAATCCACACACCTAGTTAGTTTTAAATCCACTCTTCAATTACAATTCAACTGGCCAAACCAACTGGCTATACCATATACTTTGAAGCATTCTATACTGAACAAAAATATAAACACAACATGCAACTATTCCAAAGATTTTACTGAGTTACAGTTCATATAAGGAAATCAGTCAATTTGAAATGAATTCATTAGGCCCTAATCTATGGATTTCACATGACTGGGAAAACAGATATGCATCTGTTGGTTACAGATACCTTTATAAAAAATAATTAAAAATACATTTTAAAAAGGTAGGGGCGTAAATCAGAAAACCAGTCGGTATCTGGTGTGACAACCATTTTCCTCATGCAGCGCGACACGTCTCCTTCGCATAGTGTTGATCATGCTGTTGATTGTGGCCTGTGGAACTTTTGCACTCTCCCTCAAGACTTTAGACATCTGTGGCATTGTGTTACGTGAAAACTGCACATTTTAGAGTTGTCCCCGGCACGAGGTGCACCTGTGTAATGATCCTGCTGTTTAATCATCTTCTTGATATGCCACACCTGTCAGGCGGATGGAGAAATGCTCACTAACAGGGATGTAAACAAATTTGTGCACAACATTTTTGAGAAATAAGCTTTATTGTGCGTATGGAACGTTTCTGGGATCTTTTATTTCAGCTCATGAAACATGGGACCGACATTTTAGCGTTTATATTTTTGTTCAGTATAGTTCATTCTCTGTAGCATTCTACTAGGCATTTTGATACACCTTCTGACTGGCATTCTATCAGGCATTCACTGACCTTGCAAAAAACATTCCAACAAGCATTCGAACACAATGTACCGTTCACTGTAACGTGCATTCTAATAACAGGCATTCCATTACATTACGCAATGTAACAGGCAGTGAAAAGAGCTTGGTAACATTTGCTGCATTCTTGCAGTGCCTGCACTAATCCATCCTATTCTAGTTGCATTATAACCCCCCCCCCCCCCCCCCCCTCGAGCTCTCTGGTGTTGGAGAACATAGAAATTCACATAGCTCCTCTGGCGAGCTCCTCCGCTTCTCCCTTCTCTCCCCAAATCCAATTCTCCATCCCTCTACGAAAGATCACGCCGTTTCGCACAAGCATTTCGCTCGGCATGCGTCCCAAATGGCACCCTATTCCCTGTGTAAAGGTGCCATTTGGGACACAGATTTTAGGAGTTTTCTTTGAAGTGCTAGAGCTGGCCCAGAGAGAGGGAGCAGGAGACATCAGTAGAGAGAGAGAGTGGGAGGAGGAAGGCACCGAGCAACACATTTCTAAAGATATCAGACAACGTGAATAATTAAGGTTTAAGAATTCCACAGTTTATTTCTGGATGTATGTGAGAGGGTAGGGGGGCCACAGGAGGCAGCAATAGAATGCACACTTAGCAGATTGTGGAACGCATCCCGACCCTATCCTGTGTATTAAATATCTATCTGTCTACAACCCCTTTTTTCCAGCAGGATTAAGTGCATTTTGTCTGTATCCTTATCTAAAGTCATGGCTTTTTAAAAAGCACATAGCTTTTGATGGCATTTAGCTGATGTGTCACAGTACAGTGGGATGTCAACATATTCTGTCATGGTAAATTGGGTCAACATACTCTGAGGGGGAAGGCGAGGGCGTGGTTTATGTTGCAAGCTTTCCCATGAGAAGTGGAGCGGCAATGCTTCAATCCTATGAACTTTTAAAGGCACATTCTTCGATATTTACAGACATGTTTGATCATTTAAATGAATGATACCCACTGTTCATGCCTGTTCATGATGAATATCACTGTCTTTTCTTACATTGAGGAGTGGGCCTTTAAACTAGAACTGTAAACAAATGGTGGTCTGTGTGAATCTGTCTCATCACATGCAGTTAAGAAAAAAACTGGACCATGGCATAACGTCAGTGCTGAATTTGGACCAACAGAGTGTCACTTAAGCAGAGCACACTGTTGATGCTGTTATGGGATTTCATGGTGTCGGTCTCTGACATAGTCTGTGTCAGGCCAGTGCCTGCTAAGCTTCTCTCCAGAGGTCGACTCGTTTCTCTGACTGTTTTCCGCATTGACAAATATTTTGTCAGTGAATGAGGGGATGTGCAATGAAACAGTTTCACCTCATTTCCATCAGCGTGTAAAAAATGTGCAACCAAATCTGACCATAACTCTATCCTCCTGATTCCTGCTTACAAGCAAAAATTAAAGCAGAAAGCACCAGTGACTCGGTCTATAAAAAAGTGGTCAGATGAGGCAGATTCTAAACTACAGGACTGTTTTGCTAGCATAGACTGGAACATGTTAAGGGATTCTTCAGATGGCATTGAGGAGTATACCGCATCAGTCACTGGCTTTATCAATAAGTGCATCGAGGACGTTGTCCCCACAGTGACTGTGCGTACATACCCTAACCAGAAACCATGGATTACAGGCAACATCCGCACTGAGCTAACGGCTAGAGCTGCCATTTTCAAGGAGCAGGACTCTAACCCGGAAGCTTATAAGAAATCTCGCTATGCCATCCGACGAACCATGAAACAGGCAAAGCGTCAATACGGGACTAAGACCTATCAGACAAGCTAAACTACTTCAATGCTCGCTTCGAGGCAAATAACACTGAAACATGCATGAGAGCACCAGCTGTTCCGGAAGACTTTGTGATCACGCCCTCCACAGCCGATGTGAGTAAGACCTTTAAACACTTCAACATTCACAAGGCCGCAGGGCCAGACGGATTACCAGGATGTGTACTGCGAGCATGCGCTGACCGACTGGCAAGTGTCTTCACTGACATTTTCAACCTCTCCTTGTCCGAGTCTGTAATACCAACATGTTTTAAGCAGGCCACCATAGTCCCTGTGCCCAAGAACACGTCTGTAGCCATGAAATGCTTTGAAAGTCTTGTCATTGCTCACATCAACACTATTTTCCCAGAAACCCTAGTCCCACTCCAATTTGCATACCGCACCAACAGATCCACAGATGATGCATGACTCCAACTCCACCTGGACAACAGGAACACCTATAAGTTTGACTACAGCTCAGCGTTCAATGACACAACAGTGGTAGGCCCTGGGACTCAAACACCTCCTTCTGCAGCTGGAGACAGCCTATAGAGAGTTCAGAGACCTGACCGTCAACACGGGGCCCCTCAGGACAACAACCCTGTTCCTCATGACAACGTGATCAACTCCATCAAAGTTTGCCGATGACACAACATTGTGGACCTGATCACAAGAAGGAGTTCAGAGACCTGACCGTGTGGTGCCAGGACAACAACCTCTCCCCTCTCATCAAGACAGGGCTGTTGTGGAGCAGGTTGAGGACCACGCTTCTCAAGGGCTTCCTTTGAGTGTCCACATCACCAACAAACTAACATGGTCCAAGCACACCAAGATAGTTGTGAAGAGGGCACGACAAAACCTATTCCCCCTCAGGAGACTGAAAAGATTTGGCATGGGTCCTTAGATCCTCAAAAGGTTTTACAGCTGCATCATCAAGAGCATCCTGACTGGTTGCATCAAGGCACTACAGAGGGTAGTGGGTATGGCCCAGTACATCACCGGGGCCAAGCTTCCTGCCATCCAGGACCTCTATACCAGGTGGTGTCGGAGGAAGGCCCTAAAAATTGTCAAAGACTCCAGCCACCCTAGTCATAGACTGTTCTCTCTGCTACCGCACGCGGTACCGGAGCGCCAAGTCTAGTTCTAAGAGGCTTCTAAACAGCTAAGACTCCTGAACAGCTAATCAAATTGCTACCCATACTAGACCCCCCCCCAATACTGCTGCTACTCTCTGTTATTATCTATTCGTAGTCACTTTAATAACTCCACCTACATCGACACCAGTGACACATTGACACATTGACTCTGTACCGGTACCACTTGTATATAGCCCCGCTATTGTTATTTACTGCTGCTCTTCAATTATTTGTTATTCTTATCTCTTACTTTTGAGGGATTTTCTTAAAACTGAATGGTTGGTTAAGGGCTTGTAAGTAAGCATTTTACTGTAGGGTCTACACCGGTTGTATTCAGCGCATGTGACAAATAAAATTTGATTTGATTTGAACTTGGCCTGGTCCCAGATCTTTGGCTGTTTAGCCAACTCCAAGTGTTCTGGTTGACTATACAGCGCAAAGAGATCTGGGACCAGGCTACGTGAAACTAGTATGCCAAGAGAGACAGGGTTTTTAGAGAGGAAAGGGAGAGAGGAGGTGGAAGGAGAGATGAGACGTAGGCGAAATGAGGAAAAGAGAGAGTGATCTGGGGAAGAGAGGGATTTGAAACAAGCATTTTGCTGCACCTTTTTATACCCGCTGTAAACTGTGTAAATGACGAGTAACGTGTTTTTTTATCTGTCCCCCTTCCAGGCCAACCTGTGCTTTGTGGACATAGACAACCACCGCGTGGATCCACCCGAGGACCTGCCCCTCTTCCCAGACCAGCCCGAGCTCATCCTCGAGCTGAACGAGGTGCTGCTGCGTTTCGGCCTCCAGCCACATGGTGGCGCCACCACCACCAACCCCGCCCCTGCCACTCCCCTCTGCCTCAGCAGCCTCGTCCTGGAGGACCTGATGGAAGACAGGCGCAATGGGAACCTGGGAGGGGAGGAGTTGGCCGTGCTGGAACGACTGCAGGCACTAGCCAGGAGGTGTGGAGAAGGAGGGGTGGAGGGGGGAAAGACCCTTGGACGGGCGTTCCAGGAGGAGGAGGAGGAGCTGAATGCGGCCAAAATGAACGTGCAGCTGAAGGAGGTGTTCGCAGGGCGTTTTGCCGTCATTTTCGGGAGGTACGAAGAGTTTGTGATCCACAGCGCTCCCGACCTGGAGTCCTGGCTAGGCAACCGTGACGGAACGAGCAACTTTGATAAGGTAATGGTGAAGATTGATCGACAGTCACTCACTGAAGGAATACCATAGACACGCATTATATCCATAGGCTACTCCTTCACAGTCAGTAATCATACATACATTCACAAGAAGCTCTCATTCAGGATAGAAGCAATGTTCACCCGCTGTTACTGCTTTAACTGGTTAGTGGTATCATCAGGGCTCCTTCCTGTCGGCGCAGCCTGCCCCGCACCTGCACTTCCTGTCCTGGTTCCTGGAGACGGCCATGTTCTCATCATTCTTGGACAGCAAGGTGTTGTCTCGCTGGGCCGACCAGGAGCCGCTGCAGCGTGTGTTCGACGGCCGCCTGGAGAGGGAGCACCTCTACGACACGTTTGAGGATGACCCCGGCAACCGTCGCTACAGGAAGTGCAGCGTGCTCCACAAGTCAGGTGGGTGGGTGACTGCAGGGTGTGGAAATTGGATCCAGGGGTGTTAAAGTAGTACTCACATTTCCATTATTATTATTATTATTATTTTTGCTAACTGCATCCAGTGGGCAAGCCCCCCAGTCCTCCTATCTCTGGGTCATGTTCATTAGAAAATATTTTAAAATCTTTTGCAACAGTAAACAAAAATGAGTTCAGATTGTCCCTCACTCTTGTAGTCTGCTGGTGCCTGATGAACACGGTCCGTTTGTCCAATGCACAGAGTATATTGAGAGGCAGAGATTAGGTAAAGATCCTAGAGTCGCCAAAACCCGGAATGTGACTTTCAAACCATTATACATCTCGCATTGTATGGGTTAGCGGATATGTCTTGGCCTTTTTTTCTTTCTCCTCCCTATATTCCCTCTGTTCCACTGAACGAAGAGGGAAACAAAAGAGGGAAGATTTAGATGGAGCGGCTGCGACATAGAATAAAAGATGAGTGAGGGATGGGGGATATTTGTTCTGGTGAAATTAGAGGGGAAATTAAGTTCACTATCAATCTGAGAGAAGACCAAATTGTAAAAAAGGGAGAGTGGAGGGTAAAAGAGGTAGAAAATGATATATGAGGGGGAGAAAGGGAGGTAGACTGAGAAGGGGATACTTTAGAGCGGTGGAGGATGGGGGGGGGGATAAGCAGCATATGATGAGAGGAGGAGGGAGAAAACAGTACATTTTTTCCCTATAATGAGAGCCCCAAAACTCTCGGCTTTGAAGTACTGCCAAGTGCTCTGCCAAGCTCTCTCTCTCTTTCTGTTTCTCTCTCTCTCTCTTTCTGTTTCTCTCTCTCTCTTTCTGTTTTTCTCTCTCTCTTTCTGTTTCTCTCTCTCTCTCTCTTTCTGTTTCTCTCTCTCTTACTGTTTCTCTCTCTTTCTCTTTCTCTCTCTCTGTTTCTCTCTCTCTTTCTCTCTGTCTCTCTCTCTCTCTCTCTCTTTCTTTCTGTTTCTCTCTCTCTCTCTTTCTGTTTCTTTCTCTCTCTCTCTTTCTGTTTCTCTCTCTCTCTGTTTGTTTCTCCCTTTATCTCTTCCTTGGGTTTCCCAGAAATGTGTCTTTCAAAGGGAACCAGATAGGGTTCACTTCCATATCGTGACAACAACACATGACCGTGGTTATGTACAAAGAGCTTTACAGATCATAGACTTACATACAGTATGACACTGATCAGAAATGCTCTATTCAGAAACAGGCTTATACAATGGTCATGTAGAGGAATGAAAAGCTAGAAATGAGGAGGTGATAACGCTGCCCTGTGTGGCTCAGTTGGTAGAGCATGGCACTTGCAATGCCAGGATTGTGGGTTTGATTCCTGCTGCGACCGTCCATACAAAAACGATGCACGCATGTCTATAAGTCACTTTGAAATGACATATATTCATATTATTTTACTGCCCTAGCCTGGTTACACATCTACCATAGTTTCTGGAAATGACAGTGTAGAAGGATAATACCAGAGACAGCACAATACAGTTTGGGTCAGCACTATAATGTGAAAAGGTTCATTGGCACTGCCTCTCCTACAGCATTCTCCAGTAGGCCCCACTCACATCGCCCACCTCTATTTTGCTCTGATCCCTAGCCCAGGCCATGGAACGCAGGCTGCTGAAGGTTGACCACACGGCCATCCACCCCCACCTGTTGGACATGAGGATCGGCCAGGGTCGACACCAACAGGGCTGCTTCCCCAGGCTGCAGGCTGATGTACTGGCACAGGGACATAACACCAATAAGTAAGTGACATACACCCATATATACACACTAACACACACACAAGAATGACCTACACACACACACATGCACACAAGAATGATCTAAGCACACACGCACACAAATCACCTGCATGCACACAAACACACAATGTACATTGAGTCTGATGCAGTTGCCCCTGTGTGCAGGTGGTCAAGCCGTAACACTCGCAGGAGCGACATTAAGAGACCAGTGACCAATGACACGACTTCAGGACTGGGCAATGACCAGAGAGAGGTAAACACCTGCTTTACCTATGGCCCTGTCCAAAATCAACCACTAGCCCTTTCCCTTAACTGGTGTAAGCAATATGGTGATGCCTTCACATTTCTTTGCATGACCATCATTCTGGATTCTTCGGGGGGGGGGGGGGGGGGTTTAAAAGTGGAAAAAATGAAATGAGCCAGGTAGTCCCTCTCTGTTTTAGTCCGATCTACAAACCCAGGATGGGTAGGGGCTAGGAAAGGAGTTATTGGTTGTTTTCAGAAGTAACATTATTTTTGTGTCTGATTGGCTCGTGCTCTCTGGGTTTATCCGTTAGAAGTATTCCCCGGGGAGGAGGAGCCTACACCAGTCCAAGCTTCTTGACCCCTCCCCCTCAGCTGTCACTCAAATCCAGCGGGGGTTCGTGGAGGGGCTCCTGAGTGAATGTCGCCTGAAGGTAAGGGGTCTCCTGACCCACCACAGCAGGGGCACATCATCTTTCAGTTGGGCATTGACTAGACAATCACACAGCATATTAGAGGTAGATATACAGAGTGATTGTCCAAAATGGAACCATATTCCCTATATTGTTCTCCACTTTTGGAGAAATGCAGTGTGAGTGTGCAGTGCATCTGTAGCTGAAAAATGTCAGTTTTGTGACCTCTGATTCTTGAAATGATAACATAAATCAAGACTACATTCAATGAGGGCCAAGTCCTCCTAACTTGAGTTGCGGGTGCTTAATTCTGACCCTTGCATGAATCATGTATTGACATGTGTCCCAATTCTCCACACTTCTCCTAAAGTGTGCCCTAGCACACCCCCCGTCATGGACCTAAAATCCTTAAATCAAGTCCACACTTCGGTAGAAGGGTGTAGAATTGGGACGCAGGCTAAGAGTAAGAAGTCAGGATTTAGGGCAGATTTAGTGTTTGTTGTGTGTCTCTGTGTGGTGCAGACCAGGCGTATGTTGATGGAGAGGATGGGGAAGGAGAGTGTAGAGCTGGGTCAGGGTGAGGCCAGCATCACGGGCCTGCAGGAGAACACACTGATCCACAGCCTCTGTGACCTGCTGGAGAGGACCTGGGGCCACGGGCTGCTGCTCAAACAGGTTCGTAACAAACATACACAAACACACGTTCAAACATACTGAAATCACACACTGCTGTTTTGCCGTGGTTGAGTGTGTACCGTGTGTGTTTGTACCGTCCAGGGAAGGTCGGCTCTGTGGTCCCACCTGCTCCACTGCCAAGCCAATGGGGAGAAGATGGAGCCACCATCACCTGCCGAGTCTCCAGGTCAGAGCAGATACCTTCTAGCTTGTTTGTGCTGCCAATGACAATGATCATTGGAATTTAATATACAACCACAAACAGATCTGGGACCAGGCTAGACACATACAAGGAATGTAGTATAGTAATCTATCTAATCATGCCTCAATCATTCTATGTTCTGGTCTGCTAGCATCACCTGTCATTAACACCATAGTACCCTCCAAGCTCGTCATCAAGCTCGAGACCCTGGGTCTCGACCCCGCCCTGTGCAACTGGGTACTGGACTTCCTGACGGGCCGCCCCCAGGTGGTGAGGGTAGGCAACAACGTCTCCTCCCCGCTGATCCTCAACACGGGGGCCCCACAAGGGTGCGTTCTGAGCCCTCTCCTGTACTCCCTGTTCACCCACGACTGCGTGGCCACGCACGCCTCCAACTCAATCATCAAGTTTGCGGACGACACAACAGTGGAAGGCTTGATTACCAACAACGACGAGACGGCCTACAGGGAGGAGGTGAGGGCCCTCGGAGTGTGGTGTCAGGAAAATAACCTCACACTCAACGTCAACAAAACTAAGGAGATGATTGTGGACTTCAGGAAACAGCAGAGGGAACACCCCCCTATCCACATCGATGGAACAGCAGTGGAGAGGGTAGCAAGTTTTAAGTTCCTCGGCATACACATCACAGACAAACTCAATTGGTCCACTCACACTGACAGCGTCGTGAAGAAGGCGCAGCAGCGCCTCTTCAACCTCAGGAGGCTGAAGAAATTCGGCTTGTCACCAAAAGCACTCACAAACTTCTACAGATGCACAATCGAGAGCATCCTGGCGGGCTGTATCACCGCCTGGTACGGCAACTGCTCCGCCCTCAACCGTAAGGCTCTCCAGAGGGTAGTGAGGTCTGCACAACGCATCACCGGGGGCAAACTACCTGCCCTCCAGGACACCTACACCACCCGATGTTACAGGAAGGCCATAAAGATCATCAAGGACATCAACCACCCAAACCACTGCCTGTTCACCCCGCTATCATCCAGAAGGCGAGGTCAGTACAGGTGCATCAAAGCTGGGACCGAGAGACAGCTTCTATCTCAAGGCCATCAGACTGTTAAACAGCCACCACTAACATTGAGTGGCTGCTGCCAACACACTGTCATTGACACTGACCCAACTCCAGCCACTTTAATAATGGGAATTGATGGGAAATGATGTAAATATATCACTAGCCACTTTAAACAATGCTACCTTATATAATGTTACTTACCCTACATTATTCATCTCATATGCATACGTATATACTGTACTCTAGATCATCGACTGCATCCTTATGTCACTAGCCACTTTAACTATGCCACTTTGTTTACTTTGTCTACATACTCATCTCATATGTATATACTGTACTCGATACCATCTACTGTATGCTGCTCTGTACCATCACTCATTCATATATCCTTATGTACATATTCCTTATCCCCTTACACTGTGTATAAGACAGTAGTTTTGGAATTGTTAGTTAGATTACTTGTTGGTTATCACTGCATTGTCGGAACTAGAAGCACAAGCATTTCGCTACACTCGCATTAACATCTGCTAACCATGTGTATGTGACAAATAAAATTTGATTTGATTTGATTTGAACCCAAGATAATAGTTTGTCTGTTAGGTGTACTCTGTCAACTCTGATCACATCTGCCAATCACTCTCTCTTCCTGGTTACAGTGTCCAATGGGCTGGACAGCATGAGGCTAGAGGAGGGGCTTGCACCCCCGAAGGGCTCCTTTGTACAGGATATGAGGTAATAAAGCGCAACATAACCCAAATGGACAGTGCAACACAACCCAAAACACTGCTATCTTTGAAAACCGTTGAATTTCTGATAGCGTTTTAAAACATGTTTGTTTTAGGTTTGTCCAGACTATGAGTGAGGGTCTCAGTGAGGTGGGTCGGGCGCGGGCCTGGATCCATCTTTCCCTGGAGAAGAAAGTGCTCTCGCAACACCTCAAACTGCTGCTGGCCAACCAGAACCTAATCAGGTAAAAACACATATCACATATACCCTCTTCACACTACTGACCGCAATCATTCCTGTTCCTACGAACTTCATGCTACAATGACTACCGCCCTGTAGCACTCACTTCTGTAATCATGAAGAGCTTTGAGAGTTATGGCACACTATCAACTCCGCCATCCCAGCCCCCTCTAGACCCACTCCAATTTGAATACCGCCCCAACAGATCCATAGACGATGCAATCACAATTGCCCTCCACACTGCCCTCACCCACCTAGATAAGAGGAATACCTACGTGAGAAATGCTGTTCAGTGACTAAAGCTCAGCATTCAACACCATTGCCCCCTTCAAGCTCGTCACCAAGCTTAGGACTCTGGGTCTGAACACCTCCCTCTGCAAATGGATCCTGGATTTCCTGACGGGCCGACCCCAGGTGGTGAGGGTAGGCAACATCACATCTGCCACCCTTAACACGGGGGCCCCACAGGGGTGTGTGCTTCGTCCCCTCCTGTACTTCCTGTTCTATCCACGACTGCGTGGCCACGCTCGACTCCAGCACCATCAAGTTCGCTGGCGACACGACGGTGGCAGGCCTGATCACCGGCGACGATGAGACAGCATACAGGGAGGTCAGCAAGACCAAGGACATGATAATGAACTACAGGAAACGGGGGGGCGGGCATGCCCCCATCCAAATCGACAGGGCGGCAGTGGAGCAGGTAGACAGCTTCAAGTTACTCGGTGTCCAAACCACTGGTCCAAACACACACGCACGGTCGTGAAGAAGACGCGACAGTATCTCTTCCCCCTCGGGAGGTTGAAAAAGTTTGGCAGGGGCCCTCAAATCCTGGAAAGGTTCAACAGCTGTACCATTGAGAGCATATCGACTGGCTGCATCATTGCTTGGTATGGCAATAGCACCGCCTTCGACCGCATGGCGCTACAGAGGGTTGTGCGGAAAGCCTAGTACATCACTGGGGCCGAGCTCCCTGCCATCCAGGACCTGTATATTAAGCGGTCTGAAAAGAAGGCCTGGGAAAATCGTTCACGACTCCAGCCACCCAAGCCATAGACTGTTTTCTCTGCTGCCGCACGGCAAGAGGTCCAGGTGCATCAAGTCTGACACCAACGGGCTCTTGAACAGCTTCTATCCCCAAGCAATACGACTGAAAGCAAAATAGCTACACAGACGGTCTGCGTTAACCTTGTATCTTTATTGACCCTTTATTTGTGCACTGTCTCTATGCACACTCACAGGGCCCTATACACACTCACTCCAACACACAATCATACATTTATGCTGACTCTACACACCCGCCCAGCCACTCACATACAAGCTGCTGCTACCGTTTATCATATATCCTGATGCCTCGTCACCTTACCCCTCTACATATCTACCTCCATCACTCCAGTAGTCCTGCACATTGTAAATATTGTATTGGAACTGACTTAATAATTGTTTTCCTGTATATAGTATGCTTACTTACTTACTTTATTGCGCATTTTTTATTCAATTGTTATTGATTAGCGCATTGTTGGGTTTTGAGTTTGCAAGAAAGGCATTTCACTGTACTTGTGCATGTGCCATTAAAACTTGAAACTTGAGCTGAGCAGAGCTGAGCAGAGCTGAGCAGAGCCACTCAGAAGTCAGTGGTGGTCAAATGAAGTTATACCGAAGACATCCTTACTCGCAAAGTCAGAATTGTTTACAATGAAAATGCCATATGGAAACAATTTATCATAAAACAGTTTGGGAAGCCGCACTGAGCTGGCTTGGTTGCACCTCCACGATAGTTGCTAGGACCGTGCTGGAAAGGACCATGTGAAAAATACAAATATTTGAGCCTCCACGTTTCGGGTCGTCACCATGACGTGAAAAGGGCAATGACAGATGAATCTTCAGACGTATGCTTCGTTTCCTTCTCTCTGTGAGGTGTGTGTGTGTTCACTTTTCGGGTCCCCTCCCTACAGGCAGCTGTACAAGCCCCACGCGTTCCTACTGTGTGAGGAGGAGAGGGAGCAGTTCCTGTTCCACCTGCTGTCCCTCAACACTGTGGACTACCTCTGCTTCACACGCACATTCACCTCCATCAGTAAGTGTAGCAGGGCTGTGTTCAATGAGAAGCGTTCCTTTTTAGCTTTCTGCTAAATGTGTTCATTTGTTGCGGCTCCTAATGAACACGTCCCAGCTTCCAAGATACTGAAACCAGAAACGTTCCTGGAACATATCAGGGGGTGTTCTCGTTGGGTTCCTTGTTCCTATTTGGTTGTATGACAACAGTATGAGACTGTTTTCCTAATGTTATTAGAGCGTCACAGTTATTAGATTGATTTTGCAGAAACATTACTTTCATATCATAAGTCAACATCTACCTGCAGTTCTGAAAACAGTTCTTATGACAGTCCCTGAAACGTTTTAAGAAGGAATGTTTTTAGAACACTGGCATCTTGGATAGTGGAACGTTACCACTAGCGTACTAGGGAACCGAACATTGTTAGCTGGTTTAAACTAGAGCAGGGATCATCAACTAGATTCAGCCGCGGGCCGATACATTTTTTTTTTTAAATAGTCTTGAGTAAATGAAGGGGCCATGAACTTAATTATAAATAATGTGTAGACTGCAAATTGACCGCGAGAAGCCAAAACAGACATTATGTTTGAGTAAAACATAATCATTTCAGACCTTGTTTATATTTGTAGACGATCCCGTGGCTCGATTATGCGTGAGAATACTTGGGAACAGATTTGTTAAATTAAAATCAATTGGAGGGGGGGAAAATAAAACCACCCGCGGGACAAATTCTGTGAGTTTGGGGAACCCTGAACTAGAGGTAAGGCATCTAACATTGCACTGAAATGTGTTCACCGCCTTGCAGTGATAAGAGCTTCTGCTAAATGACCAAAATGTAAAAGTCCTTGTCTCTTGTGTCCCTTCAGGCATTCCATACCGTGTTGTCATAACGCCCATGAAGAAGCTGAGCATTGCCATGACAATGTCCAACCCCTGGGTGTGTGTGTCTGGAGAGCTGGGTGACTCTGGGGTCAGGCAGATCCCCAAGAACACACAGGAGATCGTCTTCCAGGTGAGATGCTCCGTTCCTCTGGGCTGGGTGGCGTGGATGGAAGCTACTGCTCTGGGAATTCTCCATCAAACACACATGTGCAAACACATGCATGTACACACACACACACCTACATGTACACGCGTTCTCACAAATCACTGTCTCACACACACACACACACACACACACACACACACACACACACACACACACACACACACAGTTCTCACTTTGGTCTCTCTGTCTCTGTGTCAGTGCCAGAACCTGGGCAGGCTGAGCACCCTGCAGTTGGGGCAGGAGAACTCTGGACTACTGGCTAAGTGTCTGGTGGACTGTGTGATTGTGCACAACGAGATCACTGGACACACCTACAGGTAACGCACACATACTGCATGGACACACTGTTTTGGCTGCGTGTCAAACCTGCATTGAACTCCACATCTTTTGGACCACGTTAGTCGGAAAAGTGTTGCTCTAATTTCTGCACTCACCTAGGTCATGTTCATTAGGGCACGCAACGGAAAACGTTTGAAAACGTTCTGCAACAGGAAAATTTGTGTTTATTATTAGACAAGTTCAGGTCGTCCCTCCCTTTTTGTTTGGTGCCCAATGAATGTGACTCTCCTTCAAAATTCTGAATTGCCAGATCACAAATGACTTCTCGCTTGCCATATTTCACATCTCTCCTCTGACCCCATTATCTATCTACATCCACGCTCTCCTCCCAGGTTTCCGTGTGGCCGCTGGCTGGGGAAGGGTGTGGGTGACGGCAGCCTGGAGAGGGTGCTGATTGGTCAGCTGGTGTCTCCCAGAGGAGAGGAGGAGTCTGGGAGGTGGACGGGGACACCCCCGGAGCAGGGTTCACCCCCTCAGAGTGGACACATGGGGTCACTGGGGCGCCGCAACAGTAACAACAGTATGTATGGGGGACAGACACACACACAGTTTGCACCTGTAATTAAAACGACAGTCAAAAACAGATATTTCACTTTTTATAGAAACAGTCAACCATAATATTTTCTTTCTATTGTCATGAGTAAAATGTGCAAAACATTTTTTTTAAGTCACTCATATACTTTTAATACTCTCCTTATCTCCTCCACGCCATTGTCCATCTTCACGTCTCTTCCTCCTCTCAATCCCTCCATCTCTTCTCCATGATCCTCGCTCCCCCTCTCTCCTTCATTCAGGACTGTCTTCTGTCCAGGTGCAGGAGGAAATGAGGGAGGCAGTAAACAACCTCGTCAAGCACTTCCACAAAGCAGAGCAGGAGGTATGGGTGGGTGTGTGTAGGTGTGTAGGTATGTGTGTGTGAGAGAGAGATTCCAAAAACAGAAATAGAGAGAGAGCACAGCAGAGAGGTCTAATCTCTGATGAGAAGTGTGTGTGTGTGTGTGTGTGTGTGTGTGTGTGTGTGTGTGTGTGTGTGTGTGTGTGTGTGTGTGTGTGTGTGTGTGTGTGTGTGTGTGTGTGTGTGCTAGTCTGCGCAGGCCGATGTGTGTGCACTAGGCTTGGGGAATTTAGAAATACCACCTATAGTATGATTTTCAATACCGCACTCTGTGGTGGAAATTCTACCTTTTAACTAATAACGAGGAGAGGCAAAGTCAATAATCAATCAAAGTATTCCTTTTATTAAAAAGGTATTATTGTAAGGTGGCACATGGTCACACCACCCACACAGGTGAGATGGAGTGAGAGCCTGCACACAAAGAGCACGGAAGCCTTCTATAGTCAAGCTATCTCATGCAAACACCTGCAAAAACACGTGACCCGATCTATGTGTGTGTGGGGAGCGACGACTGGGTGAAAAGGTTGCCTCAGTCTGTCGCAACTGAGTGAGGACAATGGGGGCCAAAGTGACAGGAAGTCACTCCAGACATACTTCCTCTAACAGCAGCTCAACGGTTCCCCCAAGTTGGGAAAGCAAGCGCCTTTGACTCTCGGCCCAAATGACGTATGTCCTACCCCTAAACACGCACAAAACATGAACCTTTCGCCCAGAAACAGGCTCCAAACAGAACAACAGCTCTATCATTGGTGTGTAGAATATAGCACTTTACTCTGTCTCCAGTTAGGCTGAGAGGAAGCAGTTAGTTTCTGTCATTCTTGGCTGAGTGCCCAGACATCATGGGGTCCTTCTGCACACACACAACACAATTAGAACAGGCCTCTATTAATGCGCACTTTTCTACCTTGTATGAGTTTGTTAAAGAAACATTCTCAAGCCCAATGCCTAGGCTTAAAGGATATTTTCGTACACAAGCATTAGTAAGGTTTAACAGAAAATGCCCTTGCAACCCCCCTCCAAATAAACGGCTATGTGCCAGTCTGAAACCCCCTGGATTAGTGGAGGCTGGTGGGAAGAGCTATAGGAGGACGGGCTCATTGTAATGTCTGGAATGGAATCATCTGTGACATCGAGTGCTGTAGGTGTCCTGGAGGGCAGGTAGTTTGCCCCTGGTGATGCGTTTTGCAGACCGCACTACCCTCTGGAGAGCCTTGCGGTTGTGGGCGGAGCAATTGCCATACCAGGCGGTGATACAGCCCGACAAGACGCTCTCGCTTGTGCAGCTGTAACAGTTTGTGAGTGTTTTAGGTGACAAGCCAAATTCCTTCAGCCTCCTGAAGAGGTGACAGCGCCTTCTTCACCACGTTGTCTGTGTGGGTGGACCATTTCAGTTTGTCTGTGATGTGTACGCTGAGGAACTTAACTTTCCACCTTCTCCACTGCTGTCCCGTCGATGTGGATGTGGGGATGCTCCCTCTGCTGTTTTCTGAAGTCCACAATCATCTCCTTTGTTTTGTTGACGTTGAGTGAGAGGTTATTTTCCTGACACCACACTCTGAGGGCCCTCACCTCCTCCCTTTAGGCTGTCTCATCGTTGTTGGTAATCAAGCCTACCACTGTAGTGTCGTCTGCAAACTTGCTGATTGAGTTGGAGGCATGCATGGCCACACAGGCATAGGTGAACAGGGAGTACAGGAGGGGGCTGCGAATTCACCCTTGTGGGGACCCAGTGTTGAGGATCAGTGGGGTGGAGATGTTGTTTCCTACCCTCACACCTGGGGGGCGGCCCGTCAGAAAGTCCAGGACCCAGTTGCATAGGGCAGGGTCGAGACCCAGGGTCTCAAGCTTAATGACGAGTTTGGAGGTTACTATGGTGTTAAATGCTGAGCTGTAGTCAATGAAAAGCATTCTTACATAGGTATTCCTCTTTTCCAGATGGGTTAGGGCAGTGTGATGGCAATTGTGTTGTCTGTGGACCTATTGGGGTGGTAAGCTAATTGGAGTGGGTCTAGGGTATCAGATAGGGTGGAGGTGATATGATCCTTGACTAGTCCCTCAAAGAACTTCATGATGACAGAAGTGAGTGCTACGGGACAATAGTCATTTAGTTTCAGTTACCTTAGCTTTCTTGGGAACAGGAACAATGGTGGCCATCTTGAAGCATGTGGGGACAGCAGACAGGGATAAGGATTGCCTTGCGAGGGTTAACACATTTAAATGTTTTACTCACGTTGGCCACGGTGAAGGAGAGCTCACAGGCTTTGGTAGCGGGCTGTGTCAGTGGCACTATATAGTCCTTAAAGCGAGCAAAGAACTTGTTTAATTTGTCTGGGAGCAAGATGTCGATGTCTGCGACGGGGCTGGTTTTCTTTTTGTAATCCGTGATTGACTGTAGACCCTGACACATACGTCTCGTGTTTCAGCCGTTGAATTGCGAATCTACTTTGTCTCTATACTGACGCTTTGCTTGTATAATTGCATTACGGAGGGAATAGCTACACTGTTTGTTTTCGGTCATGTTTCCAGTCGCCTTGCCATGATTAAAAGTGGTGGTTCGCGCTTTCAGTTTTGCTGACGAATGCTGCCATCAATCCATGGTTTCTGGTTAGAGAAGGTTTTAATAGTCACAGTGTGTACAACATCATTGATGCACTTGCTAATAAACTTGCTCACAGAGTCAGTGTATACGTCAATGTTGTTGTCTGAGGCAACCCGGAACATAATCAAGTCCACGTGATTGAAGCAGTCTTGAAGCGTTGAATCTGATTGGTCCGACCAGCGTTGGATAGACATGAGCATGGGCGTTTCCTGTTTTAGTTTCTGTCTATAGGCTGGGAGCAACAAAATGGAGTCATGGTCAGATTTGCCGAAGGGAGGGTGGGGAGGGCTTTGTATGCATCGCGGACGTTAGAGTAGCAATGGTCCAGAATGCTACCAGCGCGTGTCGCGCATTTGATATGCTGATAGAATTTAGGAAGCCTTGTTCTCAGATTAGCTTCGTTAAAATCCCCAGCTACAATAAATGCAGCCTCAGGATATTTGGTTTTTAGTTTACATAGAGTCCAGTAAAGTTATTTCAGCAGGGTCGTCGAGGTGTCTGCTTGGTAGATAATTTGGTTAGGTGAACAAAGGGACTTGAGTTCCTGTATGTTGTTATGATTACACCATGAGTCCTTAATCATAAGGCATACACTCCCGCCCTTCTTCTTACCCGAGAGATTCTTGTTTCTGTAGCGTTAAGATTTTCCTTCACTTGGAACTAAGGAGCTAAGGGGCCTAGTCCGAACTATGAAAAATCACCCCAGACCATTATTCCTCCTCCACCAAACTTTACAGTTGGCACTATGCATTGGGGCAGGTAGCGTTCTCCTGGCTTCCGCATACCCAGAATCATCTGTCGGACTGCCAGATGGTGAAGTGTGATTCATCCCTCCAGAGAACACGTTTCCACTGTTAGAGTCCAATGGCGGCGAGCTTTACACCACTCCAGCCGACACTTGGCATTACGCATGGTGATCTTAGGCTTGTGTGGAGCTGCTCAGCCATGGAAACCCATTTCATGAAGATCCTGACAAACTGATGCTGACGTTCCTTCCAGAGACAGTTTGGAACTCTGTAGTGAGTGTTGCAACCGAGGACAGACAATGTTTATGCACTACAAAATGGTATATCATAACCTGCAGTTTTGGAACAATGGGAAAGTAGTTCTGCTTTGAAAGTTGATTAATTTGAAACTCCACTTTTGAGAAAATGGCACTTGAATATTTTGGTACACCTAATGGAGAGCTCTCCTTTGTCGACACCTATTCAGCATCGTTTACATCCTCTGAAGCCTTAGCCCCACCAATCTCTTTAAGGATTCACATGTGCTAAACAGAGTGAGCAAGGTAGTGTAGTTAACAACCAAAGATTTCAAGACTGAAAATGGTGAAAGTAGTAGCCTACAATAGGGAAAAAACCCAGGTAAAAATACACTTTATCTAGTTCTTGGCCTATATCCTAATCTGACTTTGCACATTTGCATAGTAGCGATATCAAAAATAGAAAGTGTCCAGATAAAAAACATTTGATAATTATGAGATGTCGCTTACCCAGACACATTTGTCAAAATTGATGGGTCATGTGAAAGAAATGCTATAACCACCCCCCAGCCACATCTACCTAAGAAGATGGGTCACTTTTTGTCTAGACATTTACACATGTTCATGAAATACAATAGATGGCCGTAATCAACCCCAGACACACCTGGCTAACATGGGTCATGTAATCATCTGGTGAAGTGGAGTCTTTTTTGTTTAGACATGTAGCTAGCTAGCTAAAGAAGGAACCATAATCCCAACCCATACTACAAGAAATACAAACGGATTTCCATATGGAATGAAATGCATGAAATGCTGTAGTATGAATCTGCAGGTACCTAAAGCTAACCAAATACATTCAATGTTAAGTAGCTAGCTAACATTAGGATATAACTAGCAATGCATATGGATTTTTGAGATACTAATAATATTATTACACAGATCATACATGTAACGCTAGCTAGCGAACCAGCAAGCTAACATTCCCTAGCTAGCTAACAGTACGCTTTAACTTGCAATGAAAACGACTTTGGCAAAATTAGAAACGGAAAATAACGGAAAATGTAGCTAGACTCTTACCCGTATACGTGGATCATCGCTTTACGGCAGACTGGAACCCCTGTTACTAAGTAAGGCATTCTGTGTCGTGTCTGCTTTTGTTTGTACAGCTTGTTTGGCCCGCGTTGTGTCAAATCACTCCGGTTCACACTGATCGTGTGCAGAAAGTAGTCCATCACAACTTTTCCCCACTGATCTTTGTCGATAGCGCCTGCTAAATTCAGGGCAGCAATGTTGTTGAGTGTAGTAGCAACACTTTTGCAGTTCTCCATGGCTAATGTTAAATCTTTAAAAAAAATGGCACCTGTAGTATCTACACATACTGAGCAGCTCATGTTATAGACAGAAGCATGCTACATGGCAGACCATTCCGAACTCTTGGCATGTCCAGCCTATCCATTGTCTCAGCCAATCATGGCTAGAGGGAAAGTTCCCGTCTTTTTCTGTGGCTAAACCAACTAGGCTCATTATTTAACAAATTGTATCAGTATTTACAGATGGCATACAAGTCTGTTATTAAGGCACATGAAAGTTCACATGTTCCAAAAGGCATTTCTGCCAAAGAACACATTGAGTTCAAGTTCAAAGGCCTCTCCTATGAAGTAGTGACGTGTGACATACGCCTTGCTTCCTGAAACGGGTCACATTTGTGCTTGTTTAGAGCGCATTTAAGTCTGGCAAAGACTATATATATATTTTATTTCTATTGCATAGATACATAGCCACTGACCAATCTGCATTAAGGGGAATCACCAATAAGGTCGCACTCTCAACTGTGCAACAGTGTAGGACAGATTCATACTGGAAGAATCTACTGCCATACTGTGTTCGATCTTGTCTAGCCATCTTGTCTCAAGAGGACCACAATTGAAAAAAAGTCCCAGACTTTATTGTGTGATATCCTCGATGGTTTTATTCATGTGCATGTATGGCTTTTTCAAGTTTTATGTGTGCTTGTTTATTTTTAAATGGTCAAATTAATTAACTAAATAAACTAAAGGGGAAAGGAGAGGGGTTTATGGTTCTATTTTTATGTCGTCTTTTGTGGGAGGGGTATTGGAGGACAACTGGAGGTCTACTTAGAGTTAGTATGGATACGCATTTCAAAATGGTGGTAAGGACAGTGATAAGTATCTCAAAATGTAACCCATCATGGTGATCGGTGAATTAAGTATAGCTAGCTATAACTCCAATGGTTTGGCTGATAATAAGAAAGGAAGAGCCGTTTTTACATGGCTAAAGGAGAAAGATAACCATATTCATTGTCTTTAGGGAACTCATTGAATATCTTCCTGAAGAAGTGGCCTGGGAAAAATACAAATAAATCTATTTCAGTCAGGCGTAAAGAAATTCCAAGGTGTTATGATCCTGTTAAGAAACTATTTGGATCCCGAGGTGCATTCCGTTAAAATAGATCCTCGAGGACGATGGATTGCCTTCTACTTGATGATAAACAAATGTATTTGAACCAAATAATTACGATCCAAACTTCTTTGAAAACAACACATAACACCCCGTCGCAACTGAATTGCGGTTGCATTTGGCTGCTTGCTAGGAGGTTTGTAGTTATCCTGAGGTTCATCGGGTCTTCATGTCCTCTGGGAGGATGGGAACCCAATTGCACACAGCCATGTTGTGCAACACACAGCAAGCCATTACAATTCTGCACACTTTCTCAGGCTTGTACAGGAGTCTCCCACCGCGTGTATCAAGGCACCGCCATCTCCCTTTTAGTGCACCTATTGTGTGCTCCACAAGGGGGTGGATGAGACAGTGGAGCTCGTTGAAGCGCCTCTCTTCTGCGCCCTGGGAGTTGGTGATCAGCCAGAGTTTAAGGGGATATACCCTATTACCTGGGAGGAGGAAAAAAAACTTTACATGATGCAGGGGAAATAATTGTGACTATTTCATAATTAAACCTGCTAATTACAGTTGATGTCAGAAGTTTACATACACCTTAGCCAAATACATTTAAACTCAGTTTTTCCACAATTCCTTAGATTTAATCCTAGTAAAAAAAATCCCTGTTTTTTTATTTTACTAGGCAAGTCAGTTAATAACAAATTCTTATTTTCAATGACGGCCTAGGAACAGTGGGTTAACTGCCTGTTCAGGGGCAGAACGACAGATTTGTACCTTGTCAGCTCGGGGATTCGAACTTGCAACCTTTCGGTTACTAGTCCAACACTCTAACCACTAGGCTACCCTGCCGCCCCGGTTAGGATCACCACTTTATTTTAAGAATGTGAAATGTCAGAATAATAGTAGAGACAATGATTTATTTCAGCTTTTATTTCTTTCATCACATTCCCAGTGGGTCAGAAGTTTACATACACTCAATTAGAATTTGGTAGCATTGCCTATAAGTTGTTTAACTTGGGTCAAACATTTTGGGTAGCCTTCCACAAGCTTCCCACAATAAATTGGATGAATTTTGGCCTATTCCTCCTGACAGAGCTGGTGTAACTGAGTCAGGTTTGTAGGCCTCCTTGCTCGTACACTCTTTTTCAGTTCTGCCCACAAATGTTCTATAGGATTGAGGTCAGGGCTTTGTGATGGCCACTCCAATACCTTGACTTTGTTGTCCTTAAGCCATTTTGCCACAACTTTGGAAGTATGCTTGGGATCATTGTTCATTTGAAGACCCATTTGCGACCAAGCTTTAACTTCCTGACTGATGTCTTGAATATATCCACATCATTTTCCTTCCTCATGGTGCCATCCATTTTGTGAAGTTCATCAGTCCCTCCTGCAGCAAAGCACCCCCACAACATGATGCTGCCACTCCCGTGCTTCACGGTTGGGATGGTGTTCTTCGGCTTGCAAGCCTCCCCCCCACAAAAAAATAAAGATGGTCATTATGGCCAAACAGTTCTATTTTTGTTTCATCAGACCAGAGGACATTTCTCCAAAAAGTACAATCTTTGTCCCCATGTGCAGTTGCAAACCGGAGTCTTGCTTTTTTATGGCGGTTTTGAAGCAGTGGCTTCTTCCTTGCTGAGCGGCCTTTCAGGTTATGTCAATATAGGACTCGTTTTTGTACCTGTTTCCTCCAGCATCTTCACAAGATCCTTTGTTGTTGTTCTGGGATTGATTTGCACTTTTCACACCAAAGTACGTTCATCTCTCCTTCCTGAGCGGTATGACGGCTGCGTGGTCCCATGGTGTTTATACTTGCGTGCTATTGTTTGTACAGATGAACGTGGTACCTTCAGGCATTTGGAAATTTCTCCCAAGGATGAACCACACTTGTGGAGGTCTACAATGTATTTCAAGGTCTTGGCTGATTTCTTTTGATTTTCCCATGATGTCATGCAAAGAGGCACTGAGTTTGAAGGTAGACCTTGAAATACATCCATAGGTACACCTCCAATTGACTCAAATTATGTCAATTAGCCTATCAGAAGCCTTTAAAGCCATGACATCATTTTCTGGAATTTTCCAAGCTGTTTAAAGGCACAGTCAACTTAGTGAATGTAAACTTCTGATCCACTGGAATTGTGATACAGTGAATTATAAGTGAAATAATCTGTCTGTAAACAATTGTTGGGAAAAGTACTTGTGTCATGCACAAAGTACATGTCCTAACTGATTTGCCGATCTATAGTTTGTTAACAAGAGATTTGTGGAGTGGTTGAAAAACAAGTTTTAATGACTCAAACCTAAGTGTATGTAAACTTCTGACTTCAACTGTATTTAGCTTATATATAGTCTGTTGCCCACACTGCTGTTCATCCGGATGAACAAGTCGTGACTTGAACCGGGCCAATGGTCAACAACATTGGTGAGTGCCATTTGTCGATCACAAATCACTTGCACATTGATGGAATGGACGTTTTTCCAGTTCACATACACAAACCTGTTCTCACTGTTGCCCTTATTGCAACACTAGGGCAGTCGATCGCCCCGATCACAATTTGGAAAAACTTCCATTGCTACAAATTGCAATTGTTTTTTTGCCTGTTCACTGGCTGTGTAGGGGAACCGTATGTACCTCAGACACAGACGAATGATGCCATCCAACACTTGGCATTACACGGCAGAGGGAGGGCTGTGATATGCCCGATCTGTCACACTATTCCCTCTGAAAGTCCCTGTGGCTAGGAACCCAACAGTGGTCAAAACCTGTACATGGCGTGTAGGCCGTGCAGGCATTTACCCCAATTCAGAACATCGGTCCAACAGAATGGCTCTGGGGAACCTGTATTGTCTCATAATCCAGTCATCATCGTGGGCAAAGAAAATCTGCTCGTCTCAAAAGACGCTCGCGGAGAATAATCATGCCAAGATTGCCAACGCAGCCCGGGTCTTTGGATGAGGCTAGTCTAGAACAGACATACATATATTTATATTAACAGAGACAATTTTGAGTAATTGCTTGCACCAGTGCAGTGAAAAGCATCAATATTAAATGTTATTTTTTTTATTTATCCAGGTAAGTTGACTGAGAACACGTTCTCATTTGCAGCAACGACCTGGGGAATAGTTACAGGGGAGAGGAGGGGGATGTAAATTGGGGATTATTAGGTGACCGTGATGGTTTGAGGGCCAGATTGGGAATTTAGCCAGGACACCGGGGTTAACACCCCTACTCTTACAATAAGTGGATCTTTAATAACCTCAGAGAGTCAGGACACCCGTTTAACGTCCCATCCAAAAGACAGCACCCTACACAGGGCAGTGTCCCCAATCACTGCCCTGGTGTATTGGGATATTTTTTTAGACCAGAGGAAAGAGTGCCTCCTACAGGCCCTCCAACACCACTTCCAGCAGCACCTGGTCTCCCATCTAGGAACTGACCAGGACCAACCCTGCTTAGCTTCAGAAGCAAGCCAGCAGTGGTATGCAGGGTGGTATGCTGCTGGCAAATAGTTAATGAGTGACAAATAGTTAAGCCCAAGTGACAAATGATATTTAACCTATAATGTAAAAATATCTAAAATAATAAGTGACAATAAGAATAATACAAAAATAATTATGCATTTTATTTGTATAGCACTATTTTAACAACAGAACGTGCAGGCCATATGCAGGCTTAAGCCTAACAGGCTAAAGTTTAGTGTGTATTTTTAGCTTCTTGGCTGTGCGTACGCATGGTCTAAAGTTAGCGGGGAGAAAAGCACATTCTCACGTTCCGTTCTTTATAAATTCCAACTTTTTTTGTGAAAACTGGCATACACATGTTTGGGACATATGTTGTACGAATGCAACGTCTATAAATGAGCCCCCAGGGCTCCAGCCTATGCATTTTGTTTGCTAACTTGCTTGATAAGTGGCTTGTTTGCGAGATCAAGCTTCTTGGTTACAACAGAGACAACCAACCTCCTCCTGGATCAAGATCCCTGCTGCCTAAATTGTTCTGTATGTTCTTTTAAACGTTTGGAAAGAAATCCCTTGCTGGTCCACTGCTGGTAGTACAGTATACCCCGGTATGGTACAGGAACTCTATCAACATCTGGACACCTCCCAACTCTAGTGTGTTCGTGTTTCTTGTACACGATTCATGACCTTCACTCTGCAAGGCAGAATCTCTCACAGTTAAAAGGCAGACTGGCTTTTTTTTCTCTCTCTCTCTAGTCTACGGCCTGCTCTGACCTCCCCCTTTTAAAAGCCTGCCCTGGAGCCGTATCCACAGTGACTCAGGGTAGAGAATTGGTCATAAGTCTGAGAGTAGACGTTTTACTCCTACTCTTATGGCAAAAAAAATAAAAGCTGTTCATGAAGCCCTTTTAGTCGTAAGAGTCCTGCCTAGTCGACAGATATTTAGGAGAGCTCGAGCTGTCCTAACCAGTTATGTTACCAGCAGGTGTCTTGGTGATTGGCAGAGAGTCAGTGGGTCCTGCACCATAGACAGGCAATACTGTATGATTCAGTGCAATAGGCCCATCACATTATAAAAAAAATAAAAAAGAGTAGGCAAAGTGTTCGTGTCAGGTGTAAATTATAGGCCGTTAAATGTTTTTCCATTGTAACATTTGGTTCACCTTGGTTTTCTGTAGCATGCTACAGAGTTCACAGCTGGCAATGTCTCCTCGTGATTGGTTATTCCCCATGATTTGCAACAACGTCACCACAACCTTTCCTTTACGTACCTCCAACTGTCCTGATTGCGAGTTCAACTTTTATGGGCTGATTCTTACTCCTGGATCAGATTTTCTCTGAGCAGCGTTTTAATATCATCCTAAAACGTACTCTGATCGAAGTTTTTTGTTGTTGTTGTCCTAAAACTGGTTTTAACAGGATTCCTAGGACCTTTTCTGAGACGCTTAGTGGATACGGGCCCTGACCTCCCCTTTAAACACCAAGCCCTGTAGAGACTGTTGGTGAATCACGGTAGTATTGCTACTATGGGGCCTGTGGCGCACCTTAATAACATTTTAATTGGATGCCACTTAGCCCCTGCCACCAGGACAACGCCTCTATCAATCAGCTTGAATAAATGACCCTTTCCTCGGCACAGCAGAAGCTGAGGAGCCTTGCAGATTTACACAGCCCCTCGGTGAATTGTAAATTACAGAAAATTGGAAAGAAAATCCATTCAATTATAATGTATAAAAACACACCGCTTTGGGTGATTGTGTGACAGCAAGTGCTTTGGATTTGGTTATTTTAGGAACCCGAAGGGAAAGCTGAAGCGTGGTACTTTGAAAGCCCTTTGGAAATGAAGTGGACTAAATACTATCGCCCTGTGTTGGGGTTTGTCACCGTGGCAACCATAATTCAACTCCTCCACACTGCAGCCCGGCAATTGTACAACACCATAGGCAAGACAGTAGTGCCTCATTTGCAAGGACACTTTATGGGACGTGAAAATTGGCTACTCTCATACCATTGAACTCGTGCATCAAATGTCATCATTGTGGTGGACTCCTGGCTTACTAAACCTGCGTTCCAATTTCTGTGATGATATGCCCAAACATTTCTGAATGCAAGACCTCTCCTCTCCTCAGAGGGGGAACCTGACTGCTCTGCTGTGTGGAGAGGAGGGGCTGGTGCGCTCCCTGGAACAGTTCCTCCTGCATGGCTTCAAGTCCTCCCGCTTATTCCAAAGGAGTGTGTTCATATGGGACTTTGTGGGTAAGTGGGTGTGGGTGTATGTGTGCACGCGGACAGACTATGTGGAGTGTAGTCCATATAACTTGTCTCAATCTAGTGGCTGATTTAGTGTAAGTTCACTTTTACATTATTCATTGTTAGTGCAGCACAGCCTCATCTTTGCCTTCAAACAGTTATTTTTCTAGAACAGTACATACACTTACTGAAATCATAGAACGACTTCTCAATTTGGCCCGACTCCTTAGCTCAGATCTTTATTCCATAGTTATCCAAGGGTCATCCTTGCCATAGAAATAAAATTACTAGAAGTCTAGTGTAGGAATAGTCATTATTTATCTATGAACCCTGTCCTTCTAATGTGTTACCTGCTCCCCACCTCTCCCCCACAGAGAAGGTGGTGGTTTCCATTGAGACGGCGGATCAAATGGGTGACTTGCGGGGGTCAACGGAACTATGTGACTCTCTGTGTCACTATGCCAACGCCATCAACGCCTCACCGCGGAACATCGGCAAGGAGGGCAAGTTCCAGCTGCTGGTCTGCTTGGGAGTCAGGTGAGAGGTCAAAGTTGAAAGTTCAAACGGCAATGGAGATGGTAGGGGCCAGGAGGATGTAACGTCACATCAAAAAACATTCAGATATACTGTAAATATATTTAGTATGTTAGGTTCTAATTTTCACAGTTCAATCTCAACGGACGCTATGAAAGCTTAACCAAGTTTATTCTTCCCAGAGGATCAATATAGATGCATTAGACAAAAACCTTTTCACACAAGCAAAAGGCTGAGTGTCCACTTACACATCTGTACAAACATTGTCTTTACTGCTAGGCAGGACACTAAGTGATACGGGTCAAAAAGTTTTCTTTCTCCCTTAACTTCTCTGGGATATGTGGGACGGTAGCGTCCCACCTCGCCAACAGCCAGTGAAATTGGATGGCGCCAAATTCAAAACAACAGAAATCCCATAATTAAAATTCCTCAAACATACAAATATTTTACACCATTTTAAAGATAAACTTATTGTAAATCCAGCCACAGTGTCCAATTTCAAATAGGCTTTACAGCGAAAGCACACCAAACTATTATGTTAGGTCAGCACCTAGTCACAGAAAACCATACAGCCATTTTCCAGCCAAGGAGAGGGCTCACAAAAATCTGAAATATCAATTAAATTAATCACTAACCTTTGATGATCTTCATCAGATGGCACTCACAGGACTTCATGTTACACAATAAATGTGTGTTTTGTTCGATAAAGTTAATCTTTATGTCCAAAAACCTCATTTGAAATTGGTGTGTTATGATCACAAATGCGTTGTCTCAAACAAACATCCGGTGAAAGTGCAGAGAGCCACATCAAATTACAGAAATACTCATAATAAACATTGATCAAATATACAAGTGTTATACATGGATATATAGATAAACTTCTCCTTAATGCAACCGCTGTGTCAGATTTCAAAAATGCTTTACGGCGAAAGCACACCTTGCGATTTATGTTAGGTCAGCGCTAGTCACAGAAAAACATCCAGACATTTTCCAAAGAAAGAGAGGTGTCAGAAAAGTCAGAAATAGCGTTATAAATATTCACTTACATTTGATGATCTTGATCGGAATGCACTCCCAGTTCCACAATAAATGTTTGTTTTGTAATCCAAATGCATAATGCGCGATCACTTGTTCAGATGAAATGTCAAAACAGTTCTATTACAGTTCGTAGAAACATGTCAAACGATGTATAGAATCAATCTTTAGGATGTTTTTAACATAAATCTTCAATTATGTTCCAACCGGAGAATTCCTTTGTCTTTAGAAATGCAATGGAAAGCAGCTAACTCTCACGGGGGCACGCGTGATAAGCTCATGGCACTCTGCCAGACACCATATGAGTTCTGTTATACTCACAGACATCATTCAAACAGTGTTTTCTATCCAAATCTACTAATTATATGCATATTCTAGCTTTTGGGCCTGAGTAGCAGGGAGTTTACTCTGGGCACCTTTTTATCCAAGCTACTCAATACTGCCCCCCAGTCCCAAAGAAGTTAACGTGACCTGAGCTCATCTCGACCCCCCTTCATCACTAATCCATGGCTCTCTCCCCTTATCAATGCCTGCCACATGTGATCGCTTTCCCTGCACTCAGCACATTCCAAGCATAATTGCACACACCACATACCTTCCTCCTACAGATAACCATTCACTTCTGGTGTAGACCCTCTAAACCTAAGCACTCAATATTTCAATAGGATACCTGATATCATGTAAACGTTATACATTACCCTCTCTCCCTCAGTGACATGAATAAGTATATTTCATATTCTCAGAATCCAACAAGTAGAACAGATATGACTGTCATGCAGAATAGGGAATCATTTCAGCTCTGGTCATCATATTTCTATCTGCGTGTTCAGAACGCTGCATCCTTCCGAATAAACCCCGGTTGAGACCCCACTTGTGCAGGTGTGACTTGGATAGATGCATTTGAACAGGGCTTTCTAATGAAAATCGGAACGTCACCCCTGCCCTCTGGTGGTTGTGTTAATTGTGTCAGTCAAGAGTTACAGACTTTCACTCCCCCTGAAGCCCCTGAGCGCTGCTCTGGCAGAGTGGCTGGCAACAGGAATGGGCCCGTAACCACACAAAGTAGAAGATTGGTTGTAAGTGCTGAGAATATACATTTTACTCTTATGAGTACAAATATAAGCTATGCATGAAGCCTCTTTAATAATAAGAGTCACCCCTAGTGGACAGATATTTAGGACACCTCATGAGCTGATAGAAATGTAATGAATAGAGCTGACATGATCACTCTATTTCACATGGTAGGCAATCAGATTTGTTTTACACAATGTATTTCTGTCTGAACGTTAGGTAGCATTGCGCCTTCCTGAATAGGCCTCTGGAGAAAGTTATGCTTTGACCTTTGACCCTTTGTGTTGGCAGGGACCAGCTGCTGCCCCAGTGGCTCCCCTTGTTGGCCGAGTCCCACCTGACGGCACGTCTCTACGAGGAGTCGGCTTTGGTCCAGGACCACGCGGCCGTCAACTCCCTCTCTCGCATCCTCCATACCCTCCACGAGTTCCCCATCACCCTGGAGACGGCCCTCATTAAGGGGGTTGACCTTTAACCCCACTGCCGCTGAGGACACTGGGATATGGAGTTTTACCCCTATTCACATAATGCACAACGTACACAGGGTAGCAGGACCTCAACAGAGTCGAGTGACTGCTAGGGCTGGCACAATTACCGTATAACCGCTTAACTGACGGTTATGGATGAAGACTGTCATGAAAATAAAATCATCTTCATAACCATTGAAATTATGATCATGTTTTTGGGGGGGTGGAATGAACAGCTGACGGGACGGCTGGGCATTTGTGCGGTTGCGTCGGTTTCTGCTGTAACACGGACTCTACATCGGATGAAACTTTGTTGCTCCTTGGTGAAACAGGCAGGATGTTGTAGCAAACTAGTATTTGGTTGCCTAGGCAACCCCCCCCCTGCAGCAGCAGTCAGGAGAGAGAAAATGTGTGTCTTTAAAGCGGCAATCTGCGGTTGAAACAATAAAGCTGAGGGACGGGGCTGGAGAAATGTAACCACTCTCAAATTCATAAACAGAGCTATGGATGCAAAGACTGACCATCCATGATGTCAGAATTATAGTATTAACCATGTTTTAGGGTAAAGTGTTAGTTTTAGATGTACTTTGTTTACAAACATTGGAGTAAAACAAGCTTATATTTTAGGTTCTGATGGCGTATAACATTTGAACTAAATGAGGCATTTGTAAGTTATATTCTTCAAGAATCAATGAGTACATATCACTCAGTCACAAGTCCCAAAATGAATGTAGCAACTGCAGATTGCCCCTTAAAAAATATATATACATATAATTTGTTTTGCTATTCATATGGTTATATAACGATGACCGCGGTCATTTGGCTGACTAATTACCATCATCCAAAATGACATGACCGTCGCAGCCCTAATGACTGCCTCTCACGGTGTCCTCTCTCCTTCCTTTCCGCACCGATCTTCGTAGATTTGGCAGTTGTAAGTAAGCAGTGTGGCACAAAGCTCGTCATTGGATCATCACCTCTTCAATCCCGTCCGATCTAGTGTAGAGGAAGGAAAGGAGACAATGACAGGAAGTTACTTTAAGCCGAAGTCACACGAAGCAATCTGAATGCAATTTTTTTTATTTACATTTACATTACATTTAAGTCATTTAGCAGACGCTCTTATCCAGAGCGACTTACAAATTGGTGCGTTCACCTTAAGTCATCCAGTGGAACAGCCACTTTACAATAGTGCATCTAAATCTTTTAAGGGGGGAGGGGGTGAGAAGGATTACTTTATCCTATCCTAGGTATTCCTGAAAGAGGTGGGGTTTCAGGTGTCTCCGGAAGGTGGTGATTGACTCCGCTGTCCTGGCGTCGTGAGGGAGTTTGTTCCACCATTGGGGCGCCAGAGCAGCGAACAGTTTTGACTGGGCTGCGCGGAACTGTACTTCCTCAGTGGTAGGGAGGCGAGCAGGCCAGAGGTGGATGAACGCAGTGCCCTTGTTTGGGTGTAGGGCCTGATCAGAGCCTGGAGGTACTGAGGTGCCGTTCCCCTCACAGCTCCGTAGGCAAGCACCATGGTCTTGTAGCGGATGCGAGCTTCAACTGGAAGCCAGTGGAGAGAGCGGAGGAGCGGGGTGACGTGAGAGAACTTGGGAAGGTTGAACACCAGACGGGCTGCAGCGTTCTGGATGAGTTGTAGGGGTTTAATGGCACAGGCAGGGAGCCCAGCCAACAGCGAGTTGCAGTAATCCAGACGGGAGATGACAAGTGCCTGGATTAGGACCTGCGCTGCTTCCTGTGTGAGGCAGGGTCGTACTCTGCATTTATGCTTGCAACAAAGTTGCATCTGGGTTGCTCAGTGTGTCAACCCACAAAAATGGCCAGCAACTTAGTTGCATTGCATCGCAAGTGCTAGAGATCGATCCTATTTCACCAACTGACTGTATGCAATGTCCAATCAGTGAGCTACAAGACTTGTCATATCGTTCTGTTCGGGACTCAGATGTCACTTGCAACCAGGGTTGGGTAGGTTTCTTTCTAAATGTAATCCGTTAGTTACTAGTTACCTGTCCAAGATGTAAGGGTAAAATAACCTTTGGATTACCCAAACTTCATAATGTAATCCGATTACTTTCTCGCTGATTAAAGTTACATGTATTTTTTTATTTTTTATCCGATTACATGTGACTGATTACATGTAACAAATTACTCCCCATGCAACCCTGTTTGCAACTTACGTCTACAACAGAAATTGCGTCCAAATTGCTTTGTGCGACACAGGCTTTAGACTATTGAGACACAACCACCAGGGCTGGTCAGAACTAGACAGCTGAACTCTCATGAAAAGAGGAAGTTATTTGTGGGTGGTGTCTGGGAGGGGAAGGAACCCAGAAACAAGCCACTGCCAAACGGCAGCTTCTGCAGGCCTCTATTGCCACAGCACAGCAGGCTTATTGCCTTGTCCACTAAATCAGTCAATGTCATGCATACTGTACATACACACAGAAGAAAACATGTTTTTTCTTTCTTCTCCTCTTATGCGTATCTACACTGTGATCTGTCTGTAAGGAGGAGTGAGGCGGAGTGATTCTCTTTTACCCAGCCAGCTTTGATGTCTCACATCGTGAAGAACAAGGGAGGAGAAAAGAGTTGCGGTGGTAGTGATGGTCATGAACTTTGACCTGCCCACCAGGCCTACTTTGAATCCTATTGCTGTTATGCTTTCATTGGGAATATAAACCTGACAAATGCATGCATGGCCATATCAGGGGCGTATTCACTAGGAACCAAATGGGCCGAAACGAGGAGGGACAAACTTGTCCAATGAGAAACACTAATATTTGCTACCATTTTCAATGGTATGCACTAATGAATACACCCGTTTTTCTATCTCTGTGGTGTATTCTCTCGACACAGTTTTTCTGCCCGCCAATCATGTGTATTTTCATGTTATGGGCATTGTGAATGGATTAATTTAGGATAGTTACTCTGCTCAAATGCTGGTGTACATGTTTGTCCTCCAAACCTTGGTAACACTTTGTAATATCTTTCATGAAAAAAAACATCAAATGCTTTATAAACTATAAATGTTATAAAATATTATGCTTATAAAGGCTTACAAATAACACGTACGTTTATAAATTGTTTATTAATGGCCTGCCGAGTGGCGCAGTGCTAGCTGTGCCACTAGAGTTCCTGGTTCGTGTCCAGGCTCTGTCCCAGCCAGCCGTGACCGGGAGACCCATGGGGCGGCGCACAATTGGCCTAGCATTGGCCCGGGTTAGGGGACGGTTTGGCCGGCAGGGATGTTCTTGTCCCATTGCACTCTAGCGACTCCTATGGCGAGCTGGGTGCAATGCACGCTGACACAGCTGCTTTCCAGCTGGCTTCCGAGTTAAGCAGGCATTGTGTCAAGAAGCGGTGCTGTTCAGCTCGATTATGTTTCGGAGGACGCACGGATCTCCACCTTCGCCTCTCCAAGTCTGTACGGGAGTTGCAGCGATGGGACAAGACTAACTACCAATTGGATACCACGACATTGGGGAGAAAAAGCGGGTAATTTTTTAAAGAAATATGTTTATGAATGCCCATTCATGAAAGTTGATTTAAAGTGTTACCAAAATCTCATGTAATTGTCTCTTGAAATTGTCTCTGTGCAACAGTTGCCTAGTCCTGTACATTGGAGGTTTTATTTGACCTACTGAAGCCATAAGAGGCACGACTCTTAATGTTCCCTGACTTATTGATCTGTGTTGTTCGATTCACTGTTTGCCTCCGGGGTCATTCTGGTTTTGCTGACAAATATAGATTAGTGAAATATTGAAAGTGGTCTTGTGTTAAATGAACATTTTGTTTCACACAGCTTCTTTTTTTATGTGAATGTTTGTTTATTTGAACGTCGCCTAGTAAGAAGTCGTCCTTCAGTCATCCAATGTCACAATATACAATGTTAATTACAGTAGACTTGTGAAAACAATCTGTCAACGAGTAGAAATGTGTTTTCTGCATTTTCTGATCTCGTAATATCGTGTTGCTTATTTAATTGTAATTGCTAGGTCAAAACACTGAGTACAGAAATGAGCTTCATATTATATTGATATTACATGTGCTTTCTTTGTTGACAAGGTCCCAAGATACTGTCTCGTGCGTTGTCCTGCAAGCACTGTCCTTAGTCAAAGCCACAATGACCAAGTCTCTACTCATATTACCTGAACATAGATATGAGGGTAAGCAATAATGTACTAATGTTACTTTGAATATTTATGAAACGTGTCGTTAAAGATTAAAGTCTGAGATAAACTGTTTGCTTTGTTTGCCGGGTGATATGATTCTCACGACTCATGTACTGAAAGCAATGAGCCCATCAGCCCGATAGCTGAGTTACAGTAACAGGCCATTAAGAAATGTCTGAGAATGGAATTACATTGTAAAATGAAAGGATTCACATACAGGGCATAAAGCTTCAGTTACAAGGCATTATTCTAAGCATATATATATATATATATAGAGAGAGAGAGAGAGAGAGAGAGAGAGAGAGAGAGAGAGAGAGAGAGAGAGAGAGAGAGAGAGAGAGAGAGAGAGAGCAATGAATCTAAAACCCTATTTATAAGCATCTCAGTTGTTGACCAATAGTTTTACTGTAAAGTTCATCTCTAATTAGATATCAGATATACATGATGTAATTACAAAATAACCTCTGCTTCTCAGAGGTGTGGCAATGGGGGATCGGGAGATCAACACAGAAAAGGCTGAATTCCTGAAAAGACAAAACCTTTTGCAAAGAGTGTAGATAAATCTAAGAGTCACTTCGGGGGCTGCCCTACAACAGCCCAGATGCAAACTGGTGAAAACGGTGTGCAGGTGAGTTGGAATCCCAAAAGGGCTTATATGAAAACCCCACCGCAAAAAAATACAATATAAGTACAAGAAAGGTATGATCAATCAGATAAGCAAAGCATACTAATTATTATTTGTGCATGATATACTCGGTAAACACCAAAATATTTGTTCGTGCTGGCGATAGTTAGATGACATGGAGGGGGTTCAATCAAATCAAATGTCACATGCTTCGTGAACAACATGTGTAGAGTAACAGTGAAATGCTTACTTCAATAATGCAAAAACTTAAAAAAAAAAATTATAATAAGGAATAAATACACAATGAGTAAGATAGCTTGGCTATATACAAGGGGGTAGGTGTAGAAGCACGGTGGCTAGGAAAAACTCCCTAGAAAGGCCAAAACCTAGGAAGAAACCTAGAGAGGAACCAAGCTATGTGGGGTGGCCAGTCCTCTTTTGGCTGTGCCGGGTGGAGATTATAACAGAACATGGCCAAGATGTTCAAATGTTCATAAATGACCAGCATGGTCGAATAATAATAAGGTAGAACAGTTGAAACTGGAGCAGCAGCACAGCCAGGTGGACTGGGGACAGCAAGGAGTCATCATGTCAGGTAGTCCTGGGGCATGGTCCTAGGGCTCAGGTCCTCCGAGAGAGAGAAAGAAAGAGAGAAGGAGAGAATTAGAGAACGCACACTTAGATTCACACAGGACACCGAATAGGACAGGAGAAGTACTCCAGATATAACAAACTAACCCTAGCCCCCCGACACATAAACTACTGCAGCATAAATACTGGAGGCTGAGACAGGAGGGGTCAGGAGACACTGTAGCCCCATCCGAGGACACCCCCGGACAGGGCCAAACAGGAAGGATATAACCCCACCCACTTTGCCAAAGCACAGCCCCCACACCACTAGAGGGATATCTTCAACCACCAACTTACCATGAGACAAGGCTGAGTATAGCCCACAAAGATCTCCGCCATGGCACAACCCAAGGGGGGGCGCCAACCCAGACAGGATGACCACATCAGTGAATCAACCCACTCAGGTGACGCACCCCTTCCAGGGACGGCATGAGAGAGCCCCAGCAAGCCAGTGACTCAGCCCCTGTAATAGGGTTAGAGGCAGAGAATCCCAGTGGAAAGAGGGGAACCGGCCAGGCAGAGACAGCAATGGCGGTTCGTTGCTCCAGAGCCTTTCCGTTCACCTTCCCACTCCTTGGCCAGACTACACTCAATCATATGACCCACTGAAGAGATGAGTCTTCAGTAAAGACTTAAAGGTTGAGACCGAGTCTGCGTCTCTCACATGGGTAGGCAGACCATTCCATAAAAATGGAGCTCTACAGGAGAAAGCCCTGCCTCCAGCTGTTTGCTTAGAAATTCTTGGGACAATAAGGAGGCCTGCGTCTTGTGACCGTAGCGAACATGTAGGTATGTACGACAGGACCAAATCGGAAAGATAGGTAGGAGCAAGCCCATGTAATGCTTTGTAAGTTAGCAGTAAAACCTAGAAATCAGCCCTTTCCTTAACAGGAAGCCAGTGTAGAGAGGCTAGCACTGGAGTAATATGATAACATTTTTGACAGGAGCTGCTAACATAATTGACATATTGTATAGCTAGCTAAGTGAATTAAATATCACCAGCTAGCTAACTTCATATTAGCTATAGCTAGCTATCCTAATGTATTTATCATTAGAAATTAAAAACGCAAACTCGAAATGCATTTGTAGCTAGGCAGCTAGCTAGCTAAAAGCCATGGAAGAGGGTGAAAGAATTAGAAGCTCCAGCTGTCAGAGAAGGGAGAGAGTAGGCTACTCTGGAAAGGGCAGGTACCTTTGTGGGAGGAATAATGAAAATATTCTTCAGTTCAGGTCCCTAGCGAGAAAAAAACTGAGGACAGAGATATAGCAACATAACATTCAGTGCTGTCTAATTAAAGTACAATGAAGCCTGTTTCATTGTGATTTTTTCTGTGAAACCCTGTCTGCAGATGAAGAGGTCCCAATGACTGTCTCAAGAGAATAAGGGTACATCCTTGTATACCATGGTTTATATGTGTACTTATGTTAGCAAATGTTGTGAACAAAAATACAGTTTAAAAGTCACACACAATGTATAAACCTATTACAACTGGAGCAGGCCAACCGCGCTGGGTGTACAGGCTTCTGTTCCAGCCCAGCACTAACACACCTTATCACACATAATTAGTTGATAATCAACTGTGCTATTGCCGGGCTGGATCAGGGATCATGGTAGCAAGGTTGGCCACCTCTGGAATTTACTTTTTTTTTTAATTACCTGAAATTATACTTGAGGAATACGTGTTTTTTTAATGTTTTTTTTTTTTTTTTTTTAACCCATCCACCTCTTTGGAGGACAAAACAATAGCTATTTTGTTTCTACAGCTTATTTTGTTACATATACAGTACCAGTCAAAGGTTTGGACACACCTACTCATTCAAGGGTTTTTCTTTATTTTTACTATTTTCTAGGTTGTAGAATAATAGAGAAAACATCAAAACTATGAAATAACACATATGGAATAACTTAGTAACCAAAAAGGTGTTACATAAATCAAAACATATGTTATATTTGAGATTCTTCAAAGTAGCCACCCTTTGCCTTGACAGCTTTACACACTTGGCATTCTCTCAACCAGCTTCACCTGGAATACTTTTCTAACAGTCTTGAAGGAGTTCCCACAAATGCAAACTTGTTGGCTGCTTTTCCTTCACTCTGCGGTCCAACTCATCACAAAACAATCTCAATTGGGTTGAGGTCAGATGATTGTGGAGGCCAGGTCATGTGATGCAGCACTCCATCACTAGCACTCCATCCCTCTCCTTCTTATAGCCCTTACACAAATAACCCTTACACTGCCTGGAGGTGTGTTGGGTCATTGTCTTGTTGAAAAACAAATGGTAGTCCCGCTGAGTGCAAACCAGTTGGGATGGCATATCGTTGCAGAATGCTGTGGTAGCCATTATGGTTAAGGGTGCCTTGAATTGTAAATAAATCACTGACACGGTCACCAGCCAAGCACCCTCACACCTCATCCTCCATGCTTCACAAAGATCATCCGTTCACCTACTCTGCGTCTCACAAAGACACGGCAGTTGGAACCAAAAATCTCAAATTTGGACTCATCAGACCAAAGGATATAAACAATTATACTGGGGAATGAGTTCAGTGAGTTCAAGACAACTGGGAACTCTTAAAAAAAAAAAAAACTCAGACTGGGAAAATATATTTCTAATGGTCATCCAACTCAGAATTCCAAGTCAGGAACTCTGGCCTCTTTCTAGAGCTTCAACCTGAATCATGATGTCAGTGATCCTCATGATTCAACCCCCCCCCCCCCCAGAGTTCCCAGTTATATTGAAAGCTCCATAAATCCAGAGAATGACCGATTTTGATGACAAATTTTGATGACAAAATCTGCTCACGAAAGCCCGCCTCACCACTGTCCTGTTCAAGTGAGCACAGTACAACAAGGTATCATGACACAAGGCTAGACCCTGATGCAGACACAGGAGGCAGATGGTTGGAGTCTTACAATATGTATCAATCCAATAGGGGAAGGCAAGAGAATGGTCGTGGACAGGCAAAAGGGTCAAAACCAGTTCAGAGTCCAAAAGGTACAGGCAGGCAGAATCAAGGTGAGGCCAGGCAGGATGATTAGACAGGCGGGAAAGAAGTTCAGAGTCGGGCAGGCATCAAAACCAGGAGGACAATCCAAAGAGAACAGAAAAGGGAGTATGGGGAAAAACATGCTGGTTTACTCAACTAACATACGAGACAAACTGGCACAGAGAGACAGGAAACACAGGGATAAATACACTGGGGAAAACAAGCGACACCTGGAAGGGGTGGAGACAATAACGAGGACAGGTGAAACTGATCAGGGTGTGACACAAGGTGAGTCCAAAAATGCTAGACTTTGATGACAAAATTTGCCCACCAGGACTGCTGCGGCACATTCCTGTTAAAGTGAGCACAGCACAACAAGGTGAGTCCAAAAATGTATTGTATGCTGCTGCATTAATGATGTAATATGCCAGGGAGACATGTATACTGTAGCTAAGAAAGAAATACTAATGTTGTGTAGTAAGGTGTTAGTAGCCCCTGTTCCTCACCATAATAATTTGGTCCCATTTCCCCTCATAACTTAGCCTACTGTTCTGACATGGTGGTGCACATGTAGCCTATAGCCTGTTTTAGAGAAATGTCATCATCAAATATTGTAAGAGCTTTCATTGTCTGCTTATATGCCCCCAATTATGTATCATATCGTTCTGACTTGGTCTACAGGGAGAATACTGTAAGAACGGCCCATTTCTGAATTCTGTCACTACATTTAAAAAATGCCGAAAAAATAGTTATGTTGACTACATCCGTCGTAGCCCGCTCATTAATGTCTTCATCGAAATTAAGGATTTCCTCTTATCCACTCGTCGTCCTCTTATGACACAGTTTGTCCATCTCAATTATCAATAGAAACCAAATTTGTTTAAGCAAGTCAGCCATATCAGCGATGTTCTTTTAAAAGGCAGTAAATTAGGCTGAATGAACTGTTTCACTGCCAGACAAGGCTCTATTGATAGCCAAGTGTAGCAGTGGTAAGGTGTTGGGACTGCTGTTTGGACTCTGCTGTTGGGACAGCTTATGTAGCCTCTAACAGTTTGTGGGTACCGTTTGTCACTGTTATAGTGCAATTAATGTATTGTTTAGTGTTGTGTTGTGGCTTTTCTGGCATGCATCAAAAAATGTACAGTTGATGTTGGAAGTTTACATACACCTTAGCCAAATACATTTATACTTTTTCACAAATCCTGACATTATCTGATATTGGCAGAAAGCTTAAATTATTGTTAATCTACCTGCACTGTCTAATTTACAGTAGCTATTACAGTGAAATAATACCATGCTATTGTTTGAGGAGAGTGCACAGTTATGAACTTGAAAAGTTATTAATAAACCAATTAGGCACATTTGGGCAGTCTTGATAGATTTTGAACAGAATTTCAATGGTTCATTGTATCCGTCTAAAACTTTGTACATACACCATCTAGTGGCCAAAGTCTAAATTGCGCCTGGGCTGGAATAATATATTATGGCCTTTCTCTTGCATTTACAAGATGATGGTACAAAAAAATACAAAAAAAACGCATGTTTTTTTATTTGTATTATCTTTTACCAGATCTAAAGTGTTATATTCTCCTACATTCATTTCGCATTTCCACAAACTTCAAAGTGTTTCCTTTCAAATGGTATCAATAATATGCATATCCTTGCTTAAGGTCCTGAGCTACAGGCAGTCAGAGTTGGGTATGTCATTTTAGGTGAACATGTTTTGAAAAGGGGGATCCTTAAGAGGTTTTTAAATAACTGGAGTAAAAAAAAGTTGTCTTTTTTAAAATTACTGCACTTTTGGAGCTAGGAACACAAGCGTTTCGCTACACCCGCATGCATACCAATACAATTTGATTTGATAAAAAGTCAGATGTCAGTGAGTGGTTCTCACTTTTAAATAAATGTATGTTGGAGTTACCCAGCTACACGAGTCCTTGTCCACTAAACGAGACCTAAATCCAGTTACTAATGTTTTGTTATAACGGCCATTACTCAAGCGAATGCATTTTAACAAGCCATCTGGCGTTCCATAGTAAAAGACTGTCTCCGCCTCTTTGCTTACATTCTTCAACGTGCCATAGCAACGAAAGACGAGCCCCCTGTTCCCGCGCAATGCTCCCATCCTCATAACGCCAGCAGAGTGCAAACGCGATGAAACGTCAGCCGTTTATGCAAATCAGGTTGATTGAAGAAAGTCAGAAAATGGAGGCGTGGATGGGGCGCACGCGCACTGAGTCCACAACTACCAAGTCCCATACACAGCGAGCTAGACATCAACAAGAGAGAACGGTATCTCGATGCTGTGGAATTGTGAGAGTAGTTCGGCAACATTGTAACGACGCGTGTTCAAGGTTATTAATTTGTATCAGCTACGTTCGACTTGCATTTAAGGTAAGAATTGTGTTGGCTAATGTTCAGGTCTAGGCTTCTCAAAATGTGCAACATTTTTTGGTCAGTTTGCTTGGCTATTGTAGGCTTCGAAACCAGCAAGCTCCGAGTTGTTTTGGTCACTTGACAAGGCGAACAATTAACATCGATTTTCACAGTTCGAAAAACAGAATTAATTGGCCTATAAGCCTAGCCTATTTATTCGTTTTTAACTTTTTTTAATATACCGGATTTAATAGGCTAGTTTAAATGGGAATGAAACGACTGCAGTAATATGCCTGTTTGTTGACTTCTGGAGGTGAACTAAATAAACCCAGTCTGCAACATAAAAAATGGGTGAACAACAGATTTAGGCCTAGGTATTTTATCCCCATTATTTCGAGTTATATAGTGCGTTGTAATGGTGTCTTCCCGATTAATTCGTTTTTAGTTGTGATTCTTAATATGTGGATTCCTAGCCTCCGAGTACACTTCGTTTGCAATGTTGAAATGTGCATGTTCCGCTATTTATTCGACTGCTTACCGACGTAAGTAATACCCAAGTTCGAGACCCCATCATGCCTGCCATTCCTACCCGAGATGGTGCGCTTTCAACACGCGGGCGATTGCTCTGTGTCAACACGGATGCATCTATCACAAAACAAGTAGTAGCCTAAACAAATGATAGCGACGAACTAAAAATGATAGCAAGATTAAACCACAATTTAAAATAATTGACGTAGACCTACGTTGTCACTGTTAAAAACCGAAGCTTTGAACTTCGTGCGCATTTGGTGTTTGGAGTTGCACTGGCCAGTGACGCGACGTCACCTGAATAACAATGTGTAGCCTAAAGATCACATTACACGACTATTCCAAAGCAAAAAATGTCTCGTTTTAGAGAGGACTGTGTTGTTTTTATGTAAAAAGTTTGATAATGCGGTTGTGTCAATGACATAATCGAGTTTATGGACTCAGACGGTGGGTTGAAAGGTTCAGTTAAAATGGGTGCGCATGAGGCTGCTCTTGTGGCATGCTTCCTCGTGTAAAGTGGGCGGGGAACGTATCGATTTACAGTAGTCTTTCTTCGGTGCTAAGGTTATTTTTCATCACGACCGTCTCGTTTTTAAACAGGCCGTTTTTAATGAAACGATGTTAGTCGGTTTTACAACTTTAAAATTCTAAATATCACAAGCTCCATTCCTCCCTCACACACCCCCTGGCCTCCTCCTCCACACACACACCCCCTGGCCTCCTCCTCCACACACACACCCCCTGGCCTCCTCCTCCACACACACACACACCCTCCTGTCCCCCTCCTCCACACACACCCCCTGTCCCCCTCCTCCACACACCCTGTCCCCCTCCTCCACACACACACACCCTGTCCCCCTCCTCCACACACACACACCCTGTCCCCCTCCTCCACACACACACACCCTGTCCCCCCTCCACCACACACACCCTGTCCCCCTCCTCCACACACACTCCTCTGTCCCCCTCCTCCACATACACACCCCCTCTCCGACTTTGAAGTCTGTTGCCATGTAGAGTTACGTCACGTACTGTATTATCCTGCTACTGTCTGGTTGTGCCACTGCACTGTCAAGAGACCCGAAGGACTGCCACTTATATGGCAAAACAAGTAGACTGTAGGGGGCGCGGCTCACGGTTTTGCCGCATGATTATTTTGAAGGATTCCAAGCATCGTGATAGGTTTTGCATGGCAACGTAATATATACTTCTCATTTAAATGCAAATGAGAAATAACCCGTTCTTCCAAATTTTCTTCACGTTTCTTGCACCACGAGGTATTCACACAAGCAGCAGGTCAGATAACCAAGGCATGAGCTAAGTTTATTCAATTTACTGCGTCGGTGCGTCTTGTCTTCTAGCATCCAACTAGAGTTTACAATTTTGTCCTAGCTAAGGATATTTGGCCATAACGCTGCGGCAACTATGCAATGCAAATCTCCGAAGACGATATGAGCGCGGCAGCAGGGTGACATTATCTGTATGACAGGCAGACAGACAGCTGACCTATATTCGCTCCTTTTGGGTCAGGGCATGGCAAGATGCTCACTTTCATCTGCTGCGCGTTATTTTTTCTTTTAATTTAAAATGTATTTAACGCTCGAGACGTCTGAAAATGATTGAATGTCTATCAACCATTATTACAATAGTTAGCCTATATGGAGGGGAAAAAATATTGAAGTTGTAACCTGTTCCGCTGGTTGGTACACAGGCTGAATCTTTTGCAAATAAATAACTTTTGAACAAAATTGACCATAAAATTGACCATCTTATTATAGGCCATTTCCTTTCATAATGATTTGTACCATTTTTATTTTATTAAACTGCAAATGCCTTTGCTGTTTTGTGTTTTTGAAAACAGATGTTTGGCTTTCACAAGCCAAAGATGTACCGGAGTTTAGACGGCTGTTGCATCTGCCGCGCCAAGTCCTCCAGCTCACGCTTCACGGATAGCAAGCGGTACGAGAATGACTTCACGAGCTGTTTCGGGTAAGCAAGGATTTCTGACAGTTACCGCGCCCTTATAGCAGATTTCGACATCTATGCATTCTTGCAAAAGTAGAATGACTGCAGGCGTTGTAAAACATAAAATAAAAACTAAAAGCAGTCAAAAATAATAATAAACTAAGCAGTCAATAAAATATCAGCATTGAGTTCTGTTTCCATAGCACTCAGTGCATAATTATGCATGGGGCCTGTGCAGGAAATCGGTGGACTGCTGCCTCACAAACACACTCTGAAAATTAACAAAATATTATTATCCCTAATGAGTGGACAGCTACATGTGAAATACTGTAAAATGGTCAGAAATTGTGTTCCTCCTGGTAAAGCCAAATGTAATGTCATTATGAACATCTGTAATATTTACATTGTTCACATGGTCCTGCTTAACCCATATTTCACATGTTTTCCCCACATGTAGATTATGTGAAACTCGGTCTGGAGAAATCTGCAATGCCTGTGTACTCCTGGTGAAACGATGTAAGAAACTCCCAGTGGGGTCTAAGAAAAACTGGAATCACGTAAGCTCCACATTTGTTGTCCATATCTGCTCCTCACAACTCACCTGCCTGTTGGAAATGTCTTCAATTTTCTTTTCTTCTATCCTATCCTAGGTGGTTGATGCCCGAGGAGGCCCCAGCCTAAAGATTTCCTCCAGGCCAAAGAAACGGAAGTCCCTCTCCAAGAGAGCCATGCCAATCCAGATCAGCCGACTGCAGAAAGAGCTAAAGAGGAACAGTAAGTCCTGTTCACAGTGCCCCATAAACATATTAAGGTTTGACCACTTTTAGGTCCGCTTTGCTAATTCAGTAATAGATTAATGCAACCGTAACACCTAATCTCAGTGCTTTTCAGAGGTTGAGGCACTGAGCCAGACAATATATTTTTTCATTTCACAAGTATCTTTATAACGTAGCCTAAATATCTACATAATCTGGAATGTTGAGATTCAAACATTTTGTGAGATTTTACCAATCTGAACGAACACCTTCTTCAGTCTACCTAATGATGTACACTACAGCATAGCCTTCTACATCTATGGTTCTACCCCTCCCTCCTCCAGACTCTGATGCCCACAGCACCACGTCCAGTGCCTCCCCGGCCCAGTCTCCCAGCTACAGCAACCCTTCAGATGAGGGCTCTGACACAGAGCTCTCCCCAGGCTCCAGCCGCTCCCCTGTCTTCTCCTTCCTGGACCTCACCTACTGGAAGAGGTAAGGCCGCAGTCCCCTCCAATCAAAACACTGTGTCTGTAATATCCAGCCTGGAAGTGTCCTTGTTCATCTTCACCAGATGCTTTGGTACTCAGACAAGAGAGAAATAGGAAAAAAAGGAAACATGAACAATCTAAGACTTAATTTATTTTGTATGCACATATGCATTCGTCACTGTAACAATAATTGACCAAATCTTGTATGGCTGCATAAACTGTATCAGTATTACATGAATAATCTCATGTTCCTTTGCTTCTCCTCCAGGCAGAAGGTGTGTTGTGGGATCATCTACAAGGGCCGCTTTGGGGAGGTACTCATCGACCCTCACCTCTTCAAGCCCTGCTGCCGCAAGAAACAGCAGCGGCAGGAGGAGGTTGTGGAAGAGGCAGAAGTGGTGGAGGAGGTGGTGGTGAGGAAGGAAGACGAGGTGGTGAGGTCAAACAGCCAGGAGAGCTCAGAGAGTCCTCAGCTACAGGTCATCATGACAACATCTCAGACCAAAGTGGAGGTTGAGGAGGAAGACTGGCGATATTGCACCACAGTGTGAGCATCTTTGAGGAAGCCTACGGAATGCTTCTGGTTTACAAGCTCTTACAAGAAGTTACCGCTGATTGCCTTTAGTCAGCGAGCAGCTGAATCCCGTCGTTTTGTTTGTTTGGTAACTTATAGACTGACTGAGGCATATGGACTAGTTTTTCCCCAATTCATCTGGTCTTGTTGTACCTAGTATTGTCCTGGGTTAGTCTTCATTAGGCTTGGGCATGCAACGGAAAATGTTTGAAAACGTTTTGCAATGGAAAATGAGCATTTATTATTGGGCAAGTCCGTGTAGTCCACTCCGTGTTGCAAATCCATTTTCTTCCGTTTGGTGCCTTATGAACACAACCCGGACACCTCTCTTGGTGTTTTTCTCCTTGACATAAAATGCTGTAGTTTTGACTGATCGGCAGAATACCTTAATTAACAGGTAACAGCTGTACAGTAGCACTTGTATTATTGTGAAACACATTCACACTATATTTATCTATTCTGTATATATGGGCCTGTATGTATTTCTATATGGGCCACGATCGAGAGCCTGTTCACAGCACCAACAGCCAATACACCAGCCTTAATTTAGTGAGGGAAGGCAGTGCTAGTGTTTTGTCAGTGTTGGTACTTAGGGATGATATTAAGGGAAAATGTTCAAATTGTTCAAATTGAAACTTCATATTCATCATCTCCAGCACCGGTGTGTAAACTGTGTTTTTTGTGTTGTGTAATCAAAAAGATGCACACCAGAAAATATATTATTCTAGATGATGTCATCTGGTGTGCATCATGTCATTTTAACCAATTATGAGTTGGTAATTTTGACCAGGTGATGCTCCTGCTCAGACGTTGCATGCATCAACCAATGGTTGCATGCCATTATAGCAACTGTGACATAGACAGATTGCTATAACATAGGTGGTGGCTCAATTGGTAGAGCAAGTTGTTTACAATACCAAATATCATGGGTTCCATTCCCACTGAGGCCACCCACATATAAAAGGATCTTCTAAATGGTTTATTATTATTATTATTATGTGGTTAGCTGATACGTAAAATACCTATCCAGGTGTTGTAAGATCTGGCTGGTGTCAACAACGCCTAGGCTGAGGAACGCTATCAATTTCTAAAGTGTTTCCCGAATGATGTCCTCATCTTTTGTTACTACAAAATATAGAAATGGGCTGTTTTATATATATAGTATGTTGATGTTTGGGTGGTGGAGATGATGAATATGAAGTTGAAAATGGTGAAATGTCCCCTTTAAGGCAATAGTTAGTGCTAGATAGGTAGTTTGCGTTTTCTCCAGCTTATTATGTTAACGTTTGCAACGGAGGCCTAAGGTTTTCAAAAGGAAGTAAAGCAACACTAGTGTGCTTTGCATAAATGCCGAAGAAATAACCCCTCTCATCCAGAAGATCTGTAGATCAGATGCATGAGTCAAATACGCTATTTCATGGCCTTAAAAGCATATTACTCTTTTTTTTCCAGACCCAATGCCCCAAAGTATTTTTTATTTATATATTACATATAAAAAATGTCTTCACCATATTATAAATCAGCAAATGCAATAGTAACCTGTTCAGATCGTGAAATATTCCTCCTGGAGGCCTGGCTGGATACCTTTTTGGTTATTACTGTCAATAATGGGACATGATTGTCATTACCACACACACAGTGGATCTACTGCAACAACTTAGACCTACGATGCAATGAAATAACCCACATGAGCACAACTCTATCTGTCCCCCCTGTTGTCAAAAACTGTTTGTTTTTTTATTCTGGGGAATTGTTATCTTTTCTTTTTATATTCTATTTGTCTTTTGTCTGCAGGACTTCCATATAATTGAAACTTTATGATACATATGTCAATTCTATTGATCGTTATTTAGGCATTTTATACTTTTGAGGACCTTACTATCATGTTCAAACTTAGAATTCATCATTCCTTGGTTAGTTAAGCAACTACTATATACTAGCCTACATTATCAAACAAAAACCAAAGCACACTTAAATTAATTCCATTTCAAATGCAAAACAGGTTATTTAGTCATTTATTTGTAACTTGAGTGGTATAAAAAGGACACTAAAATCTGTTTTTAATTATCCATACTATAGGGAAGATTGTATGTATATGGACATATTTCAATGGGGGGGTTGAGGGCTTTCTAATTAAATGTTATTTATTTCATATTGACTCAGTACTGGTACTTCCTGTATACAGTTATAGCTGTTATTTTCTACTCCCTATATACAGCCATGTTTATTTTATTTGTTATTCACTGTATTTATTCCTCGTCACTATTTATTTTTTTCTTATTTTATCTCTGCATTGTTGGAAAAGGACCCATAAATAAGCATTTCACTGTTTGTTTGTCTGCAAAGTATGTGACTAATAAACTTTGATTTGTATTTGTGCATTTTCCCCATGTGACTATTCAAATGCTGGTTTCTCACTATGTAATAACTTCGATTTCACATTTAAAGTTCTGTGATATGGTTAGCATTTAATGTAGTTCTTAAGCAATCAGTCTAGTCTGAAATTCACAATTAACAGTATTTGTGAATTATTGGGAACAATACTATTTTATCAACATTAATGTGTAGTAATTTATTATGTAATATACTGTACAAGAATTTGATTGGACCTGTATCTTTGTATCAGGTATCCAGCCTGTTGAACTATGAATTTCAATGATTTGAGGTAGCCTATATTCCAATTTTACTTTCCTCTCATCTTTGCCCTGTAATGTTGCATATGACCTGCAAGTCGAATCTTTGCTTTAGTGCTTCATGCATGTATTGTAGCTATGCAATTGCATTTATTTACCAAGTTAGATCTAGACAAAGCAATGTTTTGTGTTTTATACATGATGTACTTTTTTTGTACTAGTCTTTCAATAAAAATGATTTGTGATTTTTGAGTCAGAATTTTCTGTTTTGCTAAAAACCTTGGACTTTTATCCTGTTTTGGGGTAGTTTATAACCACTCCCAAGCTCATCACAATGCACTTTCACCATCCTATGAAGTTCATAACTTATTTCATCAGTAGCCTAATAAACTTCATGCTTTCCCGAGTTGTAGCAATATATACAGTTGAAGTCGGAAGTTTACATACACTTAGGTTGGAGTCATTAAAACTCCTTTTTCAACCACTCCCCAAATTTCTTGTTAACTATAGTTTTGGCAAGTCAGTTAGGACATCTACTGTGTGCATGACACAAGTCATTTTTCAAAAAATTGTATACAGACAATTTATTTCACTTATAATTCATTGTATCACAATTCCAGTGGGCTTCTGGTGGATGTATTTCAAGGCCTACCTTCAAACTCAGTGCCTCTTTGCTTGACATCATTTGAAAATCTAAAGAAATCAGCCAAAATCAGAAAAAAATGTGTAGACCACAAGTCTGGTTCATCCTTGGGAACAATTTCCAAACACCTGAAGGGACCCTGGTCATCTGTACAAGCAATAGTATGCAAGTATAAATACCATGGGACTACGCAGCCGTCATACCGCGTTCTGTCTCCTAGAGGTAAATGTTGCAAATCAATCCCAGAACAACAGCAAAGGACCTTGTGAAGATGCTGGAGGACACAGGTACAGAAATATCTATATCCACAGTAAAACGAGTCCAATATCGACATAACCCGGAAGGCCGCCCAGCAAGGAAGAAGCCACTGCTCCAAAACCGCCATAAAAAAGCCAGACTACGGTTTGCAGTTGCACATGGGGACAAAGATCATACTTTTTGGCCATAATGACCATTGTTATGTTTGGAGGAAAAAGGAGGAGGCTTGCAAGCCGAAGAACACCATCCCAACCGTGAAGCACGGTGGTGGCAGCATCATGTTGTGGGGGTGCTTTGCTGCAGGAGGGACAGGTGCACTTCACAAAATTAATGGCATGAGGAAGGACAATTAGGTGGATATATTGAAGCAACATCTCAAGACATCAGTCACGAAGTTAAAGCTTGGTTGCAAATGGGTCTTCCAAATGGACAAGCATTCTTCTACAGTTGTTGCAAAATGGCTTAAGGACAACAAAGTCAAGGTATTGGAGTGGCCATCACAAAGCCCTGACCTCAATCCTATAGAACATTTGTGGGCGGAACTGAAAAAGAGTGTGCGAGCAAGGAGGCCTACAAACCTGACTCAGTTACACCAGCTCTGTCAGGAGGAATGGGCCAAAATTCACCCAATTTATTGTGGGAATCTTGTGGAAGGCTACCCGAAACATTTGACCCAAGTTAAACCATTTAAAGGCAATGCTACCAAGTACTAATTGAGTATATGTAGCCGGGTTCCCCCTCATAGCCTGGTTCCTCTCTAGGTTTCTTCTTAGTTTCTGGCCTTTCTAGGGAGTTTTTCCTAGCCACCGTGCTTCTACACCTGCATTACTTGCTTGCTGTTTGGAGTTTTAGGCTGGGTTTCTGTACAGCACTTTGTGACACCAGCTGACGTAAGAAGGACTTTATAAATAAATGTGAATGATGTAAACTTTGAAAGAAATAAAAGCTGAAATAAATAATTCTCTCTATTATTCTGACATTTCACATTCTTAAAATAAAGTGGTTATCCTAACTGACCTAAAACAGGGATTTTTACGAGGATTGAATGTCAGTAATTGTGAAAAACTGAGTTTACATGTATTTGGCTAAGGTGTATGTAAACTTCCCGACTTCAACTGTAGATATGACGGGCATAACTTTCACTGAGGACGGGGGTCATGTCCCACACACATTGAGAAATAGCATTTTTGCCCCCCCCCCCCCCCCCCTACTATTTAGTTGACAAGGTAACTGCTGTTTAACGTAACATTAAAAAAACATAACTATGTTTATTCGCAGTGCTGAGCGAGTATCGTAACTGACATGTAACGTTATCTAATGTTTTATCCCCTCTCGACTGAGGTGAATGAATAACACAGCCAGGTCAGCCTCTAGCCTCTAGTTATCTGTCAGAAAGTGATATTTGTAGCCTTTGTTTTGTTCCGTTTCAGGAAGTAAATGAACTTGGATAGCTTTCGCCAGTTTATGTACAGTTAGAGAGAGACCTTGCCAAAAGTAATAAAAAGCTCTATCATTTCAGGCTTCACATACACCATGACATTGAAGCCTGCAACGTTAGAGCTGTTTATTACTGTGTCAGTGTGAAAAGTTGAGAACTAGCTAGGGAAACTGACAGATCAATAACATTTCATTGCAACACTGCCTAATAAAACTCACATTGCACTGGAAAAAAAGTCAGAAAATCCATATTAAATCGTTTGGCTGATTGTTTCAACGTTTGATTCTGGTTCTGGTTTAGTGTGATTGAGGCAAAAAGAAAAGCTAACATTAGCCAACTTTTGGCCAGCTATCTGTCTAACTTTAAATCAACTGGCGAAACCTAGCCAAGTTCATTTACTTCTGAAACGAGAGGCTACAAAACCTTTCCATACAAACAAAATCTGTTGGACAGTAATAATCGCCACCTCATATTTCTATCTGACAGATAACTAAAGGCTAGAATTGATCTCAATCAGGTTCACGGCAATATGTATTTAGATCTTCTTGAATGAGTGAATTTGAAAAGATTGTGCTAACAGACTATTAGCCTTTTTTTGGTTATTTCTGTCAATCAAAGCATATATTCTGCCGAAAGGGGTGCTCTGTTGAGTTTTGACGCATGAGAAAATACATGTGACTAGCCTATTCAGCTTCAGCTACTAACCATCCTAAAATCTAATTAGAAATGAGGTGTTTTTGGTGTAGCAGTAATGTTATAGCCCTACTATTTTATGTTATTATATTTGGTTATGTAACATGCAAATGAATCATTTCAATCTTGCGAGACGTTGATTCTTTGATATAACTTTACTAAACGAGCAACATTGTTAGAACAGATAATCTATTTGTAATAACACTAATAATAAGTGATGAGTATGACTATTAAAGGCGTAGGCAACAGATCTGGATGAAATTGCATTGTAAGCGAAAGGACTGAAAGAACGTTTTAACCCGAAAGGTGCTGAAAGGACAGAGCCAGGATTGCGTAATGACGTTAATGAAAGAAGTTTACCCAAATTGTGATGCTGAAGAATAGTTGAAGGATAGCTCTGCCATTCGGCCAGTTCAGGAACATACAACAATAATTTGCAGTAGGCCTACAACTAGGCTATGTGGCATAGATATTTGTAGGTAAATACAAATAGCCTACCGCTTAATATCATTGCAGTGTTTGCAAGGAGAGCTTTATTGCAAGTAGGCATTTCCTTGTATTGTGTAGTTTACAAGCTGTATCATAAATAAGCGTTGATTCGACTAGCTTGAACACGTGAATACCCTATTACAGAATAGAATAAAACAGAGAAGTGAACTATTAATTCATAGAATTTATTTGCATAGATAAAAAAATGCGATCAAATCATTTGGCCAAGTAGTAAACATAAATCAGTACAATGTAGAATTGCACAGACATAAAATCTACTTGTTAGTGTGGTGCATTCCCGCCACAGGAGGTTGGTGGCACCTTAATTGGGGAGAACGGGCTTGTGGTAATGACCGGAGCGGAATCAGTGTAATGGTATCAAATACATGGTTTCCAGGTGTTCGGTGGCATTTCATTAAGAGCCGTTCTCCCCTCCACAGATTCACGTCTGAAAACTAGAACCTAAATGCATTTTTAACTCCAACTTGACCCAATTTACATTTCCAATTGCCCACACTGACATACCAATCTAGGCTAAATATACTAAACAGGGCTACACCAACTTCCAGAGAGGGTCAGGCTTCTTGGGCTTTGCGGTGGCCACTCTGGTTTGGGTGTCCTCTGCAAAACGGTATTGCCTTAAGCAAGTGGTCACACATCGTTCTGGGTTCCACATATCGTTCTGGGTTCCACATATCGTTGTGGGTTCCACTGCACAAGAGGGGTCCATGCAGTTTTAGGCAGACACAGTGATTTGTTTTTGTATAGATTTTTTACCTACCACCATTTACCTAACTTAGGCTACATATTAATTTCGTTTATCATTCTATAGTTTTTCATTGAAATTTTGTGGTAGGGCCTAGTTAAATATAATAAAAAATAAAAAAAATGTGTCATTCATTTTCCCAAAATAGTTTAACCGTGTATTCTCGAGTCATAGAAAAAAAGTAAGGGAGCGCAGCTCCTCTGAGCTCTGGCAGCACTACACCCATACATTTAAATGTTAAAAATGTATTTTCATTGTTAGAGTGGCCACTATATGGTCAATATAATGTATAATCTGTGTCAAAAGCAATTACTTGTCCCATGCAACCCCCAGTTTGGGTCGCATTAGTTTGGGTCCCATTTGATTAGTTAGACTTAGTCAGGGTTGGGTAGGTTACTTTCTAAATGTAATCCGTTACAGTTACTAGTTACCTGTCAAAAATTGTAATCAGTCATGTAATTGTGGAATTACCCAAACTAGTTACCTGTCCAAAATTGTAATCAGTCATGGAATTGTGGGATTACCCAAACTCAGTAATGTAATCTTATTACATTCCGTTACTTTTAGATTACTTTCCCTTCAAGAGGCATTAGATGAAGAGAAAAATATATGTTACCAATTGAACAACATCTATTGCAGGATAAATCTATGTTAAAGTTTACATAGCTGGCCATATATGGATGTTAAATGTTACTTTATGGGTTGGTTATGCAGGCTTCTTCTAACCCATCGCTTTCTACTACATATAATAATACGATTAAATTATATCTTTACATTAAAAACCAAAGTCTATCAGAATTCCAGTCATTCCAATAAATTCTTGGTCTTGAAGAATAGGACTTGTAAAATATGGAAGTATAGATTAGCTAAATTGTTTTACCTGAGCATGACCCCAAAACTAAGGACTTATTAGCCAGCCCTACTCTGTTGTTTATGGTTTTGTTGTCATGGAGGACTGATTGGACTCATTGATTCGAGTTGAAAAATCAATGCTGCGCTCATGGAATGGCATGCTTTGAGCTCTACTGAAAAGTGCTATTTACATGTGAAAAATGAATGCCATATCCTGCATTTGTTAAAGGACTATTGTTAACCTTTTTGTTGGTGACACTTTGAAATCTTAATAACATTCAGCTGTTTAAAGGGCAAATCCACAGATGAAACAATAACCACTCTCAGATTAATAGACAGAGCTATGGATGCAAGGACTGACCATCCATGATATCAAAATAATTGATAAGTCCAAAAACGGATGTAGTAACTACAGATTGCCGCTTTAAGTCTATCAAAAGTGTGCAAGTGTGAGCATGTGTCCCTTGGGGATATTCTTTTTTTTATCAGCATGAATTACTACCCTGTGCTCTGACCTCTTTCTCCCCTCTCTCTCCAGATGAAATCTCGCGTCTTGTGACGGCCGGCCGCCCAACAACCTGCCCGCTTGACCCTATTCCCTCCTCTCTTCTCCAGACCATTTCCGGAGACCTTCTCCCTTACCTCACCTCGCTCATCAACTCATCCCTGACCGCTGGCTACGTCCCTTCTGTCTTCAAGAGAGCGAGAGTTGCACCCCTTCTGAAAAAACCTACACTCGATCCCTCCGATGTCAACAACTACAGACCAGTATCCCTTCTTTCTTTTCTCTCCAAAACTCTTGAACGTGCCGTCCTTGGCCAGCTCTCCCGCTATCTCTCTCAGAATGACCTTCTTGATCCAAATCAGTCAGGTTTCAAGACTAGTCATTCAACTGAGACTGCTCTTCTCTGTATCACGGAGGCCCTCCGCACTGCTAAAGCTAACTCTCTCTCCTCTGCTCTCATCCTTCTAGACCTATCGGCTGCCTTCGATACTGTGAACCATCAGATCCTCCTCTCCACCCTCTCCGAGTTGGGCATCTCCGGCGCGGCCCACGCTTGGATTGCGTCCTACCTGACAGGTCGCTCCTACCAGGTGGCGTGGCGAGAATCTGTCTCCTCACCACGCGCTCTCACCACTGGCGTCCCCAGGGCTCTGTTCTAGGCCCTCTCCTATTCTCGCTATACACCAAGTCACTTGGCTCTGTCATAACCTCACATGGTCTCTCCTATCATTGCTATGCAGACGACACACAATTAATCTTCTCCTTTCCCCCTTCTGATGACCAGGTGGCGAATCGCATCTCTGCATGTCTGGCAGACATACCAGTGTGGATGACGGATCACCACCTCAAGCTGAACCTCGGCAAGACGGAGCTGCTCTTCCTCCCGGGGAAGGACTGCCCATTCCATGATCTCGCCATCACGGTTGACAACTCCATTGTGTCCTCCTCCCAGAGCGCTAAGAACCTTGGCGTGATCCTGGACAACACCCTGTCGTTCTCAACTAACATCAAGGCGGTGGCCCGTTCTTGTAGGTTCATGCTCTACAACATCCGCAGAGTACGACCCTGCCTCACACAGGAAGCAGCGCAGGTCCTAATCCAGGCACTTGTCATCTCCCGTCTGGATTACTGCAACTCGCTGTTGGCTGGGCTCCCTGCCTGTGCCATTAAACCCCTACAACTCATCCAGAACGCCGCAGCCCGTCTGGTGTTCAACCTTCCCAAGTTCTCTCACGTCACCCCGCTCCTCCGCTCTCTCCACTGGCTTCCAGTTGAAGCTCGCATCCGCTACAAGACCATGGTGCTTGCCTACGGAGCTGTGAGGGGAACGGCACCTCAGTACCTCCAGGCTCTGATCAGGCCCTACACCCAAACAAGGGCACTGCGTTCATCCACCTCTGGCCTGCTCGCCTCCCTACCACTGAGGAAGTACAGTTCCCGCGCAGCCCAGTCAAAACTGTTCGCTGCTCTGGCCCCCCAATGGTGGAACAAACTCCCTCACGACGCCAGGACAGCGGAGTCAATCACCACCTTCCGGGGACACCTGAAACCCCACCTCTTTCAGGAATACCTAGGATAGGATAAAGTAATCCTTCTCACCCCCCTTAAAAGATTTAGATGCACTATTGTAAAGTGGCTGTTCCACTGGATGTCTTAAGGTGAACGCACCAATTTGTAAGTCGCTCTGGATAAGAGCGTCTGCTAAATGACTTAAATGTAAATGTAAATGTAATTAAATTGAGCAATAAAAGCCCCACTTTTATTCCATGGGTTTGGATCCGCTCTATGCAGATGTGGCAAGAGCGCATTTTTCACTGGCTGTCCACTGGTTTCCAAAACAATGATTGATAGGCAGTTTAAACATCTTGAATTCAACCATTATTGGGTTCAAATGCACATTTAGATTTGTGAACAGCCATCCACAACAACCACAATCGGTAAGGCTTAAATAGCTAAATGAGAGAGTGTGTGATCAGTGTGATTCACATCAATGCCCTATGTAGATATCAATAATAAGTGATATCCGTATCGCCGTAGACTACACAACTGCTGTCACCCTTACATCCAAGCGTTTATTCAAATTGATCATCTTTGGATGCCGACAGCAGTCCCACCATTGGAAGACATAGCTTGGACTGTAGCCTACCAAAGCCTATTCCTGCTCTTTTCCCGCGATCCATCAAACACATTTGGTGTGACATCACAAGTCAGAGATCATAAAAAAATATTTCACACTTCTCTGTTTTCTTAAATCAGCATTGAAAAAAGGCGCAAGTTTAAGTTTGTTCCATATGTGGTCAGATTTGCTCAAGTGGAACAAACTTAAATTTGCGCCTTTTTTCAAAACAGAGAAGTGTGAAATATTTATTTTCGCAAACATCCTTTCTGAATTTAAAAGTAATCCTCGAAGTAATACAGTTTTTCAAAAGTATCTGTAATCTGATTAGAATAAGTAATGTAAAGACTACAGTTACCGTTAACGGATTACATGCAAAAAATAATTACATGTAATCCGTTACCCCCTAACCCGCCCTTAAGTAAAAAAAAAAGGTAAAAACAATTATAATAACTACCTTTGGTTTGCTGTGATTGCCATAAAGCCACCGGAAATGACAGATATTCCTTTCCAATGTCACATGATCAACATTTCCACAACACGGAAGTGCGGTGCAGCGTAGCGTTCTGTTTCTCCAGAAATAAATGTTTCTCTTTGCCACAGACTGCTAAATTACATCTAGCTCCAGTTATGAAAGTGAATGTCAGTAGCTTAATGTAAGAGTGTATATTGCCATTCAAGTGTTAAAGAAAACTCACGGATATAACGAGTTTGGGACATATCTAATCGTAAGTATGTTAGGCTAGCCTGCTTATCGTTACCACACATTTGTATAACTAAGCTCGTTCTGTGTGACGTTACGTGTACTGTCTGTCTATAGTCTAGTCCATCATAGTTAGGTAACGTTAGTATGCAGGCCAGCTAGCTTTAGCACACTGAACAATAATATAAACGCAACGTAAAAGTGTTGGTTTCATGAGCTGATATAAAAGATCCCAGACATTTTCCATACGCACAAAAACGTCTCTCTCAAATTGTGAACAACTTTGTCACTCTCAAATTTGCAATTTTGTCACACAACACATGACACAGCTGACTCACGTTTTGAGGGTGCGTGAAATTAGCATGCAAACTGCAGGAATGTCCACCAGGGCTGTTGCCAGATAATTGAATGTTAATTTCCCTACCATTATCAAACGTTGTTTGGCAGTACGTCCAACCAGCCTTAAACTTGTAACCATGCCAGCCAAGGACCACCACATCCGGCTTCTTCACCGGTGGGATCGTCTGAGACCAGCCACCTGAACAGCTGATGGAACTGTGGGTTTGCACAACCTAAGACGTTTGGCACAAAAGGAGGGGAGCTCATCTGCGTGCTCGTCGTTCCTCACCAGGGTCTTGACCTGACTGCAGTTTGGCGTCGTAAACCAACTTCAGTGGGCAAATGCTCACCTTCAATGGCCACTGGCACGTTGGAGAAGTGTGTTCTTCACGGATGAATCTCGGTTTCGACTGTACCGGGCAGTGGTTTGCTGATGTCAACTTGTGATGTGAACAGAGTGCCCTATGGTGGTGGTGGTGGTGGTGGTGGGGTTATGGTATGGGCAGGTATAAGCTATGGACAACAAACACCATTGCATTTTATCGATGGAAATTTGCACAGACATTGTGACGAGATAATGCACTGCCCCATGTCGCAAGTATCTCTACACAATTCCTGGAAGATGAAAATGTCCCACTTCTTCAATGGCCCATTGAGCATGTTTGGATGTTCTGGATCGATGTGTACGACAATGTGTTCCGGTTCCCGCCAATATCCATCAACTTTGCACAGCCATTGAAGAGGAGTGGGACAACATTCCACTGGCCACAATCAACACCCTGATCAACTCTATGTGAAGGAGATGTGTCACACTGCATGAGACAAATGGTGGCCACACCAGGTACTAACTGGTTTTCTGATCCACACCCATACCTTTTTTTAAGACATCTGTGACCAACCGATGCATATCTGTATTCCCAGTCATGTGAAATCCATAGCCTGATTGATTTTATTTTGAGTGATTTCCTTATATGAAATGTAACTCAGTAAAATCTTTGAAATTGTTGCATTTATATTTTTGTTCAGTGTTAAGCAAACTAACAGAACGCATAATAAGCCTTGTATCTTGCCAGTGCTAACAATGTAACTGCTTCATAGCATTTCTTGACTACAATAGGCCTGCTCCCTAGCAGGCTCATATTTGTGTTAGCTAGCTATTTGTTATAATTTGTCATACAAACACCTAGCTGTTTGACATTCATGTATTCACAGTGTTGATGGTAAATGCTTTCCATTAATCATCAGCACCATGGAACCCACAGCTTCTGGAATATTCTGTAACAGAATGCTTAGCATGGTAAACTCTGAGGATGTCAACGCCATCATCCAAGCCCAGAGGCACATGTGAGTAACAGTCCGGACTGCTGCACAGAGCACATCCTATATCTGCTGGGAGCATTGATATTTCTCACCCAGAGCAATGTTTCCCAACAACATACCTCATTCAACTTGTGTGCTTGTCCAGGGCTACAATAAAAAGTTGTACTGTTGGGGGTATTTGAGGACTGGAGTTGGGAAACACTAACATGGAGAGCAGACTAGCTGGCTGCATGGAGTCTTGATGGATGACCTTGCACTCGCTGTGATATGTTACAATAGTCAAATACAGCACAACATTGGTTCATTTTGGGTCAATCAGATCTGAGGTGATTTTATTACACCAACAAAACAGTCTAGACCTACTCATTTCCTTGACACTCAAGCCTGTTACATTCAGCTTGTGCAGACTGGCAAAACAGGCACAGCTTTGCCAAAGACTAACACAAATAGGACACCATTAATTTAATATTATCGATATAATAGAGCCTATTTTATCTTGCTCGTCATTGGCTCCTCTCCCAGGCTGGACCGCTTTGAGAAGACCAATGAGATGCTGATCAACTTCAATGGACTTTCCAACGTGCGGCTGCAGCAGATGAATGAACACTTCCTGCTTCACACGCGCACCCTGGTGGAGATGAAGAAGGACTTGGACAGCATCTTTAGGAGAATCAGGTGATGGACCCATCCTAATACCTCCCCCATTTTCTTCTGACAGATGGCGTCATTCTGACATGACACGCCGTTGCCGTCACGCTATCTGACGTAAGACAATGAGGCTACCCTTAGACCCGGCCTCTAGACTCCTTATACCCTACATCCCCAAGCCTTACCCCGAAATCCTTTCTGTAGATCTGACACGGGTTGGATAAGTGTAAACAATATGGTAATGTCTCCACCCAGCCTATCGGGACAAGATGGGAACTACTTTCATACCTATCAAATTGTCAGATCTACAGGAAGTGGCAAGGGGTTGTTTAACAACCATTTTCTTGGTGGATTTTATACTTCCTCCAAGTACATATTATACTAACTACGAATGAAAACTTTCATCTGACTGTGACGGTCAGTCACATACTGTCTCTTGTCCAATTTTCACTCTAGCTCGTGGGAGTAGTCACAAAATTATAGCTCTAACCTTGGTTTCTTTCTTTCATAATCCACATATTCATGGTTTTATCTGTCCACGCAGGACTTTAAAGGGCAAGATCGCCAAGCAGTACCCAGAGGCCTTCAGCAGTGAGTTTGACATTTTACAGTCATGATGGCAACATTGGCAGAAAGACAAGTTGTTTACTGTAAATAGTTGCACATTCAGGCATTTTTCACAGTACAGTAGTTTACTCGTCTTGTTAATTAGATCTACACATATCCAACACTTTTGAAAGTATTTGACGTAACGTAATTCTATGTTTTGATTCCATATTCAGTAAGTCTTTCTCCTCAGTGCCTCTGAGGGGGCATCTTAATATTATTAAGTGCTGTACTTTACTTTCTTCATCCATATGCACAATGGGGAAAGAAATTGGTGGTGAATTTCTTTCACCTGTGATGTTTTTTTCAATTAATGTAGAATGGTGGCTACTTTAGACCCGAGAGTCACCCTGAGTCTCTCCCTCACAGACGCCCACGAGTCGCCGGTCCTGGAGGACGACGAGTTTGATCCCATCCCGCCCAGTGTCGCCACGATGATCACCGCCACCATGTCGGGGCAGAGCACCGAGTCATGTGACACGAGCCCCGACTTCATTTCCCCGAATGTAAGCCGGTGTTCCGAAGACCTCTCCCAGGATCAGGCCGAAACGCCCACCTCTGACCAAGGCCTGCCTAGCCCTGAAACGGACATGCTGAGGGACGAGGGCCCGGACTCAGTACCTGCAGAGTAGAGCCTCCGTAACCCAGGCCTAGAGCGCTACTCAGTACCTGCAGAGTAGAGCCTCTGTAACCCAGGCCTAGAGCTCTACTCAGTACCTGCAGAGTAGAGCCTCCGTAACCCAGGCCTAGAGCTCTACTCAGTACCTTCAGAGTAGAGCCTCCGTAACCCAGGCCTAGAGCTCTACTCAGTACCCATAGATTAGATAGAAGCAGCAGGAGGTCAATGTGATTGATTTGGCTTTTAGAGTTTTGGCCAGTTATCTGGTTTGTCGGGTTTGAATCAGTAGCTGATTTGATGGTCAGGATTTAAACCAGCACACTGACTGCTGTTCACTTGTAAACGCCAAGATTGTGTCCAAAGATCCCTTTTGTTAGACACGCTTGTCCATCACTCGCCACTAACAATGAAGAAGATACTTGAATGTGTGTTGTGGTTGTGAAGAACTGTATCCTTAATTACTGACCACAGGAGGACTGCACCCAGCTAGTCATTTGTTTGTATGCACAGGAGTCGCTCTCTCATTAATAATGGTTGAGCGTGGAAATATGCACTCATTTAAAGAGGTAGTGAGCTTTGTTGGTCATGGGTAAGCCTATTGGAAGCCAGCTAATCGCAATAGTACGGCCTACCAAAATATGTTTACATTTTTTTAGTGACACACCTCCGTGTTATTTGCCCTATTAAAACTAGAGCCTGACCGATATGGCTATTTGGGTCCGATTTTTTGGGGGACAAAACTTACCGATACAGATATATCTGCTGATATACTGTTTTACAGCAGGGAAATGAAAGTGTCATTTTCCACACGGAATTCTCCTGAATTGCCATTCAGAAGAGCAGTTGTCCAAGAAATATGCTGCTAATGTTGATTTCTTACATTGTGACATAATGAGAATGGCCGCAAACATTCAGATCAGCTTGAGATACCCATTCCCCCCCCCCCCCCCCCCCCAATCCTATTTATTGAATATTAGTTATCGTGGAATTATCGTCTAATACCGATAAAGCGTTAAAATGCCAATATCAGCAGATCATTTCGGCGACGCAGTATATCGGTCAGCTTCTAATTGAAACCTCACCACCACAGACTTTTTTCTTCTTTTTTTTTAACATGCAAAATGTGTGAGTTGCTGCATGGAAGAGTTCAGTATTATTGTTTTCCGTTGTTTCTCGGATATGCATTTTATTTAGTTGGGATGACTTGAGCTCGAGTACTAGGCTACATTGTAAATTACCCCTGGGTGAAGTGGCTAACTTAAGCATTCTACGTCTTTTATCTGTATCATGATTACGGTCAATGTTACGCAACAACTTGAATGCTAAATTATATTATTTGGTTTGTTTAACAATTAAAAATACTTGAAATATGAACCCCCCCCCAACAACAACAACAAACCTCCAGCTCTTAATGTAACTTTTAGAAGAGGCGGAGCATCAGACTGGTTGCCTCCCACAGTGGACCAATGTTCCAGCCATAGATATGGGATTTCCGAAACTAGCTGAGCGTTGTTCCGTAGCACATGCACAGAAGTTATGGGGTTTTAGCTATTGGGGAGATGTGTCCAGAACAGAATAAAACGTGCTCCCTTGCCACATTGAAAAGGGTTAGATTAATACCAGGTGATCATTCTGAGAAGACAATTATCTCTGGTTGTAATGAAAAGAAACTTCAGCACGCTGATGATCTTAATGCGACACAGATGAAGGATTTTACACCAATTTGACCCTTCATCAGAATTTATTTTCTGGTTGTGAGTCAATGTTGATTTCTTACATTGTGACAAGAATGACATGAGAATGGCCACAAGCCGTTCAGATCAGCTATTTATTGAATATCAGTTATTGGTGGAATTATCGACCGATATAGGGTTAAAAATGCTGATATAGGCCGATTGTCGGTGATGCGATGTATTGGTCAGGTTCTAATTGAAACTTCTGAAAGACCTCATATCATGGGGATTAAGAGACTTTGTATTTGAGCCGAACACTGCACCTTGCCATCAATAACCTGCAGTATACTGCGTTTGCACTAGACTATATGCACTGTATATATTTGTTAAGGCAGCATCCTTTCCTCTGCATATCCCCTCTATAAATTGTATCTACTCCAGAATGTTATGTTTACTGTAAGTATGTTGACTGTGTCTGTATTCTGTTAGTACACTGTCTATTGCTGGCAGCGCCTACTCACCAAGTCAATGTACTGTACTTGACGAATAGGGATTCTGATGCCCTCTGCTGGCCAGACACTGATTTTATGGATCACTCACAGATCCAGGCCAAAAGCCAAGTTTCGAATTCAGTGGAAGCCACACCTACTGCTCAGAACAAACCATTAATCCGGGAAACAAGCATCTCTCTCTGACTCTGCTGCTCAGTCTGATAGGGTGTGTTTCACCATGGCAGAAGCTGTTTTTGATAAGGATTTGATGACCTGTTCAATCTGTCTGGATCCACTGAAGGATCCAGTGACTACTGCCTGTGGACACAGTTACTGTATGGGCTGCATTAAAGAAAGCTGGGATCAGGATGATGGGAAAGGTGTCTACAGCTGTCCCCAGTGCAGGCAGACCTTCACCCCAAGGCCTGTTCTGGGGAAAAATACTCTACTGAACGAATTGGTGGAGAAACTGAAGATGACAGGACAAGCTGCTCCTCCTGCTTACTGTTATGCTGGACCTTTAGATGTGGGGTGTGACATCTGCGCTGGGAGAAAACTCAAAGCTGTCAAGTCCTGTCTGCTGTGTCTTGCCTCTTACTGTGCGACTCACCTAAAACTTCACAATGACCTCAACCAAGGAAAAAAACACAAGTTGATTGATGCTACTAGACTACAGGAGAAGATTTGCACTCGCCATGACAAACTGCTGGAGGTTTACTGTCGTACCGATCAGCAATGTATCTGTCTGCTGTGTGTGATTGATGATCATAAAGGCCATGATATAGTCGCCGCTGCAGAAGAAAGGACTGAAAAACAGGTAAAGATGAGAACAGTCAAATCACACAATACATTTGTTCATCTCTTTTAGCCTGGCATCCAGACCAGCGAGTGAGAATATGCGTAAGAAGCAGAGTAGAGACATTTTAACTCGCAAAAATAATTTGGACATAACCTGTTTTTAACATGCTTCATCTGGTAGGTCGATGTCCCTGGTTCCTCATACAAAACAGAATGATGAGGTTCAATTTGGAAAGGGATCATCCAATCAGTGCGACGTCCAACCCATTTGAGCGGGCAATAGTTTTCAGACCGTTAAACTAGTGGTTGCACGCTTGATGAGTCAGATGTTTGAGAGCGAGATGCAGCTCAAATTTCAAGGGGGTGAGAGCCAGAGAGGTGTGGACACGAAAGGGGCTTGGCTTGAAGCGCTGAACATCATGGCGTGAATAGAAATGTGCTTTTGCCATTACTAGCATCATACATTTCACTGAATTACAGCATTATATACTAGACATTAGAAACAAAAAATAACATTATGCTGCTCTCAAGATTTGAAAATAACGGTTCCACTTCCGGGAACACGAGAGATCACTTTGGCCCGGGTCTGTTTAGATTCCTTGAAAAATATCGGTATTTTCAGGTTCCGTTCCTTGAACCGGTTCCTTCAGAACTAAAAGTGTAGATGGCTTCAACGTCAGACAAAAACGCCTTTTCAACATTTTGTTTTCTGGGTACCTTGTCAGATGCACAGTGGCCTACCTTGATAGTAAGCTATTTGTTTTATGCAAATGATAATATTCTCTGCAGAAGCAGTTGGGGGGAAATAATCTGAAATCCCAGCAGAGAATCCAGAAGAGAGAGAAGGAGATGCAGGAGCTGAGACGGGCTGTGGACTCTCTGAAGGTGAGCGTTGGGAACATTTTAATTACACTCGCGGCAGTCTGGGGTCCCGATGAAAGCTAAGTGAATAGGGTGGTTGAAATGGATCCCCTCTTCTCTGTGTCCCAACAGCGCTCTGCACAAGCGGAATTGTTTGACAGCGAGAGGACCTTGACTGAGCTCATCCACTCCGTTGAGAAAAGGCGCTCTGAGGTGAAGGAGCTGATCAGTGCCTAAGAGAAGGCTCAAGTGAGTCGAGCTAAAAGGCATCTGAAGCAACTGGAGCAAGAGGTCGCTGAACTGAGGAGGAGAGATGCTGAGCTAAAGCACCTGTCACACACAGAAGATCACATCCATTTCCTCCAGGTGACATCTCTAACTTAAATGTCAATCACAAATGACTTTTCAATGACTAGGTCTAGAACTCTTTCACAAGTGAAATGTGCTGAAATAAAGTAACCGTAGCCTTTCTCAATGTCGTAGCATTTCCAGTCTCTCTGTGTCCCTCTTGGATCTGAGGGCACACCCAGCATCATTGTCACCTTTGAGCACGTGAAGAAATTTGTCACTGAACTGAAAGAGCGACTACAAGACATCTGCAAGGAGGAAATGGACAGAATATACGGGAAAGGTTGGCACAAGGCATATTTCGAGCTCATAAGTGCTCTTGTATGTTTGCTATTGTGTCTTCTGTAGAGATGCATGCAGTATGATTTGCGGTGTTTGTACCGTTGATGGCTAGGTTAGCATCGCTGAGTGACGTTGCCCTCCTGAAACTTGTTGCATACCTCCTAATGATGGTTGTGCCTGTGTCCTATAGTGACTAAAGTTCCAAACATTCGCCCTTCTGAGCCCAAGACCAGAGAGGAGTTCTTAGAATGTAAGTAAAGCACACGCGCACAGTGCATGTTCACTCACTTTGTAAAAAAAAGCAGGTAGCTGGAACCATTCTGAGTGGTCAGCTTCTGAGACCTCACTTGCTATATACTCATACAGCACTGACTGCTATACAACACTGACTGTTAGGGATCTGACCCACCACAGGTGGTCCAATAAGAACCAAACAGATGCTTAAAATGTTTCTCACCAACCAGACCTGGGCAGAAAATAGTTTTATTTTGTAGTGTATTTGAAGATAACCAACTTTACAAATACTTGAGGTAGTTGAATATGGTTTATATAGAGCATGCTGGGAAATATGATAACGATGGATGTGGATTTGGTTCAAATTGATGTGGATTGTATGAGTTTCAGGCCCTTGTATTAGGGTAAAACGAGGCCCATGCATGCATGCATGCATGCATGACAATGACCCAACACACCTCCAGGCTGTGTAAGGGCTATTTGACTAAGGAGAGTACTAGAGTGCTGCATCAGATGACCTGGCCTCCACAATCACCTGACCTCAACCCAATTGAGATGGTTTGGGATGAGTTGGACTGCAGAGTGAAGGAAAAGCAGCCAACAAGTGCTCAGCATATGTTGGAACTCCTTCAAGACTGTTGGAAAATCATTCCTCATGAAGCTGGTGGAGAGAATGCCAAGAGTGTGCAAAGCTGTCATCAAGGCAAAGGGTGGCTATTTGATTTGTTTAACACCTTTTTGGTTAAAAAATAAAGAAACCCTTGAATGAGTAGGTGTATCAACTTTTGACTGGTACTGTGTGTGTATACACTGAACAAAAATATAAACGTAACATGTAAAGTGTTGGTCCCATGTTCCATACGCACAAAAAAGCTTTCTAAAATGTGTACAAATCTGTTTACGTCCCTCTTGGTGAGATATCCCAACTTTTGAGGGAGTGTAATTGGCATGCTGAATGCAGCGCTGTTACCAGAATGTTTTTATGTTCATTTCTTTGCCATAAGTCTGCCTCCAAAATTGCTTTATTAAAGAATTTTCCAGTACGTCCAACCGTCCTCACAACTGCAGAGCACGTGGGTGAGCAGTTTGCTGATGTCAACATTGTGAACAGAGTGCCCCGTGGTGGCGGTGGGGTTATGGTATGGGCAGGCATAAGCTACGGAAAATGAACACAATTGCATTTGATCGACTGCAATTTTAATGCACAGAGATACCATGATGAGATCCTGAGGCCCATTGTCCTGCAATTCATCCACTGTCATCACCTCATGTTTCAGCATGATAATGCACGGCCCATGTCGCAAGAATCTGTACTCAATTCCTGGGAGCTGAAAATGTCCCAGTTCTTCCATGGCCTGCACACTCACCAGACATGTCACCCATTGAGCATGTTTAGGATGCTCTGGATCAACGTGTACGACAGCGTGTTCCATTTTCCGCCAATATCCAGGAACTTCGCAAAGCAATTTGAAGAGGAGTGGGACAACATTCCACAATCAACAGCCCGATCAACTCTATGCGAAGGAGATGTCATGCTGCATGAGGCAAATGGTGGTCACACCATTTACCGAAGGGTATTCTGATCCACACCTACCTTTTTGTTGTAATGGTACAGTATCTGTGACCAACAGATGCATGTCTTAGAATAGTATAGTAGATTGTGTGTGTGCGCTACTCATTCTATTTCCATCTTCAACATGCAGTTCCAGATGCAGCCATGCCATTAGTTGAGGGCAGCCAATCAAATAGTTTCAGAAAAGTAGTAACTTCCTGAGATCTGTATTCAAATAGTTTGAAAAAGTAGTTGCTTTCTCAGATCTTTATTCAAATACCTGTAGTCACCTCCAAAGTCACTGTTTTTGTTCCCCCCCAGAAACTGTTTTACTTTCAACAAAGCATAGTTAAAACTAGAGTTCAGAAAGAAAAACATATTTCTACATTGTTTACATTTATTAAGCAATGAATAGAAGGCGAAAACCAAACGGTAGTATGAATATGTTAGCATTGCAAACATTATTCAAACACTAAGCCTACTCAGAGTTTAGTGGATGCACTTATCAACTTGACTAGGTCATCTCTTCTCCTGTATGCTCATGTCCCGCTCTTTTTGAGAAAATAAAACTCCCCTAACACCCAAGGGAAGAGCGCCAAGAAGGTGATTGGCCAACATATGGGAGCAGAGATTGGTTGACTGGCTTATCAATAAAATACCCTTAAATTCACAGGGTCTTTTAAAACAAATACAAATAATAATTTTACACCATTTTTCCTCTTCCTAGACTGCTGCCCGCTGACATTGGATCCCAACACAGCAAATAAACTCCTGTGTCTGTCTGAGGGGAACAGAAAGGTGACCAGGAGTCATAAGATCCAGACCTATCTCAACCATGAACATAGATTTAACCACTGGAAACAGGTGTTGTGTAAAGAGGGTGTCTGGAGTGTGTCTGAACCCTGCTACTGGGAGGTAGAGTGGACCGGGGTGGAGGTTGATGTAGCCGTCTCATATAAAGGGATCAGCAGGAGAGGAAGTGGTCATGAGTGTTGGTTTGGTGCTAATGACCAGTCCTGGAGGTTGTACTGCTCTGCAACTAGATGCTGTTTCTACCATAATGGTAGAGAGACTTCTATCCCCGCCATCCGCTCAGACTCCAGAGTCGGAGTGTACCTGGACCACGGGGCAGGAATTCTGTCCTTTTACAGCGTGACTGTCTCAGACACCATGACCCTCCTCCACGGAGTCAAGACCACGTTCACTCGGCCCCTCTACCCTGGGTTTGGGGTTGGTTCATCTGTGAGGATACTGACACCATTTTTGAGTAGTAACTAACTTAATATGTACGGTGTCAAATATGAACCTAGATTACAGTACTTCCCTATGGAACTACTGTGCAAATAGAAAACTATCAGGAACACATTGTAAAGTGGGATGGTTATTTGTGTACTTTTTGGAAACTTTTAAAAAGCTGCGTTGATTGTCATCAAGCATACTCTCTGTGTGTACAGCGAACAATAAGTTCAGCTGCTGTTCAACATATTCAATGCCAACCATAAGACAATGTTTTTAGACTTTGCGATGTAAGTAGGGTAGTATATTGGTCACTTTGTACTTTTCTAACCATAACTAGCCATAACTCTGCCTTACCATATAGTAATGTATGTATACTATGCACTACTCTACTATATTAGTTCATTAAAAGTGAGAGTGATTTGTTGGGAGTTGTCTGTCTCTATTCTGTCCAGTGACATCACTTCTGCCCTCTTCTCGCCAGACCTGGTACCTTATACCTCAGCACAAACAGGAAAAGGAGAAGGAAACTATTCCTTTACTGTCCAATTAGTTCATAGAACCAAGGCTTTGTTTCTACACAGATAATTTGTTTTCCAATATGATTATCCATTATTACACTGTAGCTTTATAGAAGGCTCCTCCATACAAGGGCCCATAAATCACACTCCACTGATACAGAAATCGCACTAATAGTGGAAGGCGCCATCAACAGAACCCTGGGAAATATGTTAATGAGCCCCTGTTACTAAAGTTTTTTTTTTTTACAGGTCTAAATTGCCCCTGAGCCTTATACCAAAGATGAGTTTGGCTTATATCCGTAAATGTTTATTTTTCTCTCAATGTTGTCTCCATTACTGGCAGAGCGAAATTAGACCCAGCAATCACTATTTATCCATAATAACAATGCAACATGAATGTAATGAACGTTCACTTTTATGGTCACAAAATCACTGAATCTTGATTGAAAGAACTCTCGTCATCTCCTTTGCAATGACTAGATTGACAGCCATTTAAATTAGATGTTACACGGGGTCAAAGATATTCTCAAATTTGACAGACTGCTGAAGAGAGGTTCTCATATTGTAAAAGTAAGATATCCACCAGAACACCAGAGTATTTATGGCCATGAATGTGAAGAAGAAATGCTCCAGATTCCCTTAATGCAGTGTGTTTGGGTAGAAGTTACCTGAAGTTGGACAGGCTATATTTTATTGGCTATAGAAATGAATCACCTTAATGCAGACAGACCCCCTATCAACATCAGAAACGGTCGTCAAAATGGATAAAAAAGGTCCAAAATACAGTTCTGATAATTGTAACAGCTGCATAATGGAGAAAGATACTTAACCATTTTTAATGAGAAAAACTAAATCTGTCAAATATTGACTGCATTATAAGCAAATAATTCTATGAGAGACAGAAAATCAGTGGAATTCAGACATTGTGGGACTGAATGTCAAATATCAAAAATACATGCCAACGTTTTTAAACCACATATGGCCCTTTTATACGTTCTGTCATATTGATAGAATAATAACGTTTGAAAATAACTAATTTGCATATACATATGGGCATAATTTAATAAATTAGCATGAAATGACTCTATCCAACCAGCTCTTTTTCAGGTACCCCCCACAATCTCCCATCAACTTTCACCATGGGTTAATTTGAGTGGTAATGCAAAGGCAACCGAGTATAGACGGTCAACCCCCATATCACACACTCACAAATGGTAAATATACAATGTCTTCAGAATGTATTCACACGCCTCAACCTTTTTCCACAGTTTGTTGTGTAACAGACTGAATTTAAAAATAATTACATTTATATTTTGTGTCACTGATCTACACACAATTCCCCATAATGTGTGGAATTATGTTTGAAAAAATGTAGAAAGAGAAAAAAAAGAATAGCCTTGAGTCAATGAGTATTCAACACTTTTGTTATGGCAAGTCTAAATAAGTTCAGGAATATAAATGTGCATAACAAGTCACATATGTTGCATGGGCTTATTCTGTATGAAATAATAATGTTTAACTGCCCAATCTACCCCACACATACAATTATCCCTCAGTCGAGCAGTGAATTTCAAGCACAGATTCAACCACAAAGACCAGGGAGGTTTTCCAATGGTTCGCAAAGAAGGGCAGCTATTGGTATATTTTTTTATATTTTTTTTATTAATAACCCTTTGGGCATGGTGAAGTTATTAACTACACTTTGGATTACACACAGTCACTACAAAGATATACAGGTGTCCATCCTAACTCAGTTGCCGGAGAGGAAGGAAACCGCTCAGGAATTTCACCAGTTTAATGGCTGTGACAGGAGATAATTGAGGATGGATCAAAAATATTGTAGTTACTGAAGGGGTTAAACCAAGGCCTCATACCTTTTAAAGGGTTAATAAATTGTGTTATGATGAACTGTAAGGTCTCCTCTCAGAAGACCTCTGTGTGTGTGTTAAAACCTGACTTGAGTGATATGCCCTGCAGACACTATCAGATGACGGAAACCGCCTAAGCTCATACTCCTCCTGTCTGGGTCCCACCGTGACTGTCTGACGTTCTGAGAATCCGACTGGTTTTCTGAGAACACAAGGCCACCGCAGGCCTGATGGAAACCGCCACTTGGCAGAAGATGCTTAGACTTCTCTGTTGTGAAATGTCACCTTGTTATGAACCTATAACTATATAAGTTGCAGGAGGTCTTAGACGCCACGCAGAACCTGGGGAGAGGTATCATATACCGTACTCTACCAACTTCTGCCATACAATTGTACTACTAAAGGAGAATCCTAATAGTTAAACAAGGAGTCTGTGTTTCCTTTCTACTACCAATATATACGTTTGATAATTGTATAGACCTGATTGTCTTTTGAAGAAATTGATCAACATTACTCCACAATACTAGCATAAATGACAAGAGTGAAAAGAAGGAAGCCTGTACAGAATAAAAAATATTCCAAAACGTGCATCATGTTTGCAATACGGCACTAAAGTAATACTGCAAAAAATGTGTCAAAGAAAATCACTTTTTATCCTGAATACAAAGTGTATGGGCGGCAGGTAGCCTAGTGGTTTATAGCATTGGGCCAGTAACTGAAAGGTCACTGAATCTAATTACCAAGCCGGCAAGGTGACAAAAACTCCCATTTTGCCCATAAGCAAGGTAGTTAACCCCCAACAACAACTACTCCTTGGGTGCCACGGATGTTGATTAAGGCAGCCCCCGCACCTCTCTGATTTAGAGGGGTTGGTTTCAATGCAGAAGACACATTTCGGTTGAATGCATTCAGTTGTGCAACTGACAAGGTATCCTAATGTTTGTGGCAAATCAAAAACTGAGTACCATTCTTCATATTTTCAAGCATGTTGGTGGCTACATCATGTTATGGATATGCTAATCATCAGTAAGGACTAGGAAGTTTTTTTTAGGATAAAAATAAGTAGAATAGAGTAAAGCACATGCAGAATCCTAGAGGAAAACATGGTTCAGTCGGCTTTCCAACAGACACTGGGAGACAAATTCACAATTACACAAGGACAAATATACATAGGCTATAGACTAAAATCTCAGTTTATTTTTTATTTAACTAGGCAAGTCAGTTAAGAACAAATTCTTATTTTCAATGACGGCCTAGGAACAGTGGGTTAACTGCCTGTTCAGTGGCAGAACGACAGATTTGTACCTTGTCAGCTCGGGGGTTTGAACTTGCAACCTTCCGGTTACTAGACCAACGCTCTAACCACTAGGCTACCCTGCCGCCCCAAATGCATTTATGATAACTGATTAAACTTTGCTTAATTAGAATCTTAGCTAGATACAGGTAGCCTATAGCCCCTGATAGGCCTACATCTAATTTCAGATAGCCTACAGTAGCCTAGGCAAGATGTAGGCAAGATGTAAACTGAATGATTTAGCAGTTTGCTTAGTTTAAATTGACAGACTAATTTATTAACATGAATAGTGAAGAGGTAAGAAGTACTTGTGTTTCCCTGTTTCCCTGTAACACGGTATTAGTCATAATATCCATAAAACCTAGCGGTATAACTGGAAAATGGTTCCAATAATTTTTCCACCATTCATTTTTCCCAGAGGGGATTTTAGAAACACTTAAAATAAGGGCTGTGTTTGGTGTAGGCTTAACCCTGGCGTGAGCTTTTGATAACCGTGTAAATCTCTCTCTGATATTGTTGGAAATCAGGCCTACTACTGTTGTGTCATCTGCAAACTTGATGATTGAGTTGGAGGCGTGCGTGGCCACACAGTCATGGGTGAACAGGGAGTACAGGAGGGGGCTGAGCACGCACCCTTGTGGGGCCCCTATGTTGAGGATCAGCAAAGTGGAAGTGTTGTTTCCTTCCTTCACCACCTGTGGGCGGCCCGTCAGAAAGTCCAGGACCCAGTTGCACAGGGCAGCATTCTTACATAGGTATTCCTCTTGTCCAGATGGGATAGGGCAGTGTGCCGTGTGATGGCGATTGCATCATCTGTGGATCTATTGGGGCGGTAAGCAAATTGAAGAGGGTCTAGGGCAGGGTTGGACAATTACAGTCCTCGAGGGCCTGATTAGTCTCACAGTTTTGCCCCAGCTAACAAACCTGACTCCAATAATCACCTAATCATGATCTTCAGTTTAGAATGCAATTTGATGAATCAGCTGTGTTTGCTCGGGATGGAATAAAAGTGTGACACCAATCAGGCCCTCGAGGACTGGAGTTGTCCACCCCTGGTCTAGGTTGTCAGGTAAGGTAGAGGTGATATGATCCTTAACTTGCCTCTCAAAGCACTTCATAATGACAGAAGTGAGTGCTATGGGGCGATAGTCATTTAATTCAGTTACCTTTGCTTTTTTAGGTCCAGGAACGATGTGGACATCTTGAAGCAAGTGCGGACAGCAGACTGGGATAGGGAGTGTGACAATAATGCTAGTACCAACTCGAACCCAGGCGCAGAGAAACACAGCAGGCAGAGGTAAGGGTAAATCCATAACTTTACTTAGTCATAACAAAGCAACCGCACAAGGGCACACTAAGAAAAACACGAGACCTAAGCAAGGATCCAGGCCAACAGAGGAAACTAAATACAAGGCAACCAGGTGAATTCAATAACCATTAATCAGGGTAACCTGGAAACTAGAAGACAGGGTAATGGTGCCCTCCAGTAGAAACCTGAAGAAACAATAGTCAAAAACCACAGACCCTGTGACAGGGAGAGATGTAATATGTCCGTAAACACTACAGCCAGCTGGAGTGCGCATTCTCTGAGGATGCGACTTTGGATGCCGTCTGTGCCGACAGCCTTGCGAGGGTTAACACGTTTAAATGTCTTACTCACGTCGGCCACGGAGAAGGATAGCCCACAGTCCTTGATAGCGGGCTGCGTCGGTGGCACTGTGTTATCCTCAAAGCGGGCGAAGGTGTTTAGCTTGTTTGGAAGTTAGATTTCTGTGGTTTTCCCTTTGTAGTCTGTGATTGTCTGTAGATCCTGCCACATACGTCTTGTGTCTGAACCATTGAATTGCAACTCCACTGTGTCTCTGTACTGATGTTTTGCCTGTTTGATTGCCTTACGGAGGGAATAACTACACTGTCTGTGTTCGGCCATATTCCCAGTCACCTTGCCATGGTTAAATGCGGTGGTTCGCACTTTCAGTTTTGCACGAATGCTGCCATCTATCCATGGTTTCTGGTTTGGGTAGGTTTTAATAGTCACAGTGGGTACAACATCTCCTATACACTTCCTGATGAACTCAGTCACTGTATCCGTGTATTCATCAATGTTATTTTCAGAGGCTACCTGGAACATATCCCAGTCCGTGTGATCAAAACAATCTTGAAGTATGGATTCTGATTGGTCAGACCAGCATTGAATAGACCTTAGCACGGGTACTTCCTGTTTGAGTTTCTGCCTATAGGAAGGGAGGAGCAAAATGGAGTCTTGATCAGATTTGCCAAAGGGAGGGCCTATGCATTTAGAAAAGTTGAGTAGCAGTTGTCCAATGTTTTACCAGAGCGAGTACTACAGTCAATGTGTTGGTAGAACTTTGGTAGTATTTTCCTCAAATTGACTTTGTTTCAATCCCCAGCTACAATAAATGCAGCCTCAGGATATGTGGTTTCCAGTTTGCATAAAGGCCAGTGTAGTTCTTTGAGGGCCGTCGTGTTATCGGCTTGAGGGGGAAAATACAGGGCTGTGACTATAACCGAAGAGAATTCTCTTGGGAGGTAGTATGGTCGGCATTTGTTTGAGGTATTCTCGGTCGGTGAAGAAAATGACTTGAGTTTCTATATGTTATCACAATCACACCATGAGTAGTTAATCATGAAACATACACCCCTGGCTTTCTTCTTCCCTGAGAGTTATTTATTCCTGTCTGTGCGATGTACTGAGAACCCAGATGTCTGTATGGATGGGGACAGTATATCCCGAGAGAGCCATGTTTGCGGGAAACAGAGTATGTTGCAATCCCCGATGTCTCTCTGGAAGGAGATCCTCGCCCAGAGCTTGTCTACTTTATTATCCAGAGACTGAACATTAGCGAGTAATATACTCAGAAGTGGTGGATGGTGTGCACGCCTCCTGAGTAGGACTAGGAGTCCACTCCGAATACCTCTTCTCCGCCAGCAGTGTTTTGGAGCAGCCTCTGGAATAAGTTAAATTGCTCTGAGTGGTACGAACAAAGGTTCCAACTCGGGAAAGTTATATTCCTGGATGTAATGCTGTTGAGTCACCGCCGCTCTGAATACCAAAAGTTATTTCCGGTTGTATGTAATAACACAACTTCTTCAGGAGGTTAATAGTGTAAGAAAAAACACACAAAAAACAAATAACTGCAAATTTTCAGCATATCTGTCGGCACCATCTTACACGGACATGGCTTGTGTATTCAAGTAGAGCTGATGCCGCTTTTTTGTTTTTATTGTCGCATTTTTGGAAAAAGATACTCTCATTTGAGCAGTGATGTTAGTTTCTGGAATAATATCAGGGCCAATTTGAAAGCACATGAGCATTGTACTGAGCATTTACCAAACACGGAGAGTTTGAGCCACCTTGCGGAAAGATTGAAAACAGGCACAACCATTGACACAATCAACCGAACTGGCAGCGAGCTGGATCGCATCCTGACAAAGCCCCTGGGAAGAAGTGCTGGCTTGGTTGCTCTGTGTGTTTTCTACTTCAAAGGTACTAGAAGGCTGGGGATCAAGCCCTTTTTTAATTTTCTGAAGTTGTTTTCACCTTTCAGCTCGTGAGTTGAAATTGGCTATTACCTCCAGGCTACAAAATAAGTACACAGTTAATTTCTTCTCACAGTCTGATATAAAACATTTCTGATTGTTCATAATCATATTTTCCAATTCATCTGATCTCTCCCCTTCTCCATTTTGTCCCTGCCTCTTTCTCCCTCCTTCCCTTCCTCTCTCTATGCAGATTGTCCAAATGCAGGATGATGTGAGTATGGACACGTTTGTCCAGGACCTCTCCATGACCCTGCAGCCTGTGAAGGTGGCCCTCACACTGCCTTCCTAGAGTTCAGCTGACCTGCTGCCTCTGCTCACTGACCAGGGTGAGTACTCATTCATCCCATCTCATCCTGTCTTTGAATGCTTGTCTCCCTCCTCCACCTTTAGGACCAACACATCTTCAAACTTTTGGAGTAAAGTAAAAAAAAATATATAATTTTTTGTTGATTATCTGATCCATCTTCTACGACAGGTGTGCATTTATCTCTCTCTTTGTATTTTACAAGGACTTTCCCCGTCCCTCTTTATCTATCTCCTTCCCTCGGTCTCTCTCAACCTTCCCCTTTCTCTCTCTCTCTCTCTTCCTTCTCTTGCTCTCTTTCCCTCCTCCCATCTTTCTCTCACTCACACACACGCTGCACTGGCCCAGTATCTTCTACGACCTCTTTCACAGACTCCTGCAGTCCTAGCATGGATGTGGATCCCAACACAGCATGTGCAACCCTCTCTCTGTCCAGCATTTAAGTATTGAAAAGGTGTGGGGCTACGAAGAAAAATAGAACAGTGCAATTTGAAGTCAGCCTTTGAACGGGGTAGTAGGTGCCAGATGCACTAGTTTGTGTCAGGAACTACAACACTGCTGGGTTTTTCACGCTCAACAGTTTCCTGTGTCTTTCAAGAATGGTCCACCACCCAAGGAACATACTGTCAACTTGACAGAACTTTGGGAAGCATTGGTGTCAACATGGGCCAGCATCCCTGTGGAACACTTGTCACCTTGTAGAGTCCATGCCCCGACGAATTGAGGGTGTTCTCAGGGGAGAGGGTGCAAGACTGCAAAGCTGTCATCAAGGCAAAGGGTGGCTACTTTGAAGACTCTCAAATAAAAAACATATTCTGATTTGTTTAACACTTTTTTGATTACTACATGATTCCATATGTGTTATTTCCTAGTTTTGATGTCTTCACTATTATTCTACAATGTAGAAAATAGTCAAAATAAAGAAAAACCCTTGAATTAGTAGGTGTTCTAAAACAACTTATAAATGCCTCATGAGCTTATTTCAACTGTCACACTCCGGGAGAACCCAATATATAACCGTGTTTTCCCCCAATGTTTTTAAACATTGTAAAAGTAAACAAACACTGTATAGCCTCATAACATGCTTAAAACAACCATTTTGATATCATGGATGGTCAGTCCATAGCTCTGTCTATTAATCTGAGAGTGGTTACATTTCTCCAGGCCCATCCTTCAGCTTTTAACCAAAAACAGAGACGGGGTGACCGTTTTATTATTGTTTAGTCTGGATCTGCCCTTTAAACAGCTGCATATTATCAACATGTCAAAGTGTCACCAACTAAAGGTCAACAATAGGCTTATAGCAAATGCAGCAAATGGCGTTCATTTTTCACATGTAAATAGCACTTTTCAGTAGTGATCAAAGCATGCCATTCCATGAGCGCAGCATTTAATTTTCAACTCAAATCAATGAGCCCAATCAGTCCTCCATGAACAACAGAGTAGGGCTGGCTAATAAGTCCTTAGTTTTGAGGTCATGCTCAGGTAAAACAATTTGTTGAATCTATACTTCCATTTTTCCAAGTCCTATTCTTGAAGACCAAGAATTTATTGGAATGACTGGAATTCTGATAGACTTTGGTTTTTAATGTAAAGATATAATTTAATCATATTATATGTAGCAGAAAGTGATGGGTTTAGAAGAAGCCTAAATAACCAACCCATAAAGTAAAATTTAGCATCTGGCCAGCTGTGTAAACTTTAACATTGATTTATCCTGCAATAGATGTTGTTCAATTGGTAACCTACATTTTTGTCTTCTAATGCCTCTTAAGGGGAAAGTAATCAGATTACGTTACTGGGTTTGGGTAATTCAAAAGTTATGTTACTGATTACAATTTTGGACAGGTAACTAGTAACTGTAATGGATTACATTAGAAAGTAACTTACCCAACCCTGCCCGTTGCCATGAAAACAGGGCAACCAGTGGAGCACAAACATTGTAAATACAACCAATATTAATCTGTTTACTTGTCTTCCCCTACTATTCGTACTACAACTATTTGCACATTGTTAAAAACACTGTCGCTGATAATATAACACTTGAAATGTCTTTACTTTAAACCTTTTTGAGTGCAATGTTTACTGTAAATTTATAATTGTTATTTTGTTGTTTGTTGTTTATTTCACTTGCTTTGGCAATGTAAACAATGTTGCCCATACCAATTAAGCCCCTTTGAATTTAACTATATAGTTATGACAGTCATGGCAAGAAGTGATCCGGTATTTTTTCAAATTAAAATTAGATATTTTTTTTGCATTTTAGATAGACCTAACCCTTAACCTAATTATCCTAAAATGCTACGTTAATTATCCTAGCTTGCTGCGGAAGTTCTAACCTACTACAAGTCAAATCTGACTTTCATGACCGTGACGACCCTCTTCTCCATGTTGTCACCATGGATACCGCTCAGCGTCTACAAGGAGCGTCGCGTTCCGCGTTGGTGATTGGTGAGAGATTGTGTGGTGTATCATGGGAAAATAAAGTTGTTTGCAATCACAACCAAGTAAACAGAAGGGAAGAGGTGCGTGAAGACCTAGGTAAAAAGATTAATATAAGCCAAATATTTATTGCATAGTCGAGCTAGATGCTATTGCATTGCTAATGACAAGCATAATTGTATGAGACTCTAACGTTAGCTAGCTGGAAAACAAGCTAGTAACTAGCTAATTTGCTAACTGTCTGTAGGTAAGTAGCTACTTCATACAGTGCTACGTATCGCGTTAACTGGCCAGTGCCAAGGGAGGTTATTGCCAGAGGATTAGCTAGCTGTCTGGGCCTTTTAACATAATTGATCTGAGCTGCAATAACAGTCTACTAGGGCTGCTCGGGCCCTGCAAATAGCTACGATAACGTTGAACCAGTATTAACGCCCAGATCGCTCCGTTCAAACTCCCATTCACCAACTCTGCAAGCGTTATAATGTCAAAATACGTTCGTTTATCACGAAATATCGACTTTCGCTTAGCAACTATCGTAATTTAGTTCCGTTACGGCTGGTATGTACTTCCCAAAAAGGTCTAAATACAACATTTACAAGCAATTGAACAATGTTTTATTCCGCACCTCCAACAATGCCAATGGAAATCAATAATTACTGCCACGCACAGGTCAGAAGTCTACAACAGCTCAACACAGTACATTGGAGGTGCTGAAGAGGAATTTTCCGGTTACTCGTACATTTTTATTTAGACCTTTCTTGGAAGTACGTACTGGGCGCTACGATAGTAAATGAAGATGGTTGCTTAGCGGAACTCCATATATGGTGATCAGCGAACATATGTTTACGTTATAACGCTGGCAGAACTGGTGAATGGGGGTTCGAATCGGAGCTTCATGGGCGTTATATGCTGACCAGACCGGACACGTCGCGTGCGAGAGCGTCGCAAAATAAATTTAGAAATTAGAAATCCATGTTATTAAATTATTGCACCCACACTGCTCGCGCGCGCCAACGAGCGTCTGCGATGCCAAGGGCTAACACGGAACCCAAACCGGCTGCGCTCGTGCGCTATCGTGCATAAATGTATTTTGTCCCCCCACACCAAACTCGATCACGACATGCAGGTTAAAATATCAAAACAAACTCTGAACCAATGACATTAATTTGGGGACAGGTCGAAAAGCATTAAACATGTATGGCAATTTAGCTAGTTAGCTTGCACTTGCTAGCTAATTTGTCCTATTTAGATAGCTTGCTGTTGCTAGCTAATTTGTCCTGGGATATACACATTGAGTTGTTATTTTACCTGAACTGCACAAGGTTCTCTACTCTGACAAATTAATCCACACATAAAACGGTAAACCGAATCGTTTCTAGTCATCTCTCCTCTTTCCAGGCTTTTTCATCGTTGAACTTATATGGTGAACGCAACTAAACTATCATTGTATTACCATGACAACCGGCAACAAAATGTGTCTTTCAATCACCCGTGTGGGTATAACCAATGAGGAGATGGCACGTGTGTACCTGCTTCTATAAACCAATGAGGAGATGGGAGAGGCAGGACTTTCAGCGCGATCTGTGCCAGAAATAGGAACGACTTCTATTTTATCCCTTAGCGTCGTAGACGCTCGCGAGCAGTGTGGGTGTAATAATTGACTAACATGGATTTCTACATTTATTTTGCGCCGCTCGTGCACGCGACGTGTCCAGTCTGTTCAGCATGTAAAATAGAAGTCATTACTATTTCTGAAGCAGATCGCGCTGAAAGTCCTGCCTCTCCCATCTCCTCATTGGTTTATAGAAGCAGGTACCCACGTGCCATCTCCTCATTGGTTATACCCACGTGGGTGATTGAAAGACGAACTTTGTTGCCGGTTGTCATGGTAATACTATGAAAGTTTAGATGTGATCCCCATATAAATTCAAAGATGAAAAAGCCTGGAAGGAGGAGAGATGACTAGAAACGATTCGGTTGGCCGTTTTATGTGTGGATTAATTGTCGGAGTAGAGGTCCTTGTGCATTTCAGGTAAAATAACAACTCATAGTTTATATCCCAGGACAAATTAGCTAGCAACAGCAAGCTTGCTAAATAGGACAAATTAGCTAGCAAGTGCAAGCTAACTAGTGAAATTGCCATACATGTTTAATGCTTTTTGACCTGTCCCCAAATTAATGTCATTGGTTCAGAGTTTGTTTTGATATTTTAACCTGCATGTCGTGATCGCGTTTGGTGTAGGGGGACAAAATATATTTATGCACGACGGTGCACGCGCACAGCCGGTTTTGGTTCTGTTTAGTAGCCATGCGTGTTTATTATAATGCTTGTTCATCACGATGATCGTTCGTCATAATGCTCGCTACATAGCAGCTCCTGTTTAACTCTGTCTGCATTCCTTATTTGTGACTGCTAGAGTGACATTAGAGTGAGTATCCACAAAATACATTTTAAAAATGGTTTGTGCTCGTTTAATTAAAAAATAAAAATAAATATTCACATGTTTGTATGCTAACAGGGGGAAAGATGTCAAGCTTTCCTGCCTCCGCCTCTAAGAGTTTTAGCTCGACTCCTCTAAAGACTTACCAGGACAGCGGCAGGGAACTGCACCGATCCAAGAGTGTGGACTATGACTCAACAGGCGACTCCACCTACTCTCTGCTCTCCCCCATCTACCATGACAGCTATGAGAGTGATGAGGACCTGGCTGCAGCTCACCACGTACATCAGATAGACACCTCAGCCACACAGAGTGATGACGCCAGACCCCTCTCACCCATCAGGTATGGTTGGTGTACACGAGCAGTGTTACCCAACTGGATTCAGCAGACAGTCGGCAACATTTTTGTTCGCGCCACATGCTCTTTAGTTAGGGTCCCCTCATCAACAAGCAATTAAAAAGGGTTGATGACGCTAGACAATTTGATGAGACTGTTTCAATGGAAGTGCCACAGACCAAAATAAAATGTATGAATGAAGGGTACACATAATTAGCTCTAGTAGGCTTAACTGTAGGGTTTGTGCACAAAGTTATGCTCAGAGTTGAGCATGTGTGTTTCAGAGATGATCCACAACAGAAGCCCCCAGAGAGGAGAGCAGTAACTGAGGCGGAGGATCCAGAGGCATGTCTCTCTGCCTGGGAGAGGTGGCTGGTCTGCAAAGCCAAAGAGGAGAGACTCAGAATAGAAAAGAAAGCAGAAGAGGTGCGCAGTCGTATCTTTTTAGTCTCTTCTTCTGTTTGGCAACTCCTGTTAGCATTGGAGTCAGAACGTGATCATTTATGTTTTTCTAACATTTTATATTTTCCTTTCTGTAAATTAGGGTTGCAAATGTCTATACATGGAAGCAATTGAGTATGACTGTGGGGCTGACAAGTGTTATTTGTTAGGAGCGCCTACTGAGGGAGAGGAATGAGGAACAGGAGAGAGAGCAGCAGAAGAAAAAGATGGTGGTGGAGGAGAAGATCCAGGAGTGGCTGCAGATGAAGAAAGAACAGGTTAAGAACCCCCCCCCCCCCCCCCTTCTTTTGACTCGGTTATTAACGAAGTTCCAGAGAGGAACAATGCAGTTGTATGCTTTCTCATGCATACGTTATATCTGCACCTAAAGGGGTAAGTCATGTTTTTGTGATTGTTTGTCATCCCCAGGAGAAGCAGGAGAAATTGCTGAAGGAGAGCAAAGAGCAGAAGGAGATGCAGAGGCAGCAGCAGAAGCAGAGGGAGATTGAACAGAAAGCAGAGGAGAAGTACAGAGAGTGGCTACGGAGGAAGAACCTGGAGAAAATGGAGAGCGAGAGGAGAGCGAAGGTAGGTTCTTTCACAGTAGGCTTGTGGAATTATTCAGAGATGTATTCAGGACGGTAAACCAATTAAAATCTCTGAAATGTTTTGTTGCTTTGCTCTACATTAGAGTACAGTTGTTGGAAGAGATCGACATATTATCCATTTGCTAAATATTCCTGTGCTCTCTCTTTTCTGTCGTTGCTAACTAATCTTCAGCAACACAGAACTAAACCATGTAATTGCATTATACAGTAGTTTGTTACTCTGAATGCAAGTTCATGTGGCAAATTCCTGGAAATGTCCATTTCAACATGCGTTTCAATCTTTCTGACCACAACTGCTTTGGTTTCCCTGGAAATAATTTGTGAGGTGCTCAGCTGCTGAGATTGGGACAATTGTGTTGTAACAGGAGGAGGCAGCCAGCAGAGAGGCTCAGGAGAGGGAGCGCAGACAGAGAGCAGAGGAAAACTTTAAGGAATGGCTTCGTGCCCAGGACAAGAGCCGACCCAGTCCCAATGCACCCGGCTGCCCGCGAGGTAACATAACGGTCTTCACCCGGTTTAGGGTTGTTCAATCTCATATTCACCTTCTGGAAAATGTCAATAAAAAAAATGTAACAATAAGATGTTTTATTGCCACACACATGTAGTTGTACAGTCATGCATGTATATTTTAAAGCAAGTTTTGATTTTGTAAAGTAAGTGTATTTTGTGTCTTCTCCCAGGTGGCTATGACAATGTAACGTACCCATCTCCCAGCTTCTACAACCCAATCCCATGGAAGCCCATCCACGTCCCGCAACCAGAGAAAACACCAGTGAAGAAGACTTCCCATAGGAAACGGCCAAGTCAGCCCAAGTACCAGAACAGCCCCAGCATCCCATTCAGACTCAGAGACACTGTAAGCTCGGCAGCTCGCCTGCAGAGGAGATGACAGCTCCAGTAGAGGTTCACCTTGGACACAGATCTAGAGTACTATCCTCAGATCTAACCTCCGGGGAAACCACAAAACTGACCTTAGATCAGTGTTTAGGCGCTTTATGGTACTGTGAGAGGACACAGGGGAGGTGACCATGCTAATGTACATACCAGGGATCATCAACTTTTTTGAGTGGATGATCAGGTGGCCGGAATATAATTACAAATCATTTGTAGACTACAAATTGACCGCAAGAAGCCCAAATCGATATAACATTTGACAAAAAAATCGGATAATTTCAAACCGTGCTTACATTTGAATTAGATCACAAACAGTATATCTCTCTTTTATGCATGTGAATCTTTTGAAACAGATTGCTAAAATTCAAATCACTTGGAGCTGATTTGCTGATGTTTTCAGTCTTTTATGTCCAACAATAATAAAATCACCTGCGGGCTACTAGTTGGTGAACCATGGTATAGGTATTTCTTTAAAAAAATATATGTTTTAATACATTTGCAATCAATTCTAAAAACCTGTTTTCGCTTTGTCACTGTGTGGTATTGTGTGTAGATTGATGAAGAAAAACGGTATTTAGTCCAGTTTAAAATAAGGCTGTAACGTAACAAAATGTGGAAAAATCCAGGTCTGAATACTTTCCGACTGCACTGTGTAGACTGTTGCACTAGTCCATTGACTGTGTTTTCATGTATTTCTTATCGAAAAGACACGTTGTGTTAGTGTATGTTTTTTGATGCCAGATTTGTATAGGTTCTTAATTCTCAAAGAACATTTTATTATTAATGTCAAGCTAAATATTTCTACAAATTCTGTTACTTTCACAGACAAACAATTTTCTAATGACATGTACATTTTTTTGCATAGTTCGGGATGTCAATAAAAACTGTTTATTGTACTGTTTAGTTGTGGCTATTTATATTATGGCTATGGGCTGGATATTTTAATTCATTTTAGATTTATCAACCTAAATGGATAGCAGACAAAGAGGGAAACTGACAAGTGTTATTTCTTATGCTTGAACTATTTGTCAGACACAGTAAAAAAAAACAATGCTAACATAACATGAGTTGATCAGTAGACAGCTGTAGATAAGGCAATAATAGGAGATATGGTGTCAGTGGGTGAAAGATAAACATTCCTCAGGCTGCAGGGCTTAATGTGGAACCGTCATGTGACCACACACTCAGAGGAAGAACATGGTGGCTGGGGCCAGAGATAGGCCAGCCCTGGTGCACAGCGCCACTCACACTCGCACGCATTGTTCTGTGTCCAGCTGTGCCTTGTGCCTCTGTGGGCTGAGATGACGACAAACCAGTGTGTGGGTGGAGAGAGAAATGGGAAAAAAAGAGGGGGTCTCTGACTTCCAGAACAGTAGACTCTTCATCACTTCACTTTATCTCCTTGCGAGGTCAATGTATGGCGCCTGAGGTAAAATGGATTCATCACACAGTAAATTAAATTAACCCTCATTAACAAGATGTTTACTGAGAAACGCTTAAGCGTTGTCTTGTGTTCTTGCCTGCTCTATATTTAGCTGTTGAATGCACTGGAATGTGTTAGCTGACGGCAGTCAGGAGGTGGCGAATAGTGAGAGAGGGGAAGCCGTCTGTGTGTTTCTGAGTATTTGTATGCAGCTCTCTGGGGTCCAAAGGCCACTTGTCAAGACAAAATTATTGTGTTTACATTTTGCCACGAGTAGCTTAACTACAGGAGTGGCTCCCTCTATTGACTTAAGGATGTGTACCCAGTGAGCCTTGCAAGAACCTAGAGACAAGTCTTAAATGTGACCGCTGCGACTGATCCCTCCTTCCTGTCCTCACAGACCCTGGACCTTGCCCAGAAAACTACAATTCCCAAGATGCAGTGGTGCAGGTGGGCAGGCAACTGGAAATCACACCTGCCAGGAAAGGTAAGGGGTGTACCGTAGCTGTCTGTGAACGAATGAGAGCGGGGAGAACAACAGAGTAGAGAGAGAAATATGGTATAAAGGGCATAAGAACACTAACTGTGCAGGGAAACAGTTGGAGGTCTGAGCACAAAGAATGGGAGTGATTTGATGTACACAACCTTTGAAAAAGGGCGAAGACTTGAAACGTGGACCTTTTGGAAGCCTTCCAGAACACCTTTAATTGTGATATTGTTTCGAATGTGACGTTTTATTTGTGTGTGGAATGAGCTCACCTTGGGAGATGGACACCTGAGGAAATACCCGAAGAGGGGCTGAGTAGAGAACACCTGTAGAAGTAGAGGATATAGCCTATTGAAGCCTTATCTTCAATACAACTTCTGACAAGAAAAAATCATGAAGAAGAAACAGGCTATGGTTATAAACAGGGGACTAACAAGCTGTGATATTCTTGTTTTGGCCAACAATTTGTTTTCTGTATAGCAGCCAGTTTAAAAGAAAATATAGTTCCTGAGTTTTCCCAAGACAATCTGCATAGAAGGGACACCGTTTTAGTAGGAAATGTTCATGTACTTCTTTAGCTCCTCTTGAGGAAGGGTTCTCTTCGTGTTTTTGACTAGGATGTGACCATCTCTGTCAACAGTTTCAACTGTTATTGACGCAGCTAACAACTTACACAGTAGAGAACCAGTTCTATCGCTGCTGCAGGGCATCTCGGCCTGGCCCTATTTTAGTTTTGTCTCTCAGACTCTCCCTGTGTCGACCCCTCACCATGCAGTCCTCTGGGCCGGAGCAGGACGACTCCTTCGACTTCCTCTTTAAGATCATCCTGGTGGGAGACTCGGACGTGGGGAAGACCTGCGTGGTCCAGAGCTTTAAGTCTGGTGTCTTCATGGAGAAACAACAAAACACTATTGGGGTGGACTTCACCGTACGCACCATGGACATTGATGGCAGGAAGGTCAAGGTAAGGAAATATGTGTTGATTTCTGGGACGATTGTTTATCACATTTTTCGATGTTAAGTACAGGACATGTTGTCTTTGTTCCATCCGGTATTTCCTTATTGTCAATAGGCCTAGCTAGCTTAATTGTGTCTTTACACAGTGTAAATGGTTCTGCCTCTGCTGTCCTCAAAAGCAAAGAAGTCTTCAGCACTTTTTTGTTTGTTTTAAGGAACGGGAGAGGTCAAACTGTAACTTTGGATCGCCCGGCTCTGAGTGTGTGTGTGTGTTTTCTGGGTGTGTATCAAGTGACTGTATAATTGTATGGACAATGTAAGTGTGTTTTCCTAGGTACATGTTTGTCTGTGTATTTGGAGGATGGGTCGGATGTTTTTGGACCACCCTTAAAAACGTCCCATCCATAAATGAAATCAATTAAAACCTCCCTGTACCGGTCTCTCCTGCACAGGGATGCATAGACATCCAACCCACAGTCCTTTGCCCTTTAAGTGTTTGCCGAAGCGACTGGATAGGTGTAAGCATGTGGTGCTGTCTCCAGCTAATCTTTCAATGTGCTTAGGGGAGCGCTCTCCATGTTTACACCTATCTTGTTCTACCAGAGGGTTGGGGTAAAGGCTATGGGTGCGTTCAAACTGACCCTTTGTTCCTTAACCTGGCCTGAGAGTGTGTGTATAAGAAATTGCTGTAGTGTGTGTTCTCCAGCTAAAGTGGGTGTTGTTTCTTGTCTCCTCAGCTGCAGGTGTGGGACACGGCTGGACAGGAGCGTTTCCGCACAATCACCCAGAGTTATTACCGCAGTGCCCACGGCGCTATAGTGGCCTATGACATCACACGGCGTCCAACTTTTGAATCTGTGACACACTGGATCCAGGAAGTGGAGCAGTACGGGGCTGCTAGCGTTGTTCTCATCCTCATTGGTGGGTGGGAGAGACACAGGCAACACGTGGCTTTAGTCAAACTCTGTTATAAAGCCTATTGAGCAGTTGTAATAATGACATAACAGATGTGGTGCTCATCGTCACCGGTGGGTGAGAGAAAATTGTCTGACACTTACCTTGAGCTTATAAATAGATTCTTCCAAGCAATCAACATTTATCTATTTCTCAAATAAAAATAACAACTTTTCTCCTAGGGAACAAGTCGGATCTGCAGTCGGAGAGACAAGTGCTGTTTGAGGATGCCTGTACTCTGGCTGAAGGGAAGGGTGCGCTGGCTGCCTTGGAAACCTCAGCCAAGGAGGCCCAGAATGTGGAGGCAGCCTTCGTGCTAATGGCCCGGGAGCTGATGGTTAGGAACGGCCTGACCATCACAGACGAACACTCACAGGCCTCCCCACACTTCCCAAACTCCCATCCTATCCATGGCTCCGATTCCACGGACAGGAAATCATGTTGTTGAGAGAATTGATGGACATGGTGGACAAGAGGTTGTTGTGCTGATGGTCCTGATAACTGTATAATTAACCTAGAGATAAACTATAATTGTCTGGAATCAACGTTGCCACAAAGCCTGCTAGTTTTAGACTGCCACATTTAAAGGTGCTGTCAAGAAGCGTGTTGGGATAGAGGCTAGGGGTTGGGGATGTGTGTGTCTACTATATTGTGCGTTGGTGGGGATGGAATAGATACAAGTACTGTAGTGATGATTGAGACTATCACTGCCACTGAAAAGTCCCACTCCAGCTGTATTTTTTACTTTTCCCATTGAAAAACAATATTTCAAGTATAAATACAGTACACACATTTAGGGGTAAAAATAAATAAATGTTTTGAGCAAAATAGTAAAAAAATAAATAATAATTAACACAATTGCGAAATTCAAGAGTTTGCCAAAACAAGGAGTTGGTCTGATGGTGCACTCTGATGTCATCGGATTTTCCCTTTGCTTGCAGGAACAATAGAGGAGCAATGGACCACCTATTTTGTTAAGTGAATCAGGTGATAAATTATGTTCTAGGGAGGCTGGAGTGGGTCTTTAACTGTAGTTTTAAACTTGGCTGCCAGTAGTCACATGCACCTGTCCTTATCGTACTTAACCTACTACTATTGTCTAAAACATAACCAGTATTTAATAACCAAACGTGGTAAAAGTATCCTCTGGCCACCTGTGGTCTATTGTATGTGTCAGAATGACTGGTTTCAATGAACACTCCTATTGTTTGATCTTTTACCTTTAAAAAAAAAATTGTCCTCCAGTTTGTCAAATTGCATTGACAATTCCACAGTCTCACACTTCTTTCCCTTCAAACAATTGGCCAAATTGTACAAATGCTGACATCCCCGCATAAAACATTCAATAACAAATTCCATAAAAATAATAATCATAATTCAGAAAACATGATAAAATACTTACATCCCCCGATAGCATGTCATCACATACTATTGGCTCTGTTAAGATGCTCCAACCCTTAATTGAACACAAGCGGATATGTAGGACTAGTTTAGTTAACGGTAAATTGAACAACTTGCCTTGCATCAGTTGTGGAGACCATCAATGAACATTCCTTGACTTAAATTAGTCACTTGCATAAAGAAATTACTCCGATATTGTAATAATCCTGGAAGTCACTGACCTATCAAACCCACCCCTAAGGCTGTTTCAAGTAAACTAAGAATCATTTTAGTCGCCAAAAACATAGTCATGATTACCATAACAGACATAATTACACTCTTTAGAACAGGACACGCAACAGAAATGGAAAAGTTACAGAAATCTCAATGGCAGAACCGTATGATAAATGTGCATGGACATTCTAGACTTGTATAAGACAATACAAGAGTGAGGGGGTTAAGGAGGAAGCCTCCTTCATATGTTAACTTGTATTTTAGACATCTGTTGGTCACAGAGAGGTCTATGTGGACTCTCAGACTCTGTCCTAACCAAAGAGTAGCTGTTAGGCTAGGTTTACACAGGCAGCACAATTCTGATCTTTTACCCAATTGTTGGCAAAACATCTGATCTGACTGGTCAAAAGAGCAATTATTGGGCAAAAGATCAGAATTAGGCTGCCTGTGTAAAGGCAGCCTTTGAGACCCAGACCATGAGGGGCTGTTAACTAACTAGGCAGTGAAGTGAACAGTGTATGGGCCAGGAATAGACTTGACAGGACAGTATTGTCCTCGCCCCTAGTACACCCCAGACACCCATTCCATTTTGTCACGGATCATTTTGTGGTTGTCCTCCAGGCTCTGGGGCTCCCCACCGATCCGCTTGAGCTGCGTCTGAAACCTGCAGTGGCGTCAGGCCTGTAAGTAGTGGTTGTAGAGGTTGGCACCATAAATTTCTGCTATAGGGTTGTCACTGTGATGGAGAGACGGGAGGGAAGGAAGAGAGTTAAGCGGGCTTGAGTTAAAATGTGATAGCCTGGCTGACGTGACCCACGTGACTACACAGCAAAGAGCTGTGACCCACTTGGTCTGGACAAGAGTCCGTGTAAAATTCAATATTTGCTCAGAATTTGAGCTAACATTTTGATTGGTTCTCATATGCACGCTATTTCCTCGTCAATTTCCTACTCCCCACTAGCGAGATAAACAAGCCAAGCTGTGGGGAGAAAAACTCAGGGGTGAAGCATTCTGAAAAGTAACGACCAATTTAGGGACTGAATTAAGATAGGCGCAACTTGAAGCATTTCAAGCCTTTGTGCGAGGGGAGGATATATTGATGGTCTTGCCAATTGCATTTGGGGAAAGCCTAATTTAACCAGCAAGCGAGTTCTAGTCTTCAAGATGCTAGGAAAACAGCTTCCAATTCTGACAGTCGTGTCCACGCTAAAGGCTGTGGTGGACGGACTAATCCACGAGGCAACAGCCCTGGCTCTCAGATCGGTGGTTGTGAAGCAAGACAAGAACGTTATATTGGAGGGTGCATGCGACCTTGTCTTCGGAAGTCCGGAGAGCTGGTTGGAGAAAACCAGGAAAGATGTTTTGGCCTCAGTCCTTTACAGATCCAAAATCGTCCGAGTTATTGCGGATGAAGTCCACATGGCCTACAAATGGTATGTACAATGATCTAGAACTGTTCAGCAAGACTACTCATCTTGTTGGCTGATGAAAAGTAAATGTGGACAGTTCTTCTAACATCTTCAATATGCACCTCGGACTTCGACAAGAAGGACACGCACAGTTGCGTCCCAGATGTGTCTGTCTTCACTCTTAGCCTACTTCAGAGCTGAGATGCCTGTGAGAAGGACCCGATCACATGAAGGGCATTGGCTAAAAATAATTTAGGTATCTGAGAGCCATGTGAGTGTGAGGTGCTTCAGAGCACGGTGATTGGCAGCCTGGAGAAGGGAATCATATGAATAATATTCAGCCCAAGGACACAATGGCCACTTTGGCCGCAAAAGGCATGGATTTTTTTAGGGGACATTATGGCCACACAAGGAGGATGCTGCCGGGACATTAGAGGCCTAGTGAGAATATTATCAAGTGCTTGTCAAATTGTGAATGAGAGACTGATGTAGTGTGTGCATCCTGCGCAAGATACAAAGCTGAGCTCATGACTTTCATGCAACTTTTTTCAAATCATAATTAGTCGCATCATTCAGCCTTAGAATGTTTTAAAAATCAAAACATTTCTTGTGAAGGTGTAGGCTATATTACATGGATTTTTGAAATGCAGACGTTCCAAAGGTCTGCATCAGTGGCTTGTAGGCTATGCGTGGAAGCCAAGAGAGGCGAAACATTTTTATGTTAATTAACAATCAATTACCGTGAGACCAGCAGATATTTGCTTGACAATCACCGGATGACAAAATGACATGACAGCCCTAGGCTCAAGTTGGAAAAACTCATAGCTCACAGAGTGCGCATTGGTCCTCCTCTTCTTCCACCTACGACGAACGTTACACAGCTATCCAGAATCAGAACCAGTCATGCTGCTCTGAGGCTGAAAGATAATTCATAGTGAAAATACCCTGTCTTAGGTCAGTTAGGATCACCACTTTATTTTAAGAATGTGAAATGTCAGAATAATATTAGAGAGAATGATTCATTCCAGCTTTTATTTCTTTCATCACATTCCCAGTGGGTCAGAATTTTACATACACTCAATTGGTATTTGATAGCATTGCCTTTAAATTGTTTAACTTGGGTCAACCATTTCAGGTAGCCTTCCACAAGCTTCCCACAATAAGTTGGCTGAATTTTGGCCCATTCCTCCTGACAGAGCTGGTGTAACTGAGTCAGGTTTGTAGGCCTCCTTGCTCACACAAGCTTTTTAGTTCTGCCCACAAATGTTCTATAGGATTGAGGATTGTGATGGCCACTCCAATACCTTGACTTTGTTGTCCTTAAGCCATTTTGCCACAACTTTGGAAGTATGCTTGGGGTCATTGTTCATTTGGAAGACCCATTTGCGACAAAGCTTTAACTTCCTGACTGATGTCTTGAGATGTTGCTTCAATATATCCACATAATTTCCCTCCCTCATGATGCCATCCATTTTGTGAAGTGTACCAGCTCCTCCTGCAGCAAAGCACCCCCACAACATGATGCTGCAACCCCCGTGCTTCATGGTTGGGATGGTGTTCCTTGTCTTGCAAGCCTCCCCCTTTTACCTCCAAACATAACAATTGTCATCATGGACAAACAGTTTTATTTTTGTTTCATCAGACCAGAGGACATTTCTCCAAAAAGTACAATCTTTGTCCCCATGTGCAGTTGTAAACCGTAGTCTGGCTTTTTTTATGGCGGTTTTGGAGCAGTGGCTTCTTCCTTGCTGAGTGGCCTTTCAGGTTATGTCGATATAGGACTCATTTTACTGTGGATATAGATACTTTTGTACCTGTTTCCTCCAGCATCTTCACAAGGTCCTTTGCTGTTGTTCTGGGATTGATTTGCACTTTTCGCACCAAAGTACGTTCATCTCTAAGAGACAGAACGTGTCTCCTTCCTGAGCGGTATGACGGCTGCGTGGTCCCATGGTGTATATACTTGCGTACTATTGTTTGTACAGATGAACGTGGTACCTTCAGGAATTTCGAAATTGCTCCCAAGGGTGAACCAGACTTGTGGAGGTCTACAATTTGTATTCTGAGGTCTTGGCTGATTTCTTTTGATTTTCCCATGATGTCAAGCAAAGAGGTACTGAGTTTGAAGGTAGGCCTTGAAATACATCCACAGGTACACCTCCAATTGACTCAAATGATGTCAATTAGCCTATCAGAAGCTTCAAAAGCCATGACATCATTTTGGGGAATTTTCCAAACTGCTTAAAGGCACAGTCAATTTAGTATGTAATCTTCTGACCCACTGGAATTGTGACACTGAATTATAAATTAAATAATCTGTCTTTAAACAATTGTTGGAAAAATTACCTGTGTCATGCACAAAGAAATTTGTGGAGTGGTTGAAAAACAAGATTTATTGACTCCAACTTAAGTGTTTGATTAGCTACTTGATTTCAAATTGATAGCAAGCTAAAGTTATAGCTGGCTGACTTTGGGCTAAACATTGCTAGCTAGCTAGCTATGCTAGCTGACGTTAGTTGCTACTTGCTAGCAACAAGATTGCAACATGTTACAGATTGCGTTTGTCTAATATGCCACTCATTTTTTGTGTAAAAGGGTTATTTTAACATTCAGAAAATATGTATATCTGTAGACCTTATATCTGTAGGCCTTCATGCCAGACCACCCTTCTTTTCTTTGTGGTAGGCCGTTAAAGCTGGTGAAACTGCCATGTCCATTTGGGATAACACAACAACAAAGAAGATACTTCAAACAACAAACACCGTTTCCCCTAATGTCGATTCCATCATTAAGGTGCAGTAAGTGGTGGAATTAGTCTGCATTGATAATGACCTGACCAGTCACACAACTCAAACAGTCCATTCTGTGTGAGTAGAGGGGCTTGTCCAAGCCAAGGTACACACAGTGCATACAGTATCATGGTGGTGTCTACTACATGCTCTATGTTCTGTCCCTGTCAATCATTATCAAACTACACCCACCCAGCTCTTTCAGGTTTCAGCCAGTGGGCATTGGTCATTTTAGTGCACAGCCTTGGCAGGGACTGTGGCTAAGTAATGATAGGCAAGTGTAAAGGTGACATCAAGGTTATTATAGTTTTGTGATTGAATGTGAGTTTTTATTTCTGTTTGTTTTTACATATTAAATAATAATAATCAGTTTAGTTTCAGTTTTCAGGCTTGGTTTTCTAGTTTTATTTATTTTCAGTTTGATAAAAACATTTATTTTTCTCACCCATCTACACACAATACCCCACAATGACAAAGCAAATTTATTGAAAATGAAATACAGAAATATCTCATTTACATAAGTATTCACACCCCATTGGCAGCGATTAAATCTGTGATTCTTTCTGGATAAATCTCTAAGTTTTGCACACCTGGATTGTACAATATTTGTACATTATTCTTTCAAAAAAAATATTCAAGCTGTGTCAAGTGGTTTGTTGATCATTCATAGACAGGCATTTTCAAATCTTGCCATAGATTTGAAGCCCATTTAAGTCAAAACTGTAACTAGGCCACTAAAGAACATTAAATGTCTTCTTGGTAAGCAACTCCAGTGTAAATTTGGCCTTGTCTTTTAGGTTATTGTCCTGCTGAAAGGTGAATTTTCCTCCCAGTGTCTGTTGGAAAGCAGACTGAACCAGGTTTTCCTCTAGGATTTTGCCTGTGATTAGCTCTATTCCGTTTATTATTATTATTTTTTTTTAACTCCCTAGTCCTTACCGATGACAAGCGTCATGTCACCATTACTCAACATGATGCAGCCACCAACAATGCATGAAGAGTGGAACTCAGTGATGTGTTGAGTTTGCGCCAAACATAACACTTTGTATTCAGGACATAAAATGTGTTTCTTTGCCACATTTTTTGCAGTTTTACTTTAGTGTCTTGTTGCAAACAGGATGCATATTTTGGAATATTTGCATTCTGTACAGGCTTCTTTCTTTTCACTCTGTTTTCACTCTGACATTTAGATTAGTATTGTGGGGTAACTACAATGTTGTTGATCCATCCTCAGTTTTCCCCTATCACGGGCATTGAACTCTGTAACTGTTTTAAAGTCACCATTGGCCTGTCACCATTATTCCTTCCTCTCCGGCAACTGAGTTAGAAAGGACACCTGTATCTTTGTAGTGACTGGGTATATTGATACATCATCCAAAGTGTAATCAATAACTTCACCATGCTCAAAGGGATATTCAATGTGTGCTTTTTTATTTGTTTACCCATCTAGGTCCCTTCTTTGCGAGGCATTGGACAACCTCCCTCGTCTTTGTGGTTGAATCTGTGTTTGAAATGCACTGCTCCACTGAGGGACTTTACAGATGATTTTACTGTATGTGTGGGGTACAGAGTGGAGGTAGTCATTCAAAAATCATGTTAAATACTATTATTGCACACAGAGTGAGTCCATGCAATGTATTATGTGACTTGTTAAGCAGATTTCTACTCCTGAAACGTATTTAGGCTTGCCATAACAAAGGCATTGAATACTTATTGACTCAAGACATTTCAGCTTTGAATGTTTTTATTCATTTGCAAAAATGTCTATTAACAATTCCATTTTGGCATTATGGGCTATTGTGTGTAAGCCAGTGACACATTTCAATTTAATCTATTTTAAATTCAGGCTGTAACACAACAAAATGTGGAAAAAGTCGAGGGGTGTAAATACTTTCTGAAGGCACTGTATGTGTTGTAGGCCTATAGATTATTTTGGGATGTCACTTCTTTCCACTAGGGGGCAGTAATACATAAAGTGATAGACCAGGACCATAGACTTGGGTAGACATAACATCTCTGTATCTGTGGAATAATGTAATAATGATCTCTTAAGCTAAGAGCATTGTATTTGGTACAAATCCTTCCCTAAGTTCTAGACCTCAGCTGAATCTGGTAATGAATGGTGTGGCTGTTGAACAAGTTGAGGAGACTAAATTACTTGGTGTTACCTTAGATCGTAAACTCATGGTGAAAACATATAGATTCAATGGTTGTAAATATTGTGAGTGTCCGTGCTAAAGAGATGCTCTGCTTTTTTGATACCACACTCTACAAAGCAAGTCCTACCGGCTCTAGTTTTATTTTATCTTGATTATTGTCCAGTCATATGGTCATGTGCTGCAAAGAAAGACCTAGTTAAGCTGCAGCTGGCCCAGAACAGAGTGGCGAGTCTTGCTGGTCACTGTAATCAGAGGGCTAATATTAATAGTATGCATGCCAGTCTCTCTTGGCTGAGCGTTGAAAGGCTGACTGCGTCACTTCTTATTTTTATAAGAAACATGTGTTGGAAATTCCAAATTGTTTGCAAAGTCAACTTACGCACAGTACTGACACACTTACTCCACCAGACATGCCACCAAGGGTCTTTAAAAATTTTAAAAATAAAGTAGCACTTCACAGCACAATGTCTCTCCCACATGTGACCTACTTCTATGTACTGACATGTATTCACGTTTTTAAATGGATGTAAATTGTAGTCATTTTTGTTGTGAGTCGGACCCCAGTAAGACGAGCTGTCACTATTGGCGTCGGCTAATGGGGATCCTAATCAAATCAAAGATGGTGTCTGAGCATGGGCTGCACCATTGAGGACATCGCCATCTTCAAATAGTCAATTTTACTTCTTCACAAGTAAAATTCATTGGCTGATCCCTCCTGATGACCTGGCTGTCAAGACTCCAAACTGGTAATCAGGTCATCAAGAGAGATCAGCCAATGAAGTTGCAAGCTTCACCCAAGTCCTCAATGGCATCGTCCAAGCTAACAGTCTTTTGGCCACTAGAGGACTCTATTCAACACCATAGCCAGGACATAGATTTGGTTTTTAATTATAACTCAATCTCAATGTCACTTGGATTTAAAGGATAAGCACCTAGACTGGTAGAAAAATATGGAAGGAAACTCTTGCTTGTGTTTAAATGAAGCCAATTTTTATTGCATTTTTTACTTTAGACTAGTCAATTAATTTTACCTGACAGAAAGAGAGGAAAACAAAGTAATGCAGGCATTTTACATGTTTATTTACATCAGACATTTAGCAGACGCTTATCCAGAGCGACTTACAAGAGTGCATACATTTTTTGCACTGTTCATGTAATATTCAAATCAAGTCACTGACTAACCCCTTCAAATAAAAAGGTTAATAAAAACAGCTGCAACAGCAACAACCTAAGCAATACAACACTTCACAAATCTATCAATCCACAGCCAGCCAGTGTGCATTCAACCAAACCAGATTTTCTGGTTCATCTTCAAGAAGACTGCGTTCCAGAGGTGGTTTTTCAGTTTCTCAAGCTTGATGACCAGCCAGGTTGACCCTCCGGATGGACAGTGACCTTAGACACAATCTTCAATGCGAGGAAGTTATATTTCTTAAGCACTATGGTCGAGACACTTGCCGGATTCCTCGCGCTGGCATCTTCCTGGGGTCCAGCTGCTCTATGGAGGAAGTACAAAAGACAGCATACCTACTTTATGGGCGGGATGATGTCTACGTCGATTCGAGTCAATGGGCTCTTTTTCCTAAACAATATTTTAGATTTACAGAGATTTTGATTGTTTCCTCTGAACAGAAATGGATCCCGAACATTTATGTAACTAGCCCACGCAATTGTGCATTTTTATATCTAGTTATTACAACGACCAGTTAATTAATGATACATCCATTGATAAAAATAAAACCACTAGTTTTTTCACAGCAACACACAATAGACAAATCAGTAGTAGAAAACAAGTGCGTCTAGGATGCATGTGCATGATCTATGCACGATGTTCAAGTTGTTCTGTTTGTATTTGATTAGACTATCAATGTAAAATGACATTAACGTCGTACACAACTTGTCTGCCAATGACCATACACACCCAGGTCTTCTTGGCCTAAAACCTGACAAACTGATTTGTGAGACATTGTAGAATGAGTCTCATATCAGGTGTCAGAAATTCAACCAGAGCATGTCAAAGGGGAATACAGGGTTGCGATCAGTAGACATTAAATAGGTTTTGAAAAAGGTTGCAATTCCAATAACAATGATCCATTTTTACATTTTCAAGTCTGGCACCTACTGAATGGTACCCAGGTCTCCAGTGGGCCAGTCTGGGCTGTATCTCAGCTGTAGTGGAGGTCTTTCTCTAGCCCGTAGATCTTGGCCTTCAGCTCCCCCTGGACCTTCCTGGTCCGAACGTTGGTCCGACGCACCTCGTGTAGGATGGTCAGGACCCACGTTCAGGGTCACCTTTAACACACACACACACACATAAAAACATACAACAGATAACACAGGCGTACAACATTTGTCCCATGCTCACCTTGAAGAGCTGTTTCTCCACATCTTTGAGATGTTTGATGTCGCTCTTGAAGCCCTCCACCTCCATGGCCGCCCTCTTCTTCAGGGCCTCGTGCCGCTGGGTCATCATCTGAAGACACTTTGCCATCTTGTCAGACCGGTCCTACACACAAAGGTAGGCAAAACACAGTGGCGTAAACTTGCACACAAATACAACATAAAACACAAGGTATAACAACACCTATCTTATATGTAAGTGCCTTAATGTGTTTGGACCCCAGGAAGAGTAGCTGCTGCCTTGGCTAATGGTGATCCCCCAATCACCGCTAATGGTGATTCTCAACCGTTTTTAACCCCAAGTCATAAGACTCCTGAACAGGTAATCAAATGGCTACCCGGACTATTTGCATTGTGTGCTCTTTTTTGCACTATTGGTTAGAGCCTGTAACTAAGCATTTAACTGTAAGGTTACACCTGTTGTATTCAGCACACGTGACAAATAAACTTTGATTTGATGGGTATGATCCCGATGTTGTAAGACCCCTGATCTGAAGCGTGTGCACCACTACCCACCCAGAGCTCTTCTCTTTGGACGTGCTGGGTGTCAGGCTGGGCCACGCTGCTGGGTGCTCTGGATCCTGGCTGCTCCCTCCCGTGGCTGTCTCTGGCCTCCCTCAGTCGGTCCTGGTTCGTGTCCAGCTCCCGCAGCAGCCGGTCCTTCTCCACCATCTCGCGGGCCTGCGTCTCAAACTTCAGCTTTAGGAAGTCCCTGGAGCTCTCATCCGTCAAGTTCTGGGTCCCCTCCAGCCTGAGGGAGAAGGGACAGAGTAAGAAAATTATAAAGGCTGGATAGTAGCATGTAGGGTTGCAAAATTCCTGGAACTTTCAATAACTTACCCGTTTTCCCCAAAAATCCTGGTTGAGGCACACAGAGGCTGGGGACTTTAATGCAGTGAAACTTAAATCCGCTTTACCTAATTTCTACCAGAATGTTACATGTGCAACCGGGGGGGAGATAAGTAAATCAACTCTAGACCACCTTTACGTGTACAAAACTCCCTCCATTTAATTGTATTCTCCTGATTCCTGCTTATAAGCTCAAATTAAAGCAGAAAGCACCAGTGACTTGGTCAATAAAAAATGGTCAGATGAAGCTAAGCTACAGGACTGTTTTGCTAGCAGACTGGAATATGTTCCGGGATTCTTCCGATGGCATTGAGGAGTACACCACATCAGTCACTGGCTTCATCAATAAGTGCATCGATTACATCTTCCCCACAGTGACCGTACGTACATATCTCAACCAGAAGCCATGGATTACAGGCAACATCTGCACTGAGGCAAAAGGTAGAGCTGCCGCTTTCAAGGAGCAGGACTCCAAACCAGAAGCTTATAAGAAATCCTGCTATGCCCGCCGATGAATTATCAAACAGGCAAAGCGTCACAGGAATAAGATCTAATCGTACTACACCGGCTCCGACACTCGGATGTGGCAGGGCATGGGAACTATAGACTGCAAAGGGAAGCACAGCCGAGAGCTGCCCAGTAACACGAGCCTTCCAGACAAGCTAAATTACTTCGATGCTCGCGTCGAGGCAAATAACACTGAAACATGCATGAGCGCATCAGCTGTTCCGGACGACTGTATGACCATGCTCTCCGCAGCCGATGTGAGTAAGACCTTTAAAACAAGTCAACATTCATAAGGCCGCAGGGCCAGACGGATTACCAGGATGTGTACTCCGAACATGTACTGACCAACTGGCAAGTGTCTTCACTGACATTTTCAACTTCTCCCTGACAGAGTCTGTAATACAAACATGTTTCAAGCAGACCACCATAGTCCCTGTGCCCAAGAACACTAAGGTAACCTGCCTAAATGACTACCGACCCGTAGCACTCACATCTCTAGCCATGAAGTGCTTTGAAAGGCTGGTCATGGCCATCAACACCATTATTCCAGAAACACTGGACCCACTCCAATTTGCATACCATCCCAACTGATCATGTAATCTCTATTGCACGTCACACTGCCCTTTCACACATGGACAACAGGAACACCTATGCGAGAATGCTATTAATTGTCTACAGCTCAGCATTTAACACCATAGTGCCCTTAAAAGCTCATCAGTAAGCTAAGGACCCTGGGACTAAACACCTCCCTCTGTAACTGGACTTCCTGACGGGCCGCCCCCAGCTGGTAAGGGTAGGTAACAGCTGCCATGCTGATCCACAACACAGGGGCCCCTCAGGGGTGCATGCTCAGTCCCCTCCTGTACTCCCTGTTCACTCAAGACTGCATGGCCAGGCACGACTACAACACCATTATTAAGTTTACCGGTGACAAGTGATCACTGACAAGACTGCCTATAGGGAGGTCAGAGACCAGTCCGTGTGGTGCCAGGACAACAACCTCTCCCTCAACGTGATCAAGACAAAAGGAGATGATTGTGGACTACAGGTAAAGGAAGACCGAGCACCCCCCCATTCTCATCGACAGGGCTGTAGTGGAGCAGGTTGAGCGCTTCAAGTTCTTTTGTGTCCACATCACCAACTGACTAACATGGTCCAAGCACACCAAGACAGTTGTGAAGAGGGCATGCCAAAACCTATTTCCCCTCAGGAGACTGAAAAGATTTGGCATGGATCCTTAAAAGGTTGTACAGCTGCACCAGAGAGCATCTGGTTGCATCAGTGCCTGGCATGGCAACTGCTCGGCCCCCAACCGCAAGGTACTACAGAGGGTAGTGCGTTACGGCCCAGTACATCACTGGGGCCAAGCTTCCTGCCATCCAGAACCACCCCCCACCCAAAAAATTTTTTTTGTCAAAGATTCCAGCTACCCTAGTCAGACTGTTCTCTCTTCTACCACACGGCAAGCGGTACTGGAACACCAAGTCTAGGTCCAAGAGGCTTCTTAACAACTTCTACCCCCAAGCCATAAGACTCCTGAACAGCTAATCAAATGGCTACCCAGACTATTTTCATTGCCCCCCCCCCCCCCACCACCACACTTTTACACTGCTGCTACTCTTATCATCTATACTGAGTCACTAACCCTACCCACATGTACATATCTCAATTACCCCAACTAACCGGTGACCCCGCACGTTGACTCTGTACCGGTACCCCCTGTACATTTATTTTAATGCTGCTCTTTAATTATTTGTACTTTTTTTGTATTATTTTCTTAACGGCATTGTTGGTCAAGGGCTTGTAAGCATTTCACTGTAAGGTCTATCTATACCTGTTGTATTTGGCGCATGTCACAAATCGAATTTGATTTGATTCCCGGAATCAGGAGGAAATCCAGAATCATTCAACAATCATTTCTGGAAAACCATGGAATTTATTGACAGTTCACAGAATTCTGAAGCCCTAGTGGCATGTAATACCACTTGTCATTTAGCAGTGTGTGGGGGTAAAGTATGAGGAATATGAGGCAAAAGTGGCATGTGGTAGAGTATAGTAGATAGTGAACATGCATACATACTTGTCAGTGATGGGGTCCTGGTCTCTCTGGTGCTGGACCTGTCCCTCCTCCACGTGGATCCTCCTGTCCTCCAGCAGAGACTCCACCTTCTCTTTGGACAGACCTGTCTGCTCCTCCATCTGAGTCGGCAGCACCTCCACAGGTAGGCACATTACACCAATTCAACTTACAGCAAGTGTTCAAAGCTAAATCAGTTGTTTTGTGTGTGTGTCTACCTGTAATACTAAGGTCTGGTTGGCGCTTCTGTACTGCTCTGAGCTTCCTCCATTCACCACTCCCTCTGATCTAGATTTCTGGTTACCCTCTGCTCACAGACAGAAGTCGGCACAGAAATATTGCACTCCAAACACAGATTATTCCACATTTCTGTAAACTGATTTGTGCTAAGAGCCCACTGTAATCCTACTTAATGAGACTTTAGTAGCTCCCCTCCTTGGGCTTCGGTTTATCTTACAGTTTTTCTCAGTCGCTTTGGTGAATTTCTTAGATCAAAAGTGCAATTCTTGAAATTACTTGTACAAATTCCAAATCATCTAGTCACTTGGGCACATCATTAAAGCAATTTCTTATTCCTTTTGAGCAAATTGCAATTGATAATGTACAAGTGTCAGCTTTTTTCCACATTATCAATTGCTCATGTCATGTTGATCAAAATGTAGTAGATGGTTCTCTGTTGAATAGTCTTACCCCTCAAAACATCTAGGCATTAGTTCCTTGCATAAGCCATTACATGCAAAATTGTTGAACTATTTGTCATAAACTGTCAAGCATAGTTTTACACATTTCTATTAGACCTTTTGTACAAAAACGTGAATTGATGAATCGTGCAGGTGAAATTGACCCTCACTCATGAAGGAATGTAAAGTGTTAGTTCAACCAACAATCAACCAGTTGTCTAAATTTCTCAAAGGTGCATCTCATGAAGAATCAATTGGCAAGCATATATAGACAGACCAAAAACACAGAGTTGCAATTTTCCAATAATGGATGGACCAGGAAATGAACAGGGTCAACAGCCAAGAGGAGGAGGAAGAAGAGGAGCAAGGATGCATGGTGGAAGGCAAAACAGAGGAAGAGGCAGAAGAGGACATAGGCGCCACCCAGCACAGCCAGAAGAGGACTGGCCACCCCTCATAGCCTGGTTCCTCTCTACCCAGCACAGCCAGAAGAGGACTGGCCACCCCACATAGCCTGGTTCCTCTCTACACGGCACAGCCAGAAGAGGACTGGCCACCCCACATAGCCTGGTTCCTCTCTACCCGGCACAGCCAGAAGAGGACTGGCCACCCCACATAGCCTGGTTCCTCTCTACCTGGCACAGCCAGAAGAGGACTGGCCACCCCACATAGCCTGGTTCCTCTCTAGGTTTATAATCTCCACCCGGCACAGCCAGAAGAGGACTGGCCACCCCTCATAGCCTGGTTCCTCTCTAGGTTTATAATCTCCACCCGGCACAGCCAGAAGAGGACTGGCCACCCCTCATAGCCTGGTTCCTCTCTAGGTTTATAATCTCCACCCGGCACAGCCAGAAGAGGACTGGCCACCCCTCATAGGCTGGTTCCTCTCTACCCGGCACAGCCAGAAGAGGACTGGCCACCCCACATAGCCTGGTTCCTCTCTACCCGGCACAGCCAGAAGAGGACTGGCCACCCCACATAGCCTGGTTCCTCTCTACCTGGCACAGCCAGAAGAGGACTGGCCACCCCACATAGCCTGGTTCCTCTCTAGGTTTATAATCTCCACCCGGCACAGCCAGAAGAGGACTGGCCACCCCTCATAGCCTGGTTCCTCTCTAGGTTTATAATCTCCACCCGGCACAGCCAGAAGAGGACTGGCCACCCCTCATAGCCTGGTTCCTCTCTAGGTTTATAATCTCCACCCGGCACAGCCAGAAGAGGACTGGCCACCCCTCATAGCCTGGTGGAAGGTGGAAGGAACATGCAAAATATGTACATGTTATGTCACTCTTCCTTACCAAAACAAATTCAACTGTGTGTTCTGGGATATAGTGTATAATGGAGTTGGAATCAAGTTAACCCTCCCACATGCAGAAGACGGGGTCGGAATATCATCGGTCACAGAGCTACTGTGGATTTGCCAGGCCAACGGGGAGGAAATATCACCATGTGTGCTGCTATTTCGGAGCATGGTGTCCTAACCCATATCCCCCTTATAGGGCCATACAACACCCAGCATCTACTCAACTTTTTAGAGACTCTCTACAGGGCTCTCATCCCTGATGATGAGAGGGGTCTGTTTAGAGAGGATTTGCCAAAGTATGTGGTCATTTGTGATAATGTGAGTTTCCATCGATCAAACATAAGGCAATGGTTTGTGACCCACCCGAGGATGCTCATAAAATTTCTCCCACCTTATTCACCATTCCTTAAGCAAATTGAGGAGTTATTTTCAGCATGGAGGTGGAAGGTGTACGATCGTTAGCCACACGCATAGATGACCCTGCTGGCTGCAATGGATGCAGCATGTGAGGACATCACAGTAGACGCCTGCAGAGGATGGATAAGGAATTCCAAAATATTCTTTCCACGTTGCATTGGAAGGGAAAATATCCGGTGTGATGTGGATGAGAATATGTGGGCCGACAGACAGGAACGTCTGGATGTGTAGAGACAGCACAACAGTGCTGCGGGCAAAGTTGTGCCTTAGGGGTGGTTTCTGGTGTTTCTTTCTAATTTAGTTTTTTTTTCCCTTTCCTTTTTTCCTTTTCCTTGGGTTGTCCAGTCTCTTTCAATCAATAACCCACATACAGTAATAAGTAAATAGCACTGTTAAAATTGATATATGCCATAGAAGTGCAGCCTTGTGCATTTTCAATACAGTAGCTGTCATTCAAACTGTAGCCTAAGTTTACATCAGGTAATACTGTCAAAGTACACAGTTACATTGACAACATACCTAAACATTTTGACGACCTTGTTCGTGAACAATGACTCAATGACTTATCATTCTGATGACACTGACATGATCATTGGCATGAATATTTACTTTTGAGAGATGTACTAAGGATTTTTAGTGACTGACTAGCTTTAGAAACATATCTATTGTATATTGCAGTTTGTACAAATTGTTCTGAGAAATGCACTTATTATTTTGCACATGTTAGGGATGATGTGAAAAATGCACCAAAGCGACTGAGAAAAACTGTAAGTAAGCAAAATCGTGTAACTCAGCTAGGTAGTTTGAGAACATTTTAACCAAATGCCATCTAGAATGATTTTTTACCTAAAAACCTTCTACAACCGCATAACATAAAAAATGTGTGACTTGAGATACATTTTCAACCTTTTTCACATCCAGTTCTTGATTTTGTAGTCTTCCGATGATCTAGAATCCTGGGCTCTAGTTTCTTCTGGGCTATGGTAACCTACAGCAGACAGACAACAGTCTTTAAAGTGGCCAACTAGATATCTCTCCCTGTCCGAAGTCATGTAATGTGACATAAGACAATGGGATAGAATAGATCCTGGAGACTGACCTCCCACCTTGAATGGAGGGTCGCTGTGGGAGTAAGTTATCCCCCCAATGTCTGGCCCCACCAGGGCTAACAAGTGCTGGATCCTCTTGCTGTCCTCCCGCTCTCTGCAAACAAAGACAATAGAAAAACCTTATTTTTGAAAAAGTCTCAAATGTAAAGCTGGAAATGTCAATTGCAATTGTTAAGTGTAATTGTGAATCAAATGAGAGCTCACCTGATCTTGAGTATGTTGTTCTCCGAGTACAGGCGCAGTGCCTGTTCCCTTTCTCTCAGAGCCTTCTGCAATTCAGAGACCCCCACATCCCACTGCAGCTTCTGTTGGAGGGCAGGGAGAGACAGGGGAATTAAAGCCCAAAGCAAACAAAAAGCAGTTTATTTTGTATTTTTCTCTGCGTGAAAGGGCTGGAATTACACGGAACAAAAATATAAACATGTGAAGTCTTGGTCCAATGTTTCATGAACTGAAATAAAACATCCCTGAAGCTTAATTCTATCAAATTGTGCACAAATTTGTTTACATCACTGTTAGTGAGCAATTCTCCTTTGCCAAGATAATCCAGCCACCTGACAGGTGTGACATATCAAGTAGCTGATTAAAACAGCATGATCGTTACACAGGGGCCCTTTCTGATGGGGACAATAAACACCCACAAATGTGTAGTTGTCGTCCCACAATAAACACAACGCCACAGAAGTCTCAAGTTGAGGGAGCGTGCAATTGGCATGAGGACTGCAGGAATGTCCACCAGAGCTGTCGCCAGAGAATGTAATGTTAATTTCTCTAAAATAAGCCACCTCCAACATCATTCTAGAGAATTTGTCAGTATGTCCAACCCGGCCTCACAACCGCAAACCAAGTGTATGGTGTCGTGGGCGAGCGGTTTGCTGATGTCACCGGTGCGAACAGAGTGCCCCATGGTGGCGGAGGGGTTATGGTATGGGCAGGCATAAGCTACGGACAATGAACACAATAGCATTTTATCGATGGTAATTTTAAGGTATCTGTATTCCCGGGTCATATGAAATCCAATGTAGAACTCCAGCAGCTCTCTGGAGGCACACAGGTGCGCCAGGCGCTCCGTGATGGAGGGGAGGGGAGAATCCGGGCGGGTGCGGCCCGTCGACCTGGAAGGGAAGACGACTCAGAAGGGAGGAAATTATCCCTATAAACTGACACAGATAAACCCAATCTAGGAACAATTCCTTAGAGTCAGATTAGAGTAGAAGCAGTATGGGAATTAGACCACAATGGTGATTATTCTGAGATTAAAGTTACTAGGAGGTTGGTTACTAATGATGTCCTCTGGGGCAGTGGTAGAGGAAACATAGCTAGCTATACAATAGGTAGCCTTTCCTTACCTGTCTGAAACATGGTCTCTTGTTGGTGATTCCATCATGTTGACCTTAAACAGATTTAAATGGACTTGTAATACATATTTTACTCAATTTGAATCTATCTACAGGTAACTGCCAAAATAAAGGAAACATCAACATAAAGTGTCTTAATAGGGTGTTGGGCCCCCACGAGCTGCTGAACAGCTTCAATGTACACTTCAAGTGTCTGGAACTCTATCGGAGAGATGCAACAATTCTTGCCTAATTAACTCAGGAACCACACTTGTGTGGAAGCACCCGATGTCAATATACTTTGGCTGTGTTTCAAACTCAAAATAGATAGCCCTCGGCCCTAAACCCTCAGCCCTTGAATGACGTTTTACATGGTCAAATCAGAGTGTACCTTAAATGTCCCTTGCCCAAGCGAGGGAGAGTGATGATTGGAGAGGCAACATCCTTGGTGGAAATCTTGAAGTGGAGTTTAAAAACAACCAACCTAAAGTTATTAATGTACCTCGTAAGCTAACGTATATACCTTGCACTCCTGTCAGGTAACTTTAGCTAGCTAATTTTATAGTTTATTCCAATACATTTCAGAATTGCAAAAAATGCTTATGAATCTAGCAATCTAGTTATATAGGCTTTTCACTATGAGCCTAAGCCAATGCTAAAGTCATATATATATATATATATATATATATGTAAATATGTGTTTTGCAAGATCTACCCTCGCGCCAAAATGTTTACCCCATTGACGGGGCGTAGCACAGTGCGATTTCGGTTTATCAATAACACCCCCCCTTCCCTCCTGGTTGCTCTGTACTTCTCCAGATGAATACACACACACCGTTTACCTGGTCCTCTGTAATGCATATGTACTTCTCCAACAGGTCCTCGTGTTCTCCATCAAACTGGGCGACTTTCCCCCTGTAGAACTCCAGCAGCTCTCTGGAGGCACACAGGTGTGCCAAGCGCTCGGTGATGGAGGGGAGGGGAGAGTCCTCCACCCCAGGGGTGCAGCCCGTCGACCTGGAAGGGAAAACCACCCAGAAGGGAGGAAATTATCCTACTAAACTGACACAGATAAACCCAATCTAGGAACAATTCCTTAGAGTCAGATTAGAGTAGGAGCAGTATGGGAATTAGACAACAATGGTGATTATTCTGAGATTAAAGTTACTAGGAGGTTGGTCACTAATGATGTCCTCTGGGGCAGTGGTAGAGGAAACATAGCTAGCTATACAATAGGTAGCCTTTCCTTACCGGTCTGAAACACGGTCTCTTGTTGGTGATTCCATCATGTTGACCTTAATTAAACAGATTTAAATAGATTTGTAATACATATGTGTATTAATTGGGCGTTTGGGCCACCACACTACAAGTGTCTGTAACTTTATTGGAGGAAAGCAACACAATTCTTACCTAATTAACAAAGGAACCACATCTGTGTGGAAGCACCTGCTTTCAATATACTTTGGCTGCGTTTCAAACTTAAAATAGACAGCCCTCGGCCCTAAACCCTCAGCCCTTGAATGACGTTTTAAATCGCCACATCCCAGTGTACAGTACCTTCAATGTCCCTTGCCCAAGCGAGGGAGTGATGATCGGAGAGGCAACCTTTGCTGGCAATCTTGAAGTTGAGTTTAAAAACAACCAACCTAAAGTTATTAAAAGGTACCTAGTAAGCTAACGTATCTAGCTAGCACTCCTGTCAAGTAGCTAGCTACAGTTACCCATAGCTGGGTAGCAATTTTTATGGTTTGGTCATTTATTCCAATAAATTTCAGATTTGCAAAAAATATGTTTATGAATCCATCAACGTTTTATAGGCTCCTCACTACGAGACAATGCCAATTTGCCAATGCTAAAATCAATATATGTATGTATATATATATATATATATATATATATATAAATGAATGATTTTTAAATGGACCGCCATTTCCCGGAAATTCGTCACTCAGTCATCCCGTGATGATTGTGTTTTCAGCCACCGGTAGCTTGTGGCAGCTATATATGCACAACAGTAAATTATGATTGCATGTCTACTTATTAAATATATAATTATTAATATATGCCTACTGTATGATAGCTAGCAAATTAATATCTAACTAACGTTAGCCTGCCTAGTTGAAACTTCTGAAGGAAAATGTTTTATTTCTACAAAAACATAATTACTTTAATGAGACATGTTTGTGCCTTCATGTGTATTAGTAGCACAATTTCTAACCTTTTTACATTAGTTTTTACTTAAGCTTGTATGTTGACTTATCCATATTGATGTTGAGGTTTTACGTTTCGGTGGACTTTTCTTAGTGATGTACAATCATTGCAAATTGAATTATGGGGCATTTCAGGCCCCGAGGTGAACATAATTGTACACTCGCAAACTCGGATCAAAAACGGGGGCTTGGGGTTGCGAACTTCCCTTGTTTGACTAATTGTTTGGACCTACGTCCAAGATGGTGACTGGGATTCCCCCAAGGGTGTAAGTGGACGAGGGTGTGTCTTTTATGAGTTTGAAACGCAGCCCATGGTTGTTCACTCGCTCCCTCAAACTAAATTGAGGGCAACGTTAGTAAATTGGACCTCCATTTAAGATGGTAATGAAACTCCATCCGATTTTGATGGGGATTATCCCAAGGGAAAGTGACTAGCGTAAGGGCTGAGGGGGTAAAACATTTTTTTTTTAAACAACGTGTTTGGACTGCAGCCTCTGTACCCAAGGGTTCGGCTCTCTCGTTCCTTTCTTAAGCAAAATAACTATGAATTAACATACTTATTTTCAAATAACTGTCATCATATAACATCACCTTAAGGTGTGGGACGTTCACTATATTACAAGGAACAATATCAGGTCTATTTCGTGCCAACAGCTGGCATATTCTGTCCATTCACAATTCACCTGTGGGAACATGGCGGCTCTCAACACCCGATAACAGAAAGTTGCAATTGAAACCGATAAATCTCTTGCACTGCTCACTTCTGAAGTGGATACTGTAAGGAAGTGCTATTTCTTATGCAGGTGACCAGCCTACTGCTATTGCATTGCTATAACTGAGACAACACATAGCAACGTATTTTCACAGTAAAACATGTTAGGACTCATACAGGATATCTCTCACACACACACACTCACTTAAATCATCCACAACACTGTCAAAACAGGATACATCTTGCAGACAAACCAGCGCACACACCTAATCTCCTTTCTAACCGAACATTGTGTGACCAAGAACAGGCCCGAAGAAGATTCTACGATGACGGACAGACAACTGAGCCAATGGCGGAAGACTACACCCCAGCCAACCAATCCAAAGATCCGATCTTCTAGAATCAACCTACTTTCTGTTCTGTATATAATGATTGTGCTAATGGAAGGGGGCTCTCTTTCTGCTGGTTTCTGATGAGCTAACAGAGGGGCCCGTAATTACGGTGTACCAGATATCTTTACTCTGAATAAACTGTCGCTTGTCATACAATTTACCACTTTGTCTGAATCGATCCTTGACCGGCTCACCCGTCTACATATCCCATTATCAACAGATTCTTGGTAGCAGAGGGATGGTTAACTAACGATCCAGTCGAAGTGAGTTGATTGGGTGTGAGAGGGTGAGTTGGTGAAGGACGATTCACGGAGGACGAGTGAAGACTTTCGGGGGAGGACAACAATTCTGCTCAACTCGGGAAACTGATCTCAAGGTGCACCATAAACAAGGTAAGCAAAACCTGTTAAATCAAACTTTGCATATTGTCGTATAGTCTGTCTAAATTTGATCAGTATTACCGAGTGAGTATGAATTCTTGTGTAAATTTATAATTTGCTGACGAGTCAAAGAACAGTGAAGTAAACATATGTGGTAACAAACCGGCGACGGCCGGGGTGATATAAATCATTGATGAGATATCAGTAAGGGAATAAATTAAATTTTATTCATTAAATCTGGCGCCGAGGGGATAAATTGTAATTTTGTCCCGCGACCCGGTCGAGGCCAGTCTGATAGCTTTCAATTGATGAGTGATCACTTGAGGCCTGGATAGTTCCGATAGGGGTCAGTGAGATAGAGATCAGTAAGGGGATAGATTAGGTTCTATTCATTAAACCTGGCGCCGAGGGGATAAATTGTCATTTTGTCCCGCGACCCGGTCGAGGCCAGTCTGATAGAGGTCCACTGATAGGGGTCGGCCATGTGTAATAATTCTGATAGGGGTCAGCACGATAGGGGTTAGTAGGGGTTCAAATTGAATTTTATCCAGGATAAGGTTGAATTCTATCCATTAAACCCGGTAGGACCGGTCTGATAGGGGTCGGCTGATAGGGGTCAGATATATAACGTGTATTTTGTAACTGTTTCTATTAAAATGCAATGTGGTTGTAATCGTTTCCATTAAAATTGTTGGTGGTTAGTTGGAGAGAGAGATAGAACTATATAAGGGTTATTTGATAAATCCGAAACTTCTATGTTGTATGTATCTATGACTTCTGTGTTAAATGTATAATCAGGAACAAAATGACTGATGTATAATTGAAATAATATCTGAAAATAATATTTAATATTGAGACTAAATAGTCGAATAGATCCCTTGAATGCGCGCTCCATAATGCTATACAAACCCATGCGTTTTTTCTCAAACTGAATATACGAGGGAGCAGCTCTGAGACAAGGCAGAGTACGAGCAGCAGTGTCTCCTCGAATACATCGTAGGTATTAATCAACGTCGGGCGAAGTATATGCTAACTATATTCAGATAGCCTGAGAGAATTCCGATTAAAACTACGATTAAATTCCGATTGAATTAAATTGAATTACGATTAAAGCAAATTCACAATGGCGACCCCCAATACTCCAAAGCTGAAGTTTAATGAGTTCCTAGACCAAAAAATGGAATATAGAAAGGGGGAAAAGAACAGTGGAAGTCTATAAAGAAGGTTTGAGAGGGGTTAAGGTTAAAATGGGCACAGGCAGGTTATCTAGGAGGGGGGCCGCCAACCGGGGCTCAGCTGAGTACGATGGAATGTGGGTTAAGAGAGACGCTGCAGGAAGCTAGAGATAAAGAGGCAGAAAAGAACAAAAAATCACGTATTTAAGAAAGAAGGGACTAAACAGAGAGAAAGGGCAGAAGCTGAACTAAAAATAGGAACTTGGGCTATCGAAGAGACACGCAGGGTACAACTGAACAAAAAAAAAACAGAAATTATGGGAGTGGCCACCCCCACGGAGGAGGAAGAAGTAATGGATACCTCACCGAAAGATTTCAATTGGTCAAAATATACATATATATTTACTAAAACATACAATACATGACAAATGGTGACCCCGACGTGGTCTGGTAAAAGGACATCGCTGGACATTGGTGTGCCAGCCGATTGGCCAGTACTGTCGTCGGAAGGTGTGTCTCTCAAATCCTGACCGGTCAACTAAAAAGGGTAAGCAGACACCTGTTGTGAAAAACTAAAGTTCTGCACATTGGAGTTATCCAAATTTAGTTTTGTGAGATACCTGTTTGATGTAAGTTACTAAATTTAAACTATTATGATGTGTGAGATTGGAAAATAGTTGAGAAAGTAATATCTCCATTGGCAACTGCAATTTTATTATTGATCAACCATACTTAATGGTGCATTGAGTATGGGATGTACTAGTATGCCTGGCTGGTAGGTGGTAACAGAGAACACTTACTACATGTATGAATGATGGGTAACGGGTGGCCACCAAAGCTTGAATGGATAGTCTGGGACTACATGTATGAGTGGTGGGTAACGAGTGATCACCAAAGTGCGAATAGAAAGCCATATGATGCGAACGTGATGTATTAGGCAGGGCCAAGTGTGAATGACGGATATTTAAATTGATTACTCTGACTTGAGACCGATTTAGCCTTCGGGAAAGGGTCTCTCTAAGGTCCTAACAAAGCATAGGTGTGTGTGAAGTACATTGGGTAGTGAAGTAAAGGGGATAATCCGGGGGACACTAGACTTCTTAATACCCTAGGGGACCCACAGTGCATAATTGAGTTCTTACTTTAGACCTAATTGGGGGCCGATTTGGCCGTAGGGAAGGGGTACCACTTGGGTTTTAGTAAAGGCGTGGGTTGTTGGCAGTATTGTAGTGTACATGGAATGTCGTTGGAAATGGAAAAGGTGTTGAACGCTGAAGTCCACTCTAGAATTAAATGAAGGCAGAGAGGGCAAGGAGTGGAGGAGACGGGGTGAGAAGCTGTACAGAGAATGGACAGAAGGTGGGGCCATTGCATCTCCTACTGGTCTGCTTGCTGGGGAGAATGAAGATTTGTGTGTGTAATGTAAATTGAAGTTTACTGGCGTAAATGAAGATTTGTGAGACTCAAATCATGTGCATGAAATACGCTTGATATTCAGTCGGGGACTAATATCGGTATGAATGAGGTCGGGGACCAAGCGAGTGTGGTACATTAGGTATTTCAGTTGGAGCTGGTACCGGTGAGAATGTTGAAAAAGTCGCAGGCTTGCTGATGAGAGTTGTATCATAGAATATTGGGGGGGGTGCATGACTGTTGGAAAAGGTGTTAAACTATTAACGTAAAATTCGGTGTGTAGAGTTATATTATGAGGTTTGAACTATACTAATATTGTAGAATTACATAATCAACATCTGAACATACTTACGTTAAACATTAATTGAGCCACTGAGTAATAGATAAGATATACACTAGGTACGGGGCGACTGGTGTGGTCGATGTAAGGCGGGAGTGGTGTTCTAACCAAGTGCTGAGAAATAAGGTAGATTTATTTTGTTCTTTTAATTAATTTACACAGGTACTTCCCGGTTATTGATTTTGGTTTGATTGTTCAGATAACACCACTGAAATTAAACAGGAGGTTAAGGTATACTAACATTAGAATCTGTTTTCATTATGGGGAACAATGAAAGGCCCGCAGAGGGGATTGCAGGCTGAGGTTTTTATGTTAAAGGGAGAGTGCACGTTTATCACAGTTGTGTGTGTGTCTAATGGCTGGGTATTTAAGAAGTATTTTTGGGGAGACAATTGGGAAAAACACGAATAAAACATGAAACATCGAGACAAATTATTTGAGTTTGAGGGGATTATCATAATTATTAGGTTTTGTTTTTGTAGTAAACGTTTGGGTTAAGGGGATTTCCACGTTCCCAGAGACATGGTATTTTACAGATAGGGGAAAAAGGCAGACGGAGGGGCCCTCCCCCGCGCTGCAGAGACCTTGAAAGTTGGAGAGAAGAGAGGAGCGGTTTTGGAAGGGGGGGGGCCAGGACAGGCAAAGATAGCAGTTGCTGAGTGGAGACAGGGGGGAGAGTTGGACATGTGGAAAATGAAAGGGGCGCTCCTTCATGATGATGTCAGACATAAGGATAATATACTAATCTTACCTAAGTCATTATTTAGAGTAGGTAAGGTTGTTACCTGGGCAGAGCCAGGTACCAAAAGGGGGTTGGGTAAATTGTGGTCTAGGATAGGATGGGGCCTATTGGATAAGAAACTAATAATTTAAAAAATGTAGCTAACAAATGGGCATAGAAGTTAAAGATATAATCAGATAAAACATATGAGAAATTGTTTGTTAACCAAGCCTGTATGTCCAGGATTTTATGCATTACAGGTGAACTACAGGTGAAGTCACTCAATCCAGTCCCAGAGGCTTGGGGACCATAGAAGACCCCTGGTGACAGCTAGCTGAAGGAGCTACCCAGATTCATATCGCACGGCGGGAGGGTAAGACACTTTTTCACTGTCGGACAATAAACAGTGTTCGGGAGAAGAACTGGAATTAACAGAATTCCGGGGGCCATCTCTCGAATGAAGTAACCCTCCCTGTCCTGTCACCCCTGTTTTTGTTCATAGAATTGAAGATGTGTCTGGCTCTGGCTAAGTGATGTGTATTTTGTTCCAAAATAAGCATAAGAGATCCCTAGATCTGGGTAGACAGGAAGTTAGAGTAGAGATTACATGATAACCGACTTCGGACAGTTCTAGGATTGGAGAAGAGGGTATCCTTATAGCATGGGGGATCCCACAAAGGTGGATAGGTTTTCCATGATATGGGGAAACCTGGGAGCAATGTTGAACTTTGTAAAGGTGATGAAATCCTACTAACCATCAAAACTATTAGGCTCTCTGATGCAGGCACTCACACCCTCGGACTACAAAGGACGAGGACAGACATGATGGGTGTGTTTTCTATTAAGGTGCTGCCAAAACCAGAGCTCACAGACGAACCACACTCCTCTACCACCACTGTGTTAAAAATACCATTCAGGTAATTAATGTTAGAGACTATTCGGCTATGGATCAATTGGGCACTGAGACTGGTTTTGATGGTAGGGACAATTTGTGGCTGTCTTATATGAGGTACACAGCTAAAACCCTGAGAAGAAAGGACTGCATTATTTGTAGTCATGCTAGACCTGTTCTGGCTACACACCCATTTGCTGTAGGAGAAGGAGAGGGGTGGTTGTGTATTCTGAGAAGTTTTTATTTGAAGTATTATTATTAGAAGTATTATTTGTTATTGATGTGATGTGCTGCTTGCATCATACTGTGTTTTAAGAAGTCTGTTACAGATGTGGTGAAGGCTTCAGGCATGATGCCTTTGCTTGATGCTCCAGTTGGAGATGCTGATACTGAAGCATGCTTTCAGGGGAGGATGGGACTGACTGAGGATGACACATGGTATGCTGTGGGTGAGGTAGTAGAATACATTTTACACCACCACAGTTCCTTGTTATACATTTTTATGATAGGTTTTCTTTCCAGTATGTTTGTTCTCCCTGTTGTGAAGGTTTAGAGTCCCTGGGTGGCAAGGAGCCCACCTGGTACAGGATAGGAGTAGCTGAGAGGACCAGATGGTTTCTAATAATTCTTTACTCTGTTTTCCATGACCAAAGTTGTATCCTATATCTTACATGTCAATAAACAATAAAGTTTTATCCTGTTTTTGATAAGTGACACCCTTGTGGGTGTCAAAAGGGGGACTTAAATTTCACACCATTTTCTTTTGTTCTGCTTTTAAATGAGCTGTTGTTCTCTTTTGACATGAGGGTTGTAAGTTCCTAGGTGGCTGGTAGCCAATCTAGTACATAGTGGGATCGAATGGAGGACATGAAGGTATTTTAAACTTTGTAATTGTTAGCCTAGTTTATGTCACATCTCTTAGGAGATTTCCTTCTGGGAAAAGTTTTCTTTTTGTGTCTGGATCTAGTTAGGTTGTGTCACGTCTCTGGGGAGATGTGAAGAGAGGGATTTGTAAGGAAGTGCTATTTCTTATGCAGGTGACCAGCCTACTGCTATTGCATTGCTATAACTGAGACAACACATAGCAACGTATTTTCACAGTAAAACATGTTAGGACTCATACAGGATATCTCTCACACACACACACTCACTTAAATCATCCACAACACTGTCAAAACAGGATACATCTTGCAGACAAACCAGCGCACACACCTAATCTCCTTTCTAGCCGAACATTGTGTGACCAAGAACAGGCCCGAAGAAGATTCTACGATGACGGACAGACAACTGAGCCAATGGCGGAAGACTACACCCCAGCCAACCAATCCAAAGATCCGATCTTCTAGAATCAACCTACTTTCTGTTCTGTATATAATGATTGTGCTAACGGAAGGGGGCTCTCTTTCTGCTGGTTTCTGATGAGCTAACAGAGGGGCCCGTAATTACGGTGTACCAGATATCTTTACTCTGAATAAACTGTCGCTTGTCATACAATTTACCACTTTGTCTGAATCGATCCTTGACCGGCTCACCCGTCTACATATCCCATTATCAACAATACCCACTCAGCTAAAGTTGGAAGTTTGAAAACAGTGGCCAATGTGACAGAGTGGTGACTTCATGACCTGGAAAGAGTCAACTAAATTAGAAGGGGAAATCAATCTCCTCAAAAAGAAAACAGAATCCCTCATCATTCCCGTACATTCATTGTATTCAATGTGCGAGTCCTAGGACTTGAAACGGGTGTGGTAGCATTTAAACAAGGTGATAATTGTCTGTTAATTGAATGATTAGAATATTCCGCCCTGAAACATATAATTTTATGGGATTGATTAGAATGTATGAAATCATAATCAATAAATGTGTAGTCCTAGTCAGAATTAGGATAAAACAATATGCCTTTATGGTATTTCAAACACAGACTGTCTGAGCTCGGTGCCGACCTGACTAGAGATTTGGGAGAGAACGGGGAGTACGTCTCAAGGACAAAGTCACTATCTCCGTCGGCTGGGAAGTGAGACAGACAGTGTGTGCGTAGCAGGACATGTGTGTGTGCGTATGTTTGTGTGTGCGTGTGTATGTGTGTGCATATGTTTGTGTGTATGTGTGGGCGTGAGAAGTCAGTATAAAGTGAATTGTTTTGTATTCTTGACTCCAGAACGTTCCGTGAATAAAACCTTTTGACTATTTAGCTGGGCCTCCGTCTGTTTCATTCGACCAGGATCCTACAAATTCTGGTTTACACACTGAGAGTAATATAATTAAATTGGGTGATGGAGAACATAATTCTCCTAACAAAAGGTGTTGTGACTGCTGCCGGGACTCTGCTGTTGGGACAGCTTTATGTAGGCCCTAACATTGCACTGTGATTTGATTAGCGATGCTCCACTGCTACCTACTGTTCTGGTGAATTGAAACACTGTCTGGACTTCGGCACAAACGTTGGGGAAAATATTATTTAACTGCATATCATTTAATGTAGCAAAATAACTTTTTTTTAAGGTGACCAACATAATGAAATTAAAGCATAAATAATGAAATAGTTAAATATAAGCCTAACTACCTGTATGTTTTTACATTTTATTTTCATAGACAATATGCCTAAATCATCAGTACCACAAGCACACATTTTCCATGTGTTATAATAGCCTAAATGTAGTAGTATAGATGGTGACGATAACGATAGAAATAGTAGCTACACTTTATTTGCCGCTTGCCTAGACACTGATCCAAGGACAGTTTTGCATTCATAGCCTTAACGTTATGATTTGGGTAGTGTGCACTGATCCTAGACCTGCACCTAGGATCTATATTCCTACTGTCCGGTGTCTTTTGGTCCTCATAACTTTAGAAAAAAAAGTAACCTATATCTTTATTTATGTTTTGTATTCTGTCAGAAAAAGGACATGTTTGACGCTCAGAGAAACATTGTTCATGCTCAGGCATTTTCCAACCTGTTCAGTGCATAACCCTAACAGGGTGGAACCTAACAGGTGGACATTTGGAGCCTAAATTAGCCATAGCTCTGTGAGTGAGCAAGATTGAACTAGCATTAGGGTGAACAGGATTTTTAAGTTCTCTATCAAACATATTTTAACATTTTGAAATGTTCATTTAATTTAATAATTTAGCCTAACAGGGTGGACATTTTAGGACGTTTTAGGACCACTATTGTTTTCACTATATATTTTATCTCTTGGGGATGTCATTCGAAAACATAATGTTAACTTTCACTGCTATGCGGATGACGCACAGCTGTACATTTCAATGAAACATGGTGAAGCCCCAAAATTGCCCTCGCTAGAAGCCTGTGTTTCAGACATAAGGAAGTGGATGGCTGCAAACTTTCTACTTTTAGACTCGGACAAAACAGAGATGCTTGTTCTAGGTCCCAAGAAACAAAGAGATCTTCTGTTGAATCTGACAATTCATCTTAATGGTTGTACAGTCGTCTCAAATAAAACTGTGAAGGACCTCGGCGTTACTCTGGACCCTGATCTCTCTTTGGACGAACATATCAAGACTGTTTCAAGGACCGCTTTTTTCCATCTACGTAACATTGCAAAAATCAGAAACTTTCTGTCCAAAAATGATGCAGATGAATTAATCCATACTTTTGTTACTTCTAGGTTAGACTACTGCAATGCTCTACTTTCTGGCTACCCGGATAAAGCACTAAATAAACTTCAGCTAGTGCTAAATACGGCTGCTAGAATCCTGACTAGAACCAAAAAATGTGATCATATTACTCCAGTGCTAGCCTCCCTACACTGGCTTCCTGTCAAGGCAAGGGCTGATTTCAAGGTTTTACTGCTAACCTACAAAGCATTACATGGGCAGGCTCCTACCTATCTCTCTGATTTGGTCCTGCCGTTCATCCCTACATGTATGCTACGTTCACAAGACGCAGGCCTCCTAATTGTCCCTAGAATTTCTAAGCAAACAGCTGGAGGCAGGGCTTTCTCCTATAGAGCTCAATAATTATGGAATGGTCTGCTTACCCATGTGAGAGAGACAGACTCGGTCTCAACCTTTAAGTCTTTACTGAAGACTCATCTCTTCAGTGGTCCATATGATTGAGTGTAGTCTGGCCCAGGAGTGTGAAGGTGAACGGAAAGGCTCTGGAGCAACGAACCACCCTTGCTGTCTCTGCCTGGCCGGTTCCCTTCTTTCCACTGGGATTCTCTGCCTCTAACCCTATTACAGGGGCTGAGTCACTGGCTTACTGGTGCTCTTTCATGCCGTCCCTAGGAGGGGTGCGTCACGTGAGTGGGTTGAGTCACTAATGTGGTCTTCCTGTCTGGGTTGGCGCCCCCCCTTGGGTTGTGCCGTGGCGGAGATCTTTGTGGGCTATACTCGGCCTTGTCTCAGGATGGTAAGTTGGTGGTTGAAGATATCCCTCTAGTGGTGTGGGGGCTGTGCTTTGGCAATGTGGGTGGTGTTATATCCTTCCTGTTTGGCCCTGTCCGCGGGTATCATCGGATGGTGCCACAGTGTCTCCTGACCCCTCATGTCTCAGCCTCCAGTATTTATGCTGCAGTAGTTTATGTGTCGGGGGGATAGGGTCAGTTTGTTATACCTGGACTACTTCTCCTGTCTTATCCGGTGTCCGGTGTGAATTTAAGTGTGCTCTCTCTAATTCTCTCTTTCTCTCTTTCTGTCTCTCTCTCGGAGGATCTGAGCCCTAGGACCATGCCTCAGGACTACCTGGCATGATGACTCCTTGCTGTCCCCAGTCCACCTGGCCGTGCTGCTCCTCCAGTTTCAACTGTTCTGCCTGGGGCAATGGAATCCTGACCTGTTCACCGGACATGATACCTGTCCCAGACCTATTGTTTGACCATGCTGGTCATTTATGAACATTTGAACATCTTGGCCATGTTCTGTTATAATCTCCACCCGGCACAGCCAGAAGAGGACTGGCCACCCCTCATAGCCTGGTTCCTCTCTAGGTTTCTTCCTAGGTTTTGGCCTTTCTAGGGAGTTTTTCCTAGCCAACATGCTTCAACACCTGCATTGCTTGCTGTTTGGGGTTTTAGGCTGGGTTTCTGTTCAGCACTTTGAGATATCAGCTGATGTACGTAGGGCTATATAAATACATTTGATTTGGATTTGGGTGAGTGGGACATACAGACTAACAAGAAACATGGAAAAATAGACACAACTGAGTGTTTATATTTATATGTAACAAAAATATAAACTTAAAGTGTAAAGTGTTGGTCCCATGTTTCATGAGCTGAAATAAAAGATCCCAGAAATGTTCAGCACAAAAAACGTATTTCTCTTAAATGTGCACACATTTGTTTACATCCCTGTTAGTGAGCATTTATCTTTTGCCAAGATAATCCATCCACCTGATAGGTGTGGCATATCAAGAAGCTGATTAAACAGCATGATCATTACACAGGTGAGCCTTGTGTTGGGGACAATAAAAGGCCACTCTAAAATGTTAATTTTTTTCACGCAACACAATGCCACAGATGTCTCAAGTTTTGAGGGAGAGTGCAATTTGCATGCTGACTGCAGGAATGTCCACCAGAGCTGTTGCCAGTAAATGTAATGTTAATTTCTCTACCATAAGCCGACTCCAATGTCGTTTTATAGAATTTGGCAGTACGTCCAACCGGACTCACAACCGCAGACCAAGTGTAACCATGCCAGCCCAGGACCTCCACATCCGGCTTCTTCACATGCAGGACCGTTTGAGACCTGCCACCCGGGCAGCTGTTAAATCTGAGTATTTATGTCTGTAATAAAGCCCTTTTGGGGGGATAAACTCATTCTGAATGGCTGGGCCTGGCTCCTCTGTGGGTGGGCCTCTGCCCTCTCAGACCAACCCATGGTTGCGCCCATGCCCATCCTTATATGAACTGTAAATCAGTAAACTTTTTGAAATTGTTGCATTTTGAGTTTATATTTTTGCTCAGTATATTTAGCTTTGCACCGTTGTTTTCCCACCAACTAAATTATGAAGCTTCCTGAATCGTAAATACTGTATCCTGAAAACCGGAAACATCCGCCTTTCCCCAGCCCAGCAGTGCCTCAGCAACTGAATACCAGGAGCTATTCTCTGAATGGGGCCACTGCTGGGATCTACCACCATAGAGATAGATAGAGGACTCATCTATGACATAGTGTCTGTGACAACATGGGCAGTGCCATTAAGGCTACAACCCATAGAGCCCTGCAGTGTGGGTGTCATAATACCCATAAAATCTAGAGGTCAAACAGGGAAATGGTTCCAATCTTTTTTTTCCACCATTCATTTTTTTCCAAAGGGGATTTTAGAAACACTTCAAATAAGGGCCGTGTTCCATGTAGACTTACCCTGACCTGACATTTTGATAACCATTTAAATCTCTCTCGGACAAGGTGACGTAACAATATATTTGGCTCTATTTACTCTGTCACAAAAATGCTAATCAGCATCAACGTAGACATCATGCAAAACTACAAATCCCTGCAAGCTCCTGCATGTAATCTCTTTGCTAACAGGTATTGTCTCAATTCAGAACTTTAAAGAAATGGAGCTTATTTACTTATTTACTCTTTACTCTTTAACTAACATTAGATAGTTAATCCAGAGATTCTTACCTTTGCCTTGATTTGGCAGTCTCATCCAAATCATCATGGCATTTCAAGTTCTTTATGATTGCCATATTAGCAGCTAATTAGCATTTAATTTATTTTTATTTCTGGGGGGGGGTACAGACAAATATATTGATAAAAGTCACCTTGTCCTAGAGAGATTTACACGGTTATCAAAACGTCATGCCAGGGTATTATGACTCTTACTGTGGTACTCTATAGGAATCCCCACCCGGTCTAATACTTTGACTACTTTTAAATGGCGGAAGAATGGTGGAAGCACTCATTGGCGCTGCCCATGTTAAAACGGCTTTGGGCCACTAGAGGCCTCTATCATTCTTTATGTCTACCCCCCAGCGTTCACTGTCGGTAGCGCCACTGTTGAGAGGGTACTGTCGCTAACAGGAAGATAGGACATCGGTCGGTGTCAGCGTTATTCTTTTGTCGAAAATGGAACGAAAAGTAGCTCGAGAATTTAGGCACAAGGTAAGAACTTCATTTGTGTTTCATTTTGTTTTGGCTGTTATCAAAGTCCTATGATGTACTCTGAACCCTGTTGGGGTAATGCTTTTGCACAGGTGCCTTTAGATGCGTTTATAATGTCTTCATAGGTGTAGAACATGTTCATGTAGGACTAACATGTTTTGGCTGGGATTTTAATTGAATTGTTTCATCCTTTATTTCACAATTGTGAAATTAGACGGTTGGGTTATACAACTGTTATACAACAAGTGAATCCTCTGTAGTGTAGGATTAAAAAGTTGCCCCTCTTGTGAGGATATTTAATTTAATATATTGCTTTTTAATACCACATGTGTGTATAGTCTATACAATAACAATGTCGATTATAGTGAGAGTGTGTACAGGTAAAATAGGTTATTATCATGAGTACCTATGGCCTGTGTGTCAGCTTTCCTGATTGGTTATCCTGGTCATTTGTCAGGTGAACTGTGTGTAATTGCAAAACGTTCACCTGCTGTTTCCAACATATTTCCGTATGTTGGTCATTCTAGACCCAACACAAAGATACCGATGATGCATTTTGTATTTAGCCATACAATTGTTCACGGATACTCACGGTGACAGTATTCGGATAATTATGTTCAAAAAAGAGAAGCTGTGTAAAGGCAACGTGATACGTTTGGGTTTTTTCCGTCCTCTGTAATGTGGACCCAGAGCCATCTGTCCTCTATGCTGTAGGCTCTCACTAGGTCGCTCCCCATTAGTTAATTTAGACCGTGTCAGGGATGTCCAGCCGAGCGGAAAAGGATGGGACGATTTACAGCAGCAATTAGAGACAGAGAGGGGACTGGCAGGCAGGAAGGCATGAGCAACAACAGCAACACTTTTAGATAAGGCTCTAAAAAGGGCTTTATAAATACATTTGATTGATTGACCACAGAACAGCATGCGTTTTTGGTCATGTTTGTGACAATGAATATGTGGTGACAATATGTCTTTGACAGGTGAATATAGGCTACTGTTAGATTGAAGTGGGCCCTTAACTTCTCTTACAGTTTATTTGTTGTATGTGTTGTATTCACCTCGGTGCCTTTGTTGCACGTTTTGAGAATAAGGGAGTTTAAGGGTTTAGAGAACACAATAGGTCTTCATATGCTGTATAACATAAGCTGAGGTATCTGGCTGGCTCTTTATGACATTAGCTTCAACCGTTCCGGCTGCTAAAGTCTGCGCGTAGTCACCGTTGCTTACCCTGTCTCTTTATGTTGAGTCCGAGAGCTTTACCAAACCATAAATACACTGTCATACACCCAGGAACCTGCATGGTTGAGCTAGTGTGTAGTAATGTGTGCCTAGGTGTCTGCGTGTGCGTGTTGTGTGTATCTCTAAGCCTTTTCTTTGTACACTCTTGGAAGTAAAAGCAGCCTCAAATAAACTTTTGGGGTGAAAAAGATTGCCAGCTGTGAGGGTTAAATGTCATTCCTGTGCATAAGTTTGTACACAATATATATATTTTTAAATGCATATTACATATTGTAATATTAACATTGCTGATTACATAGTAGGAAAGTGGTAGCTCTTCCAACGTTAGGATTTGCATAGGCTCTTGAGGAACTCAGTTTTCAACCTTAACAATACGGGGGCCAGAAATAACTATCTGAAAGACACAACCCCAATCGTCTTATCTGACCCGCTGGTCCAAAAATAACTATATTGCAAGCCAGGGCCCTACTAAGCCACGCCCCCCGGTCATCTTATCTGACCGCCTGGGTCATTTCTTAATAACCCAGCATCGATAACCCAGCATCAACAACCAAACGTGTTTATTTTTAATTTTTAAGAAAACCACCTGACTAAGTGACCCAATGCCTGCAACCCAGCAGTTGGGCCATCCAAACAACCAAGCATTTTTAAGAGTGTAGGCTAGGTTGAAGATACTGTAGGTAACTAGCAAACTAAGACAACACTTAATAATTATCATCATAAACAAACGTCATTACCATCAAAAATAAACATGATTATTAAAACAAACAGGACCACTTTGGAAACAAGGGTTTTAATTAATCATTTTAAGTGATATCCTCTGGGTCCACATTGTACATTTGGTTGTTTATGTCTTTTACCCCAAAATACATTCAATTCAATTCAATACAGTCATATAATATAATGGGCTTGACAGCCAATGTTGTATTATTCAACATTGATATTAAAATAGTACTCATATAGGAATGGGTAATGTTTTACAAGTTGCTGGCCATCCCATAAAGCCATTGCCAAAAACCACATATTTTCATATTCTTCCAAGTTTGGCAGCGCAACAAATCCAACATCAAAATAAATTCAGAGTGCTCCGCACACTCTAGCGAGAGAGTTCCTCCAGGAAACATTAAAGGTTCCCCCATAACCCATCAACTAACCAAAGGTGCAAATATGAACCTATTGGCTGCAATGGTTCCTTGAGTCACCCCTAATTGTAAGAAATGATGGTGGAGGACTGCTTGTCACAGGGATGTACTGTAAGGTGACACTGCTCACCTCACTATTCCAAACCGCCCTTCAACCTCCACCCCTCCTTATCGCTCCCTTACTCCCCCTCCCTAGTCCGGTGGCATAAGTGTGTGTACCAGCCCACAGTCCTAGTAAGGGGAAGGGATCTAGAAAACAGGAAAGCTACCTGGCCTTCTACCTCCAGCAACACACAATAGAGATGCTATTGATGCTAACGCTTTACAGGCACAGGCACACAAAACGCAGCACTGACAAACATATACACAGGTTGGTGCCCACACGCGCACACACACTGAGGCACTCACACACAGCCGGATCGACAACCTTCCTTAATGAAGGAGATGGGGTATATTAATGACTGGCCTAAGCGCTTCCTCAAAACTTTTCTGCAGCAGTTCAGTCGCTACAAGGTAAGATGCACACACTGCTGTGCGCACACACGCACACACACACACACAAACCTAGGGCTAAAGGGAATGCCCCTTGTTATTCTGAAAGGCCCACAGTAGAGAGGGATGTGTCAGTGTAGAGCCCGCAGCCTTCCCTGGCAGCTGCTATCTTGTCTGTGATGATGATGATGAGAGTGAGACTAAAGATGCATTTGCTGTTTAGGTGGAGCTGCTCATTGACAATGAGGCTGAAAAGGATTACCTGTACGATGTCCTGCGGATGTATCACCAGTGAGTACCAGTGGTGTAAATTACTTAAGAAAAAATACTTTAAAGTACTACTTAAGTAGTTTTTTTGGGATGTCTGTACTTTGCTTTGCTATTTATATTTGTCACAACTTTTACTTCACTATATTCCTAAAAACAATTATGTACTTTTTACTCCATACATTTTCCCTGTCACCCAAAAGTACTTACATTTTACATTTTAAATGCTTAACAGGATCTAATTCACACACTTATCAAAAGAACATCCATGGTCATCCCTAATGCCTCTGATCTGGCAGACTCACTCAACACAAATGCTTAGTTTGTAAATGTTGGAGTGTGCCCATGGCTATTCATACTTTTAAAAAACTAAAAAAATTGTGCAGTCTGGTTTGCTTAACATAAAATAATTTGAAATGATTCATACTTTTACTTGTGATACTTAAGTATTTTTGAGCAATTCTATTTACTTTTGATACTTATGTATATTTTAAAACCAAAACACTTTTAGACTTTTACTCAAGTAGTATTTCACTGGTTGACTTCCACTTTTACTCAGTCATTTTCTATTAAGGTATCTTTATTTTTACTCAAGTATGACAATTGGGTACTTTTTCCACCGCTGGTGAGTACCACCATCTCTGTTTGACTTTCACTTCAGTTTAGTGATAAATTATTGACCTATTCTTTTTTTTTCAGGATGACCAATTTTCTGACAATTTAACCTCCCTCAACTGATTTGCTGATCCTTTATTTGGGGAAGTGGATTGTTAGTGAGTCTGCCAGTACTTGAACAAAATGAAGATGGCCTTTTTTTCTGTCACTTCTACTTCAACAAAAAAATGGAAAATGGTCAAGCAAACGCCTTGATTTCTCTCCAATTGCAGATTTACGTATAGGAGGATTAAGTCTCCTGTGTGTGTGTGTGTGTGTGTGTGTGTGCGTGCGTGCGTGCGTGCGTGCGTGCGTGCTTGCGTGCGTGCGTGCATGCTTGGATGTGCGTATACAGGTGTATGGTGGGAGATAGGATTTCATTCAGGACTATGACGATAATGTGGACTGAATGGGGGTGAAGGGGAATTAGCGGTGCTGGTTTCCATGCGCTCTTTGTATGGAGCCAGAGACCTGAGACCCCATTGGTTAGACCCATGATCAGTTTTCCGCTGTGCTCCGCCAAGCCTGGCCAGCTATTCACTAAAGCCCTTTACTCGTTCATACACGAGTAAGGAGTGAAATGGCAAACGTTAATAATTCATAGTCATAGGTCATACGTTCCCATTGGAATTGGTAGGTTGATTGCACATTCTTTGAATCCTTGATGGCCCATAAGGCCATGGCGTTTATCATACCGCTCTGAACTAGTCATTCTGTGCGCTGCTTTGAGTCCCTTTGTCCTCATAATCACGTATGTCAACGATAGGAATGATAAAGAAAGGCATTCAAAACATCTCGCTCTCCCCTGAATGACTGTGCAGTGTGTGCGTGCGTGCGTGTTGAAGCTGTCCTTTGACCCTCGGCCCTCTCCCTCAGGTCCATGGAGCTGCCCGTGTTGGTGGGGGACCTGAAGCTGGTCATCAACGAGCCCAGCCGCCTGCCGCTGTTTGATGCCATCCGGCCCCTCATTCCCCTCAAACACCAGGTGGAGTACGACCTGCTCACCCCCAAGAGGTCACGGTGAGTGGAGGGGTCGCTGCCACCCACCAGGCTGGAGCCAATAGACTTTCAATAAGATGCACTTGTCTTATACCATGTAGTTACTCTCTTAGTACTTATAGGCAACGAGAATGTACACCAATTTGATAACACAGAACTGATAACCCCTTCCTCCACCTTTTACTGTCATCCTCCATCTAACCCTTTCTCCCTCTCCCCTCCTGTCTTCCTTTTCCTCCTCCCTCTCTCCATCCGGGTGGTGCAGTAAGCTGAAGGAGGTGCGTCTGGATCGTACTCATTCTGAGGGTCTGGGGCTGAGCGTGAGAGGGGGCCTGGAGTTCGGCTGTGGACTCTTCATCTCACAGATCGTCAAGGATGGACAGGCTGGAAACAGTGGCCTGCAGGTGTGTGGGTGTGTGTGTGTTTGTTTGCGTGCGTGTTTGTGTGTGCAGCACTTGTGCATGCATCGAATAAAGTCAACCCAAGGAACAAACCGTTTTGGTAAAAACACCCAGGAACTTTTTAAGTATCTTCCTGTCCTTCATCTCTTCCTGAAGCAATTTGCTCCTGAGTCACGACTCAGAATGATTGGATCTGCTTTTCCATCAGTCTGCTGTAGTTATTCCCCTCAACCGGCGTGACAAGATGTCACACACTTCCATTAGCTCAATAACCGGTGACACAAATTGACACACAGCTACAGCCGAGGTGACACAGCCATCCTGTCTGGCATCTAGGAGAAAAAAAACACTTCTGAGACTCATCCTTACCCAGTGAGCACAAGACGTTGACTTATTTTCAACCCAAAATACGTATTTTCAATGTCATGTAGTACCAGTATGGAGGGTGGATGGGATGTGGTCAAATATTTAAAGAGAGGCAAACATACACTGTGAAACATAACACTCAGAAAAGTAGCCACACACTGTCACACTACATAAAAAGTGCTGGTCGTAACATCTGACCTCTGTGTGACCTCCAGATGGGAGATGAGATTGTCCGCATCAATGGATACGCCATCTCTTCCTGTATCCACGAGGAAGTCATCAACCTCATCAAGACCAAGAAAATCGTGTCGCTCAAAGTCCGGCGTAAGTTAAACTAAATCCACCCAACCAATATACGCACTCACCCTCATGTCAAATACAAAAGTGAATATTCATAACTTACTTCAATTTTGATCCTTTTATTTGTGCAGAGGTTGGGATGATACCAGTGAAGAGGTAGGGCTGTTTCTCTCTTTGTTGGTATTGTATTTGACACCTTTCTGCTTTAGAAAAGACTGTGATCAAAATAAAACAAGAAATCCTGTCCTGGGCAAGGGGTATCCGGTGAGCACTGAGATGGTAGCTAGATTATTGATTGATGTATTTCCTGTGCCAGGTGTTGCTCACAAAATCTTACTCAAGGGATCTTCCTGATCAAATAAAGCTGAAATAAATACATGAATGAATATAGAATCGGATTTATTCCACGCTTTCTGTTCTTCTCTAGTACAACAGAGGAGCCTCTGAAGTGGCAGTTCGTGGACCAATTTGTGTCTGATTCTGGGGTGAGAATGAGATAAATTTTTCTTTGAGATGAAATATTCTCTCATATTCTTTGAAGTGGAGCACCATTTGGCCCTTCTTCATTCTCATTTGAGTAATTTAATAAACACTTATCCAGAGTGACCTACCAATAAGGAGGCAGAAAAAGCAACACACTGTAATGCAACCACGGAATTGTACAATCTCTATTTTCACTCTCTGCCCCCCCCTCCCCCTCTCTTTCTTTCACTCTCTCTCTCTCTCTCTCTCTCTCTCTCTCTCAGGATAAGAAGAGCAGTGTGGCAGGCCTGGCATCCATGGGAGGGAAGGAGATCAAGGAGAAGAAGGTGTTCCTGAGCCTGGTGGGCACCAAGGGCATGGGCGTCAGCATCTCCAGTGGCCCCACACAGAAGCCTGGCATCTACATCAGTAACGTCAAATCTGGATCCCTCGCTGCTGAAGTAGGACTGCAGGTAAGAGTTTGGCCCTGTCTAGCGTACTGTAAACCACTTTGTAATGAACATGTAGAAATGTATCACGATGACAACCAGTCAACTTGTTGGGACCATACTTGCGAACATAAACCTTTTTTTAAATGGATTAAATGAATGTTTTTCCTCATCAATCTACACACAATAACCCATAATGACAAATCAAAAACAGATTTTTCGAAAGCAAATATATTAAACATAAAAAACATAAATACCTTATTTACACAAGTATTCAGACCCTATACTCAGTGCATCTGTCTATGTAAGCTCCCACGGTTGACAGAATGTGCCATGTGCAACTACATCAACAATTTTCATTGGCCGATGCACATTTTGAGACAGAGAAAAAGTTTCAACTGAAAAGTATGGACCCATAGTGTTTTGTCAAGATCAATGAGAAATCTTCACTCGATTGGAAACCTTTTTCTGAACCATGTCTCAATATTGTGTGAGTGTTTGTGTCAAGATTCCATCTACAGTGCCTTCAGAAAGTATTCATACCCCTTGACTTATTTCACATTTGTTGTGTTACAGCCTGAATTCAAAATAGATTAAATTGAATTTCTTACCCATTTTATTAATTTATTTATTTAACCTTTATTTAACCAGGTTAGCCAGTTGAGAACAAGTTCTCATTTACAACTGCGACCTGGCCAAGATAAAGCAGTGCGACAAAAACAAAAACACAGAGTTACACACGGGATAGACAGTCAATAACACAATAGAAAAATCTAAGGCAATAAATAGGCCATAGTGGCGAAATAATTACAATTTAGCAATTAAACACTGGAGTGATAGATGTGCAGATGATGATGTGCAAGTAGAGATACTGTGGTGCAAAAAATAAAATAATAATAACAGTATTGGGATGAGGTAGTTGGGTGGGCTATTTACAGATGGGCTGTGTACAGGTGCAGTGATTGGTAAGCTGCTGTCTAAAAACATGTTTTCACTTTGTCATTATGGGGTATTGTGTGTAGATGGGTGAGAAAACATATATTTAATGAACTTTTTAGGGATAAACGTGCCGTCAACGGGGCAGTTGTAAATCGTGCAGCACCCTGTGTCATGATCGCAGATTTTAGAGAAACAACTAATTTCTGTACATAAAAGTGTCTTATATCGGTTGAAAGCTTCAATTCTTGTTAATATAACCAGACTGTCCAATTTACAGTAGCTATTACTGAGAAAAAAATGCCTTGCTATTGTTTGAGGAGAGCTCCTAACAGCAAAACACTTTTTTTTCACCGCGGTAGGTTTGATAAATTCACCTCTGAAGGTGAAATGTGTACTTACATTCTGAAATCTTGTTCTGATTTATCATCCAAAGGGTCCCAGAGATAACATGAAGTGTCGTTTTGTTAGATAAAATCCTTTTTCATATCCCAAAAATGTCCATATAGCATGCACGATCGATTTTGTATTTCCACTCGTTCAATTAGCAAAGAAAGGAATCTGTGAAAATCTAACCCTAAATGTTGTTTCAACCAGTCAAATTACATTCAAATGTATTCCTCAGAGATCCTAGAACGTAACCAGACTTCACTATATCATTAGGAGTGTAGTATATCCTATAAGACACCAAATTTGGTCACTAATACTGGAAAAGCTAAATCAAAGTCCAAGTATACAGATTTGATGATATTTTTTGCAGAAAATTTGTATGTAAATGCATGTAAATGTAAATATATCCTTCACGATTTGCCCAAGTGTACCTGGGTGACTTCACACTAAATATCATGTAGCTTGCTCATACTTCAAGTTATCAGTCTGAAACTTTGCACATACACTGCTGGCCTCTTGTGGACACCATCGGAATTACAACCAGAGTGATGGCTAGATTTGGGACCTTTCTGTTGCATTTCAAAGAAGGTGGTAGAAAATAAGTAGTTTATTTCTTTGTATTTTCTTCTACCGGATCTATTGTGTTATATTCTCCTACATTCAATGCACATTTCCACAAATTGCAAAGTGTTTCCTTTCAAATGATACCAAGAATATGCATATCCCCGCTTTAGGACCTGAGCTACAGGCAGTTAGATTTGGGCATGTCATTTTAGGCGAAAATTGAAAAAAGGAGGCTATCCCTAAGAGGTTTTAATGAAGGCACTGTATTTGGGTCTATGCCAGTATGCCACAATGTCCCAATGTGGAACCAAATAAAGTACTGAAATGTGTGTGTGTTTTAACATGGTTAGAATTGTGGATTGTATTGTGTTTTGTGTTGGTAGATTGGTGACCAGATCGTGGAGGTGAACGGGGTGGAATTCACCAATCTGGACCACAAAGAGGTAGGACACATGAAATGCAGACAAAGGTTTTATACATCCAGAAAACTGTTTTGCTTGGTAAATAATGAATTTGCTTTGGAAAGTTTTGTTTTTATTGCTCAGTTAAGTTTTGTCTTTATTGCGTCTGCAGGCTGTAAGAGTTCTGAAGAGTAGCAGGAGTCTAACCATCACAGTTCTCACCGGCGCAGTAAGTACACCGCCAGGGCCTCCCCCACCCCCAAAACATTTTAGTGGCCCCCCGCTTGACATCGGAGAGAAAAAATGTAAGTACACTTCCTGCAATTCTGCATGTTTTGCCATGGTGCTTAGAGAAAATGTTGCAGTTTTGAAGCAAATTTGCTGCAATTATACACATTTTGCCATGGAGCGGAGAGAAGATTTAGCAATTTTAGAACTAATTGCATGCAACTCGACTCATTTTGCCATAGGGCAGAGATACAGTTTTGCACGTGTCCTGCGTGCTCAGTCTGTAATCCGACCGTGATTACTACAAGTTTTTATAGCTGGCTAGACTGATTTACCAATCTAAAAATGTTTTACTGACATAGGCTAAATGAGTGACTTTCAGGGACTGACATAACAAAAGAAAACCTGCTGATGCCCAAACACATTTCGAAACTGCACCTTGTGTGTTCTACTACTCTAACTCTCAACACTAAATTGAGACTCCAACTAAATTTTCGGGGGTTCAGGGGACCCCTAGCGGCCGCGGGACCCTAAGAGGTTGCTTATGTCACTTATGCCTAGGGCCGGCTCTATGAATAGTGCTTCCTTAACATTTCCCCAATTTATCTGCAGCCGAGTCTTACTTGATTTATTACTTTTACATGCTGACTAGACTCTGCCATCGCGAGCATGTTGATTTTGTCCATTCATCCCAGACGCGATCAGAACACGCAGGTTGAAATATCAAAACGAACTATGAACCAACTATATTCATTTGGGGAGAGGTTGAAACACATGAAACATTCATGACCATTACCTAGCTTGCTGTTGCTAGCTAATTTGTCCTGGGATATAAACATTGGGTTGTTATTTTACCTGAAATGCACAAGGTCCTTTTTTTTCTGGATCTTTGTAGAATTTTGACTCATTTTGAGTCACAAAATCATGTGTTCTCTAGTCCGACAATTATTCCATAGATAAAAGGGGAAACCTAGTTTGTTTCCAGTGATCTCTCCTCCTTCGGTCTTGTTCTTCTTCTTCTGTGGACTTTATATGGAGGTTGGCAACCAACTTTAAGGTGCATTACCTCCACCAACTGGACTGGAGATGGGAGGGGCGGGACTTGCAGCGCGTCAAGCATACAAAATAGAACCAAGTTCTACTTTAGCACCTGGCTACGCAGATGCTCGTTGGCACCCTCGAGCAGTTTGGATTAAATGATTGAATAACATGTATGTGTACATTATTTTGCAACGTGAGCGGTGTGTTCAGCATGTTAGTTCCTACTGGAGTCTCTCATACCCCTAGAAGTTTTGACAATTTTGGAAAATGTGAATAACTTTGATAAAAATCTATCTTTTATCCAAGTTTACCCTAGAGCCAAGTAAGCTTTATACCTGCACCACAGTTTACACAGGTAATGCAGTAGACGACAACATCTGCATCAGTGGAGGCTGCTGCGGGGAGGACGGCTCATAATAATGTCTGGAACGGAGCAAATGGAATGGCATCAGACACGTGGAAACCGCGTGTTTGATGTATTTGATACCGTTCCACTCATTCCGCTCCAGCCATTACCACGAGCCCCTCCTCCCCAATTAAGGTGCCACCAACCTCCTGTGATCTGCATTATATTCACCTACAGAGTAGGATAATGTGTATGTCTATCTTTCGAACATGTTACATTTACAAAGTCTGCTTCTGGAGGAAAACATTACTCATTTCGGAAAGTCATTTACCAAGGTGGTTGTCATCAGGCCTCAGTTACAGGGCTGTGTTCTTGCCACACGACGTCTCCTCTCATTTACTGCTAGCAGAGGAGGTACCGTTCAATTGAGAATTGTTCCTGTGTAAATGTTCTGTTGCTTTGTGTGCAAACAAGTGCAGAGTGCCTCTTATTGATTCGTCCATATACTTGAGCGAGTTAACACCGGTGACATACAGTTAACTGCCAAAATAAAGGAAATGCTTGAGTTAAAAAGGGATACAAAGTCTTGAAAGCAGGTGCTTCCACACAGGTCTGGTGGCTGAGTTAATTACACTCGTGGGAATGGGCCTATGTGGTTAGGGCTAAATTGAAATGTTTCTTACAGAAGAGATATGAAAGGTATACGCATAACCATGCTAGTAATTGAAAGGGAACAGTTTGGAGATTATGGGAACATAAGGATTTGTTCTTAAATAATCATTTGTGCTTAACTGACTTGCCTAGTTAAATAAAGGTAAAAAAATAAATACAAATAAAAAATGATTAGACCAAAGAACAAATGCTTATTTACAATGACGGCCTAGGAACAGTGGGTTAACTGCCTTGTTCAGGGGCAGAACGACAGATTTTGACCTTGTCAGGTCCGGGATTTAATCTAGCAACCTTTCAGTTACTGGCCCAACGCTCTAACCACTAGGCTACCTGACGCCTCAAATAAGAGGGAGAGGTTGTATAGAACGCAGTCACGAGTGCATTCAGGTGCGTGTGCTGCAGCACATTTTTCTTTCTCTCAATCGACAAACATCGTCTCATTCCGTTCAGAACAACCCAGGGTGTGATGTCATGTCATCTTGTAACTAACTGTACATCAAACATAGTGATCCTAAACGTTGACACTGTTTATGGCATCAGTTTTATGATATGGCTTGTATGACATCAACGCTGTATTTGTTATAATCCTCAAACGTATCACCTTTCAAAATACATCGAGTCCTCTTAATTCACAGACAAAAGGTGCCCAATCAGCGGGAGGCATGGGGGGGAGGGGCAACTTGTTGTCGCACGAGTTCCTCCAGTTCAGAACAGGCTGTCAGCCGTATCAAATGTTTGGGTGTCCAACCCCAGAGGCATACATTATATATACAACGTTTGGTAATCGATAGGAGGTTTTTAATTCTAAGGCACACCAAATGTTTAAAAATTGAGATATTTGAATCCTCTGACCCCCTCTCCCCCCCACAGGGCAGTGAGTTGTTTATGACAGACGAGGAGCGTCTGGCGGTGGAGGCTCGCAGGGAGCTGGACAGACGAGAGTTGATGCACCAGAAAAGGGTTGCCCTGGAGACTAACAAGATGGTCAAGGAGCAGCAGGAGAAAGAGAGGCAGTGAGTGGATATCAGTGGACTGATTGATTGGTTGATTGGTTTTGAGATTTAAAACCCAATTTAAACCACATCATTGGATGTATGGCATTTAAAATCATCAAGGGCAACTCAAAGAAGTGGTCAAACATATTTCCAATGTGGCTGGGGCTTTATCAGAATAGATAAGGCCCTTTGGAGGGAAAACGATTGTACTGAACTATTGTACGGAATAGGCAGCCCAAATAATGATGGGAAGGTTTGACAGAAAAAGCACCAAAACCAACAATTGATGACTTTAAATGATTATTTTATTCAGAGAGCTGAAGCTTTGGCAATTGGGAATTCATAAACTGATCATTATGTATTTTTGCTAAAAGTTATTGTTGTCTGTGCATATGCTTTATGAACAGATGCCTCTCTTGACACACCCAGAGAGAGAGAGGGAGAGCACAGACAATACGTGAGGACTGAAACATACTGTATGTTGGTTTTCACTTGATAACCCACGTTCAGTTTGCCAAAATAGTCAGGTGCTGACAGCCATAGAGCACAGAGACTGTATCTCTTGGCTCTGTACACTAGAAAATAACAGGCGTTTCACTAGCAGTGATAGCAATCAGAGACAAGCAAAACAAAATATTTGTTTTTTCCCCTGATTGACAAATGAGATATACCACTGAGTATGCCAGTGTATATCCTAATATTCAGAACAGCCTCAATTCGTCTGGGCATGGACACTACAAGGTGTCTGAAAGCTTTCCATGGGGATGCTGGCCGATGTTGACCCCGATGCTTCCCACAGTTGTGTCAAGTTGGCTGGATGTCGTTTGGGTGGTGGACCGTTCTTGAAAACCAGGGAAACTGTTGAGCGTGAAAAACCCCAGCAGCGTTGCAAACCCCGTTCAAAGGCACTTCAATATTTTGTCTTGCCCTGTTACCATCTGAACGGCGCGCACACACACAATCCATGTCTCAATTGTCTGAAGGCTTAAACATCATTCTTTAACCTGTCTCCACCCCTTCATTTACACAGATTGAAGGGATCATTGCTCTAACCTGGATTCACCTGGTCAGTTTGTCATAGAAAGAGCAGGTGTTCTTAACGTTTTGTACACTCAGTGTACAAACCTGTCATCAACATAGCTAACATAGTGAATCTATCATACTGACGCTATCTCCAGAAGAATAGGCTGTAGTATATACAGTGTCTCAGTCCTATACAATTTCAGAATATGTTGTTATTTCCCATAAAATTGGATTTTAGTCATCCATACCGCACATATAAATACATATAAATGTTTCTTTGTGTTGCGAACAGGAGAAAGATGGAGATTTCTCAGAAGACTGCCGAGGAAGAGGAACGCTATCGGAAGGAGATGGAGAAGTGGGTTTTCACCCCGCTTTGCAAATTCATTGCTCTTTCTGTAATATATGTATTGTGTATGTTACGTACGTAATGTTACGCCTATGGCAAATTATTTCCGCAGTCAAACAGGCAGATCAGTCAGGGACTGGGAGTATTGCATGAAGGGAACCCAGGATCTATCAAAACTTCACAGACCGTGTAGTTGAGCTCAGAGAGCTTCAGTTCTCTTGTGTGTTCACAACTATATCAGAGAATGTTTAGTTGGGATGACCCAGTGACCTCCTGACCTGTGTGTGTCTATGTGCGCGCGCTTGTGTGGATGCATGCGTTTGTGTGTGCGCCTGTGTGTGCGTAGGATCGAGGCTGCGGAGAGGAAGCACCACAGGGAGTGGGAGGAGGACTGGGCGCCTAGAGAGCAACCCAAAACCAAGAGTCCCTCCCCGGCCCCGCCTGAAATCAACACCGCACCCCCCAAGTCCAAGAACTCTGGTAAGAACAGTAGGTCAGGTGGTCCCTCTGATAGTGTCTAATGAATCTGTAGAGCAGGGGTACTCAACTCTGACCCCAGAAGGTCCGGAGCCTGCTGGTTTTCTTTTCTACCTGATAATTAATTGCACACACCTGGTGTCACAGGTCTAAATAAAATCATATTTTATTAGTCACGTGCGCTGAATACAACAGGTGTAGGAGACCTTACAGTGAAATGCTTACTTAAAAAAAATACAAAGAAGAATAAGAAATAAAAGTAACAAGTAATTAAAGAGCAGCAGCAAAATAACAATAGCGAGACCATATACAGGGGGATACCAGTAAAGAGCCACTGTGCGGGGGGCACCGGTTAGTTGAGGTAATATGTACATGTAGGTAGAGTTATTAAAGTGACTATGCATAGATGATAACAACAGAGAGTAGGGGGGGTAATGCAAATAGTCTCGTTAGCCATTTGATTATATGTTCAGGAGTCTTATGGTTTGGGGGTAGAAGCTGTTTAGAAACCTCTTGGACTTAGACTTGGCGCTTCCTGACTCGAGGGGAACAATGACAAAATGCAGTGGAACTGTCTTCGAGGTCCAGAGTTGCGTTTGAGGGCTACAGATGAATGAATAGATCCAAGGAAGGCCGTGTAGATCAGCAGAAACTGTAAGGGCCTAGACTTACAGTTGTGTTTCACCTCTTCTGAAGAGGTTTCCTCCTCTTCTGTCTGTCTCCTCTCTTCCTCCACTGTGTGCCGTGCTTCTCTGACTTCCTCCACTGCCAGACATTGGAGCAAGCTCTTTTCAGGCTGACGACGACGACGAAGAGCAGCAGGAGGAGGAGGAGGAAGAGGGGAGTGAAGTGAGTGACGGGTCTCACAGTGTACCCACAGATCGCAGTGTCAGAGACGCACTACAATACCACGCACTACATGCTCGATTTCCTTTGACAATCAAAACCCACTGACAGGCTCCCACACCTTAGTAGGGATAGCCTGGATGCTAGGCTGTTTCTGCTTTAGCTAGCTGTTCATGTATTTCAGAAACTGCCTAGCATTCCTCTTAACACGGTGCCATCTTTCTCAATACGACCCTTTGAGCTGTCTTTCTCCATTCATTTCTGTCGCGTGCAGGTGGATTCAGTTGCCGAACTGTCGCATGCTTTTTCTCCATAGTTGCTGAAAGTTCTGCTCTGAGTCCTCCTTAGCCTGAGTGTCAGTCTGTTCCTGCTCTCTACGTGGAATTGTCATGCAATGCAGGTTTGGCTTGACAATGACAGTGGAGTAGGTGAAAGCACAAACAAATCTGTGACCAGGCTAATTCCTGCCTCGGCATCCGAGTGACTCTGTTTGGCATTGTTTTTTTTTCTCTCTATAGCTTTCGGATGGTTTTATCGCTACGAAGGGAAGCTGCCCACGCTCCGCAAGGTATTCTGTACGGTCGCGGTTTGGTGTGCTGTGAGATGTGTTCTGTCAAATCTAACGGACATATTTAACTTTGAGCAAACATAACATCACTCGTTTACTGGTTCTGTCACCACAGTGCCGTGGCGGTTCTATAATATATTATTGTCGAACCTTATTGTGCAGTTTCTAGTCTTGGTCCTTGTACGGTTTGGACGGTTTGGGGTGGAATGGGTTCTGGTTTCTCCCTGGTTTCCGTAACGATGAATATTAATGATATCTCAGAAAGGAGAGAAGAAGAGGAAGAAGAAGAAGGTGTCCAACACAGACACCCTGCAGGAACAGAGGAAAAACAAGAAGGAGATGGAGTTTGAGCTCAAGCTGGCTGCAGAGAAAGAGGAGATGTATGAACGAGAGAAGCAGCTGAAGATCAGTAGACTGGTGCAGGAGGTAGGAATTGTGATCGGTAGACTGGCGCAGGAGGTAGGAGTAATGATCTGTAGACTGGTGCAGGAGGTAGGAGTAATGATCAGTAGACTGGCGCGGGAGGTAGGAGTAATGATCAGTAGACTGGTGCGGGAGGTAGGAGTAACGATCAGTAGACTGACGCAGGAGGTAGGAGTAATGATCAGTAGACTGACGCGGGAGGTAGGAGTAATGATCAGTAGACTAGCGCGGGAGGTAGGAGTAGCGATCAGTAGACTGACGCAGGAGGTAGGAGTAATGATCAGTAGACTGGTGCAGGAGGTAGGAGTAATGATCAGTAGACTGACGCAGGAGGTAGGAGTAATGATCAGTAGACTGACGCAGGAGGTAGGAGTAATGATCAGTAGACTAGCGCGGGAGGTAGGAGTAATGATCAGTAGACTGGCGCGGGAGGTAGGAGTAATGATCAGTAGACTGACGCGGGAGGTAGGAGTAATGATCAGTAGACTGGCGCGGGAGGTAGGAGTAATGATCAGTAGACTGGCGCGGGAGGTAGGAGTAATGATCAGTAGACTGGCGCGGGAGGTAGGAGTAATGATCAGTAGACTGACGCGGGAGGTAGGAGTAATGATCAGTAGACTGACGCAGGAGGTAGGAGTAATGATCAGTAGACTGACGCAGGAGGTAGGAGTAATGATCAGTAGACTGGCGCGGGAGGTAGGAGTAATGATCAGTAGACTGACGCAGGAGGTAGGAGTAATGATCAGTAGACTGGTGCGGGAGGTAGGAGTAACGATCAGTAGACTCACGCAGGAGGTAGGAGTAATGATCAGTAGACTGGCGCGGGAGGTAGGAATTGTGATCGGTAGACTGACGCGGGAGGTAGGAGTAATGATCAGTAGACTGGCGCGGGAGGTAGGAGTAACGATCAGTAGACTGACGCAGGAGGTAGGAGTAATGATCAGTAGACTGACGCAGGAGGTAGGAGTAATGATCAGTAGACTGGCGCGGGAGGTAGGAGTAATGATCAGTAGACTGACGCGGGAGGTAGGAGTAATGATCAGTAGACTGGTGCGGGAGGTAGGAGTAACGATCAGTAGACTGACGCAGGAGGTAGGAGTAATGATCAGTAGACTGGCGCGGGATGTAGGAGTAATGATCAGTAGACTGATGCGGGAGGTAGGAGTAAGGATCAGTAGACTGACGCAGGAGGTAGGAGTAAGGATCAGTAGACTGACGCAGGAGGTAGGAGTAATGATCAGTAGACTGGCGCAGGAGGTAGGAGTAAGGATCAGTAGACTGACGCAGGAGGTAGGAGTAATGATCAGTAGACTGACGCGGGAGGTAGGAGTAAGGATCAGTAGACTGACGCGGGAGGTAGGAGTAAGGATCAGTAGACTGGCGCAGGAGGTCGGAGTAAGGATCTGTAGACAAGCGCAGGAGGTTGGAGTAAGGATCCGTAGACTGGCGCAGGAGGTAGGAGTTCTGTGGAACGTGATTCTGTATGAGTGAGGAAATAACATAACATGAGAATAGAGTGACTTTCATCTTCTGAGTTGACTTCCCATCAGCACCTTGCCAATAGGGTGGGTCTTCTTTATTCATTTATACTTTGGTGTATGACTAAGCCCTAACCCAGCCTTGAGTTATACAGTATGTTGTTCTATACAAGAGTCAGGGACCCAGCCTTGAGTTATACAGTATGTTTTTTAATACGGGAGTCAGGGACCCAGGCTTGAGTATTGCGTTGCGCTGTGCCGTGCCCCAGGTGTCAGAGACAGAGCGGGAGGATCTGGAGGAGTCAGAGAAGGTGCAGCACTGGGTGGAACGTCTCTGTCAGACACGCCTGGAACAGATTTCCTGTGTGGAGAACGAGTCCCCAGAGGTACATCTAGAACCCCTTCTCTTATCTGTGTATCAGCTAGGAACACCGGTGGTCCTATCACATCTGATACCTTTATGTGTAGTAACTTTTCTTCAATCATTTCATGTTTTTTCCCTTCTGTTGCTAATTAATATATTTTTCGTAGGCCACAATGCTCTGTGACTGTGTGTACCATGATAGCTCTGTGGTTGTGAGTGTCTGAGAGGCTGGGCTTGTCCTTCAGATGTCCCCTCCTCGGTCTCCTGCCTCTGGGCCCATGGTGAGGCGTTTCCCCGGGGGTCTCCAGCTGGCCACCACTGACCTTGATGATTTGAACTTGGATGAGGTGGACCAGAGCCTGAGGGGGCCCCTGAAGAGACTGGCCCCCACCCAGCCTTCTTCCTCCCAGCCCCCGCCCCCCCTACCTCTCCCTCCACCCTCTCCCAGACTCAACCCCACCATCCCCAACTTCTCTCCTGCCTCACCACGACCATCGCCCCAACGCCTCCCCCTTCTCCCCCTCCACCCGCAAGCCCCCTCCCTCTGCTTCTACCGCGGCCTCCAGAGGACGCCAGCCCCCTCCTCCTCCTCCTCCTCCTCCTCCGCCACCCCACCTCCACCTCCACCCCCACCTCCACCTCCTTTTTCTAAGTACCCTCCTACCTCCATCTCCTCTCACTACCCTCCTACCCCAATCTCCCACTTTCCTCCCTCCTCCTCACACTATCCCCCTACCTTCCAGTCCTACAGGCCCCCGTCCTCTCCCCGTCCCTCCCCTCAGCCTCCCCCTCCTCCTTCCCCACCCTCTCCGCCTCCACCCTCCCAGCACCCTGAGGAGCAGCCGGGGGGAGGGTCCCATGGAGGGTACCACCACCACCCCACCAGTCCCCCAGAGACAAGGAGCGAGTGGGAAGGGGGCGGGTACATGCCGAGGGGCGGTTACTACTCGTCCAACGCCAGTGAAATGTCCTACCCCTCCAGCCCTAAGGTAGCCTCCCTGGTGTGACTATGGCTTGGTTTGAAAACAACCCCTAGCCTGTTTCCCTTGCCCTTCCCCCAAAAACGTTTTAAGCAGAGCTGATAGGAGCGGACAGGTGTTAGCAACTACTGTGATGGCACCCACTAAACCACCCAATTGGTTGAGGGAAGAGATGCTGTTACATTCCTGCTAACATCTTGTTCCTTCAGATCTCAGAACATCAAGGGGGCAGGGGAATGTTTAAGGACGGTACTCTGCATGATCTGTGCCGGGAAGATGCATGGTTATTTCATTCATGAAAGGGAGAGGAAACACATCACTGAGTCGCGCTGACTGAATGTTGTGAAGAACAATGTCAACTTCCTCTCCGATGAAGTGCAACCATGGATGCAGTTGTTGGTTTTTATTCGGTCTGTTTGCGGTGGCTCTGATTTTGTATTGTGTTATCGTATTTGACAGCAGTGGGTGTAGAGTTGCATGGTGTGACATGGTGGGTAAGATCGTGTGTAGACGAGAGAAGTTGTGAGTCACGACTTAATAGCTCCTCTTCAAGTGCATGATATCTCCTTTCCCACATGTGTGTTCCATTTGAAACCACCACTGTGTGTATGTGTGTGTGTGTGTGTGTGTGTGTGTGTGTGTGTGTGTGTGTGTGTGTGTGTGTGACATTACAATTCCAGTAGTGTTCTATAATGGTCATTCAGGGATAAGTACATGATACTACTGTGTTTTCCTGGTTCAGGTGATGAGAAACACTTCCCATATCAGTGGCATCTCCAATGTAAGCAATTCCCTGGTAAGTCTGCTCCCTCCCGTCATTCGATCTTTGAGAGAGTGGTCAGTGGAGCCTGCCTAGATCGCTCCTGTAGTGGAGGAAGTTCTTCTGTGATGTCAGCAAATGTTTAGACAAGCTGGAGAGCTGTTGACTTTAGAGTTCTTCATAGTTCTGGAACATTCCCAGGGCTCTGATCTTACGGGGTTAAACATATATCATATATACCACATATACAAAAGTTTGGAGTCACTTAGAAAAAAAAGTCCATTCAAATAACAAGATTAAGATGGGCAAAAGAACACAGACACAGGACAGAGGAACTCTGCCTAGAAGGCCAGCATCCCAGAGTCGCCTCTTCACTGTTGACGTTGAGACTGGTGTTTTGTGGGTACTATTTAATGAAGCTGCCAGTTGAGGAATTGTGAGGTGCCTGTTTCTCAAACTAGACACTCTAATGTACTTGTCCTCTTGCTCAGTTGTTCCCCCTGGGGCCTCCCACTCCTCTTTCTATTCTGGTTATAACCAGTTTACACTGTTCTGTGAAGGGAGTAGTACACAGCGTTTTACCAGATCTTCAGTTTCTTGGCAATTTCTCACATGGAATAGCCTTCATTTCTCAGAACAAGAATAGGCTGATGAGTTTCAGAAGAATGTGCCTGGCCATTTTGCGCCTGTAATCGAACCCACAAATGCTGATGTACCAGATACTCAACTACTCTAAAGAAGGCCAGTTTTATTGCTTCTTTAATCAGCACAACAGTTTTCAGCTGTACTAACATAATTGCAAAAGGGCTTTCTAAAGATCAATTAGCCCTTAAACTGATAAATTTGGATTAGCTAACAAACGTGCAATTGGAACATAGGAGTGATGGTTGCTGGCAATGGGCCTCTGTACACCTATGTAGATATTCCATAAAAAATCTGCAGTTTCCAGCTACAATAGTCATTTACAGCATTTACAATGTCTACACTGTATTTCCGATCAATTTTATTTTATTTTAATGGACAAAAAAATGTGCTTTTCTTTCAAAAACAAGGACATTTCTAAGTGACCCCAAACTTTTGAACGGTAGTGTATATAGGGTAAAATCACAGGGTTAAAGCTCTGATGTCACTGGTTTTATAATGAGCGGTTTGCTCTGGGTTTTAGCAGTAGAATCCCTATGTTTTCTTATCAATAATGTCCATGGCGCTCTGCTCACTGAAGCCCACTGTAACCCCATTGTTTGCTGTCCTTTCTGCCACTGCTCGGATGTTTCTAATAGCAAATCGCTCCTAGCCCGCCCAACCAGAGGCGTCAGATGGCCCCTGTCATGTCTAAACCAGTCATGCTGTCCCAGAATCAGTCCCATCGACCTACCCTACACGCTGAGGGCCTGGTAAGAAACACAGACTCAGCACTGTCCGCCTACTCCTCCTCTCTCCCTCTCCCTAAACACCCTCAACCCCTCTCCGCATGCTTGCTGTGTTCTCCTGTCACTCTCCCTAGCCGGGGTGCTACGTTTGTTCACGCTGTTTCTCTGCCGCACCAGACAAGGCTGGTTAGTGTACCGATGCTAACTTCCTTATCAGGAGGAGACCCTGTCATTACTCTGCTCCCAACTGGTCATTTACCACGTGTCATCACCATCCAGAAAAACCAAGGGAGGATCAGGCCTGGCTTTTATATATCGTCCAATTCTGTTGTCAAATTGAATCCACAAACTGAGAGAGCGTGATAGTCTTTTGCAGTTTAGCTGCAGAACTTCTTAGTAACGGAGTGAAATGATACAGCATCAGAACATGACTCGCCTTCCAATAGTGACAGGAGTGAGAGTGTATTGTTTCATTGTCTGTCTGAAATTCGGAATACATTGATGTTCCCGATAGGTTGTCTATAGGTTGTCTGAGTCTTTGCGATGCTATTCATCTGAAAGGGGACAGGTCCACGGGGGTGAATGGTAGGAGAGCGATTGCTGAAAGACCAGTGGGACGGAATCGAGATCACCAGACCAACCCAAGCCGTTATCCAGAATGCCTTATGAGTCAGAGTCACAGAAACGGAGGAGAAGCTCTGCTGCAGTTTGATAGATGCTGAGACCCTCTCAAGCCTCACTGTCCGTCTGTAAGACTGACACTCTATCTGCTGCTATTTAGACCACACAGGATGCCCATCTCAGCCCGTCTCTCCCTCCTGTCATAAGTGCCTGTTGATTAAATGGATGGCCACCACCCGTGGATATAGCCTACAGTACAGTTTAAGCGCAGTCCGTTTCAGGCTTTGACGTTTGGTGACTGCTGTGTTAGCACTCAAAAGATGTCGCATAAAGTTGACTTTTCCATTTTTTCAATTGTTTTATTCTTTTCACTGCGTCAAACGTTTTGGCTTTGCAGCCTTCTTCAAGTCTGTAGGTAATATTTTTCATTCAAAACAGAATTTATAGGCCACAGGTGAGCGATTTAAACCCTGTCCTATCAAGAACACTGTCCATATCATATTTTGCATATCATTTATGAGTTAGGCTCACATATTTATGAACGACCTAGCCTGATGCCCTTTGTGGTAAGCTATCTCGTACATGTCTATAGTGTATCCAAATGAGCGGACGGTTCACATCTCATTAACCCTAATTGCTCTTTGTGCCCGCTCCCGTACCCTATAATTCTGTATTTCTTTGCATTTGTATGCGTGTAGACCAGAGAATCTGATTGGCAGATGAGTGGCAACCCCGATTAGAAGCACCTGTTGCTCGTCAGTTGCTCACCTGTGTGCCCTGTAAATGCTGATCATTAAAAGCTGAAACGTCTGTTTACGCTACTGCTGATGCAAATAAAATAATAAACCAAATGGAAAAATGATATCAGCCTTACGCAACATCTTTTTGAGTGCAGACCCATCACATATTTTTGCTTATATGAGTTTACAGGTTTTACGCACCAACCAAAGTCCTGTGAGAGCACGATGGTCCCCTTTTGATTGGCTACTGTGTTAGCTCAAGAAGATCCAAAGCATTTAGCTACAGTCTAGTTAGGATTCAGATTAGATAGTGTGGTACCAACATGGAGAATTATTTCTCTACCACTTGTAAAGTGAAGTTGATCCCAGGTGAAGGTTTTGCTGATGTTGACAGAGAGACAGACTTAAAAAAAAAAATGTTTAAGTTCACCTTTATTTAACTAGGCAAGTCAGTTAAGAATACATTCTTATTTACAATGACGGCCTACTCCGGCCAAACCCGGACAATGCTGGGCCGATTGTGCGCCACCCTCCCAATCACAGCCAGATGTGATACAGCCTGGATTTGAATCAGGTACTATAGTGATGCCTCTTGCACTGAGATACAGTGCCTTAGACCACTGCGCCACTCGGGAGCCTAGACAGAGGGAGCCCAGACAGAGGGAGCCCAGACAGAGGGAGCCCAGACAGAGGGAGCCCAGACAGAGGGAGCCCAGACAGAGACTCTGAAAGAAAGAGGAAGCAACTCATAAAGAGAGAAACGGAGAGAGACTTTTTGTATTTCCATCCTCACTATATTGAAACACCACAGTAACCCCAGTGAGTCTCCCGGCAGCTAAAAATTGCATTGCATACCATCAAACCACTTCTCAACCACATTTCACAGTACAATACACATTCCATGTCCATATTACAAATGTATATTTAACCAGCCCTCTCCAGCAGTACAGTCCTCCTAAGCCCCCGCATATCTTGAAATACCCCCAGATAGTTGACCATCTAGTATTTATAATCAACCTGTCGTGACTTTATTTTCATTCATCTGATGACTGTTATTTATTTAATCCACTAACTATGTTTAATTGTTACCCGACTAAATTAATCATGTAACAACTAACTCATTAGGAATTTGGGGCACCACGGAAGAGGTTGTTTAAAGACTTACCATCTCCCGAATTAAATTCTATAAGATATATCTATTACATCAATAAACAGTCATCTTATTAATCATTACCTCTTATCATTATGAACAGTCGTAACCTCATGCATCTACAGAAACACCAGCCTTACTCATGATTCAGTACTACACAAATTGGTTGAATAATTTATTTACAAGTTAACTAAATAATAACAGGATAACATACACACTTAATACATGAGACAAAGGTCCCTGGCGGACTTCTACAATATGGTGGCTTTTTACACAACAACATGGAGAGGGAGAGAAAGAGAAAAAGACACTTATCGTCGATACATTTCAGAACTATTCTCACATTAATCATATAGTTTGCACACAAACCACTGCCCGTTTGTAATAAGAGATCATGAATGTATTTACATGTGAGTGCCTTTGTTCGGTCGGAACCAACCCTCCTTAGGAAGGTTGTTGGCCTTTCAGTGGCAAGCTGTACGGCTCTGATTGTCTGAAAGGGGTCTCCACTTTCCCGTCTTCTACTATTGTTCACTCTGGAAGATAGCTAGCCAGCCGCGTCGACGGTTCCCATTGGTGATGAGCGTAGTAGGATAGTCACACTTAGATTCGCTTTTCTAGATATTTGACTCAAGACAGCTAATCAACTGTCTCAGTGATTGTCTGGGAGGTGAGCTTCTCACCTACACCTCGTGTTGATTATTCAGCATTTGGACCACGATGGACATAAGCTGCAGCTCGCCGTCTCACTTGTCTAAAGGAAGGTGAGTTTATTTCTTCACCTCGTGTTGAGGTTCAAGTTACAACCTTTTCATACATGTAGCTACCGCCTCACATTTCCTGGTCTGATGTTAATCTCTGTTGTCATGCCTTTTATGTCCTCTGGCTGAAGGGGACGGTTCCGTCCATCTGACACTCTCTCTGACCTTATCGTGGCGTAGCTACCTACTTATGCACAGTTTATAGGAGATAGATTCTCTTATACCTCCTAAAATCACTTTCATATCTTAACAACAATACTTTCTTAATATGTAATATTATATGCACAATGTATTGGATGGAAACTTGACAGATAAAGGGGATATACTTTCCAAGTTACAGTATTACATCCGTACAGTTTTTAATTAAATTGTATTTGTCACATGGTTAGCAGATGATAATGTGAGTGTAGTGAAATGCTTGTGCTTCTAGTACAGACAGTGCAGTAATATCTAACATTTCCCCAACAACTACCTAATACACACAAATCTAAAGGGGTGAATGAGAATATGTACATGTAAGTATATGGATGAGCGATTGCTGAGCAGCATAAGCAAGGTGCAGTAGATGGTATAAAATACAGTATATACATGTGATAGGAGTAATGTAAGATATGTAAACATTATTAAAGTGGCATTATTTAGAGTGAATTGTATAAAGTGATTAATGATTCATTTATTAAAGTGGCCAGTGATTGGGTCTCAATGTAGGCAGCAGCCTCTCTGAGTTAGTGATAGCTCTTTAGCAGTCTGATGGCCTTGAGATAGAAGCTGTTTTTCAGTCTCTCAGTCCCAGCTTTGATGCATCTGTACTGACCTCGCCTTTTGGATGATAGTGGTGTGAACAGGCAGTGGCTCGGGTGGTTGATGTCCTTGATGATCTTTTTGGCCTTCCTGTGACATCGGGTGCTGTTGGTGTCATGGAGGGCTGGTAGGTTGCCGCCGGTGATGCGTTATGCAGACTGCACCACCCTCTGGAGAGCCTTGCGGTTGAGGGTGATGAAGTTACCATACCAGGCTGTAGTTTTCTTTAGCTCCCCACTGACCATTCCCCATATTCTTATGTTAGAATTATTGTTCCAGTATTCACTTTTGATGTGCTAGAGTTTCGGCCGGAAAACTTCTGTGAAACAAAGAACATTCCTTGGGTTAAATACTGGAGTGGGAGAGAAAGTCTCCTTCTCCTGTAATTTATGACAGGGTGTGAACTGTCAACCCTCCAGGAGCCCCCCCCCCCGTGGGAGAGAGAGGGCCTTGTTATTGTCATCCATTGCCAAGCTGATCTGACCCGTTCAGATCCTCACAGAACAGCCATGACACACCCTAAGGCATAGAGGGAGGGAAGTAGCTTGGGGGGAGCGAGGTGTCGTAGTGTCAATCTCTAATGACTACTGTCTGGTTCCTGTGTTACAGCCCCCGGAGATGCTGAAACGGATGGTGACGTATAACAACTCGTTTAGGTCCAACAACAAGAGACAAGTAATCCATCCCCATCACCACCTTCTCCCCTGACTGTGCTCTCCTCTGCTCTGAGTGGTTCTCACTAGTTTACTGGCTGTTTTCCCTTGTTCTTTCTCATCTAAATCAATCCACCTTTCTTCCTCAGAGTGACGTGTGGAGTGACTGCCTCCTTTATTTCCCTGGTTCCCAACCTGTCCTTTCTGTTGGATGCAGTAGTCCCTTGTACACATTCAATACCCCAACTAAATTGACTGTGGAAGTTAAGTATTATGTACATGCATTGGGCCTTCTTTTGTCTCAAGGTAGATATGCAGATGGCGTGGATGCTGAGTAGTGTAGATATGTGGTTGTACGTCTTCTTTTTAGTGTTCAGGTTGCCCTGAACTAAACTGAACTGACAGTCCATTGTCCCATTGTAAATGGCATATTAGTGTTCGATACAAACTGAGACCACAAGCAACTTCCTGTGCAATGGGAAGAAGGGCCTCCATGTTTTTACTCGACCCTACAGATCATGCTTATTGTCATTAAAAACCTCGAGTTGACATTCCTTGCCTTAAAATATACTCTGTGGCACCCTGCTATCGCACATATTCTGCACTATAGCTGGTGGAAAGTAGTGCACTATATAGGGAATAGGATGCTATTTGAGATACAAACGTGTACCGCAGAGAGCCTTTTGTACCGCAGAGAGCATCAATGTCATTGCAATAAATTGGCTTCTCATTCAGCCAGATTTAATTAACGTTCATTCTGACATCCTCAGACTGATGTCTCCAGTCATGAAGGACGCTATACAATTAAATTGGCATTTGTTTCAAACTGGAGACGTCTGCTTTTTGAAATGGAAAGTGCAGTGTGATTGCCTTGTTAACTGAGCTGTTGCTGCAGTGGTTGAGACATGAGTCCTCTTTCTCCTGAATGGAGATTGAGGAGCTGTGGCCCTCAGATTTTGAAGGCCACAAATGACGGTGTTTGTGTGCGTGTATATCAATGAATCTCCTTTTACAATGTTTTGAAGTGAAAAGAAGAAATGCTGATTGGGCTCATTGATTTGAGTTGAAAAATAAATGCTGCACTCATGGAATGGCATGATTTGATCACTGAAAAGTGCTATTTACATGTGAAAAATGAATGGCATTTGCTGCCTTTGCTATACTGTAGGACTATTGTTTACCTTTTTGTTGGTGACACTTTGATATCTTGATAATATGCAGCTGTTTAAAGGGCAAATCCACAGATGAAACTAACAAACCGTCGCCCCACCTCTGTTTTGGCAAAAAGCTGAAAGATGGGCCTGGATGCAAGGACGGACTATCCATGATATCAAAATGATTGTTTTAACCATGCTATGAGGCCATACAGTGGTTGTTTACATTTACAATGTTTACAAACATTTAGAGAAAAACGTGCTTATATTTTGGGTTCTCATGGAGTGTAACACTTGAACTAAGCTTATGAGGCATTTATATTATTCAAGAATCAAAGGATATACAGTTGAAGTCGGAAGTTGACATACACCTTAGCCAAATACATTTAAACTCAGTTTTTCACAATTCCTGACATTAAATCCTCGTAAAAATTCCCTGTCTTAGGTCAGTTAGGATCACCACTTTATTTTAAGAATGTGAAATGTTAGAATAATAGTAGAGAGAATGATTTATTTCAGCTTTTATTTATTTCATCACATTCCCAGTGGGTCAGACGTTTACCTACACTCAATTAGTATTTGGTAGCATTTCCTTTAAATTGTTTAACCTGGGTCAAATGTTTCAGTAGCCTTCCACAAGCCTCCCACAATAAGTTGTGTGAATTCTGGCCCATTCCTCCTGACAGAGCTGGTGTAACTGAGTCAGCGTTGTAGGCCTCCTTGCTCGCACACGCTTTTTCAGTTCTGCCCACAAATTTTCTATAGGATTGAGGTCAGGGCTATAGGATTGATGGCCACTCCAATACCTTGACTTTGTTGTCCTTAAGCCATTTTGTCACAGCTTTGGAAGTATAATTGGAGTCATTGTCCATTTGGAAGACCCATTTGCGATCAAGCTTTAACTTCCTGACTGATGTCTTGAGATGTTGCATCAACATATCCACATTATCTTCCCTCCTCATGATGCCATCTATTTTGTCAAGTGCACCAGTCCGTCCTGCAGCAAAGCACCCCCACAACATGATGCTGCCACCCCCGTGCTTCACGGTTGGGATGGTGTTCTTTGGCTTACAAGCATCCTCCTTTTTCCTCCCAACATAACGATGGCCGTTATGCCCAAACAGTTCTATTTTTGTTTCATCAGACCAGAGGACATTTCTTCAAAAAGTACAATCTTTGTCCCCATGTGCAGTTGCAAACCGGAGTCTGGCTTTTTTATGGCAGTTTTGGAGCAGTGGCTTCTTCCTTGCTGAGTGGCCTTTCAGATTATGTCAATATATACTGTGGATATAGATACATTTGTACCTGTACCTGTACTTGTACCTGTTTCCTCTAGAGGTCGACCGATTATGATTTTTCAACGCCGATACCAAACCGATTATTGGAGGACCCCAAAAAAAAGCTGATACCGATTAATCAGTCGATAAAAAAAATAAAAAAACATTTATTTGTAATAATGACAATTCCAACAATACTGAATGAACACTTATTTTAACTTAATATAATACATCAATACAATTTATTTAGCCTCAAATAAATAATGAAACATGTTCAATTTGGTTTAAATCATGCAAAAACAAAGTGTTGGAGAAGAAAGTAAAAGTGCAATATGTGCCATGTAAGAAAGCTAACGTATAAGTTACTTGCCCTTAACATGAGAACATATGAAAACTGGTGGTTCCTTTTAACATGAGTCTTCAATATTCCCAGGTAAGAAGTTTTAGGTTGTAGTTATTATAGGAAATATAGGACTATTTCTCTCTATACCATTTGTATTTCATATACCTTTGATTATTGGATGTTCTTATAGGCACACACATTAGTATTGCCAGTGTAACAGTATAGCTTCCGTCCCTCACCTCGCCCCTACCTGAGCTCGAACCAGGAACACATAGACAACAGCCACCCTCGAAGCAGCGTTACCCATGCAGAGCAAGGGGAATAACTACTCCAAGTCTCAGAGCGAGTGACGATTGAAATGCTATTAGAGGGCACCCCGCTAACTAGCTAGCCATTTCACATCGGTTACACCAGCCTAATCTCGGGAGTTGATGGGCTTGAAGTCATAACAGTGCAATGCTTGAAGCACAGCAAAGGGCTGCTGGCAAAACGCACAAAAGTGCTGTTTGAATGAATGCTTACGAGCCTGCTGGTGCCCACCATCGTTCAGTCAGACTGCTCTATCAAATCATAGACATAATTATAACATAATAACACACAGAAATACGAGCCTTAGGTCATTAATATGGTCGAATCCAGAAACTATCATCTTGAAAACAAGACGTTTATTCTTTCAGTGAAATACGGAACCGTTCCGTATTTTATCTAACGGGTGGCATCCATAAGTCTAAATATTCCTGTTACATTGCACAACCTTCAATGTTATGTCATAATTACGTAAAATTCTGGCAAATTAGGTGGCCCAAACTTTTGCATATGCACTGACTCTACGTGCAATGAACGCAAGACAAGTGACACAATTTCACCTGGTTAATATTGCCTGCTAACCTGGATTTCTTTTAGCTAAATATGCAGGTTTAAAAATATTTACTTCTGTCTATTCATTTTAAGAAAGGCATTGATGTTTATGGTTAGGTACACATTGGAGCAAGGACAGTTCTTTTTCGCGAATACTCACCGCATCGATTATATGCAACACAGGACACGCTAGATAAACTAGTAATATCATCAACCATGTGTAGTTAACTAGTGATTATGATTGATTGATTGTTTTTTATAAGATAAGTTTAATGCTAGCTAGCAACTTACCTTGCCTTTCTGCATTCGCGTAACAGGCAGACTCCTCGTGGAGTGCAATGAGCGGCAGGTGGTTAGAGTGTTGGACTAGTTAACTGTAAGGTTGAAAGATTGAATCCCCGAGCTGACAAGGTAAAAATCTGTGGTTCTGCCACTGAACAAGGCACTTAACCCACCGTTCCTAGGCCGTCATTGAAAATAAGAATGTGTTCTTAACTGATTTGCCTAGTTAAATAAAGATTAAATAAAGGTGTAAAAAAAAAAATGGCCAAATCGGTGTCCGAAAATACCGATTTCCAATTGTTATGGAAACTTGAAATCGGCCCTAATTAATCGGCCATTCCGATTAATCAGTCGACCTCTAGTTTCCTCCAGCGTCTTCACAAGGTCCTTTGCTGTTGTTCTGGGATTGGTTTGCACTTTTCGCACCAAAGTACGTTCATCTCTAGGAGACAGAATGCGTCTCCTTCCTGAGCGGTATGACGGCTGCGTGGTCCCATGGTGTTTATACTTGCATACTATTGTTTGTACAGATGAACGTGGTACCTTCAAGCGTTTGGATATTGCTCCCAAGGATGAACCAGACTTGTCAAGGTCAAAAAAAATCTGACGTCTTGGCTGATTTCTTTTGATTTTCAGAGAGGTGTCAAGCAAAGAGGCACTGAGTTTGAAGGCCTATTCCTGCTCTTTTCCAGCATTCCATCAAACCCATTTGGTGTGTCATCATAGTGGTCTCTGACTTGTGGTCAGACTCGCTCAGGTGGAACAAATGTAAACTTCCGCCTTTTTTCAATGTTGATTTGAATGTCATTGAGAAAACAGAGGAGTGTCAAAGATTTTTCAAAAGTATCTGTAATCTGATTACAATATTTTTGCTGGTAATTTAACGGATTACAGTTACCGTTTTTCTGGTAACCCCTTACATGTAACGTTTTACGTTACTCCCCAACCCTGTAGGCGCACCAGGCTTCAGTGTGTCAAGAACTGTAACGCTGCTGGGTTTTTCACGCTCAACGGTTTCCTGTGTGTATCAAGAATGGTCCACCACCCAAACGACATCCAGCCAACTTGACACAACTGTGGGAAGCATCGGAGTCAACATGGGCCAGCATCCCTGTGGAACACTTTCGACACCTTGTAGAGTCCATGCCACGACGAACTGAGGCTGTTCTGGGGGAAAGGGGGGGGGGTTCATCTTAATATTAAGAAGATGTTCCTAATGTTTTGTACACTCCGTGTGTATAGTTAGCCTTCTCTCTACAGTCGCATAGACCTTGTCATCACTTTATTTTTCAGAGCTGGAAAGACATGGAAAATGAGTCCACAGCCTTGGTTTTTGTTGTATTATAACATTCATCAATTTGAAATACCATTTAAAGACAGAAGTGGTTGTCAAAGGAAATCTAGCCCTTGTGCACTCACCACACTCGTTCTCTGTTAGAACCTAATTACATCATTACATGCCAACGTCATTTAGAAAAGTAATAAGCTACATTGCCATTGCCATTGTGTAAGATGTCATATTACTGAGCAAGAAATCAGTTAAGAGACCAGGGTGATATAGGGCCTGCATTATAGGCCTATTGTTCGACCATGCTTCCTAGTGGCGTTGAACCTCAAATGCAGCATTGCCATGTTGAACTGTCTAATATGTTGTTTTGTCTTTCAGGGCTTTCAGAAATACGTGGAAGACTTTGATCCCCACTCCATGGTACTGTATGTCTGTCTATAGCTGCAAGACCTTTAGACGTACAGGATCATGTCATGTGTACAGGCGTGTGACATGTGCCAACGAAGATCTGTTAACCGTGACTATAAAGCCGTTTGTAAATGTCAGTCTCCATTGTGAGCCATCCCATAGTTGACCTTCTCGCTTCCGTGTGGACATTGAGTCACTGTAACAGCCATTCTGTGTTATAGCCTTCCTGGAAACCTCAGTGGGACACCTCTAATGTTCTCATCTTTCTTGGAAATAGTCAATGCGCCTCAGGGAAATGGTTTTCTATACCTAAAGCCATACATTGCCTTCGGAAAGTATTCAGACCCCCTTGACTTTTTCTACATTTTGTTACGTTACAGCCATATTAAATTGATGAAATAGTTATTTTTCTCTCTCCCTCAATCCACACACAATATCCTATAATGATGAAGCAAAAACAGGTTTAGAATTGTTTGCAAATGTCTGAAATAACACATTTACATAAGTATTCAGGCCATTTACTCAGTACTTTGTTGAAGCCCCTTTGGCAGCGATTACAGCATTGAGTCTTCTTGGGTATGAAGCTACAAACTTGGCACACCTGTATTTGGGGAGTTTCTCCCATTCTTCTCTGCAGATCAAGCTCTATCAGGTTGGATGGGGAGCATTGCTGCACAGCTATTTTCAGGTCTCTCCAGAGATGTTCAACCGGGTTCAAGTCCGCGCTCTGGCTGGGCCACTAAAGGACATTCAGAGACTTGTCCTGAGGCCACTCTTGCGTTGTCTTTGCTCTGTGCTTAGGGTAGTTGTCCTGTTGGAAGGTGAACCTTTGCCCCAGTCTGAGGTCCTGAGCGCTCTGGAGCAGGATTTCATCAAGGATCTCTCTATACTTTGCTCTGTTCATTTTTGCCTCGATCCTGACTAGTCTCCCAGTCCCTCCCCCTGAAAAACTTCCCCACAGCATGATGCTGCCACCATCATGCTTCACCGTAGAGATGGTGCCAGGTTTTCTCCAGACGTGATGCCTGGCATTCAGGCAAAATAGTTCAATTTTGGTTTCATCAGACCAGAGAACGGCAAACTCTAATTGGGCTGTCATGTGCCTTTTACTGAGGAGTGTTCCAAACTTCTTCCATTTAAGAATGGTGGAGGCCACTGTGTTCTTGGGGACCTTGAATGCTGCAGAAATGTTTGGATACCCTTCCCCAGATCTGTGCCTCGACACAAGCCTGTCTCGGAGCTCTACGGACAATTCCTTTGACCTCATGGCTTGGTTTTTGCTCTGACATGCACTGTCAACTGTGGGACCTGATATAGACGGGTGTATGCCTTTCCAAATCATGTCCAATCAATTGAATTTACCACAGGTGGACTCCAAGTTGTAGAAACATCTCAAGGATGATCAATGGAAACAGAATGCACCTGAGCTCAATTTCAAGTCTCATAGCAAAGGGTCTGAATACTTATGTAAAAAAGCTATTTCTGTTTTTTATTTTAAATATATTTGCAAAAATTTCAAAACTGTTTTTTTTTTGGCTTTGTCATTATGGGGTATTGTGTGTAGATTGCCGAGGATTTTTATTTATTTAATCCATTTTACAATAAGGCTCTAACGTAACAAAATGTGGAAAAAGTAAAGTGGTCTGTATACTTTCCAAAGGCACTGTGTATAATAGAGATATAATGTATAGATTGTACAATCCATACATATCTATTCACTGTGATCCAGTGTTGTAATGTTATGTGTTTTGTTTTGACTCCATCCATCTCTGCTGGTTGTGTTAACAGTTCTCCTCGGAACAGATAGCTGGGCGAGACGTGAGACTACTGAGAATCAAAAAGGTAAGCAGAATTACCATCAGGATGAACTGTCCAGTTTTGACTATACTTTTCAGGTTGTTATATTTTTATTTAAGGAAAGAAGGATCGAAACAAACTTACCTTTGGGGACAATGAGGTTAATTGGCAAAACAAAAAGTTAATTCCTGCACTGCAGAATCATCTCTATTTCCTCAGACAGACAGACATACAGTAGGATGATGGTGATGATGATGATGATACATCTAAGGCTTTAAAGCTGCAATATGTAACTCTTTGGGTGACCAGACCAAATTCACATGGCAATGTGAGTTATAGATCTGTCATACTCATTGAAAGCAAGTCTAAGAAGCGGTACATCTGTTCTATGTGTGCTATTTCTATGCTTCCCATTCATAAGTTTCGTTTTCCATCTTTTACTTTCTTTTTTTGTACACCAGCTTCAAACAACTGAAAATACTATATTTTGGTTATGGAAAATATATTTCACAGTAGTTTAGATGGTACAATGATTCTCTACACTATACTTGCTTGTTTTGTCACATAAACTGAAATGAGGTGAACTAATTTTAGCAACCAGGAAATGGCGGAGCGATTTCTTTACCGTGCATTTTTAAATCATATGTAATGAATGCATAACATGTATTTCCATGTATCTCTCGTACCTCAGGTTGGACCACTTGATCTGGCTGTGGAGGGGGGAGTAGACTCCCCTCTGGGAAAGCTAGTGGTATCTGCCATTTATGATGGAGGCTCGGCAGACAAACATGGTGAGTTCATACGTGTCAACACTTGGATTGATTTAATTTAAAGGTTACAAACATCAATATTTTGTCTCAACCCTCTGTTGTCACCAATAGAAATTGAATGGCATGTTTTTGTTTCATATTTGACATACAAACAGAATGTCAAAAGGTTTATTCCATCTCTCAGAATGATATTCAATGGTCTGATTCTGCTCTTATTAGTCTATGGCTGTGTTTACACAGGCAGCCAAGTTCTGTTATTTTGTCCAATTATGGGCAAAACAGTTGATTTGATTAGTCAAAAGACCAATTAGTGGAAAAATAATCCGAATTGGGTGGCCTGTGTAAATGCAGCCTTTATGTCCATGTGGAGCAATATTAGTAGAAAGGAATCCCAGGCTATTGAGTGGGATCTGTTTACTAAACGTAAGTTGAATCTACATAGGCAGCACTATTCACCCAGAGGTTGTTGTATGTAAAAACAAAAGTAATTTTTGTGATTGTGTGTGTGCGTGTGCCTCCCCAGGTGGGATAGTGCCAGGAGATGAGGTGATGGCTGTGAATGGGAAGATCCTGACGGACTCCTCACTGACAGAAGGACAAAACTCTCTGACCCGTGCCTGGAACAGTGGAGGGGTATGATTTTGACTGTCTCTTTTACACTCTTAACAACAACAATGTCTAAAGATCAGAAATACTGGGGTGGGGGGTATTTCTCACATCAAAAAAATCAATGAGTTAGGCAGCTAACTTTCATTTACTATTCTCAATAAACAGGCGAGGGAGTTTGATCCTGTAAGGTGGAATACTACCCTGGTTGTTTTGTGCTGACGGTAATTTGTCTTACATGAGTCTTATTGATAAGACCAGCCCCGATCAAAACGTCAACAATCGGGACAGTTGGTTTTATAGTGAGGGGAGGGGTAGATTTATTTGGATCAATAGTTCCTACATTTACATTTACATTTAAGTCATTTAGCAGACGCTCTTATCCAGAGCGACTTACAAATTGGTGCGTTCACCTTAAGACATCCAGTGGAACAGCCACTTTACAATAGTGCATCTAAATCTTTTAAGGGGGGGGGGTTTCCTCTGTGATATTTTTTTAACCCTGCAAATCCTATATGGAAGAGGGATAGACAGTTCATCATTATATGAGCCAAGCATCACTGATTTTTTAATTTATCTGAATGTGTGCCTTTAGGATTGGATTGACCTGGTGATAGCAGTGTCACCTCCAAAAGAGTATGAAGATGAGGTGTAAGTACATTCTCTCCATCAACTCCACATGTGGTACAATCTCTGCAGTATGTGAATACACACAATGCGTAGCCTATAAATGCTCACAATGATTCAGTTGAAGGTAGATGCAGGGCGTAATGTTTCAATTGACTTGTTATTTACAGTGCATTTGGGAAGTATTCAAGACGCCTTGACTTTTTCATGTTAGTCTTATTTTAAAAATAATCACATTGTTTTTGTTCCCTCATCAATCTACCCTCAATACCTCATAATGACAAAGCAATGTTTTTAGAAATGTTAGCAAATATAAAAATAAATAAAACAGAAACATCACATTTACATAAGCATTCAGACCCTTTACTCAGTACTTTGTTGAAGCACCGTTGTCAGCGATTACAGCCTTGAGTCTTCTTGGGTATGACGCTACAAACTTGGCACACCTGTATTTGGGGAGTTCCTCCCATTCTTCTATGCAGATCCTCTCAAGCTCTGTCAGGTTAGGTGGGGAGCGTCTCTCCAGAGATGTTCAATCAGGTTCAAGTCCGGGCTCTGGCTGGGCCACTCAAGGACATTCAGAGACTTGTCCCGAAGCCACTCCTGCGTTGTCTTGGCTGTGTGCTTAAGGTCATTGTCCTGTTGGAAGGTGAACCTTCGCCCCAGTCTGAGGTCCTTAGCGCTCTGGAGCAAGGATCTATCTGTACTTTACTCTGTTCATCTTTCCCTTGATCCTGACTAATCTCCTAGTCCCTACTACTGAAAAACATCCACACCGCATGATGCTGCCACCACCATGCTTCACCGTAGGGATGGTGCCAGTTTTCCTCCAGATGTGTCGCTTGGCATTCAGGCCAAAGAGTTCAATCTTGGAGTCATTTAGGTGCCATTTGGCAAACTCCAAGCGGGCTGTCATGTGCCTTTTACTGAGGAGTGGCTTCCGTCTGCCCACTCTACCATAAAGGCCTGATTGATGGAGTGCTGCAGAGATGGTTGTCCTTCTGGAAGGTTCTCCAATCTCCACAGAGGAACTCCAGAGCTCTTTCAGAGTGACCATCGGGTTCTTAGTCACCTCTCTGACCAAGGCCTTTCTCTCTCAATTTCTCTGTTTGGCTGGGCAGCCAGCTCTAGGAAGAGTCTTGGTGGTTCCAAACTTCTTCCATTTAAGATTGATGGAGGCCACTGTATTCTTGGGGACCTTCAATACTGCATAATTGTTTTGGTACCCTTCCCCAGATCCGTGCCACGACAGGTGTGTGCCTTTCCAAATCATGTCCAATCAATTGAATTTACCACAGGTGGACTCCAATCAAGTTGTAGAAGCATCTCAAGAATGATCAACTGAAACAGGATGCACCTCAGCTCAATTTCGAGTCTCATAGCAAAGGGTCTGAATACTTATATAAATAAGGGATTTCTGTTAACCTGTTTTTTGCTTTGTTATTATGGGGTTTTGTGTATAGATTGATGAGGACAGTTTTTTATTTGATCCATTTTAAAATAAGGCTGAATACTTTCCAAATCCACTGTATGTGTTGACTGTGATGTTTATTTTTATTTTTACCTTTATTTAGCTAGGCAAGTCAGTTAAGAACAAATTCTTATTTTCAATGACGGCCTAGGAACTGTGGGTTAACTGCCTGTTCAGGGGCAGAATGACAGATTTGTACCTTGTCAGCTCGAGGATTTGAACTTGCAACCTTCCGGTTACTAGTCCAATGCTCTAACCACTAGGCTACCCTGCCGCCCCAATGTGACTATAGCTAAATGGCCTCTCATGTAGTCAAAGTGGTGTGTGATGTGTATGTCTGTTAGACTGTCTATCTGTCGATGTTCATGTCTGTGTGTCTGTCGGTGTGTGTGTGTGTTCAGCCCGAAGTCAACATCAGTCAGTCCTACTGTGAACAGAAAGGTGTTTGAAGGCAGTGCATCAGTGTACAGACAAGGCTACCGGCTCCAGTTTTAGCCCTAACCTCTCACCCTGCACACCCCCACCTGTGGGTAAAAACCCTACCCCCACGCACCCCTACCTTGTGCCCCTGCCAGAGGGGATGTTTGGCATGACTGTTTGGCCCCAGGGGGAGGTGGACTGTGTGTGCTTGTGCAGTATGCATCTAATTCATGTGACAGTCTCTCTGTCAATCAGAAACGACGACACACCACCATCAGTAGTAAACAGTATGTACGTTTTATGCCTCTCATTTTAGACACTTGCTGTCACAATGAATGGCAGTGTCTGTCTTCTAGAACAATAGACACACCGCACATACAGTGCATTTCTAAGGCTCTGGCCTGTCCTAAGAGGTCACATCCATAATCAGCGTGACCGAGGTAGTGACATAGCCTTCTGCCAGCCTTCAGCAGTTGTTCTGATTGATGTTAGTCAAAGGGACTGTAACATGTTTGGACCTATACTGGGAGATTACTATAGCAGCGATCCCCAAACTGTTTTGGTGCTGTGGCCCACCAGAAGCTTTGGTATTTAACCTATGTACCCACCACGTTATGACCTACCTAGTTGAAACAAATGTTTCACAATTCATGGCCCAAATACACTGAACAAGCATATAAACGCAACCTTCAACAATCTCAAAGATTTGACTGAGTTCAAGTTCATATAAGGAAATATGTCAACTATAAGTCAACTAAAATAAATATATTAGGCCCTAATCTATGGATTTCACATGACTGGGAATACAGATATGCATCTGTTGGTCACAGATACCTTAAGAAAAAGTAGGGGCGTGGATAAAAAAAACAGTCCGTATCTGGTGTGACCAGCATTTGTCTCATGCAGCGCGACACATCTCCTTTGCATAGAGTTGATCAGGCTGTTGATTGTAGCCTGTGAAATGTTGTCCCACTCCTCTTAAATGGCTGTGCGAAGTTGCTGGATATTGGCGGGAACTGGAACACGCTGTCGTACACATTGATCCAGAGCATCCCAAACATGCTCAATGGGTCACATGTCTGGTTGGTCTGCAGGCCATTGAAGAGCTGGGACATTTTTAGTTTCCAGGAAATGTGTACAGATCCTTGCAACATGTGGGCCGTGCATGATCATGCTGAAACAATATGAGGTGATGGCGGTGGGTGAATGGCACGACAATGTGCCTCAGGATCTTGTCACGGTATCTCTGTGCATTAAAATTGTCATCGATATAATGCAATTGTGTATGTAGCTTATACCTGCCCATACCATAACCCAACCGCCACCATGGGGCACTCTGTTCACAACGTTGACATCAGCAAACCGCCCGCCCACATGTCTGCCATCTTCCCGGTACAGTTGAAACCAGGATTCATCCGTGAAGAGGACACTTCTCCAACGTTTCAGTGGCCATCGAAGGTGAGCATTTGCCCACTGAAGTCGATAACAAGGCCAAACTGCAATCAGGTCAAGACCCTGGTAAGGACGACGAGCACTCAGATTAAATTCCCTGAGACGGTTTCTGACAGTTTGTGCATAAATTATTTGGTTGTGCAAGCCCACAGTTTCATCAGCAGTCCGGGTGGCAGGTCTCAGACGATCCCGCAGGTGAAGAAGCCTGATGTGGAGGTCCTGGGCTGGTGTGGTTACACGTGGTCTGTGGTTGTGAGGCCAGTTGGACGTACTGTCAAATTCTCTTAAACGACGTTGGAGGCAGTTTATGGTATAGAAATTAACATAAAATTATCTGGCAACAGCTCTGGTGGACATTCCTGCAGTCTGCATGCCAATTGCATGCCCCATTAGAACTTGAGACATCTGTGGCATAGTGTTGTGTGACAAAACTGCACATTTTAGAGTGGCCTTTTTATTGTCCCCAGCACAAGGTGCACCTTTGAAATGATCATGCTGTTTAATCATCATCTTGATATAGCACACCTGTCCTGTGGATGGATTAGCTTGGCAAAGGATAAATGCTCACAAACAGGGATGTAAACTAATTTGTGCACAAAATCTTAGAGAAATACGTTTTTTGTGCATATGGAACATTTCTGGGATCATTTATTTCAGCTCATGAAACATGGGACCAAAACTTTACATGTTGCGTTTATATTGTTGTTCAGTATAGAATCCAATGGGACCATCCAGTGGATTCAATCAGTCAATTTGGGGTTACACAGCCATAGGGTCTCTCCACACATCTGCATGTGTGTTATTTCTAACTTGCTTGTTTAGTTTAGTTTATTAGGATCCCCATTAGCTAGTGCACATGCAGCAGCTACTCTTCCTGGGATCCACATAAAACACATGACAGAGTACAGAACAGTTACAGACAAGAACAACAATAGATATTATTACGTTCATATTAAAATGAAAAGTAATATATTGTCAAGGCACCAAGCAACAAAAACATGTATATTTACTCACTACCCAGCTAGCAATGAGGAATCGGCCCAGGAGCGGCCCTCTTCCGGGTGGCCGGAACTGTTTGAATCGACACCCGAGGACTCGGCCCGGAATCAAAATGACTGACTGCCCAGATTCGGCCCAAGTACATCGGGCTGTTTCTGTCTACCGGAATTCAGCCGACTTTGCCTGCATCTTACCAGAATCCCCCCAGAAGCGGCCCGATGCAATTTAAATAAATGTGTATAAAAAATTACCCGATTTAGAAATGTTTAATATTACTATTATACATTTTTACGTACAAATTATACCCATCCACAAAAAAAATTGTGTCGGAGGAAACCCTATATACACCTGGTGACCGTGTCAGCGTGCATGCGCCTGGCCCGGCACAGGTGTCGCTACAGCGCGATGGGACAAGGAAAACCTTGTCCCACCCTTGTCCCAACCTTCCCCGGGCGGGGCTGGGCCAATTGTTCGTCGCCTCATGGGTCGAACCAGCATCTGTAGCAACGCAGTTTGTACTTTGATGCCATGCCTTAGACCGCTGCGCCACTCAGGAGGCTCCATCCACAAAGTTTTTAATGCTTATCAATTGCCTCGCACAAAGTCTCAAAATACTGAAATACTACACAGGACTCTATAGAATTTAATTGAAACACACATATTGAAATGTTAATTGTATTTTTTGATCACAGAAACAATTAGAAAATATGGAAAAATAAATAATGAAATGTTAATTACATAAAGCAGCCTGTGTAATCATCTGCCAGAGAGTAGCCCCAATCGGCCCGAGCCCCAAGTAATACATTTGGGCCAGATATCTCACACCGGAATCGGCCCGAGCACAATGCCCGCATCCTAGCCATAAGTCATGCAGACTCGTGGCCGAGTCTGACTCTCAGCTGAGTGCCCCGACTCTCAGCCAGAATTGGCCCAGATCCACTGTGCTAGCTGGGTACTCATATATTCATATTCTTAAATACCGTATAGTTAAATTAGATCTTTAGAAAGAGGAGAGGTGCTGGGAAACATTGTATTTTTATCTGTTTTTTAAACTAAACTTGCTTTTTGCCTGAGTAAGCTCTGGTGGCAGAGCATTCCATGATGACATTGCTCTATACATAACTGATTAACGCATTAAATCAGTTTTGGGTTGAGGTACTGTGAAGAAACCCATAGTGGCGTCTCTAGCGGGACTTATGACCTAAGATACATTCTAAGGCTCCTCAACTGATGATATCCAGGTCATTCGACCTGTTTCTTTCTTTCTGTAGGACGTTCTTCTGAGAGTCACCTGACCACCTGCCTGCCAAACAAGCCATACCCACCAACCAGGAACCATCGTTCTCATTTCCTCTGACATTTGACCTATTTTATCATCACAATCAAATCCCTGCGTCAAACTGTTGCAATGCAATGCTGAGCACTATTGACAGCAAGTCTGTTTGAACCAGAACCACGCCGTGATGTGCTACATGTGAACTGTCTAGAATGTGAAAGAGACTGATTCATCCTCTGTTGAGTTCCATTTACATCCCAGTACAGAAACTTTCTGAAGAAGCTAGAGGGTTATGACATCACTACGTAATACTCCGATATTCACGACATAAGAAGGAATTCACCTCGGGCCACACACACAAATTGGGGAAAAACAAAACATTTTTTCCAATTGAACCTCATTATAAAAAAGACAACTTCATTGTCGATTTTTGTTGTTGTTATACATACATTTTAAAAATGACGAAAAGCTGCTGTGTTGCTCAATGTACCAGGTCAAAAATCCAGACCTATGGTTTGTAATACTTCCACGTAGGGAAATAGTGCTTGCGAGAAGAGCCCTCTGAATGTCGGTGTAGGAGAGTGGGAAATGTGGGGACCCGGTGTCCAAGTAGGCTACACGTAGCTATGTGTGTAGAGAACATTTCCTCACAGGTAAGACATTTCATTTGTTTAGTATCGTCCGTTTGTAACTCCACTACTTGTCGCTGTATAGTCTGTTTGTTTGTGTTGTTGGTCTTGGCCACAAGTTGTTTTACCCCAAGGTGTGTGGAGCCGCAACGTTCTATCTAATACCAACCAGGACTATCCCCCTCAGAGACATATATTTTGTAGCCTGGGTCCCCGTCTTTTTAGCCAATGTTCCACTCCTTGTAGCCTACTCCATACTATTTGTGAAGTAAATTGAGTATATAGTATGCCAATTGCTCATAGTATGGATATAGTTAGTATGCCAAAATTACACTCAAGTGAAAGGGTACCGTTCGTTTACAGTATACTAAAATGAACTAATCGTATATAGTATGTAGTATACAGTATGTTAGTATGGGTATCCAAACACAGCTGGTACTGTAGTGAAATGTTAGCTATAGCTGAAAAGACTGGTACCCGGACTATATATTTAGAGAGTTGAGACAACTTTTGCCATTTCAAATATGGTTTTAATTCTAGACATTCAGTTCCATATAATTGTTTAAACATTCCTTGTGTAATGTTAAAGTAACGGTCCAGTGTTTCCAGATTTCTATGAAATATGACCTAGAATTACTTACAATATGAGTGAAATAGTTTTCCTTACAAAAAGTGGTAATGTTAAAAACAGCTATTCTGTGTTGGAATAGTGTGGGCGTACCCCAACAGGTACCCCAACCTGTCATTAAAAATATTAACGTGAGTAGAGGGCTGATTGGCCAGCTCATTCTCCTCAGGAGGATGACCTCATACTTTATGAGGAAATAGCAAGCATTTTAGAAACTGTCTGTTTGAGATACAAGTTTGTGTTTTTTCTCCAATTTATGCTTTGGCCACGTACAAGTACAGGATGAGTCAACAACATTATTTGGGTATGAGTAAACAGAATATGAACTTTAAAAAGTGAGATGTTCACTGGACAGTTACTTTAATTGGTCGCTAACATGGTTGCCATATCATTTTGATTTGTCATGTAAATGCATCATAATGCAGAAATCTCAATGTCCCAACTAATTGCATAGCTATGTTCCCCATTCTTCTCATTCTAGTACACTACAGCATAGGAACACAGTTGTGAAAAACTGAACTCTGATGCTGAGGCGCATCGGTGTCAACAGGTTTTGATCCTCTGAGTTTAGTTAAATGTTAAGTGTATCTTAATGAGCTTCTAGTATGCCATAAGCCCCCTCGTTATAGGTGAAATTACACTCCTAAATCTCCAATGAAAGGTGTTTGAGCTTATCTGTATTCAGTTAGAGTATGTAATTAGCAGCAGGAGCAGCCCTGCAGGCAGGCAGGCAAGCACACTGTGATGTAATCAATGTCCCTATTTGAAATCAATGCTCTCTCAGAATCAATAAAGGTGTGTGCTTACTTTGACTGATCAGATTGTCTGGATTCACGATTTGGGCAGTTTATAAAGCTGGAATTCTAATGCGTTAGTTCTCTCTCTAATAGTAGCATTATTTACATTGAATGAAACACTAGGCAGGTTTCCAATTGACCCAGGTTGATTCGTCAAAAGCATTAACCATGTTTCCATCCACAGTTTTTATGTGAGTAAAGTCATACCATATAAAAAAGAATCACGACATCTGTAATGGAAACAGGGGGTTTCGGTACAATTGTATAAATGCAGACAGATCATTTGTTTGTTCGACGTGGTGGGATCTTTTTGTGTCGGTAAAATTAATTGGCGAGAACTTACGGTGGAAACGCCTTTATGCGCAAATATTGATATAATAACCATCATCTAGAAGTGAACTCGGAGTCACACGATGACATGGTGTGTGGTCCTCCCACTACGAAACCATGCAGTTTATTAGGCTACAAATGAAATACGTTTTTATGAACTTCACAGGGTGGTGAAAGTGCACGGAATGAGTTTGATGCTCCTTCCCAATACATGTTTAGGGTCTTATTCTGGTGACATGACGAGCTGTTGGCTAGAATGCACATGCCAATAACAGAGTAGGCATTTTTGCTATTCAACTCAACAGCTTTTGGACAAAACTATCGGTAGAATTGAAAAAATGCGATGGGAACACATTGAACATTATATTTGTATTCGGTACATGAAAACTTTAATAGAAAAATTACATTTTGTACGTTCCAAATCATCACACACTGATTTCAACCGCAACAAAGTTTGGTGGGGAAATTAACATATTTTCTTTATGCAGATTTTAGAATATTTGCATGAAAATCTGTCGCCAAACCTAGCTTACTGTCGCAAACAAAACCTTCACGACGTGTAATGGAAAGGACAGATATAGGAGACATTTTCTAAAGATCGAGAAAATTGTAACCCTCTGACAGGGGAGGAACTTTCTTCTATTTAACTTTCTTTATTGGAACAAATTATGATGGAAACTGGGTTTTTCCAATAAATGATGATTACCGAATAATTTCGAAGGTCATTGCGTAACTATGAAGCTCCACTCCACATTTAATTCTAAATGTCTACTGCATTTACATTTACATTTAAGTCATTTAGCAGACGCTCTTATCCAGAGCGACTTACAAATTGGTGCGTTCACCTTAAGACATCCAGTGGAACAGCCACTTTACAATAGTGCATCTAAATCTTTTAAGGGGGTGAGAAGGATTACTTTATCCTATCCTAGGTATTCCTGAAAGAGGTGGGGTTTCAGGTGTCTCCGGAAGGTGGTGATTGACTCCGCTGTCCTGGCGTCGTGAGGGAGTTTGTTCCACCATTGGGGGGCCAGAGCAGCGAACAGTTTTGACTGGGCTGCGCGGGAACTGTACTTCCTCAGTGGTAGGGAGGCGAGCAGGCCAGAGGTGGATGAACGCAGTGCCCTTGTTTGGGTGTAGGGCCTGATCAGAGCCTGGAGGTACTGAGGTGCCGTTCCCCTCACAGCTCCGTAGGCAAGCACCATGGTCTTGTTGCGGATGCGAGCTTCAACTGGAAGCCAGTGGAGAGAGCGGAGGAGCGGGGTGACGTGAGAGAACTTGGGAAGGTTGAACACCAGACGGTATATATATATATATAGTTACTGCTTAACTATAAAAAATAAACTTTCTTTGCAGGGCAAGGACTGTCCTGACTTTCAAGAATACCTCAATTGCTTGGCCTTGCTTTTCTGTTTGGCTGGAAAGTTTCACCATCCAATAATTTCAGATCTACAGGAGAACAAGTTTCACCGTGGCACGGCCAGTGGTGATATGTCGGCACATGAGAATTATTCAAATATGGCAAATATTGGTCAATTATTGCATTCTAACCCTGCTGGCTTTCGTGGACTACCTGAGATATGAAACAAATTGGCATACATGCTGTCACCAATTTATTAATGTGCAATTTGCCTAATGGGTAATGGTAACACTTCATTTTTATTCGACACTGTAGGTTGTGTAATTATTATGATTTTTTTTTAAATTGGTGTGACGATTACTTTCAGGCAATTGTCACATCTATGTTCTATGCAAACTTCCACAATGTCGACAAATATATCACTGGACAAGTTGATGGAAACATAGCTACTGTTGTGGATATTAAGATTAGAAGTCATACTCAGCAATGTGAAATGATTAACGTTGTGTTCATCATCTCTGGTCTAAAGCAAGTACCTCTCGCTGTGGCACATGAAACGGGGTTGGGTCCCACCACACGGTTGGTTATTAAGTCCCATTTTGCGTTCTACAACGCTCGACACGACATAGCATGCGTGGTGATACATATGCACCTACATGTAACTGATCGGCTAGCTTGCCACTCTAGCTAGCTGGCTAACATCGTATGTTTACAGAGGCATGTCTAACTATAAAGATAATTATTATCTAGTCTATTTGTGTGTTAATCATTTCTGTTGACTGTAAATACGTTTTATGCATGTTTATGGTGTGTTAGCTCTACAAAGAGCCACAAAAACCCAGGATCAGCACCCACCCACCAACCAACCAATGCACCAACACAGCTGAACCCCTCCATCTCGATCTCACGGCCTGTAATTGCTCCCATCACTCCTGCCATCCTCCACAAACCTGACGAGAAACCAAACACTATATTAATGATTGACTCCAATGGAAAGTTTATATTAGAGCAGTGAGAGACACCGTATTATAGAATAAACTTTTCCCACTTAAAGTGGTGGCAAAGTTATGGTGCCCCACAACAGAGTGAGATATGGAGCTCTTGACTGTGGCCCAGCTTGGCTCCCCCAGCCATATCATCATTCACACAGGGACCAATGACCTGTGTGCCCAACAGGAGAGAGTGACCACATCACTAAGGGGAGTGATGGAGAGGGCCTCCACCATCTTCCCCCTTGCAAAGATTGTAATGTATACCCTGCTCCAGAGGAGAGATGTTCACCCTGCCACCATCCATCAGGTAAATGCCAGCTTCTCAGGACTGTGTGTTATGGCTCAACGTACACCTGGCCCGCCATCCCACCCTCAGCTTGGACAGTCTGTACGACAATGTACACCTGTACAAAGATACAGTCCCCACCTTCGCCAGGACGTTAAATAATGTTGGCCAGTCCACCTCACCCCACCGGAGCAGCAGACCAGCCACCAACTCTGTGAGACAAATCAGATGCTCCTATAGACCTGCATCCAGTGGTGCCTCAGAGAGACTGGAGAACAAGCAGAAACGCTACCCCTCATACCACCCTTCACCACTTCTCTCCCAGGACCTGCATGCAGATACACTGAGCAATGCCCAAGCCATACGCAGTCAAAGAGGCCCAGCGCAGAGTTTGGAGCATCGCCAGCCACACCACCCTCTTCAATTCCCCCTACAACCTCCCTCCCATGCTGCCAGACCAGGGCCGGCCCATCACAGCACAGCTCTACTAGACTCGGCCCGCATCAACACAGCTCTACCAGACCCGGCCCATCACAGCACAACTCAACCAGACCTGGCCCATCACAGCATAGCTCAACAAGACCTGGCTCATCATAGCACAGCTCTACTAGACCCAGCCCGCATCAACACAGCTCTACCAGATCCGGCCCATCACAGCACAGCTCTACTAGAACCGGCCCGCATCAGCACAGCTCTACCAGACCCGGCCCATCACAGCATAGATCTACCAGACGGGCCCAACACAGCTGTACAAGACCAGGCCCACATCAACTCAGCTTCTACACAGCACCGACCACTTCCCTAGGCTCTGGCAAAACCCTCTTCAGGGTATTGCACCACAGGATGCAGTCCACACCATGCATCATTCACATCATCAGCCCTCATATGCTGAGAGTTTGGAGCTTTGCCAGCTTCCTCAATTTCCCCCACAACCTCCCTCCCAGGCTAGTTTTGGTTAACCTCCCTACTCCTACACCCCATGGCAGCCCCAACCCTGCAACAGGAGCCACACTCAGAATGGAGCATTGGCAGCCACTATAGTCCCCTGCAGCAGCTCCACTCCTTTGGCGGTAACTTCGTCCGGGTGGATTGAGCTCTGCCAACACTGCTCTTCCAGTTCCCGCCTCAGCCCCTGCATCCAGCGACTTGAGGGAGGTCTGTCAAATGCTCTCACGTGGTTGGCCAGGGATCTTTGGAAAGTCTCAGCTCACTCAACAAATAGCTGCAGATGACCCTATGCCTGTTAGCTTTTATAAGAGTGAGCTGAATCCCCCCCCCCCCCCCCCCCCTCCGACTTTAAATCTCATAGGGGGCTTGGGCTAATGCACCTTAATGTGCGAAGTAGGATTTAAAAAACGGACACAACTGACATTTGGGTACAGGACTCATGTCCCGACATTCTGGTTCTCACGGAAACACGGTTAAATGGTTCTATCTCTGATAAAAAAACAATGAAGTAAATGATTATAATGTATTTAGACGTGACCGATTACAGAAGGGGGAAGAATTGGCGATATATGTTCAATCTCATTTCTTGGGAGTCCCAATAATGAAATATTTTTGTTCCCAAGACGTTTGAGCTCCTAGTTGTAGATGTGTCCATAAACCAGAATACACATGTATTTGTTGCTGGGATTTACAGCCCCATGCTGCTATGGCGGTTGCTATATCTGAGTGTTTAACATTTTTTATTTTCTCGGAGTTGGTCATTTTAGGGGATTTGAATCTGGGTTGTCTATCCCCGGCCTCAGATCAATTTAAGAGCACATGCATTGATTTGAATCTGACTCAATTGGTCTTAAAATGGATACTGCTAAATGTGAACAACCTGGTTAACTCCTCATTGATTGATATAATTCTTACTAATAACCCCCATAAATATGTGTCTAGTGGATTACTTTCATGTGATCTCAGTGATCATTGTCCCATGGTATGTATTAGAGATACGAGGTCATAGCACTATCGCTGCGGCATCCTTAGTTCCAAATTATGGGGTTAACTGTGTATAAAAGGCAACATTGTGCTTCCCTCTTCATTGACCTGTTAAAGGCTTTCGATACTGTTGATCACTCACTGCTAATTCAGAGGCTTTCCTCAATTGGCCTAGACCAGGTTCCTTGTAACTGGTGTAAAAATGACTTGACAGATAGAACTCAATGTGTATCTACAGTGGTTCCTCCTTTAAAAGTTGCCTCATACTGCGGCACAGCCTGCGTGCTGCTGCAGCATTCTGTGGTATGTCATTTTGTGGTACTTCATTCTTCTACTACTGCAAGTTATTGCTAGTTTGACCACCAGAGGGCATCTTTGAGAAGCATTTGATAGTATTCCGTATTGGCATTACCAGAAAATGTAAAACCTTTTTATGTAATAGCATAGTATATCGGATTGATTTGAAGAAATTTGGCTTAATTAATTTGATTAATATTATGGGGTTACCATTCAGAGAAAAATTGTCAGTTTGTAAATTCAGACCGTTTTGCTCTCAGAGCGCACACTGGACGTTCGGGCCGAGGAGTAGGGTTGATTTCAGAGTTCTGGCCTTACAATGGCAGTCAAGCACCTAAGCTAATGTTGGCTAGCTTGCTAGCTACTTCCAGACACAAATGAGACCACTCTGACCATTTTACTCGCCCTATCAGAGCTAGTAAGGCATTTTTTGTGTTAATCAGAGCTTTGGTGACTATAAATGTGCTGCTGGATACAATTTAATTATGCTTTTTTCCCGACGTTTACTGACACTGGCCATATTCAATGGGTGTTGAGCGCTGGTAAAGTAATTATTCTGCGCTCTGGTACACTCAGATGAGAGTGCTCTGAAATCCGTGTAGATAGTAGGCTGGACACATGACATTTTTAACAACGTTGTTTTCTGATTTTAAAAAAACGAGTTCATTGCATCCGCCTTGGAGCCCAGTTTCATAATATGACCATATTTCCCAGCTGCTTGCCGACGTTTTGAAGTAATCGCAAAAAAACAGGACTTATTTTAGTGCATTTTTCACCCTGCCAGCTCCTTTTAGTTTTATTGAGCACCAACTTGCCTTCCGAACATTAAATTCCCAGCTTATTGTTCAACGTCACAATGCCTGCTTCGCTATTGTTGGCAATGAGACCTGCTCACATTGTTTTATAGTTCAAATGTAAAAAACAAAAATAATATTGGAACTCTGCGGTCTACCCATTGTTTCCTATTGGGGAAATATAGGCATGTCTGTCTATTTCGCCAAATATCTTGCAATGTTTATATTTAGATGTTTTTCAAGTCGGGTGTAACCGGTGTGAAATGGCTAGCTAGTTAGTGGGGTGCGCGCTAATAGCGTTTCAATCGTTGACGTCACTCGCTCTGAGACCTTTTTTTATTTTCAATCAAAAATAATAGTTCTGAAAGCAACTTTTTTCCAACACAAAGGAAGTCAAAGCAGACACCTAAGAAGATGGCCTCTCAGGTGAGCAGCACTGGGCTGTATTGACGTATCCTAAAAATGACATCTGCTGCTTTAGATTGAACGGTCAAATAACTGGTATTGTTTTCATATCTACAAAAAATAAGCTGTTTTCTTTACGTTCAGAGAGCGAGCTGATCAAGGGGTCAAACATGTAGATATTGCCAGATGTTCACTGTGTGAGGAACAGGCTGTGGAAGCTTTACTGCTGGCTTTATTGTGTCCATAACCAGAGGTAATTAAACTGTTCTGTGTTCTTCTCCATCTCTGCCTGTCTTGTTTTTAATTTTTTATTTCACCTTTATTTAACCAGGTAGGCTAGTTGAGAATAAGTTCTCATTGACAACTACGACCTGGCCAAGATAAAGCAAAGCAGTTCGACACATACAACAACAGTGTTACACATGGAATAAACAAACATACAGTAGGAAAAATGTCTATATACATCATGTGCAAATGAGGTAAGATAAGGGAGGTGAGGCAATAAATAGGCCATAGTGGCAAAATAATTACAATTTAGCAATTAAACACTGGAGTGACATATGTGCAGAAGATGAATGTGCAAGTACAGATACTGGGGTGCAAAGGAGCATAAAATAATAATAACAGTATGGGGATGAGGTAGTTAGATGGGCTATTTACAGATGGGCTTTGTAGAGGTGCAGTGATCTGTGAGCTGCTCTGACAGCTGGTGCTTAAATTTAGTGAGGGAGATATGAGTCTCCAGCTTCAGTGATTTTTGCAATTCGTTCCAGTCATTGACAGCAGAGAACTGGAAGGAAAGGCGGCCAAAGGAGGAATTGGCTTTGGGGGTGACCAGTGAAATATACCTGTTGGAGCGCGTGCTATGGGTGGGTGCTGCTATGGTGACCAGTGAGCTGAGATAAGGCAGGACTTTACCTAGCAAAGACTTATAGATGACCTGGAGCCAGTGGGTTTGGTGACGAATATGAAGCGAGGGCCAGCCAATGAGAGCATACAGGTCGTAGTGGTGGGTAGTATATGGGGCTTTGGTGACAAAACAGATGGCACTGTAATAGACTGCATCCAATTTTGTGAGTAGTGTTGGAGGCTATTTTGTAAAAGACATCGCTGAAGTCAAGGAACGGTAGGATAGTCAGTTTTACAAGGGTATGTTTGGCAGTATGAGTGAAGGATGTTTTGTTGCGAAATAGGAAGCAGATTTAATTTTGATTGGAGATGCTTAATGTGAGTCTGGAAGGAGAGTTTACAGTCTAACCAGACACCCATTTGTATATGTCCACATATTCTAAGTCAGAAGCCTCCAGAGTAGTGATGCTGGATGGGCGGGCAGGCGCTGGTAGCGATTTGCTGAAGAGCATGCATTTAGTTTTACTTGCATTTAAGAGCAGTTGGAGGCCACGGAAGGAAAGTTGTATGGCATTAAAGCTTGTCTAGAGGTTAGTTAACACAGTGTCCAAAGAAGGGCCAGAAGTATACAGAATGGTATCGTCTGAGTAGAGGTGGATCAGAGAATCACCAGCAGCAAGAGCGGCATCATTGATGTATACAGAGAAAAGAGTCGGCCCGAGAATTGAACCCTGTGGCACCCCCATAGTGACTGCCAGAGGTCCGGACAACAGGCCTCCAGATTTGACACACTGAACTCTGTAGTTGGTGTACCAGGCGAGGCAGTCATTTGAGAAACCAAGTACATTGAACCTGTCACACATGCATTAATAAAAAAAACTTAAGATGTCAGCTGCTAATTTTCAGATTTACACCACATAAATCCAGACATTTTCACTGGACTATCTTTTGCTGCCAAATCATGATTTCCCTGGGGGTTAGCCTTGCAATAACCAAGTGGTGAGACACATAGCCATCTATTTTTAAATGTTTCAGGTACACTCTGATAGGTGTCTGCATCACATACAGTATCTTCTATTGACATTATCTTCTATTGTTTGTCCTCATGTGTCTGTTTTTCAGCATAAAGTACTCTGTAGCCACTTAGTGTGGACACCAGGTGAGACCACACACACACATTAACAGTCTCTCTTCTTCACTTCAGCCCTCTCCCCCTTCTCCCTAAATCCTTTAGGTTATATCAGCTGTTTTGGTGAACCCCTCCCGCATCTGAACTGGCTGACAGAAGGCACAGCATGATCATAGGTGAGATGTCACTTGGTCGGGTCAACAGGAAGTATTATTAAAGAGATGCTTTACATTGAAATACAGACAGAGATGTAGTAGTCCCCAGAGTTAATGATCCAAGGTCAGTTTTGCATTTCACCTCCTGATTTAAGATGACTGACCGTGTTAGAATAGAAAGGCTTAATCATGCTCTCTCTATCCATTTGTTACTTGTCTGCAGGTGTGTTTTGATGTGAGAGAGGAAGCCAGTCCGGTCATCGCCACCTCACCCGCTCTTAAGATAACCTTCGGGCAAACTGGGGGCCCAAGGCTGGTTTAGGCGACACCGCAATTGTGATGAACTGAGAGAATATTAGGGTAGCACTGTAATTCATGAATCATATACTGTTCTTACCTCTTTCCCTTTGTATTCCACACCTCTCTCCCCTCCTCGTCTTTCTTCCTCGTTTTATCATGCACACCATATGTGCATTGAAGTACAGATTGAACTTGTATTTATAATATTACAATTATCATACATTTATAACACCTGAATAATGAACTTCTTTCAATAAAGCATTTCACATTCTCCACTGGTTGAAATGAAGTATGTCATTGAAATAATATCCTGTGTCCTCAGATTAATGCAGTTAGATATGTATAGTTTTTTTCTGTATATATGAATAACAAATCAATCATGTTTCTAGTCTATTGCATAGTTACATTGTGTAATCATTGATGTCGCAGGAGCAGTAAACACTGTTGAAGTATATATTATTTTATTTTACCTTTATTTAACTAGGCAAGTCAGTTTAAGAACAAATTCTTTTTTTCAATGACTGCCTAGGAACAGTGGGTTAACTGCCTGTTCAGGGGCAGAACGACCTTTATTTACCTTGTCAGCTCGGGGGTTTGAACTTGCAGCCTTCCGGTTACTAGTCCAACGCTCTAACCACTAGGCTCCCCTGCCGCCCCATATAATTGTAATACATATATGCAGACACGGCATCATTCAAATAATGGAGTTTGATATGACTGAAAAAGAATGTCTCCAAGATTCGTACCTGAACCGCACCTTTATTTGCCAAGGAAGAGTACATGATCAGTAAACATATTCAATGTACAGGCTACAATGTGGGAATCTCATGCATGGTAATAACTATAGTACATGTGTATATAGGACTTGCATCCTTGGCACAATAAAGTTATTACATTCTACTCTATCCATGGGCTTCATTAATGTGGCAGATAGCCTAGTGGTTGGAGCGTTGAACTAGTAACTGGAAGGTTGCAAGATCGAATCCCTGAGCTGATAAGGTAAAAATCTGTTGTTCTGCCCCTGAACCCACTGTTCCTAGGCCGTAATTGAAAATAAGAGTTTGTTCTTTAACTGACTTGCATAGTAAAATAAAGTACAAATAAAATAATACAAAAATGTAATTTAGACTTGAAGTTGATACAACTATGATAGCTGGGGATCATAGATAGGTTCTGAACTAATATTCATACCAAACGTTTTAGGGTCCATACACAGATCGGCTACATACTGTAGCTAGCTACACATCCATAGGCATACAGTTATTTTTATCCTCCACTACACAATAAGCAAGTAAATAGATAGCTAGCTATGTTACTTTAGCTGCATTACAAGGAAAGCTTACACAATTGTACATCCAATTTGCAGTAAATGCTTTAGCTAGCTAGATTCTTCACGTCCACTGTTTCACAAGAAGACAGCCTGGTTTTCTGAGGAGTCCCTAAAACATTAAACAACACAAATTACAAAATAAATCTCCTAACACTAGCTAGCTGGCTAGTCAGATAACTTGCTAAATAGCAATTTTTGTAAATTAACTTTATGACAAAAAAATATGCACAAACGTTTGTCTTTACATTAACTAACATATTCCTCTCAATTGTAATTTTTTTGCTTGACTCATTATGAGGTAATAACAACTTACATTTGGTTCCGCCGTAATGTTTTGTCAGCCATCTTTGTTGATGCCACAAGGCAAGGGTGGCTCGCGTCAAAATGTGTCATTGGAACCACTCTATAGGATTGGTCATATAAAAACCTTGGGACCCAAATGCATAGTGAATGCTCTACCTCCCCCTTGTGGTGGTCTGGAGCAATGAAGCCGTGACACTGGGTACCTCTAAGTCCCACAGTGCAAGCTCACAACTTTTAAAGGAGGAACCACTGTACTGATGGTGTTAAATCAGGTTTCCTGGATATTACGAAAGGTGCCCTGCAGGGGTCGAGTCTGGGTCCTGTACTTTTTACTATTTACATGAACAATATTGACTTGTCTGTTAATCAGGATAGGGTCTATTTTTCTCCACTTCCTGTCTGACTGACGTGCACAAAGCAAACTGCCTGTTACACAGGCCCAGAAGCCAGGATATGCATATGATTGGTACCATTGGATAGGAAACACTTTGAAGTTTGTAGAAATGTTAAAATAATGTCTGAGACTATTAACACAATAGATATGGTAGGAGAAAATCCAAAGGAAAACCAACCGGAAATGTTTTATTTTTGAGAGTCCATGCTCTTGCAATGGAAAGTATAGGGGCATATCCAAATCCAGCTCCCAGATTGCAATTCCTATGGCTTCCACTAGATTTCAACAGTCTTTGTTCAAGGTTTCAGGTTTGTTTCTTCCAAAACGAGGAAGAATGATGAGTTTTAGTACTGGGACTCAGAGTTGGAAATCAGTCTGTGCGGGCACCTACTAATATTGTTTTCCTATTAAACATACTTCTTTCCGTATGAAATATTAAAGTTTAATTACATTTTAGGGTACCTGAGGATTTCCTAGAAATGTATTTTGATTTGTTTTAACAAAGTTTAGCGTAGCTTTTTGGATTCCTTTCTCTGCATGTTGAACGAGTGGATTACTCAAATCGATTTGCGCCATCTTAACAGACTTTTTGGGATATAAAGAAGGATTTTATCTAACAAAATGACACTACATGTTGTAGCTGGGACCCTTTGGATTGCAAATCAGAGGAAGATTTTCAAAAGGTAAGTGATTTAATTGCTATTTGTGATTTTATGAGCCTGTGCCGGTGGAAAAATATGTTGATGTGGGGCGCCATACTCAAAAAATCGCATTGGCTTGCTTTTGTGTAAAACCTAATGTAAATCGGACAGTGCAGTTAGATTAACAAGCATTTAAGCTTTTAACCGATATAAGACACTTGTACAGTATGTATAGTACCTAAATGTTAAATATCCATCATTTTAATGATTATTTATTTGAATTGCGCGCCCTCCAATTTCACCGGAAGTTGACGACAGCGGGACGCCTAGCCCCAAGAAGTTGTAACCTGCACTTGTATGCTGATTATACTGTTGTGTATGCTGTTGACCCCGGCTCCTTCTGAACTACAGTCTGCCTTCATGGTATTACAGAAAAACTCTATAGAAGTGAAATTAGTATTGATTGCAAGTAAAACAAAGTATATGTTGTCCTGTAGAGCGCATAAAAATAACTGTTATGATTTAAGCGTATGCACTTTGGATGGTGTCCATATTGATCGTGTCCCTGCTTACAAATATCTGGGATTCTAGATAGATGAAAAGCTGTCTTTTTAAGTTGATTGTTTTTGAGTTAGTTAATAAGCTGAAAATAGAAATGGGCTTCTTCTATAGAAATAGGTCCTGCCTCTCGCTAAAGTATAAAGCAGATTATTCACTCAGTGTTCCTATCAGTCCTAGACTATTGCGACATCAACTACACGAATGCAGCTTCCACTTCATGAAAGCAATTAGATGCTGTACATTGATAACCATCTGTTCTGAGACACTAAGACTACTCCATGGCTATTCTAAATAATAGTTCCCATAGAAGGTGTGAATAATGGAACACCCAACACTTTCCATGGTAGGGATTGTAATAGAAAATGAATGATAAAGAAATTAACTACAATATACTATTCAAGTAGTATGTGACACCTACAGCACCCGATGTCACAGGAAGGCCCAAAAGATCATCAAGGACAACAACCACCCGTGCCACTGCCTGTTCACCCCGCTATCATCCAGAAGGCGACGTCAGTACAGGTGCATCAAAGCTGGGACCGAGAGATTTAGAAACAGCTTCTATCTCAGGGCCATCAGACTGCTAAACAGCAATCACTAACTCAGAAAGGCTGCTGCCCACATTGAGACCCTTTGGTATGGATCACTAGTCACTTTAAACAATGCCACTCTAAATAATGGCACTTTAATAATGTTTACATATCTTACATTACTCATCACATGTGTATACTGTATTGAGACCCAATCACTGGACACTTTAATAAATGGATCACTAGTCACTTTAAACAATGCCACTTTAATAATGTTTACATATCTTACATTACTCATATCACATGTATATATTGTATTTTATACCATCTACTGTACCTTGCCTATGCCGCTCGGCCATCACTAATTCCTATACTTATATGTACATATTCTCATTCACCCCTTTAGATTTGTGTGTATTAGGTAGTTGTTCTGTCAGGAGGAATGGGCCAAAATTCACCCAACTTATTGTGGGAAGCTTGTGGAAGGCTACCCAAAACATTTGACCCAAGTTAAACAATTTAAAGGCAATGCTACCAAATACTAATTGAGTGTATGTAAACGTCTGACCCACTGGGAATGTGATGAAAGAAATAAAAGCTGAAATAAATAATTCTCTCAACTCTTATTCTGACATTTCACATTCTTTTACTAAAGTGGTGATCCTAACTGACCTAAAACAGGGAATTTTTACTTGGATTAAATGTCAGGAATTGTGAAAAATTGATTTTAAATATATTTGGCTAAGGTGTATATACACTTCCGACTTCAACTGTATGCTGTCGTCCCCTTATGCCATAGTTTGTACATCCCAATTGTCAGTCGAAATCAGATTTGTTTAAGCAAGTCAGCCATATCAGCAATGTTGCCAGACCAGGTTCCACTGATTGCCAGGTGTAGCAGTGGTAAGGATTCACTCCATGGTGCTGAAAAGAAAGCGCTGTTGTTGGGACAGCTTTGTGTAGGCCTTAACAGTTTGTGGTCACCATCATAGTACAATTAATGTATTGTTTCTTGAATTCTGTTGTGTAGTGGCTTTGCTGCCATGCATCAACAAAAAAAAATGAATTTGCCCCACCAAGATGTACATGCTAAAATCGCCACTGATTATGTAGAACAAACATGCTTCTCTGATTTTAAGGAATCATGTCAGTTCTATTCATGGCATTTCTATCTGCAACGTTCCAAACGTTTTTTGTACTGGACACGTCCAGGTGAACCCACGGAGCTAAAGACTATACAAACCCCGCTCTGCCCATCTCTTGTCTGTCTGGGAAGCCTGTGGTAGGCGGGGTCGACCTAGTTCCGTGGCGAGGGTCTTCTCGTCTAAAGTGGATTTCCTGACATTATTGAATCACAGTCGGACTAATTGTTAAGGTCTCTTTCAATGGATTAATTGAACACTTGTCTTGTGCCATTTACAATGCGGGAGCACGCAGACCCTTGCCTAAACCTAATTCAATCGGTCTATTCAGCCTGTGTAGTTTAGTTAAAATATTGTATGAGTAAATGTTCAATCATCCACTGATTTTGATTAATAAAATATTCATCATTATTATTGTAGCCTATATGAATTCGCTTCTACAATTAATTGCGTCTGCAAATTAAAGTAGTTCATGTAGGATTGCATGCTTGCTCACCAGGCGATGATGTAATAGCAACGCTCAGGCAATGACGTTCAGTTCATTCTAAAATATGGTGGGCTGGCATAGGCTACGTAACTACAGAGCATCTTGTGTGTCTGCATCAGATCGACCGGTTTTTGTACATTAGTCGACGGCTCATGCTAAAGCAGAAGGTAGCCTTGAAATTGTGCCTCGCGCTGCTTCCTCTGTACACCGTTTCAGGAATGTGGCCACTGGCCAGATCCTGGTAAAAGAAGAGTCAGACTCCCAAATCACAGAGTTTCTAAACCCAGAGGCGCAACATCGACAGACTTGCGTGAACGCTTGCGAAGCAGACCAGGCTGGGGTTTGCGGTTAAGAGAAGTCAATAAGAAAAGTGAAACATTCTTCCCTGGTTGTTCATTTTCTCGAAATCGAAAAGCCACAAACTAGATTCGAGCCAATGTCTTAAGTATGTTAACATGTTATTACTCCAACCTCGTGAAAGTAACAAACTGACACGTTTTCATTTTCGTCAAAAACAACGTTATATCGAAGAAGTGCCATTCATTTGACGACCTGCACATGCGCAATTCGCGCGAAGTTTTCTGCGCATGTGCTTAATTAGCCAACGTCGCTATGACATCGCCTACAAGCGTGATCAGGAATTTCTATTGGAGAAAGCAGTTTCTGCCTATCTTTATAGTGTACTGTCTTTGCCCAGACGGTCACGGCATCCATCAATCGTTTATGTCAGTTTAACCAAGTTCCCTTTGTTTGCGGACGTGATGGACTCTAGCTACGTTTAAAACCAGAACAGATGTGACTAATTGTTTGTTTCTTTCCGAGTGTTTTTATTTTTTTAGTTGGTTGGATGCTCAGTCAAGACAAGATGAACAATAGTCCCTGAGATTTTTTTGTGGTCCACTTGTAAAATAACCAACCTGTTATCTGTCTATGTTGGCTTTTTGTTGCACTCGAGGACTGGAGTCCACAACCGTCGCTCTTTGAAAGTAATGATCTCACGATACAAACCGGTAAGTGTTTTGCATGTGTGGGTGCTACTGTTTGGTTGTTGAATGAGTTGGTCGAAACAGTTATCCCGTGCGCACAATTGGCGAAATAAAAACTCCAGTGAAAAGGTATGTGTTTTTTATATTTCGCTCAACATTACTCACCATCGATTTTTTTTTGTCTTTCAAAAAAGTGTATTATTCAGTTGTTTCCCACTGGGCATATATGTCAGCAGTTCAATGTCCAGTTATGATTTACATTTGGTTGAGTAGTGAACTAACGTGAAATCAACAAACAATGTCACCATGTCATTGGAGTTAAATTGAAAGTTACGGAAAAAATACGTAATTCCCTTACGGTGATGACTTTTTTTTTCCAAATCCAATCAGTTTTCCACATTACTTCAGCGTTATCACATAGATTCTTTTTGGTTGAAATGACGTTCAAATAACGTAGATTTATTGCGTTTTTGCCCAGTGGATTATGTATTGTTTTAGTCAGAAAGTAATGGACAAAACGTGACCATCTTGCTAAAACTATGGGCCTATTGATGTCTCGGTAAGTAAATTTAAGCCAGAGCCAGGCATCCCTTTACATTCAGCACCTGGTAGTCCTCTGGCAAAATCAAATGCAAAAAATGACCCGAGGTCATTGTCTCAACTTCATCTTACTCTCTTCATCCTCCCACATCACATGTTACCTTAGAGACCTGTGCCAGGTCCTATAATCCAAGTGGTACAATAGCCTACACAGTTTATCACCGGGGCACAGCTATAGGGTATAAAAGGATTCCTTGCTTATCCGTAGGAAGCAGGGGTGCTGAGGGTGCTGTAGCACCCCCTTACAAAAATCACAAAAGTAGTGCACTGGGCCTTTACGAGTCCTGTATTAGTAGCCATCTGTAGCTCGGGTAACAAAAAAAAAACATCTGGGCTGTCATGCCAAATAATGTTCCCCTGTGTCCTTGTGTTCCCCCGTGTCCTTGTGGGCAAAAAGTGTGATATTTTATGGTAGAGTTGTGTCATTAATTTATTTTCACAGATTGCCATGTGAGTGTACAAAAATAAACAAATCCAGACTAAAATACTGAATTATGGTGTGTGGGTGGGAGGTTCTGCCTGTCACTTGTTCTCAACAGGCAGCCAGTCTTGGAAGGGGGACTTGAAGAGGGACACTGCAAAGTCCAGGCACTGCTGCTCTCTTCTGAGTGTTTGCAGTGCTAGTGTTTTAGTTAGTCTGTGTATCTCACATTATGTGCCCTGTATGATAGAAAACCTTCTTAGCAGATAATAACAATAACAGTATATGCAATAAGGAAAAGTTGGGAGGGTGGTTGGTAATGTAGGACATCAGGTGGATCCACGTCTGGGTGTTGGGCAGAACCCCTAGCTCCTGGAGAACAAGAGCAGAGTTAAAGGGAACAGGATAGGAGACAGGGACGTAAACAAGCAAACACATAGGTTACACTTTATTGTGAGAAAATGTGATGGATTAGTACAGTGTTATAAATGGGAGATATGTACTTTTGGAAGGTATAGCCTACCTCAAGCTGGACCTCCCCCGACTAAGAGGGCAGCGAATGAGACTGATCCGAACTCACTGGTTCTGGTGGATGGGATACCTCCTGGGGGCTTGGACAGTCGATGGTCCTAAAGTCATTTAGAGAGGTAAATTGAAGAGGTACATTTTTATAAGCTCAGCCTAACTGCCATTTTTTTGCTTCCTCAAATGTTAACCAAAGCTTAACATACTTTGTCCGTTGGGCTTCACCGAAGTGTAGGGTGTCAGTGCTTTCAGTGGTCGACTGTCCAACTGCTCCAACTGGAGAAGATTGTTAGCTTCCATCGAGGTAGCCCTACGAAGAAAAATATCAGTGTTAGGGAAACTAAAACTAGCTTCAGGTTATTCTGTGTGCAAATGCAAAGTTATGAGATTAAAAAAAAATAATCACCTTTATAGATGGTGACCCCAGCTAGAAGCAAAAGAGCAGTGAGGTTTCCCAGGTCTCGCCTTCCTTTCATCCTTCTTCCAAAACAAGTTATTCGGCCGGATGTGGTTGCACTTGGTCCCCTTCTTGATTCTGCTCCAGTAGCTGTCCTTCTGTTTCTCCTGCGCTTTGTCGATGTTCAGTCTCATCTTGATTAAATAACAGGAATAAATACAATTTATATTTCATATTACAAATACATTTCTTACATATCTCTTGGAGGGCCAGAAAATATATGAACAGAGGACAATCATTTTTACCTGGTCAAAGCCGTGCCTGAAGGCGTTCTGATCTGGTTCGACAACTTCCACCACATGTGGTCTGGTTTCAGTGGTCTGAAAGTACGTTATAGGGTCTGGATGAGGGTCTGGTTGGTCCATTCACCAAACCTTGAGGAGGGGGTTGGAAAACGATATCTATTGACAATGTAGGATATTGAAATATGTCCGATTTTATGTACCATGGTGAAAAACAAATAGTAAAAAAACAAATTAAACAAACCATTGGTGACAGAATATAACTTAACATCCGTACCTTGTTCCAGCGTTCATGACATCAGTCACTCAAAGATGACCTCGGGAGAACCGTGGGTGTCATCATCGCCTTGGGAGGTGGCCTCGCCAGTCTCGTCCTTGATGGGTATCATACAAAACGAAAATCTATTTTTGTTTCCAAGCATCCATTTGAATGGGTTACAGAATGAGAATGTAGAGTTAAGCACGTACTCTTCATTTACTGACCTTAATGGGTATTGCCGCCACCCGCTTGGCAAAGTGATCGGTCGCCGTCAGACACCGATGGGGTCCGATGACATCCACCCCTGACATCTCTCTAACACTTTAGATGATGACTTTATTCTTACCCGTATCTGTGGCACACAGTATGCAGATTTTCACATTTGTAAGGATACTGACACACACAATTCTACAATATGGAACTCTGCTGTGGTCAAATAAAGCAACCATTACAAAACATCTTATCAGGACAAAATTTGAATTGTGACACTTTCTTATTTGACCTTTATTTAACTAGGCAAGTCAGTTAAGAACAAATTCTTACTTTCAATGGCGGCCTAGGAACAGTAGGTTAACTGCCTGTTCAGGGGCAGAACGACAGATTTGTACCTTGTCAGCTTGGGGGGTGAACTTGCAACCTTCCGGTTACTAGTCCAACGCTCTAACCACTAGGCTACCCTGCCGCCCCAGTGTGACACTTACCGATCATGTGCCATGGTGAAACAACTTTGATGGGCTTCAACACCAGGCCCCACAGTCTTCAACCTCTCAAACTTCTGGCAGGCCAGACCGGGAACTGATCTTTAAGCAAAAAGTGACAAATTGAAAAATTGTGTGCTCTCTGATATGACATTCATTGAAATCATAATAATTTCAGATATAATAGAATATGATTGAATAACAAAAGGTTATTTCACTTGCCCAGCTGTCCATCTCCTTGACAATTCCACGTCAGAAGAAGCGTAGGTTGATTTTGGCAATCATGCGCTTCACTCCGAAATGGCCAGCATGCATCTCGGTCAGCACGGCATCCTCCTCCTCCTCAGTAAAAATCACCCTCCTGTGTGGCTGGCCATCCTTCCCCCGTAGGTACATATGGTTGCCTAACAAGTTGGAAGAGAAGAGTTGTTGAAATACTCTAGTCTAAGTACATTTGCACTGCTGTCTTTCTCTGTTTCTTTCTCTCCATCTCTGTCTGTCTTCCACTTTCTTCCCACCTCTCTCTCCCTCTCTCACTTTCATCCTTTCTTTCTCAGTGTCTGTTAAGGGAAGACACCAAGTTAAGGGCATTTGTAATTACCATAATTGCTTACACCTAACCCTTTGATTGATCAGGTTTAGCTCATAGCTAGATACCAAAATATGACAGACATAACTATATCAGTTGAGGCTGCTGAGGGGAAGATGGTTCATAATAATGGCTGGAATGGAGTTAATGAGATGGTATCAACTAAATGGAAACCACGTGTTTGATACCATTCCATTTACTCCATTCCAGACATCCCCTCAGCAGCCTCCACTAAACTATATGTATAGCTAGCAACTAGCTGACCAACTAGCTAGATGGAAAATGGTTGTTGAAAAATGGTTGTACATAGCTAAATCTGTCCAGTTATCTAATATAATTGTGAATATCTCTGTTGCTCCTCTTGTCGAAATCAGTGGTGCCTTTATAGTACTGCGCCTGGTTGGAAAGATAAAAGGAAATCTGAGGGATGTCATTGAAGTGCAAGCTTTTATTTTTGTACATATTTTTTTAAATGTATTTCAAATGATAATGATAAATGTATTTCAAATGATAATACACATCAAAATCAGCTACTGTAGCTGGCTAGCTGACTTGGCAGGCTGTGGTAAATAAAGTACAGTAGCTAGCAATGTGTAGTGGTCTGGGTGTAGCTGGTGCAGAGGAGTCAGGCGCAGGACAGCAGAGATGAGTAACACAAGTAAATTTACTCAAATATTCCAAATAACATGTCGTAATACCGAGCCCACAATAGCGGACCGAACATACATAAAACAATCACACACTAAAACCATGGGGAAAACAGAGGGTTAAATAATGAACATGTAATTGGGGAATTGAAACCAGGTGTGTAAAACAAAGACAAAACCAAATGAAAAGTGGATCGGCGATGGCTAGATGGCCGGTGACGTCGAACGCCACCCGAACAAGGAGAGGGACTTCGGCGGAAGTCGTGACAGTAGCAGGTATAGCGCAAAATTTTACGTGCCGTCATTATGTCATGTACCTACCTACGTTATATAGGTATACACGTCTAATTAGACTAGAATTTGACTAAATTAAACTGGAGGTTAAACTAGACATCGGCCTATACTGATGTTGGCATTTTTAGCTAATGTCGGCCGATTCTGATATGTTCACCGATATATTGCGCATCCCTAATAATAATAATAATAATAGGAGTAAAATAAAGAACAGAGTAGAAGCAGCAAATGATGAGTGCATGTGTGTGCATATGCTCTGGCCAAACCCATCGGTTTTTGGACTAATCAGCCGGCCCGAATGTGTTCGCATTCAGTGAAGGGTCGGTGAGTGGGCGTGGCATAGTGTTTGGCCAGGCCATGTAGTCAACTCCAATTGAGTCATATATACCTGGCCTATATCTCGCTGGACTGTGCTCGGTGTCAAGATGGTTTGTTTGATGTGTCCTTCACATGTGTTATATGTTATTGCTTTCCAGGGAGAGAGAGACCTCTCTCTGTCACTAAATTATGTATGACCATCACTACATCATTCAGAGTACTACCGACACACACACTTTATACATGCCTTTGCCCCTAATCTTCTCTGTCTTTCTCTCTCAAATTCAAGCTGCTTTATTGGCATGAAAAACATTGCGTCAATATTGCCAAAGCCAATACAAGCTGTCATCAAGGCAAGGGGTGGCTACTTTGAAGAATCTGAAACACTTTCTTTTGTTTTTTTGGTTACTACATGATTCCATATGTGTTGTTTCATAGTTTTGATGTCTTCATTATTATTCTTCAATGTAGAAAATAGTAAAAAAAAAAGAAAGAAAGAAAACCCTTGAATGAGTAAGTGTGTCCAAACCTTTGACTGGTGCTGTACATATTTGGCTGCAAGAGGAGCCCTTGCTCCTTCGCCCATTAGTATTTTTGGCTTTTCCTCTGGGTTTAATACGTTTAAATTAGGAATAAATATAGTCATTTCTGTGAATAATGAATCTCTTGGTGAGATATATTTCTCACAGTGAAGGAGAAAGTGCATCTCTGTTTCTACCTCCCCTGTCGTGCAGTGACTACATACACGCTCCTCTTTGGGGAACCATGTCTTTTTATGTCTGCCGGTTTTTATTGCCAATTGGTGGTCACTCAGCCTGTACTTGGTAAGGATCTGTCTCTGCTTCGTATCTCTGACAGAGTAGAGATAATCAGCATGTTAGTATTATCTGTTTAGGGGCAGATAGCAATCTGGTCGGTTTTGGGATTTTGTTTAGTTTTTCCAATGTTGTAAATATGAGTCCTTTTGATTGGTTCATGATATTGTTTATGTGAATTCTTTCTTTTGAAGCAGTGCTAGTGTCAGGTTGGATGGTTAGGTTCAACACCAGCTGACTGAGAGGGCTCGTTTCTGGGCTCAGCTCTTGGGTTTGAAGTGCTTTCAATTGGAAACTTGAATTTGGACATGAATTTAGGTTTAGCCAAAAATTATTATAATATTTCTTGTTTTTTCATTACCACTGGAAAGTGGTCAAATTCTGCACTACATGCATTATTAGTTTGTGCATTTCTATGGACTTTAGGGCTTCAATTGGATGTTTGTCCCACATTTTAAAGTCCCCTAACCTTCCTTCCGTAAAGAGCTATTGGTAGGATTACGTTGTCAAATATTTTGGTCCAAAATCTAATTGGGATGTTGATTTTGAATAATGTTGTTTTTATTGCGTACAATGCTCTGCTGGCAATCACTGCCATATTAAAGTTTCCCAATGTAGATAAAGTTGGAAGTTTACATACACTTACGTTGGAGTCATTAAAACTTGTTTTTCAACCACTCCACAAATGTCTTGTTAACAAACTATAGTTTTGGCAAGTCGTTTAGGACATCTACTTTGTGCATGACACAAGTCATTTTTCCAACAATTGTTTACAGACCAATTATTTCACTTCTAATTCACTGTATCACAATTCCAGTGGGTCAGAAGTTTACATACACTAAGTTGACTGGGCCTTTAAACAGCTTGGAAAATTCCAGAAAATTATGTCATGGCTTTAGAAGCTTCTGATAGGCTAATTGACATCCTTTGAGTCAATTGGACGTGTACTTGTGGATGTATTTCAAGGCCTACCTTCAAACTCAATGCCTCTTTGCTTGACATCATGGGAAAATCAAAAGAAATCAGCCAAGACCACAAGTCTGGTTCATCCTTGAGAGCAATTTCAAAATGCCTGATGGTACCACGTTCAGCTGTACAAACAATAGTACGCAAGTATAAACACCATGGGACCACGCAGCCGTCATACTGCTCAGGACGAAGACACGTTCTGTCTCCTAGAGATGAACATACTTTGGTGCGAAAAGTGCAAATCAATCCCAGAACAACAGCAAAGGGTCTACATATATATATATATATATATATATATATACACACACACACACACACCTATTCTGAAAGGCCCCAGAGTCTGCAACACCACTAAGCAAGGGGCACCAACAAGCAAGCGGCACCATGAAGACCAAGGAGCTCTCCAAACAGATCAGGGTTGGGTAATAAAAAAATATCCGAAACCTTGAACATCCCACGGAGCACCATTAAATCCATTATTAAAAAATAGAAGAAATATGGCATCATAACAAACCTGCCAAGAGAGGGCCGCCCACCAAAACCCACAGACCAGGCAAGGAGGGCATTAATCAGAGGCAACAATGAGAACAAAGATAACCCTGAAGGAGCTGCAAAGCTCCACAGCGGAGATTGGAGTATCTGTCCATAGGACCACTTTAAGCCGTACACTCCACAGAGCTGGGCTTTACAGAAGAGTGGCCAGAAAAAAACTTTGTTTAAAGAAAAAAATAAGCAATCACATTTAGTGTTTGCCAAAAGGCATGTGGGAGATTCCCCAAACATATGGAAGAAGGTGGTCTGCTCAGATGAGACTAAAATTGACCTTTTTGGCCATTAAGGAAAACGCTATGTCTGGCGCAAATCCAACACCTCCCATCACCCAGAGAACACCACCCCCACAATGAAGCATGGTGGTGGCAGCATCAAGCTGGGGGGGATGTTTTTTATCAGCAGGGAAACTGTTCAGAATTGAAGGAATGATGGATTGCGCTAAATACAGTGAAATTCTTGAGGTAAACCTGTTTCAGAGATTTGAGACTGGGACAGAGGTTCACCTTCCAGCAGGACAATGACCCTAAACATACTGCTAAAGCAACACTCAATTGGTTTAAGGGGAAACATGTAAATGTTTTGGAATGGCCTAGTCAAAGCCCAGACCTCAATCCAATTGAGAATCTGTGGTATGACTTTAAGATTGCTGTACACCAGCGGAACCCATCCAACTTGAAGGAGCTGGAACAGTTTTGCCTTGAAGAATGAGCAAAAATACCAGTGACTTGCAGCTGTAATTGCTACAAAAAGTGTCTTTACAAAGTATTGACTTTGTGGGGGAGGTGAATAGTTATGCATGCTCAAGTTTTCTGTGTTTGTCTTGTTTGTTTCACAATAAATAAATAAAATTGCATTTTCAAAGTGGTAGGCATGTTATGTAAATCAAATTATACAAAAACTCCAGGTTGTAAGGCAACAAAATAGGAAAAATGCCAAGGGGGGTGAATACTTTCGCAAGCCACTGTATATGGTCAGTAGTACAATGGCCAATTTGAAATTTACTTATTACATTTTTTCCTTGAAGAAAAGTTTGGATTCTTTAATTGAAAATGCTACAGAAAACCTTTCCCATGTTGCTGTTTATGCAAATTCCCCTGTAATTATTGGGGTCTGATTTGTCTCCACTTTTGTGGTTAGGGGAGATGAGCCCCTGGCTCCAGACATCAGGAAAGCAGACAGAAGTTAGTACCATGTTGAACAATTTAAGCGCAGCATTTTGCGACACAGGTGTGCTGTTTTTCAGCATTTAATTTCTGATGTTATCTAGACCACAAGCCTTTGGTTTTTATAGATTTTAGCTTTTCATTTAGTTCTTGTTTGGTTATTGGGTAATCTAATGGATTTTGGTAGTTTTTTTAATGACTTATTGGTGTAATTCAATTTCTTGCATGTATACTGTTTCAAAGTATTTATAGTGTAGCTCTGGGTTGTTTTGCTGCTTATGTTTTTTCATTTGACATTTGCCTTAGATGTTTTGTCATTGTTTAAACATTCGTTATCAAACCATTTTTCTAGTTTTTTGTTTCTGATGTTGCATTTCTTTGGTTTTCTCAAATTTGCTTTTGATGCTGCTTTTTGGAATATGCAATTGATGTTTCGAGTAGGTGAAGACCTGTATAGAGTTAATTTCATTTGAGTTGAATGTTTCAATGAATTTCTCTGAACTTTTTGGAGCGCATCTGTACGATTGGTTCATTTTGTAGAGTTTGTTGGGCAGTTTTTTTAATGAGTATTGGTGGTTAATTTCTTCAGAAACACGTTAATCTGACTGTGACCTGACAATGGTGGCTGTGGTCTGACAGTGAATGCACTAATGGAGGAAGGGTCCATGTGATGGCATAATCGACTACTCTTATCCCAAGAGCTAAGCAGTAAGTAAACCGACCTAAAGATTCCCATCTGATTCTACCATAAAGTGTAACCAATTTGAAATGGCTAGCTAGTTAGCAGTGGTGCGCGCTAATGGCGTTTCGATCGGTGGCGTCACTCGCTCTGAGACCTTGAAGTAGTGGTTCCGCTTGCTCTGCAAGGGCTGCGGCTTTTGTGTAGCGATGGGTAACGATGCTTCGTGGGTGACTGTTGTTGGTGTGTGCAGAGGGTCCCTGGTTCGATCCCCGGTAGGACTAAAGTTAAACTGTTACACAAGCATGTACAGGCCTAAGGTTCGATAGAGATGCACTAACTCCTTCCCATTTTTATTCAGTATTCGGTCAGGACTGTATCTCATTATTTATAATGAGGGGAGGGGTTTCCAAATATATGCGGTGGTTACCACCCGCAGCAGTGTAGTCAGGCTGAGAACCTGTTCTCACATTGTAATCTCCACAAATAAGCACTCTGTCTGAAATTGAATGATTTCTGTATGGAGATTGTCAAAACATTTATCAACATAATATGATGAATCGGAAGGAGCATAAACTGCACATATGTATACATCATTGTCACAATAGATTGTACTTTTGTTAAGTTTTAGCCAAGTGTGGTTAGTACCTTTCTTAAAATTACATTTAGTGCCAAGTCCTGCTTATGCCAAATGATGATTCCACGTGAGTCCTGGCCCCGTTTAACATTACTATGTTTGATTGATGGTAGTAAACCTCTATAGCCTTGAGGGACACTGAATATCAATGTCTCCACGACACTATGTTTCCAGTAGGATTATGATGTCCTGTCCCTTGCTGTTTTTAAAGCTTTATTTTGGTGTATTGCACTTGTGTTCCGCTAGCGGATCGTCTAGCCGTAACAGGTTTTAAGGAGAAGTGTATCTATATTTCCATGTCTAAAATTTTTATTTTCATCAACATTTCTAATGAGTATTTCTGTGAATACATGTGGCTCTCTGCACAAGGAGGGTACAAGGAGGGGTTTCCAAATATATGCAGTGGTTACCTCCCGCAGCAGTGTAGTGTAGTCAGTGTAGTGTAGTCAGGCTCAGAACCCGTTCATTGTAATCTCCACAAATAAGTACTCTGCCTGAAATTGAATGATTTCTGTATGGAGATTGTCAAAAAATGTATCATCATGATATGATGAATCTGAAGGAGCATAAGCTGCACATATGTATACATCATTGTCACAATAGATTGTACCTTTGATAAGTTTTAGCCAAGTGTGGTTAGTACCTTTAAAAAAAATTACATTTAGTGCCAAGTCCTGCTTATGCCAAATGATGACTCCACTTGGGGCCTCTGCTGCTGGGGTGAAGTGTTTTTTTAATTATTTTTTTTACCTTTATTTAACCAGGTAAGTCAGTTAAGAACAAATTCTTATTTTCAATGACTGCCTGGGAACAGTGGGTTAACTGCCTGTTCAGAACGACAGATTTGTACCTTGTCAGCTTGGGGGTTTGAACTTTTGAACCTTCCGGTTACTAGTCCAACGCTCTAACCACTAGGCTACCCTGCCGCCCCATAAAGTGTTGCATCCTTTAGGTCCTTAGCAAAGGTTCCGAAACTGTCCTGATCAAGGTGTACATTATGGTATACAGTGCCTTCGGAAAGTATTCAGACCCCTTGGCTTTTTCCACATTTTATTACGTTACAGCCATATTCTAAAATCGATTAAATAAAACATTTGCCTCAGCAATCTACACATAATAACCCATACTGACAATGCGAAAACAGGTAGCGTCATATCCAAGCAGACTCAATGCTGTAATCGCTGCCAACGGTGCTTCAACAAAGTACTGCGTAAAGGGTCTGAACACTCACAGTGGTTCTTCCTTTAAAGGTTAAGGCGAACTGCAGCACAGTTTGTGGGGTGCTACAGAATTCTATGGCACATTATTTAAGTGTCAGCCATTGTTGTCAGAATGACGCAATTTACCACAATCTGCCACCATCTACCACAAACGGTCGCGGCATAAGCTCAAAACCTTTAAAGGAAGAAACACTGTATGTTAGCAAAAATGTATAAACCTGTTTTTGCTTTGTCATTATGTGGTATTGTTTGTAGATTTAAGGCTGTAACTTAGAAAAATGTAGAAAAAGTAAAGGGGTCTGAATACTTTCCAAAGGCATTGTAAGTGTTCGCATGTCCGAGTGGGATGGTGAGCCATTATGAGTGAGGCACAGTCCACAGTGATCGGCTTTATTTTGTCCATCAACTGTCCTGGGAAGTATTTTCTTGGTAGGAGGGTGGACACAACATATTGATTGTTGGAAACGCTCTGCCACTCTTCTCACTGCCGCAGATACATTTTCACCTTTGGCACGAATGTAATTTGTTGGGGATGTCAATCTTATTCAGAAGTTATACACCTGGTGTCAAGGGAGTAATCTTTCCTGGACCAAGAACCTCCCATTTGAATTGATAATTACTGCAGTTGTGGGTGGTTGTATGGGTGGAGCAAACTGGGAGACTGATAGGTTGACCTGTGCTGGAGCAGACTGTGCTGGAGCAGACTGTGCTGGAGCAGACTGGGAGGCTGACCTGGGCTGGAGCAGACTGGGAGGCTGGTAGGTTGATCTGAGCTGGAGCAGACTGGTAGGCTGACCTGGGCTGGAGCAGACTGAGAGGCTGGTAGGCTGACCTGGGCTGGAGCAGACTGGGAGGCTGGTAAGCTGACCTGGGCTGAAGCAGACTGTGCTGGAGCAGACTGGGAGGCTGGTAGGTTGACCTGGGCTGGAGCAGACTGGGAGGCCGGTATGTTGACCTCGGCTGGAGCAGATTGGGAGGCCGGTAGGTTGACCTGGTGCAGTGTCATCGGGTTGTGTGGTGGAGGCCATGCTGGTTATGCTGGTCTTAGGTTGTGCCTGTGTTGTACCAAGCTGGTGGACATGTTCTCTAGAGGCAGATAACATAATGACTAGCTGCTGGTTGAGGGTGTCAATGTACCTCTCTCTTTGTTGTAGCTCCTCTCTTGTTGTGCTCAGATGGTCTCTGAGGTCATCATTTGTCTGACTCAGTTTGTCCATTCTGCTTTCTAATTTAGCAAAAGATGCTCTGCTCTCCTCCCTGAACTGTTTCATCTCTTCTTTTAGTTTTTGGACAGTGTCCTCCTCTTGAAGCTTGTTCTCTCTATGACCTCTGCTTCAACTAGGGAGAAGGTGTAGTGGAAACGTTGCATAGCAGGTGTTCTTGGTGTTGTAGGCATGTCCTTGGCTCTGTCTGCTGCAGGTGAGGTAGGTAGAAGGACACAGATAGCTTCTTGCTGGGTCACAGAGGCTGTTGGGGTCTGCTTTTCTCCATCTCCCTCCTTGACTTTTTCCTCAGCTTCTGAGATGAGTTCAGCTTCTACTTTTAGGGTAGCAAACACATTCAAGCCTCCGGGCGTTTGAGAATCATTGCATTGTATCAATGCAGTTGTCCCTAGTCTCGTTAGAGAACTGTCCTTTTGTCTTTCTGTTGTTAACTAGCTATGTTTTGTCAGCTAGCTTCTTTTAGGAGAGTCCCTAACAACTTGTAAACAATCCAGCTAGCTAAGATAACTGCACAATTTTATATAAAATATACTTTTACACAAGCTCATCTTCATCGTTTGCTGCTTGTTTTGTCTCCCATTCAGTCTTGCAGTTTTCCGTTTGCTTTTTCCAATGTCCTTCACTCTAAAACCATGTACATTTCGATATTTGTAAGAGTACATTTTTTTTCCAGCAGCTGCTGCTCAATTTGGATCTCTCTCTATTATCCACCAGATCTCAATATTTTAAGTGAGAGAATGACTCAGAAACGAACTGTTGTTTCCCAGTTATAGAGCTCTCCCCTAGCTGCACAGGTAGGCAATCTACTTTTCTCTCATGTTGTGTTGAACCACAGTAACCCAGAAAAAGAACTGCTAAACCTAGGTTACTCTCTTCTGGAATTGGCAGGATACACCCATTGGAGTCAGATATTCTTCAAAAGGTCCTGATGAATGTTCAGATACCTCTTAGGTTCACAGAGAATACACTAAATACATAGCGGTGGACTACTGTGAACAGCTGAGACAGTTGTCTGTCAGTGAGTAGGTCTGTCTGTCTTTTTGGCCACATGGCCATTAGTCGTAACGCTTTAGTTCCGGTCCTGAAAGGCTGCCAATAGAGATTTGAAACCAATTACATACCTATGTACAACTGGAGCAGCTGAAAGGTAGGAAAGTCAGTCAGTCAGTGGTCTCTGTAGCCACTGGTCAGTGATTTTACTGAATGTTTCAAGAACTTCCGACGTGAGTTCCATTCTGGAACGTTCCAACATGAGAGGATCAAAATGTTCCTCTGAGCCGCTGTTAAAGCATCTGTTCTGCCCCTCCCCTTTTAATTCTGGCAGTTGACGTTTTAAACTCTCCCTGGGGAATAATCCCACAATGGACGGTGGTAATCTCAAATTGAGGACACGACAGTTTAACACAGCTAAAGCTGGCCACACACGTGAATACAGAGGAGCAATTTAAAAAGAAAAAACACAAGTAGGTTGGAGATGGTTGATTGTTGCACATCAGACCTAGATTCAAATGCTCTTGAAATGATTTCAAATACTTTATCAGTGCTTGATTGAGCTTGCCTGTTGCTACGTAACGAATAGAAAAGTCAGAAAAGTGCAAAACCCTGGCAACGTGACACTCCAGAGAGACTAAAGAAAACACTCAAATTCAACATGTCTGTTGCACATGTCAATATAATGTATATAGAAAAGCTAGAAAATATCTACATTTAGTGTATATGTATTTAAAAGTTCTTCCTAGAGATGTTTGTGGAAGCTACTGGATATCTCCCTCATGCCAACTTCTTCGTTCCCACATGGGGAGGTATTTTGGTGCAGGATAGGAAGTGAGGGTACAGAGTTACAGATGTTGCATTCCCCCGGGGCCACGTTCAGTTCCAAAATGTTCTAGAACGTTGCAGATAGAAATTCCATGAATAGAGCTGATGTGATTCCTTCTACGTCAGAAAGGCATGTTTTGTTCTACATAGCATATTTCTATCTCCATGTTCCAAAAAGTTGCATCCTGCTGAACACGGCGTGGGTGTCGAGGGAGGTATCAGGTATCGTGTCTCGACGACCAGCCGTGCATCTTCACTCTGTTCCCCTCCCTCCCTGCGCCTCCCTCTAGCATCAGAGGTGTGTTCAGTAGAGCGCGCTGTTTTTGATCATTCAGCTAGAAATATACTATGTGGAACCAACATGCCTCTCTGACATGTAGAATAAGGAATCACGTCGGCTCTATTCATGGTATTTCTATGTGGAACATTTTGCAACTGAACGTGGCCCAGTTGTCACCTCTCACCCCTGACAGCTGAGCTGGGCATCGCCCAGATTACTGTATTTGATCTACACATCAATTATAAAAAAGTGTGAATTTACTCTGTGCATTCTGTACCTTGGGTTGATGACCTGCGTGAATGAGCAGAATGTCATTGGGATCCATAGAGTATAATCCTGACAATAAAACAGCATAACATACAGTAGTCTTTTTTTTTAGGATGCCATTCATATTTTATGTTCCTGTGTTTTAGACAGTTGTCACGTCTCCTCCCGCTCCCCCTCTCTGGGGCTCGTTTTTCGCCAGTTTGGTTCATTATTACGCACACCTGCCGCCATCGTTACGCGCACCTGCGCTTCATCACCTTCCTGATTACCTCCCCTACAGTATATCTGTCGGTCCCTTTGGTTCTTCCCCCAGGCGATATTGATTCTGTTCCTGTGTTATATGTCTGTACGCTACTCGTGTTTCTTGTTTTGTTCCATGTTTCATTTATTATTAAATTCACTCCCGACTCCTAGCGTACTCGTTACAGCAGTGTATATACAGTGCCAGTCAAAAGTTTGGACACCTACTCATTCAAGGGTTTTTCTTTATTTTTTACTATTTTCTACATTGTAGAATAATAGTGACGACATCAAAACTATGAAACAACACATATGGAATAATGTAGTAAGCAAAAAAGTGTTCAACAAATCAAAATCTATTTTAGATTCTTGATAGTAGCCACACTTTGCCTTGATGACAGCTTTGCTGCCTTTAATGAGTAGGTGTGTCCAAACTTTTGACTGGTACTGCATGTCTGTGCCACTACAGCAAGTCTAGTTATTCTGTCACCATTTTGTTCTTTCTGTCCCTGAGTGCTTGAACACAGGTGAATATGTAGAAAGCCAATGAATAAATGAAGGGATATCATTATGTAATTCCTGGAAATAATTGGGTTTGGGATTTTGCATGCTTCCAGATGCCTCTCACGTAGCCTAACTCTCCTCTGGGATGTCAGCATTGGTACCTCTCTCTTGCTATGTCTGTCTGTGTGTCTCTCTCTCTCTCTCTTTATTTCATTCATGTTCACCCCTCCTCTTCTTTGATTACCCCCTCTCTCTTTCCTCTGTCTTGTTCACCCCTCACCTTTCTCTCTCTCTCTCTCTCTCGCTCTCTCTCCTTCCCATTATCTCTCGCTCTCTCTCACTCCCTTTCTCCGTGCCACCTCTAGCAGGTCGTCTCTTCTGTACGAACAAACTGTCTCACATTCACCCTCAGTTGTCGTCTTGCAAGGTCGACTCTGAAATCTCATTTACAGAGATAGGAATAGCAGGTGCACCGCAGGAGGACTCCGCTCTCGTGCGTGCGCGCGCGTGTGTGTGTGAGGCGCCGGTGTGTGTTTTGTGTCTTTGTGGTTTGTGTTCCAGAGGAGCTGTGCAGCGTTTTGCACGTGAGAGCGAACAGACAAAGCTGGCCTGGCAATCAGACGTGGGTATCAAGGATGTGTTTTGGAGACAGCAGGGGAACAGGATGCAGGAATTTGTTACCAGCGAGCTTTCCGCTGGCAATGCTGCTTCTCAGGAACGCGAAGAGTGCAGCTTTTTCCCTTTAACTGGACTGTAATTACCCTCCTCCTCTCTCTCCTTTCTTCTCCCTCTCCCTTCTTTTTCTCTGGATCTGGTATTGGGAGCCAGGATGTGAAAGAGAGGAACTACGAGAGCGGAGGCCACGTTCTAACTCATCGAGAACTGCCGCTGGAAATACATCAGTGTCCTACAAAAGAAACAACATGCTCTGAGAGATTCTCTCTCCTTTTTTCTTGTTGTCCTCCTCCTCCTCTTTTTCCCCTTTTTTCCTCCTCCTTTCCTGTGGTGAGTTTCCCCCCCCGTAGAGTCCCGGTTCCAACATGTCCTTGGCGTTCTGTGGGAACGAGAACAACTCGTTGGCGTACAACGTGGACAGCGGCGTTCTCAACAACGGCTGCTTCCTGGACGCGCTCAACGTGGTGCCGCACATCTTCCTGCTCTTCATCACCTTCCCCATCCTCTTCATCGGTGAGTGTTACCACGAGGTGAGAGCCACACGGCCTCACAACCACAAGAGCGGGAAAATATGTTGACGGACGCACGCACACGCGCGCCCAAGCATAACTGTCCTATGGTTGCTCATTACTGAGCCATTCACTCCGTTACTGGGTGCTTTATGTTGCAATGAAATTATCTGTAATCGCTGGTAATCAGTGATGGTGTCAGCATATGCTAGAGGGAGTGTACCGAGCTGTAGTTATTTAGTTTAGTTTAACTAACTATGCATTAATTCATTTTGCATAGGAATATATAGTCCACGGTACAGTTTATAATAAATGCCATTTAGCAGAAGCTTTTTATCCAAAGTGACTTACAGTCATGTGTGCATACATTTGACATATTGGTGGCCCCGGGATTTGAACCTATGATCCTGGCTTTGCAAGCGCCATCATCAACTAACAGTGTGTCCCCTATGGTCAAACCATTAACATTCTAATGGGAACATGACCCTAGGTGAAGCATGGTGGGGGTGGGAGGCTGGTTGGGACATATTCCAAGAAACCCCTCGTTGTGGGAAGCATTTTTATTTTTGACAAACAAATGTGACCTTTCTGCTGGAATTTAGACCTCGCGAGCAGGAGCTGGAACCAGAGTCTACTGTAGGGTCGGGTTGCACAACCCTGCTCGCCTGCCAGTCTGTTCCACCTGGCTACCCCCTCCAATTCCACTGGTGCCATCATCACCGTGTGACCGGCTGGCCACCTCTGCGTCATCAATGTGTGACAAGTTCACTGTGTCCCCGTCCCAGTTTTGTAATGTGCTGTGACTTTCTTCAGCTGTTATCATTCCTAGGCCCATTTTGTGTCCCTGTGACTGCTGGGGAAGTGACTCTTACGTGCTTGGCCATGTGTCATCAGTGTGTGACTGAACAAGTCTCTACGTCCCTGCGACACTGTTAGAGAGAGGCTACATTACATCTGAAATTCAACCCTATTCCTTTTACAGTGCTCCACTGGCTCTGGGAAAAAAATATGTGCATTCTAAAGATAATAGGGTGCCATGCCAGATTTACCCCGACACTACTAAGGACTGGGATAAACCCATTAGCTAGAAGGAAGATATAAGATGGAGCTAGTACAAAGCGAGAGAGAGAGAAAGATAGGTATAAATAGGAGGGGGAGCTGAGAAAGAGCTCGAACAATTCATTAATTTTTTCCTTTATTTAACTAGGCAAGTCAGTTAAGAACCAATTCTTATTTTCAATGACAGCTTAGGAACACTGGGTTAGCTGCCTGTTCAGGGGAAGAACAACAGATTTGTACCTTGTCAGCTCAGGGATTTGAACTTGCAACCTTCCGGTTACTAGTCCAACACTGTAACCACTAGGCTACCCTGCCGCCCCAAAGTGATTAACGAGAGATACTCAAGGAAATATGTCGCTGGTTTCGGAGGATTCGAGCGTTGTTAAGGACAACCAACCCAATCAACGAACCAAACGAAAACCAAGTTGGCCAAGCGGTATCAAACCAACTCCAAGCAAGAGGGCGCGCGTGGAGAGGGGGTAGAGGTTTATGGATGTTGACTTGTTGAAATCCATCAATGAAACGCTTGCCAAACTTGATATCTTGGTTATACTACAAGAAGACATCAATGCATTATGTGCCAGTCTGGAATTCAGCCAACGTCAGATTGATGACGTAAGGAAAGAGAACACGGCACTGAAAGGTTCTGTAGACTCTATTCCTGGCAAGGTGGAGGTGAAAGGTATTGTAGACTCTATTCCTGGCAAGGTGGAGGTGAAAGGTTCTGTAGACTCTATTCCTGGCAAGGTGGAGCTGAAAGGTTCTGTAGACTCTATTCCTGGCAAGGTGGAGGTGAAAGGTACTGTAGACTCTATTCCTGGCAAGGTGGAGGTGAAAGGTACTGTAGACTCTATTTGTGGCAAGGTGGAGCTGAAAGGTACTGTAGACTCTATTCCTGGCAAGGTGGAGGTGAAAGGTACTGTAGACTCTATTCATAGCAAGGTGGAGGTGAAAGGTACTGTAGACTCTATTCATAGCAAGGTGGAGGTGAAAGGTACTGTAGACTCTATTCATCGCAAGGTGGAGGTGAAAGGTAATGTAGACTCTATTCATAGCAAGGTGGAGGTGAAAGGTAATGTAGACTATTCATAGCAAGGTGGAGGTGAAAGGTACTGTAGACTCTATTCAGAGCAAGGTGGAGGTGAAAGTTACTGTAGACTCTATTCATAGCAAGGTGGAGGTGAAAGGTAATGTAGACTCTATTCATAGCAAGGTGGAGGTGAAAGGTTCTGTAGACTCTATTCATAGCAAGGTGGAGGTGAAAGGTACTGTAGACTCTTCATAGCAAGGTGGAGGTGAAAGGTACTGTAGACTCTATTCATAGCAAGGTGGAGGTGAAAGGTACTGTAGACTCTATTCATAGCAAGGTGGAGGTGAAAGGTACTGTAGACTCTATTCATAGCAAGGTGGAGGTGAAAGGTACTGTAGACTCTATTCATAGCAAGGTGGAGGTGAAAGGTACTGTAGACTCTATTCATAGCAAGGTGGAGATGGTGCAAAGGGAGAACAAACAACGTCAAATAAACCTTGCTTGATGTACAACGTCGATCAATGCGGGACAATCTAATATTCTCAGGGATACCGGAGAATGACAACAGCGGAGGCTGTGAGGACACAGTCCGAGACTTTACGTCAACTCAACTGAAACTGCCCACTGATGTCGTGCGCAATGTCTCTTTCTCCAGAGTCCATAGAATGGGCAAGGCCTCTGGGAATAGGCCACTTTCTCCAGGGTCCATAGAATGGGCAAGGCCTCTGGGAATAGGCCACTTTCTCCAGGGTCCATAGAATGGGCAAGACCTCTGGGAATAGGCCACTTTCTCCAGGGTCCATAGAATGGGCAAGGCCTCTGGGAATAGGCCACGTTCTCCAGAGTCCATAGAATGGGCAAGACCTCTGGGAATAGGCCACTTTCTCCAGGGTCCATAGAATGGGCAAGACCTCTAGGAATAGGCCTCAGGCTATTATTGCATGTTTTGAACATTTTAAGCAAAAGTAAATGGCGAGATTTTGGAATGAGTGATCACTTCCCCACGGAGATCAATGAAAGGAGAAAATAAACTATATCCCAACATGAAGGAAAAGCGTTGCCCGAATCAACGAGTCTCCACGGTGATGGATAAACTTTATAGCAACGGACAACTGTATCAGGACTCTAGAGTAACTCCATGGCTATTTTAATCCAATGTTCAAATCTGTAACAAATACATGCTCTACTGATCTTCACTTGACAAGGGAAGGGTTGCATATAGCTCAGGTTAATGTATGTAGCCTTCCTAACAAAAAACTTCAGGTTTTTAACATGGTCAACATATGTAATATTCATATTTTAGCTTTGACCGAAACACATTTTAATGCATCTGTAAATGATGGGCAAATTAACATGGATATAGTCTACTGAGAAGAGACAGGAATAGGAATGGTGCGGGTATAGCACTGTACATTCAGAATCATATACCTTTTAAGAGGAGGGATGACCTTAATGTATGTCAGATAGAGGCACTATGGGCTCAAGTACATCTGCCTCACCAGGCACCCATATTGGTAGGGTGTGTGTATAGACCACCTAGCTCTAAGGTGTCCTATCTGGGTTTGACCAGGCCACAGATAGTAACAGAGATGTATTTATCTTGTGTGGTTTTAATATAAATTGGAAGGATCATAATTCAAATATAACTCAATGAATGAGATATGCCCGAGAGCTGTGGTTTGAAACAAATGGTTAATGATACTACTAGCTCATCTACGAAGTCAGGTCACCTTTCGGCAGCCAAATCTAAACTACACATTTATTAACAGAATTATAGAACACTATGTAATTATGCAGTTAAATTAAATCATAAGAAAAAAATATATTTTACAAAAATGATTTTATTAATTGTAAAAAGGTATGGAATACAGTTAAGGGCTTCCTTGGTACATCCATCTCATCATGCCCATCTAGTGTGGAGGTTGACGGATGAACAATAACAAAACCAGCTGATATTGCCAATCATTTTCCATATATATATATTTTTTTACCAAGAACATTTATTTACTGCGCGATACTGTAAATACCCATTCTTCCAAACAAGCTATTGTCCAATGGATTGATGATCATATTATGAGTGAACAAACCTGCTATTTTCGTCTATAAATGGTGTCAGTAGATGAGGTGTTAAACCTGTTGAAGTCATTACCCAATGGTAAATCTACAGGTTAAATCTTATGGACAATTTTTTTACTTCGCTATGCTGCTCCCCAGATTGCAGCTCCATTGAAATACATATTTAATTGGTCACTGGAAAAGGGGACATTTGCAAATGTATGGAAGCATGCTAAACTGTGTCCAATCCAAGACCGCAAAGAACCCATTACTCCTGCCAATAGTCGACCAATCAGTCTACTCCCTTCCCTCAGTAAGATATTGGAGAGTATTATGAGTAGACAAATATGGGAGTATATGGAAAATAATGATCTTATCACAGCCAATCAGCATGCTTATCGCAAAAAGCATTCCACCTCCACTGCATTGGTTGACATGACTGACCAGTGGCTCAATGCTATTGATAGTAGTTGTGGGTGTACTATTTTTACATTTTAGCGCAGCATTTGATTTAGTGGATCATTACATATTTTTCTGAAGGAGGCAGCATTGAATTGGGTACAGTAATATCTAACTGACAGGAAACAGTGTACCTATATCAATGGGTCGTTTTCTTCCCTTCATGCGTTAAACTGTGGAATACCGCAGAGCAGCTGCCTTGGGCCACTTCTTTACTTAATATATACCAACGGCTTTCATTAGCCCTCATCTGAAACTCAAGCTACTATATTTGCGGATGATACTACAGTTTATACAGCAAGACAATCGTTTCAATAGGTACAGCATGCTCTACAAGTAGATCTGGGAAATATCAAGGAGTGGGTTTGTCTGAACCAACTTGTTTCGAACACCAAGAAAACCAAGGTTATGTTGGTCTGTTCCACCAGGAAATAGCCAACACAGCATGGGATACCATTAAGTATGGGGGAAGTAGAAATTGAGGAAGTGGCAGAAACCACACTACTAGGAGTGCTGCTAGACACCTGCTTAACATGGTCGCCCAAATAAATCATCTATGTAAAAAAACAAACATTTTCTATGGCATGGCATGATCGGAAGGATAGCTAAATATTTACCAGGGAAGATTTTTAAGCAAACAACCCAAACATGAATTGAGAGTCAGGTGAACTACTGTTCTGTACACCATTTAGAACGGCCAAACTCTATTCACAGCAGTATTCAGTTGGTAAGAGACAGACATTCAGTGAATACTAGGAATAGATTGTCCATGTGTTATCCAGACAGAAAAGAGAAACAGGTAAAATAACATTTAGACTTGGAGCAATAAAGAAATTTAATCATTTATCTGAGATAACCAGAAATATTTCAATATATAAATTCAAACAGTACTTTAGAACCATTTAAATATAATAAATTGGAAGTTTGTGCAGGACTATGGCAGATGAAGGAACCAATCTATAATTTCAGACTGTTAAGAGTATTTATCTGGTCAATATGTCAGTGTATTATGCCTGTTTGTTACAGTGTTATTATGTGAAAATGTGATTGTATTAGAAATTGTATTTGAATGTTTAAGGACTCGTGGAAGATTAGCTCCAAAGGACGACTAAAAGAGAAATTCCTCTTCCTCTCTCTCCCTCTCCCTCATTCATCCTCCCTGTCACCTTGAGCCTGTGGGAGAATCTCAATTGCATTTCCTTGATCCCTTTGCACCCTCTCACCTCCTCAAAACCAATTGGATGAGAAGGTCAGAGGGAAGGTGCCTAGTGACCCTGAGAGATGAATCTCCCGCTCAGCCATGGGCGTCGTAATGTTTGCAGAGCTTCAGTTACACACACAGAATACTAATGTGTGTGTGTGTGTGTGTGTGTGTGTGTGTGTGTGCGTGCATGCCAGCAGTGCTGACTAATTAACTTAACCTCCCCAACAGATATTATAATGTAATTAGTAGGGAGGTGTTGTCGGGAGCAGCAGTTGGATGCATTGCTAAGGAAACCCATAGCAATTAGATTGTTATGTCAGTTTAAGGATAAAAGCATTTGGTCAGTTAGGACCAGGCGTTGTGTTTAATCACCCAGGGGTACAGCGGAGTAAGCTGCTACGCTCCTTTTAAACGCAGATGTAACCGACCGGCGGGTACTGCCTGGCTCAAACACCACGGTAGCCAGTTGAGAGAGGTGTTAGGTTTTAGTAGCTCACTGTAATAAAAATACATACTCCAACAACACCGGTGGTCTAGATGCCTTCTGAAGCAGGTTGTTTGACCGTAACATTGGTAAATAAGATCCATTAAATGTCGGAAACATCTAGATCACCAATGTGCTGGAGTTTCTTTTTATCAAGCTGCAATTTTCTCCGTGCACCTAGCAGCGCGTAAGGTGTGTGAGTGTGCTACTTCATAATAGCTTTTAAGAGCTAACTGGAATGGTGGTGTCAGGCAAGGTACAGTAGCTTTGCTCTCTCTCTATCTAGACACGCCTAGCTGCAGGCCCCCGGAGGGTGACCCACCCCACAGTGAGGACCTTGACAGACTCGCCACTGACTCCCCTTTGATGACCTTTTAATCGAGTCCTACTCCTGTGACTCGCAGGGACAACTTTCTTGTTCGGCTCACCGTTTTTCAAGGTTGTACCGGGGAGTCAGTAGAATTGATCCTATCCGCTGTTAAGCCAAGGTCATGAATTGTAATACACCCGAAGTGGACTTTGTGTGTCCCCTCCATAGTCTCTACGGGAATCAATAGCCTGAATTGTCTTCCAGTGGAGGCTGCTGAGGGGAGCACGGCTCATAATAATGTCTGGAAAGGAGTGGCATCAGACACGTGGAACCCGTGGTTCTGATGTATTTGACACCATTCCGCTCCAGCCATTACCACAAGCCCGTCCTCCCCAATTAAGGTGCCACCAGCCTCCTGTGGTGTCTTCTTTTAGGCCGGTATTTCATCTGATCAGCGGTAGATCCACCTTATCGCACGCTTGCCAATTAAGTGTACATTTTGATTGAGCCAACATTTTGTAGTGTTTACCATGGATGAGGTCTACGCGAACTATGAAACATTGACCTTTAGGATGTGCATAGCTGAAAGAGCTGGATCGGATTGAATCCCGGCCATAGACAAGTAAAATGTATAATATTATTGCGGATGCTTAGTTGGGAATTGACTCTCACCGGCCCAACAGATCAGATAAATGTCACGAAGCTAATATCCTGTTTCCTGTTTCCTGTGTCATTGTTGTGTTTGCTGTGTTCTGAAAGGCTGGGGCAGCCAGAGCTCCAAGGTGCACATCCACCACAGCACCTGGCTGCACTTCCCTGGTCACAACCTGCGCTGGCTCCTCACCTTCGTCCTCCTCTTCGTCCTGGTCTGTGAGATCGCAGAGGGCGTCGTCTCCGATGGGTGAGTCCGTTCCGCCTGCCCTTCCGCTGGAATCACGCCCCATGTTTGACATCACCGACTCCCCAGGACATTGCAACGACCGTACACCTCCATAACATTGAACACGAGTGGATCTTTAGCAAAGCTAGCAGTGTCATTAGACTTCTCAACTCCTCTGCTCCTCTCAATGACTGCTTCTGCTGTAGACTGTACTCTTTTCATAACTGTCCCCGCTCCCCCCCACCTAGGTCACTAGGTTCTCTTCCTCCTCTGCACTTCTAGCCTTACCTACTTTTATGGCAGCACTGTCAACTTTCTCCATTTAGTCTTCAACTTATCGGTCTCCCCCTCTTCTCACTCCACAATCCAATAGTGTGTGATTCACAAATGTAGGTCATAGGTTAAATAATTACAGGAAATCAATCGGAGCCTTTGCATTCCCTTGCCTCTGTCTCTCTCTCACTTTCACTCTTTCTCTCGCTCTGTCTCTCTCTCTCTCTCACTTTCACTCTTTCTCTCGCTCTGTCTCTCTCTCTCTCTCACTTTCACTCTTTCTCTCGCTCTGTCTCTCTCTCTCTCACGTTCACTCTTTCTCTCGCTCTGTCTCTCTCTCTCTCTCACTTTCACTCTTTCTCTCGCTCTGTCTTTCTCTCTCTCATCTTGTCTTGTGTGTCTCTCTTTCTCTTTCTCTCTCTCTCTGGCTTTTACCTCTTCGCTTTCTCTTCTGTCCTTGTATGTTCTCCTCTCACGTTGATTGCCCACGCGTGTCCCCTATAGTCCCCTACACATGATTACTGTAGTATTGCCTGTCTGCGCTGAGAGCTTCTCCTATGCGTTTGTGAATTGATTGGAAGATCTCTCCTCCTGCACTTTCGCCCTAGAATACCATTCACTATAGCACAATGTCGTCTTGCAGCTTTTATACGGCATTGAGTGTGTGTATAGAATGATTTTAACTTATCCAATTGGGGTGTGTGTGTGTGTGTGTGTGTGCAGCTGTGCATGTGTGTGTGCATTAAAACCCTTCTGTCCTGTGTGTGTTCTCCCAGGTTCACCCAGTCCCTCCACCTGCACCTGTACATGCCTGCAGGCCTGGCCTTCATGGCGGGGATCACCTCCATCATCTACTACCACAACATTGAGACCTCCAACTTCCCCAAGCTACTGCTAGGTAAAGGCTCCTTCATAGTTTTCCAAGCACTTTAACAGAGTGTGTGTGTATGCATACTCTGTGTTTGTGTGTGCGCTTCCGTACCGTGCAAATGATGCCAGAATGCCCACACCACTTCAATGCACAGCTCACCTCGCTCTAGTGTTAAACATCCAAGCCTCCAAACTTCAACTGCTGAAGTCTGTCTCCCTGTAGCGCAAAGATGCCTCTAGCTGTAGAAGATGTCCCCAATTACTGTTACGTGTGAGAGCAACCTCTTGCTAGGCTTTACTGAATGGTGGATAACCATGACTCACTTGCAGGCTTGCTGGCCCCTAGGGTCTTCTAAGCCCAAATCAATACAATTCAAATGTAAGGAAGTATTTTGTACAGCATTGCGGTTTTGTCTAAACCACAGGCATTAATAATGTCATGTTAAACCCAGATGCATGGTTAATTTATATTCAGATGAGATGGCTTTTTGCTCTAGAGCAGGGGTATTCAACTCTTACCCTACGAGGTCCGGAGCCTGCTGGTTTTCTGTTCTACCTGTTAATTAATTGCACACACCTGGTGTCCCAGGTCTAAATCAGTCCCTGATTACAGGGGAACAAGTTTCAAAATGCAGTGGAGCTGGTTTCCAGGGTCAGAGTTGAGTTTGAGGACTGTAAAGGTTGTAGGCAATTATCATTAAAGTGTAATTGCGTTATTCTGATTGGATGGATATCAATTCTACTGCAGTTCGAGGCAGAAACCCAAGTAATAGAATATTCAATGTGTGTCCATCAAGCAGGAGTCAGAGATCTGCTTTGTGTAATGATTCTAGTCTTGTGTATTCCATACCGATATTAGGTTGAAAGGGGTTAGTTAAAAGAAATATATACTTTGTACTGTAGTTATCCTCATAAATCAGTTAGATTAAATAAGGCCATAAAATTCCATTTAATGTTGAACATATTGTTGTTGTTTTTTAAAGTGAGGCGAGCGAGTTAAAAAAATTCAATATCGACCTTGGTTCACTAATCAAAAGATGTTTTCCTCATGGGGAGGTTAAAATAGGTGTAGTTCGTCCATAACTCAAAATGAAGTTGTTGTGTCTCTTTACTGGAAGCGAATGAGGACATTATGTGACTATAATCTTGCATTTTTTTCAGTACAACTTAAAAAAAAAAAAAAGTGAAGAGGTGCTACTTAATTACATTTTAAGTAGTGATACAAATGTCAGCTGAGAATATTAAGATTGTAAAGAAGGATGCTTTCATGACATGGTACTGATGAGATTCTGCACAGCAAATTCTCCAGGGTTAAACAGTTTCAAATTGAACACTGATCCAGCATCTACACACATATTTAGGGACTACCCACCAAAATCTATGCGTTTCACATAAAAATGCAGGCTTCTGGTTCTGCTTCAATATTCGAATACCTTACTTCCTTTTTTATGTGCTCAAAAAGCATGACATTTGAAAATTCTAATTAAGTGATAATGCCCAAGAAGCCGGTGTTTGGACGATATATTGGTACAGGTATTGTTAGGCCCGAGATGAAGTGGAGGGACAGCATACCAGCCACAAAATGTGCTGGGGGAAAACATTTGTGCAAGGCCTGTTCTGACTAGAGATGAGCAATGTCTTCATACTTTATCTTGGGAAACTCTAGGGAAGTGCTTGTCCAGCTCAGTAAAGCCTCAAACATAAATGATCCGCAACAGTGAGAACATTCTGACATCGTGCGCATGAAACAACTGGCGCAGGGGTGCCGGTTAGAGATATTTGGAACTCACGAGTGAAAAGGTTCACATTAAGCAGCTTGTTGTGCTTTGAGGTGTAATGGATCATGATGAACGGATATCAAAACCGTCTGGCAAGTTGACGGTGAAAGATGAGACCAGCCATTCCCACCACCGACAAAGTCATACGCACAACATTGTGAAGAAAATCTAGTTGTTTCGACTAAATATTATTAAGTAACTTATTAAGTAAATACTTATTTTCCACCATAATTTGCAAATAAATTCATAAAAAATCCTACAATGTGATTTTCTGGATTTTTTTCCTTTATTTTGTCTGTCATAGTTGAAGTGTACCTATGATGAAAATTACAGGCCTCTCTCATCTTTTTAATTGGGAGAACTTGCACAATTGGTGGCTGACTAAATACTTTTTTGCCCCACTGTATATACGTATGTGAATGTTGTGTATAGACAGTATGGACAGCATGTGAAAAGAACAGGTGTGTGTATAGCGGTAGTTACAGTATGCAGGATAAACCAAGACTAGAATACATTATATACATATCAAGTGGGTAATACAGTATGTAAGCACCATTACAGTGTTCATTGACCATGTTCTGGACATAAGGGCAGCGGTCTCTAAGGTGTGAAGGTAAAGTACCGGGACTGCAAATACTCAGCTTCCGGACCTGGGTCTTGCAATCGAAATAATACAGTGGGGCAAAAATTTAGTCAGCCACTAATTTTTTTTCCCTAGCCGGCTAGTAACAGTGTCTGGGCTTCAGGGGCAGGGTACTGGGCGGAAGTCGGCTTAGTGGTGACTGTTTAACAGTCTGATGGCCTGGAAATAGAAGCTGTTTGTTTCTCAGTCTCTCGGTCCCAGCGTTGATACATCTGTACCATCTCCGCTTTCTAGATGGTAGCGAGGTCATAGAGACATGGTTTTTCATCTGTATCGTCTCCGCTTTCTAGATGGTAGCGAGGTCATAGAGACATGGTTTTTCATCTGTACCGTCTCCGCTTTCTAGATGGTAGCGAGGTCATAGAGACATGGTTTTTCATCTGTACCATCTCCGCTTTCTAGATGGTAGCGAGGTCATAGAGACATGGTTTTTCATCTGTACCATCTCCGCTTTCTAGATGGTAGCGAGGTCATAGAGACATGGTTTTTGCAGTAATATATTTTTGTCCACTGTAGCTTTCATTAAGTGAGATTCTAAGTGAATACTTTATCATAAAAATGTAATTCTTCAACACAATACAAGTAGTTAATAAAGCCTTATTTTGAGGGCCTAGTTTTACCCTAATGCAGTGGCCTGAATCTCATGGTTTTCAGGCCTGCAAGTCACATTATGATGGCTTGCAAAGTGATGTGTAATTCCTATTGGAATCCAGCCAGAGTGGGGATATTCACAGTATGATGGCTTGCGAAGTGAGGTGTAATTCCTATTGGAATCCAGCCAGAGTGGGGATATTCAACATTTTAAATGTTTATTCACCCGCAACCTGAATTCAGGCTGACTGCTGGGATGGGAGACAAAGATATGAGACAAGAAACCAACCATTTTAGAAACCGGTGTAGTAAGTCCAAAGAGCAGATTGGATTAGTTTAGAAAAATGTTATTTATATTTGAGTAGGATAAGATTAATCAATCAATCAATGTACATGCAAAACCATAGATATGGTTTAACTCTGGTTAAGACCAACACTTGGGTTCTTTAACAACAATGTTACACTGACATATCAACACTCGGTTACACTTTATTGTGTGGTAATTACCAAATAAATATTTTTGTTGCATCATCGAGACATCGTCAAGCATCAACACTAATGTCTTCTGATTGTTATAATTTGATAGCCAATATTCTTTATAGAGGATCTATAAAATCCTATCAATAAATGCCATGTCCCAGCTCAGTCCATTGCCCTATGAGCAGAAGACATTGAAAAGAATACGTCTTTTTTTGGTTGAAATGATGTATTTTCAATGTCTTGTGCTCACTAGGTGGTCTTTGTCGTTTCACGGTTCTCTCATCGTCAATGTTGACTTCTTTCATCATCCCCTCAGTTGCCATGTTCCTCCTCTTCGTCTGATCACATACTTCTCTTCTCCTCCTCCTCCTGCGTCATTAACTCATCCGCGTTCTGCCCATGTTCGTTCACTCTTCCTCCAGTTCCCTCGTTCACATCAGTGCTTGAGCCTCAACCTCGATGCGTTGCCAATCGGTGTTAGTCGAGGGAGTGACCCCACAGGCGCTATTTCTCGGACAGACTTTAATCTCTGATTACAGCTGGGGCTGGAGGGATGGATAGCCATAGACATGGAGAACATAGAAGAGATATGCTCGTATGGCCATATGTCAAACGCCGTTATCCATTCTCTCTTCTTATGGGATCTTTTTAAATGTTCAGTGAATAAGGCCTTTGTGGGACTCTAATCAGTAGTACTCACTCTTCACTTTCCTTCACAACCATCCTTCCATCGATCACCTTTTCCATAGGCTTCTTATTGACTCTGCCTTCCATTAGAGATTTACAGTACAACTGCAGGCCTGACAAATACTGTAAGTCATTGACCTTCAAAACAGCCACAACAAACACACTGAAAGGACTTACACTGAGTGTACGAAACATTAAAAGAACACCTTCCTAATATTGTTGCACCCCCCCTATAGAAAGGACTTATATTGTTGATTCGTTGACTGTGACTCACCATGGCAACCTGCTACAACAGGATCTGAATCGACCACCGTTTTCAATACTGAGTCCCTTCTTTTCACTCTGTTTCTATGGATATTGAGCTTAACAACCATGGACATACATCACTAAACAACTGGAAAGTCTAGGCGAGAGAGAGAAGGAGGGGAGGGAAGGGAGGGAGGGAGAAAGAAAGGGAGGAGAAGAGAGCAAGGAGGGAGGGAGGGAGCGGGTGGAGGGGAAGGGGAGAGAACAGGAGTTAGTGTTTGAGATGCAGGCCACGTTTCTGTTATGAACATCTGCGGACTTCACGGGGGAGGAAAAAGACCCCAAATCCCAGAATGTTCAGCATACTCCTACGAGACTCTGTTACCATGGTTTCTCTCCTATAAAACATCTAAAAAAGGTGTGAAAAATGACATCGGTCACGTTGTTTCGGATGTGTCTTGGGGATTTATAATGGATGGCATCCGTGAGTGGGTAGTCTTTCCAACAGGTAGGCACAGTCAATCTGACAGTTCCAGTACAGCTCTTCATTCTCCATTGTCACTTGAGTTTTAAACACGAGCAGTTCTGTCAGAAGTGCCATGACACAAAATGTAAACAAAACTGACACAAGCAGAGGAAATATGGGGGGGGGGGGGAAATGAATTAGAAAATGTATATGATATGGATTCTAAATAATATGTATGATATTCACTTTGTAGATATACAGTTCACTCCTTATGCAGTGTGTACAGTTCACTCCTTATGCAGTGTGTACAGTTCACTCCTTATGCAGTGTGTACAGTTCACTCCTTATGCAGTGTGTACAGTTCACTCCTTATGCAGTGTGTACAGTTCACTCCTTATGCAGTGTGTACAGTTCACTCCTTATGCAGTGTGTACAGTTCACTCCTTATGCAGTGTGTACAGTTCACTCCTTATGCAGTGTGTACAGTTCACTCCTTATGCAGTGTGTACAGTTCACTCCTTATGCAGTGTGTACAGTTCACTCCTTATGCAGTGTGTACAGTTCACTCCTTATGCAGTGTGTACAGTTCACCAGAAACAACATTCCTTTTACTTACTGGATAATCTGCATCATCTGTTGGGAATGTATAGGACATTCCTAACCCAATTGCATTCGTCGGGAGTTGACTTGAGATGACTGACGATTCCCTTTATGAGTCCTGAGGTAATCAAATGTTTCTCTCTGATCCTCTCTAAAGCCCTACTGTTCTACTGGGTCTTGGCCTTTCTGATGAAAACCATCAAGTTTGCCAAGTACACTGAGCACGGCATCGGCCTGAGACAGCTCCGCTACGGCATCACAGGACTCCTGGCCCTGATCTACGGACTACTACTGGCTGTGGAAATCAACGTCATACTGGGCAGGGTGAGCAGCAGTGTGTGTGAGAGGGGGATGGTGTGTGTGTGTGTGTGTGTCATCCTAGTGTGTTTTGTGTGTACGGGCATCTGTTTTCCTCAGTATGTTTGGACGTCTCTATCCTGTCTTTTCCTCTGCTTCGATCAGCTCTCCCCTCTTTCGGTCAAGCATTTCTGTATGCCCCTGTATATCGGATGTTATATCTTGCTGCCTACAGGCCTGTTTCTGAAGTAGATCGAAGGCAGAATGTGCTCGGTTGTTGTGAGTCGGACAATCAGAGGCGTCATGCCCAAAGGGGGCACAAGGGCATGTGCCACCTCCAGATTTCTGCATGACGCCCCTGTATGACACCCGCTACTTGTCCCTAATTATAACAGGATGTTTAGGATGGACTTGTTTGCCCGGATGTTTGAATGATTCATCATTTTAATCCGTGGGAGTTCTGTCTGGAGATTTTCTTCTGAAAAGAATGAAAGATGTCTTGCTATTACGGTGATCAGGATTTCAAGCTCTATTTGTGTGCGCGTGTTGGAGGACAATGACATATACTCGACGTGAGAATGGTATTCACGCGAGTGTGTGCACATGCAGGTGGATTCGTGTTCATGTTGTGAGGCTTCAGTCAGGATCTTCCCATTCACAGCAGTCGCCTCTCCTCTTGGCACTATCCCACCTGGTCCATTTGTTCCTCTTTAGCATCCCATCTTGGGTTTGAGAGCAATCAGGCTCTTGGGCACTTGGCAATCATTGGCATTCTTCATTGGTTTGTATTGGTTAAGATGGGGACTAATCCAGCGGAGGCTCTTCAGAGTAAGAAAGGGGAGGACCATTCTTCTCAGTGAATTTCTTAAAATAAAACATTGAAAAACTAGACTAAAATATATTTATGGCACCAAATAATTGATTGATACACACTATTTTGCAATGAAGGTCTACAGCAGCCTCAACAGCACTCTATAGTGTAACGTTACTTATTGTAGCGGGTTTACCAACGCATTAGTTCTATTAGCAATATTGACTAGAATGTTACTTTAGCTAATATGGGGACAACGATGTAGACTGTGTGTAGCGGTTATGATATGGTTTTGCTTGGAAAGGCTTTTTTTTGCCTGGTCACATACAGCTGATGTGTTGTTCATTGAAGTCCACGAACGAATGGAAGAGCTGAGAAGAGAGTGCATAGAGGCTAGAATGAATACTACGTTGCTGCTATGACCAGGGTTGTATTCATACTGCCGATTTTGTTGAAAAATGTTTCTTAAATGGAAGCAAACAAAACAGGGATGAAAATACCTGAATTTGTCCAATAGAAACTCTTGTTTTAAACTTTTGGACTAATGATTACAACCTAGATGCAGGCAAGAGTGTGCAAGGCCTGTGTGCACCTAGATTGTAAACTTTCATTCGGAGGCTAGGGTGTAGGGGCATTTTTTTGTATCATCTAATAGCCTAAACCTATGTGTTATTGAACCGAATGAATGGAATATGAATGACAGTCATCCAACATGCTGTAATAGAATAAGGCCATGCTCGTGGAGGGGAAAAAAATTGTAAATAAACGGCAATGACCACCACTGGACTAATCTCAGCACTTATTCTAATTACAGTTTATATTCATGATCACTAATGGGCAATTTTTTCAATGCCTTCATGATGCCTCAGGCTTCTACCAGAGCCATCAAACACAGAGTAGTCTATACATACATTCCTGTTTTGATAAAGGACTGTGTATATAGAGAGTGTTGTATGTTGCTTTGGCAACATCTGCAGTCAGGAAAGACATCTGTTGGGTAAGAGTCCTCTGAGTCCCAATGTACACTGACTAACTCTAAACATATACACTACATGACCCGAAAAGTATGTGGACACCCGGTTGTCGAACATCTCATTCCAAAATCATGGGCATTAATATGGCGTTGGTTCCCCCTTTGCTGCTATAACAGCCTCCACTCTTCTGGGAAGGCTTTCCACTAGATGTTGGAACATTGCTGTGAGCACCTGCTTCCGTTCAGCCACAAGAGCGTTAGTGAGGTCGGGCACTGATGTTGGGCGATTTGGCCTGGCTCGCAGTCGGAGTTCCAATTCATTTTTAAAGGTGTTAGATGGGGTTGAGGTCAGGGCTCTGTGCAGGCCAGTCAAGTTCTTCCACACCAACCTCAACAAACCATTTCTGTATGGACCTTGCTTTGTCCACGGGGGCATTGTCATGCTGAAACAGGAAAGGGCCTTCCCCAAACTGTTGTTACAAAGTTGGAAGCACAGAATTATCTAGAAAGTCGTTGTATGCTGTAGAGTTAAGAATTCCCTTCACTGGAACAAAAGGGCCTAGCCCAAACCATGAAAAACAGCCCCAGACCATTATTCCTCATCCACCAAACTTTACAGTTGGCACTATACATTGGGGCGGGTAGGGTTCTACTGGCATCCGCCAAACCCAGATTTGTCCGTCGACTGGTATATGGTAAAGCATGATTCATCACCCCAGAGAACGCGTTTCTACTGCTCCAGAGTCCAATGGTGGCAAGCTTTACATCACTCCAGCCGAAGCTTGGCATTGCGCATGCTGAATTTAGGCTAGTGTGCAGCTGCTTGGTCATGGAAACCCATTTCATGAAGCTCCCGACGAACAGTTATTGTGCTGACGTTGTTTCCAGAGGCAGTTTGGAACTCGGTAGTTTGTGTGTTGCAACTGTGAACTTGTGTGTCCTACCACTTCGCGGTTGCTCCTAGACGTTTCTACTTCACAATACCAAATCCAATCAAATGTATTTATATAGCCCTTCGTACATCAGCTGATATCTCAAAGTGCTGTACAGAAACCCAGCCTAAAACCCCAAACAGCAAGCATTGCAGGTGTAGAAGCACGGTGGCTAGGAAAAACTCCCTAGAAAGGCCGAAACCTAGAGAAGAACCAGGCTATGAGGGGTGGCCAGTCCTCTTCTGCCTGTGCCGGGTGGAGATTATAACAGAACATGGCCAAAATGTTCAAATGTTCATAAATGACCAACAGTTGAAACTGGAGCAGCAGCATGGCCAGGTGGACAGGGGACAGCAAGGAGTCATCATGCCAGGTAGTCCTGAGGCATGGTCCTAGGGCTCAGGTCCTCCGAGAGAGAGAGAGAGAGAGAGAAAGAAAGAGAGAAAGAGAGAGAGAATTAGAGAGAGCATACTTAAATTCACACAGGACACTGGATAAGACAGGAGAAGTACTCCAGATATAACAAACTGATCCTAGCCCCCCGACACAAACTACTGCAGCATAAATACTGGAGGCTGAGACAGGAGGGGTCAGGAGACACTGTGGCCCCATCCGATGATACCCCCGGACAGGGCCAAACAGGAAGGATATAACCTCACCCACTTTGCCAATGCACAGCCCCCCTACTTCATAATAGCAGCATTTACAGTTGACCGGGGCAGCTCTAGCAGGGCAGAAATTTGTTTGAAAGGTAGCATCCTATGACGGTGCCACATTGAAAGTCACTGAGGTCTTCAGTAATGCCATTATACTGTGCTCGATTTTATACACCTGCCAGCAACGGCTGTGGCTGAAATAGCCAACTCCACTAATTTGAAGGGGTTTCCACATACATTTGTGTATATACAGTTGAAGTCGGAAGTTTACATACACCTTAGCCAACTACATTTAAACTCAGTTTTTCACAATTCCTGACATTTAATCCTAGGACAAATTCCCTGTCTTAAGTCAGTTAGGATCACCACTTTATTAAGAATGTGAAATATCAGAATAATAGTAGAGATAATTATTTATTTCAGATTTGATTTCTTTCATCACATTTCCAGTGGGTCAGACGTTTACATACACTCAATCAGTATTTGGTAGCATTGCCTTTAAATTGTTTAACTTGGGTCAAACATTTCGGGTAGCCTTCCACCAGCTTCCCACAATAAGTTGGGTGAATTTTGGCCCATTTCTCCTGACAGAGCTGGTGTAACTGAGTCAGGTTCGTTGGCCTCCTTGCTCGCACACACTTTTTCAGTTCTGCCCACAACGTTTTTATGGGATTGAGGTCAGGGCTTTGTGATGGCCACTCCAATACCTTGACTTTGTTGTCCTTAATGAATTTTGCCACAACTTTGGAAGTATGCTTGGGGTCATTGTCCATTTGGAAGACCCATTTGCGACCAGGTTTTAACTTCCTGACTGATGTCTTGAGATGTTGCTTCAATATATCCACATAATTTTCCTCCCTTATGATGCCATCTATTTTGTGAAGTGCACCAGTCCCTCCTGCAGCAAAACACCCCCACAACATGATGCTGCCACCCCCGTGCTTCACGGTTGGGATGCTGTTCTTCGGCTTGCAAGCCTCACCCCTTTCTTCCAAACATAACGATGGTCATTATGGCCAAACAGTTCTATTTTTGTTTCATCAGACCAGTGGACATTTCTCCACAAATTATGATCTTTGTCCCCATGTGCAGTTGCAAACCGGAGTCTGGCTTTTCTATAGCAGTTTGGAGCAGTGGCTTCTTCCTTGCTAAGTGGCCTTTCAGGTTATGTTGATATAGGACTCATTTTACTGTGGATATAGATACTTTTGTACCCGTTTCCTCCAGCATCTTCACAAGGTCCTTTGCTGTTGTTCTGGGATTGATTTGCACTTTTCCCACAAAAGTATGTTCATCTCTAGGAGACAGAACGCGTCTCCTTCCTGAGCGGTATGACCACTGCGTGGTCCCATGGTGTTTATACTTGCATACTATTGTTTGTACAGATGAACGTAGTACCTTCAGGCGTTTGGAAATTGGTCCCAAGGATGAACCAGACTTGCGGAGGTCTACTATTTATTTTCTGAGGTCTTGGCTGATTTCTTTAGATTTTCCCATGATGTCAAGCAAAGAGGCACTGAGTTTGAAGGTAGGCCTTGAAATACATCCACAGGTACACCTCCAATTGACTCAAATTATGTCAATCAGAAGCTTCTAAAGCCATGACATCATTTTCTGGAATTTTCCAAGCTGTTTAAAGGCACAGTCAACTTAGTGTTTGTAAACTTCTGACCCACTGGAATTGTGATAGTGAAATAATCTGTCTGTAAACAATTGTTGGAAAAATGACTTGTGTCATGCACAAAGTAGATGTCCTAAACGACTTCCCAAAACTGTAGTTTGTTAACAAGAAATTTGTGGAGTGGTTGAAAAATGAGTTTTAATGACTCCAACATAAGTGTATGTAAACTTCCGACTTCAACTGTATAGTGCATGCAAGCTTGACTATCTTGGTAACTGTGAGAAGACAAGAAAGCACTCTTTATCATACTGGAAGACGTCTTGGGAATTATTTCTGCAGATATAAATTAAACCGTGTGAAACTATACCCTCAAATGTACTGACAAGATGCAGTAATGATTGCCACGTCCTGTGTATTGAAAAGGTTTTGGTTAGACTTTTAGATGTGCGCTTAGAAAGAAGAAAAAAAGTAACCAAGTTTAAAGCTGAGATCCACTAGCTGCTCCAGGCGTATTTGTTATTCTTTTTGTTTTGTTTATTAAACGGAGAAAAGGAGCTCCGGCTTCGCGTTAAATAAAAATGTGTAGTACATGTTCTATCGCGCATGCAGTGATGTCCGGGGGAAAAATGGTGTTCGTTATTTGAAGTAACGTCTCTGTTGTTGTAATATCACAAATGGACAGTTTCACCACCACAGATTCCAACTTTAAGAAACATTTTCTTTTTAAAGTTTTTGTTTTACCTGGTGGGTGTATTCTCTGTAAGTGTTTGGAAGTTACAGTGGGGCAAAAAAGTATTTAGTCAGCCACCAATTGTGCAAGTTCTCCCACTTAAAAAGATGAGAGAGGCCTGTAATTTTCATCATAGGTACACTTCCAACTATGACAGACAAAATTAGAGAAAATAAATCCAGAAAATCACATTGTAGGATTTTTAATGAATTTATTTGCAAATTATGGTGAAAAATAACTATTTGGTCAATAACACAAGTTTATCTCAATACTTTGTTATATACCCTTTGTTGGCAATGACAGAGGTCAAACGTTTTCTGTAAGTCTTCACAAGGTTTCCACACACTGTTGCCGGTATTTTGGCCCATTCCTCCATGCAGAACTCCTCTAGAGCAGTGATGTTTTGGGGCTGTTGCTGGGCAACACAGACTTTTTTTCAAGTTGAGTTTTTACCAATAAGTTATATTTTGGTTTCATCTGACCATATGACATTCTCCCAATCCTCTTCTGGATCATCCAAATGCTCTCTAGCAAACTTCACACGGGCCTAGACATGTACTGGCTTAAGCAAGGGGACACGTCTGGCACTGCAAGATTTGAGTCCCTGGCGGCGTAGTGTGTTACTGATGGTAGGCTTTGTTACTTTGGTCCCAGCTCTCTGCAGGTCATTCACTAGGTCCCCCCGTGTGGTTCTGGGATTTTTGCTCACCGTTCTTGTGATCATTTTGACCCCACGGGGTGAGATCTTGCGTGGAGCGCCCGATCGAGGGAGATTATCAGTGGTCTTGTATGTCTTCCATTTCCTAATAATTGCTCCCACTGTTGATTTCTTCAAACCAAGCTGCTTACCTATTGCAGATTCAGTCTTCCCAGCCTGGTGCAGGTCTACAATTTTATTTCTGGTGTCCTTTGACAGCTCTTTGGTCTTGGCCATAGTGGAGTTTGGAGTGTGACTGTTTGAGGTTGTGGACAGGTGTCTTTTATACTGATAACAAGTTCAAACAGGTGCCATTAATACAGGTAACAAGTGGAGGACAGAGGAGCCTCTTAAAGAAGAAGTTACAGGTCTGTGAGAGCCATAAATTTTGCTTGTTTGTAGGTGATCAAATACTTATTTTCCACCATAATTTGCAAATAAATTCATTAAAAATCTGATTTTCTGGATTTTTTTTTCTCATTTTGTCCGTCATAGTTGAAGTGTACCTATGAAGAAAATGACAGGCCTCTCTCATCTTTTGAAGTGGGAGAACTTGCACAATTGGTGGCTGACTAAATACTTTTTTGCCCCACTGTATGTGTCTATGCTGTAATTCTTCAGTAACCTAGTTTCCCCCAAGCTGAGACTCTCATTGCTGAACTGAACTGACTCTGTTACATTAGTGTTTCACTCTGTCGTCCAGTTTCAGCGCTCGGGGTACCAGGAGTGTGCCTCGTTCTTTGACCTAGTGCAGACCATAATACTTCTCTTCAACAAAGCTCTAAAGCCGAATAGCTCAAGTGAACACAGTTCAAGGTTTCTTATTTCAGTGTGTGATACAGGGAGGCTTTGCCAAGGCTTTGATGCATTCGCAAAGACACGACCAGGCAACCCATCATTTAATACACAACAGAGCAAGCTTCCCTGTCAGATACTCTACATCACACATAATTATCAAACACTATCTGTCATATCCATTAGCTCACAGTTCCATCAAGATAATCATTATCTCTCAAAAATTTGGCAGGCTTAAGTTTATGTTGCCGAAACTGTATATACATTAGTGAATAGTTGCGTAGTTCGTTTCGTTGTTCTCATTTCTATTCTAAGTTCTGAATATATTCATTATTTAGGCTCTTTCTCTTTTAGTGAATCCTCCATCTGTCTTTTTCTCTCTTCCCACTTGATAACCCCTCTCTCCCTCTGTCCCTCCCCACAGCGCTACCTGTGTTTCACTGAAGCTACGGAGGTGAAACCCCCAGAGGACCTGCAGGATCTGGGGGTGAGGTTCCTGCAGCCCTTCGTCAACCTGCTGTCCAAGGCCACTTACTGGTGGATGAACACCTTCATCACAGCAGCCCACCGCCGCCCCATCGACCTCAAGGTCATCGGCAAGCTGCCCATCGCCATGCGAGCCCTCACCAACTATCTGAAGCTCCGCAAGGCTTTCGAGAGTCAGAGGGTAATGGGAGTGAGTGAGTGAGTGGTGAGTGAGTGAGTGAGTGAGTGAGTGAGATGGCAGCCAGCGGCTGTACGTTTTCGTAAAAACAATGGTCAAAAAAAGATTACAGTAATAGTATTGGATACAGTAAAATACGGTATGGTAACATACCCTTCCTTTTTTTACGGCTCAAATAAGCAAAGAGAATCGACAGTCCATCATTACTTTAAGACATGAAGGTCAGTCAATGCGCAAAATTTCAAGAGCTTTAAGTTTCATCAAGTGCAGTCGCAAAAACCATCTAGCTCTATGATGAAACTGTCTCACATGAGGACTGCCATAAGGAAGACCCAGAGTTACCTCTTCTGCAGAGGATAATTTCATCAGAGTTATCAGGCTCAAAAATTGCAGCCCAAATAAATGCCTCACAGAGTTCAAGTAAACAGACACATCTCAACATCAACTGTTCAGAGGAGACTGCGTGACTCAGGCCTTCATGATATAATTTCTGCAAAGAAACCACTATGAAAGGACACCAATAAGAAGAAGAGACTTGCTTGAGTCAAGAAACATGAGCAATGGACATCAGACAGGTGGAAATTTGTCCTTTGGTCTGATGAGTCCAAATTTTGAGATTTATTGTGGTTCTCACAGTGAAGCATGGAGGGGGAGGTGTGATGGTGTGGGGGTCCTTTGCTGGTGACACTGTCATTGATGTATTTTGAATTGAAGGCACACTTAACTGCCATGGCTACCACAGCATTGTCCAGCAATACGCCATCCCATCTGGTTTGGGCTTAATGGGACTATCATTTGTTTTTCAACAGGACAATGCCCAACACACCTCCAGGCTGTGTAAGGGCTATTTGACCAAGAAGGAGAGTGATGGAGTGCTGCATCAGATGACCTGGTTTCCACAGTCACCCGACCTCAACCCAATTGAGATGGTTTGGGATGAGTTGGACCGCAGAGTGAAGGAAAAGCAGCCAACAAGTGCTCAGGAACTCCTTCAAGACTGTTGGAAAAGCATTCCAGATGAAGCTGTTTGAGAGAATACCAAGAGTGTGCAAAGCTGTCATCAAGGCAAAGGGTGGCTAATTTCAAAATCTAAAATCTATTTTAATTTGTTAAATACTTTTTTTGGTTACTACATTAATCCATATGTATAATTTCATAGTTATGTCTTTACTATTATTCTACAATGTAGAAAATAGTTTTAAAAAACGTTTAAAAAACCTTGAATGAGCGTTGGCGTGTCTAAACCTTTGACTGGTACTGTAAGTATTCAGACCCTTCGCTATGAGACCCGAAATTGAACTCGGGTGCACCCTGTTTTCATTAATCATCCTTGATGTTTCTCCAACTTGATTGGAGTCCACCTGTGGTAAATTCAATTGATTTGACATGATTTGGAAAGGCACACACCTGTCTATATAAGGTCCCACAGTTGACAGTGCATGTCATAGCAAAAACCAAACCGTGAGGTCGAAGGAATTGTCCGTAGAGCTCCGAGACAGGATTGTGTCGAGGCACAGATCTGGGGAAGGGTACCAAAACATTTCTGCAGCATTGAAGGTCCCCAAGAACACAGTGGCCTCCATCATTCTTAAATGGAAGACATTTGGATTCACCAAAACTCTTCCTAGAGCTGGCAGGGCCAAACATAGCAATCGGGGGAGAAGGGCCTTGGTCAGGGAGGTGACCAAGAACCCGATGGTCACTTTGACAGAGCTCTAGAGTTCCTCTGTGGAGATAAGGGAACCTTCCAGAAGGACAACCATCTCTGCAGCACTTCACCAATCAGGCCTTTATGGTAGAGTGGCCAGATGGAAACCACACATCAGTAACAGGCACCTGACAGCCCGCTTGGAGTTTGCCAAAAGGCACCTGAAGACTCTTTCAGACCATGAGAAACAAGATTCTCTGGTCTGATGAAACAAATATTGAAATCTTTGGCCGGAATTCCAAGCATCACATCTGGCACCTGGCACCATCCCTACGGTTAAGCATAGTGGTGGCAGCATCATGCTGTGAGGATGTTCGTCTGTGGCAGGGATTGGGAGACTCGCCAGGATCGAGGCAAAGATGAATGAAGCAAAGTACAGAGATCCTTGATGAAAACCTCAGACTGGGGTGAAGGTTCACCTTCCAACAGGAACATGACCCTAAGCCCACAGCCAAGACACCATAGGAGTGGCTTTGGGACAAGTCTCTGAATGTCCTTCAGTGGCTCAACCAGAGCCCGGACTTGAACCCAATCGAACACTTTGGAGAGATCTGAAAATAGCTGTGCAGCGACACTTCCCATCCAACCTGGCAGAGCTTGACGGGCTTTGCAGAGAAGAATGAGAGAAACTGCCAAGCTTGTAGCGTAAAACCCAGGAAGACTTGAGGCTGTAATCGCTGCCAAAGGTGCTTCAACAAAGTACTGAGTAAAGGGTCTGAGTACTTATGTAAATGTGATATTTCAGTTTTTATTTTTTTAAATACATGTGACTCGTTTCAGGAAGCTAGGCATATGTTGCGCGTCACTACTTCACAGGAGTGCCATATCAATATGCGTTTTTTGGCAGAAATGCTTGTGAACTTTTTTGTGCCTTGACAACAAACTTGTATGCCATCTGTAAATATGAATGAAATTGTTAAATTACAAGCCTAGTTGGTTTGGCCACAGAAAAAGTCAGCAACCTTCCCGCTAGCCATGATTGGCTGCAATAATGAGTGGGCTGGATAATACCGAGAGATGAGTTCGGATTTGTCTGCCATGTAGCAGTCTGTGACATGAGTTGGTCAGTATGTGTAGGTAATCCTTTCTAAACACAGCTTTTTTGAAAGATATCACGTAGTAGAACTGCATAAGTGTTGCTCTCCACTTTCTGGAGGACCGAATTTTGAAATCAGTGGAGTTTGAGTATGATGGCTAAGGAGATGGAGAAAATTCTGGCGTTTGATTGCAAATATGCAGACAGAGTCGAAAAGAGAACACACAGAAGGCTGTTGTATAAAACACCAGTCCCCTGATTACATCTTCAAACTAAGGGCAACCATGGCATCCGTGACAGAGGGAGAAGCGTCCATCCATGTGTATGGGTAAGATAGTCTAGCTAGCTACATTTTCAGATATTACACATTTCAAATTTTGTCAGAAAGTTGTTTTAATTTCAAGCTAGTGTTCTGTTAGCTAGCTACTCAACGTTAGCTGGCTGGCTAGCTAGCTAGCTAACGTTACATATTTGCTCTGTGCAGTAATAATATTCATATCTCAGAGCCATTTGCATTGCTAGTTATAGCCTAATGTTAGCTAGCTAACATTGAACCTGGTTGGTTAGCTACCTGGAGATTCATGCAGGGTAGTAACATTATGAGTTGGGATTATGGTTCATTACTTAGCTAGCTACGTGTCTAAACAAAAGACTCCACTATGCAAGTAACCATTTCAATAGAATGTTCATGATGTCACTGCAATAATTGTTGATAGACGTAGCTGTCAATTCGCTCTAGCTATCTACTCCGATTCCAGAGCTCTCTCGCCTGGGTGTGCCAGAGTGCAGAATAACTGAGGAATTTGTGAACGCTCAACACCCGTTGAATATGGCCGGTGTCAGTAAATGTTGGCAAAAACGTGTAATTAAATTGTTGCCAGCAGCACAGTTGCAATCACCAACCCTCTGGAGAACATAAAAAAAACAGCTTAACCAGCTCTGCTAGGGTGAGTAAAATGGTCAGAGTGAGCTGTTCTCTCATTATGTGTCTGGAAGTAGCTAGCCAACGTTAGCCAGTTAGCTTGGGTGCTTGACTGCTGTTGTTAGGTCAGAACGCTCAGATCAACCCGACTCCTCAGCCAGAGCATCCAGTGTGACCTCTGGACGCTCCGAGAGCGAACCGCTCTGAAATTACTAACGGACAATCTGACAATGCTCTGAGTTTACGAACACCCAGAGCGCACTCTGGCACTCCAGAACACACCCGTAGTATAAACCAGCCTTTAGTCTTGAAAATATATTTTTTTGTCACTGGCCTACACACAATACCGCATATTGTCAAAGTGGAATTTTGTTTTTTGGCATTTTTACAAATTAATTACAAATGGAAAGGTGAAATGTCTTGAATTAAGTCTTCAAACTCTTTGTTATGGCAAACCTAAATATGTTCAGGAGTAAATATGTGCCTAACTAGTCACATAACTAGTCACATAATAATAAGTAGATGGGTAAAAAAAAGAAGCAGACATTGAATGGTACCCGCAAAACACCAGTCTCAACGTCAACAGTGAAGAGGCGACTCCGGGATGCTGGCCTTCTAGGCAGAGTTCCTCTGTATAGTATCTGTGTTCTTTTGCCCATCTTTTCATTGGCCAGTCTGAGAAATGGCCAGCATCCTGGAGTTGCTTCTTCACTGTTGACGTTGAGACTGGTGTTTTGTGGGTACTATTTAATGAAGCTGTCAGTTGAGGACTTGTGAGGCGTCTGTTTTTCAAACTAGACACTCTCATGTACTTGTCCTCTTGCTCAGTTGTGCACCGGGGCCTCCCACTCCTCTTTCTTTTCTGGTTAGGGCCAGTTTGCACTGTTCTGTGAAGGGAGTAGTTCTGAGAAATAGCCTTCTTGAGCCTGTAATCAAACCCATAAATGCTGATTCTCCAGATACTCAACTAGTCTAAAGAAGGCCAGTTTTATTGCTTCTTTAATCAGACAACAGTTTTCAGCTGTGCTAACATAATTGCAAAAGGGTTTTCTAATGATCAGTTAGCCTATTAAAATGATAAACTTGGTTTAGCTAACACAATGTGCCATTGGAACACAGGAGTGATGGTTGCTGATAATGGGCCTCTGTATGACTATGTAGATATTCCATTTAAAAAATCAGCCGTCTCCATCTACAATAGTCATTTACAACATTAACAATGTCTACACTGTATTTCTAATCAATTTGATGTTATTTTAATGGACAAAAAAAGTGCTTTTCTTTCAAAAACAAGAACATTTCTAAGTGACCCCAAACTTTTGAACCGTAGTGTATATATTTGATTTGCTGTAATATGAAAATACATTACCTAGCAGCCAACCTGCTTGCACCAATCCCATGTAATTACAGTAAAATACTGTAAAATGCAAACCCCACCTCCCCTCAATGAATTGAATTAATTAATTACAATTACAGTAGAATTTACTTTTACAGTATTATACAGTAAATGTTACAGTAATGTACTGTTTGTCATTGCTCGGATATTACAGTAACTACTGGCAGCCAGTTACCTGTTAGTTACCGTAAAACAACGGTACCAAATATTACAGTATATATTACAATATATATATATTTTTTTACAGTGCAGGGATTAGCTTGGATGTTCCACACAGTGACAAATAAATACAGTGTTAAGTGTTTATATAAGAACAGATTGCACAGTATGTTTTGGTTGATATGAATCTTTCTTTTGAAGCATGACATATTCTGTTTGGATTGCATTTTGTTAGGTTGCGTCAATGCAGCTCGCCCAGTCGGATTGTTTCAATAAAATGTCAATAGGAGTAACTAAAAAGCATCGATTTTACTTGTTCTCTAAACAATTCAACTCTGTTCTCCAATGGCCTGTGGTGATTTGACATGCATCCGTATAACTGAGATGGATTTCCAAATAGATGATTGTCTTTTCTAGTTAACACTGAACTGATATATATATATATATATACCCCCTCACACTCACACACATCCGACGTTCCGGTTCCCTTACTGTGTGTTACTGTCCAGTTTCACAGGAAATAAGATCATGTAACATCCCAAGCCATATCTGGTAACTCTGCAGGCTAAATAATGTTATTTTGCTTATATGTTGATTTGACACAACCGTGAATATGTGAAACTTGAGACTTTAATCATCACACAGAGTAAGCAGAGGGACAAACCCAGTCACCACACACACACACACACACACACACACACACACACACACACTTCCCACTTTCTTCCCATGAAAAGTCGAGTTCTTTCACCCTGTGAGGGGTCAAAAAGTCGCAGTGTTCACAGTAGAATGATAATGACCTTGCTCCTCTTAATCTTTTAGTCTTCTTTTCCCTTCCATCTCTTTACTTCATTTCTCCATCTCTTTAATCCTTCTCTCCTCCTGGAAGGACGTGGGGTGCGGATTCACAAGCAGCCCGGACTGTCTCATTGACCTCGGAGTCTAGTGTGCACTGGAAAACCCTGACCCTGTTGTGACCTTTGATCCTTGACCCCTGTCCCCTGCCACGTGTTGTGTCTCACTGAAAGAACCACGTCTGACCAACTCTCTCGCTATCTCTCTCAGAACCGTCTTCTTGACCCTAACCAGTCAGGCTTCAAGGCGACACACTCAACTGAGATCGCTCGTATCTGTTTCAGAGGTTCTCCGCTCTGCCACAGCGGACTCTATCTGCTGCCTTTGACGCTGTGAACCATCAGATCCTCCTCTCCACACTCCTGGATTGCGTCCTACCTGGCAAGTCGCTCCTACCAGGTGGCGTGGAGAGAATCTGTCTGCACCATATGCTCTTACTACTGGTGTCCCACAGGGCTCTGTTCTAGGCCCTCTCCTCTTTTCTCTTTTCACACAAAGTCGCTCGGGTTCTGTCATATCCTCACATGGTCTCTCCTATCATTGCTATGCGGATGACACTCAACTACTCAAAAATCTTGGTGTGACCCTGGACAACACCCTGTCGTTCTCTGCAAACATCAGTGACTCGCTCCTGCAGGTTTATGCTCTACAACACTTTCCTCACACAAGATGCGGAGCAGGTCCTAATCCAGGCACTTGTAATCTCTTGTCTAGACTACTGCAACACTCTGTTGGCTGGGCTCCCCACGTGTGCCATCATACCCCTGCAATTTATCCAGAATGCCGCAGCCCGCCTGGTGTTCAAACTTCCCAAGTTCTCCCATGTCACCCTGCTACTCTGCACCTTCTTACCTTCAGGTTATGCTCAAACCCTACATCCCATCCTGAGCACTCCACTCCACCACCTCTGGTCTCACCACCTCTGGTCTCTTACTTTGTTGATGGGAAATGTATTTTATACGATTGGGATATGTTGTCTCACCTAGCTATCTTAAGATGAATGCACTACTTTTAAGTCGCTCTGGGGTGGTTTGAAACAAGTGCAGGGTTAAAACAAGCATATGGGTATTTACACTACAGTACAGCACTAGGGTATGAACAGAACATCTGTTTGTTGCTGTCAAACTAGAAACCATATATGCATAAATACATATTTGGATTTGGCTGAGATGGGGCCCAAGGGAAAATGGCCATAGGGTCTGATTATGACAGTTAGTGTGTAGTGACAAATCCTATATGAGCTAGAACACATGAATGGCTTGGGACGTGACGTGCACATTTGTGTCCATGAAACAGGAAAGTCACACACACCAAGGTCATTTTCGGAAGTCGGGAAGAACCAAATTTGGTTTATTTGTTTATTTATGTATCTGCCCCTGTGCTCTCTACATCAAAAAGCCTGACCAGAGGCTGCCTCAGAGCCAGGACCTTCACCCCCTAGAGAGGAGTGGGAAAGCCAGGACACACACACGTGCACATGCGCACACACAGACCGAGAGGCTGTGGCTTGTTTACTACTCTAGCCAGAGTAGCCAGCCACTCTCTCTGATCATCACAAACTCTAAATGTGTAAACAGCACACAACGCATTGTCAGCGGCAGGGGTATAACTACAATAAATAGTTTAACATACAAAATGTTTGGCCTCTGAATATTTATTCTTCATACAGTATACAAGGAGGGTTTCAACCTTTGTTTAAAATATTGAGATCAGGCAAACATTTTGACTGCACACAAGTGCCTGAATGCTGGTGTTATTGAAGGATCTGAGCTAATCTCTTCTGTGAGGTCACAGTATCCTAGGATTAAAACTGAACTCATGAGATGGCAGAACTGGGAGGACATCATTACTAGGGAACCACTGAGATGAGAAGCACGAGAACTACGCTCTTCTCCTTCTTCCCTCATTAAACACTGAATCCCAAGATGCAACAGAAACAGCGAGCCAGCAGGGGTTCCATGCTTGTCCTAGTTCTGTAGTTTTTTTTGTGTGTGTGTGTGGCTGGTGCACTGCTCCTGATCAAATTGGGTATGCAGTTGTTGTTTTTCCCCCGGGCCAATTACCTTTTCATGTCATGTTAACAGCCTTTTGATGTGTGACCTAGTTTTTCTGTTGGAAGACCTTTTATTTTTAGAAAGAACTGACCACGAGACCCGCTGCAATACAGCAGAAATGTAGTCCGATCCCTTAATAGGAACTTAGATAGCACTTTACTTGAATCTTGCACAGCAAATTCTCCAGTGTTAAATCAACACTGACAGTGTTCAATTCAACACTGGTCCGGTGTCAATATGGGTCCACAAATTTCAGTATTAAATGAGCACACTGCTTAATGTAAAGCCTTATTTGTATATTTCACAGCGTGCCTTGCCTTTCTGATCAATTGTAGTTACCACCCATGATTGTGTTTGTTAGTGACAGAGAAATGGTTGTTGCAGTCAATTTTCTTTGTCCTGTTGCCTTCACCAAGTGAATAAGCACATCCATTATGATTTAAATTGTATTCTTCAACACAATACAATTAGTTAATACAACCTTATTTTGAGGGCCTAGTTTTAACCCTAATACAGTGCCCCCAACCTCATTGTTTTCAGGCCTGCAAGTCACATTATGATGGCTTGCAAAGTGAAGTGTAATTCCTATTGGAATCCAGCCAGAGTGGAGATATCTAACATTTGGAATTTGTATTCACCCACAACCTGCATTCAGAATGACTTCTGGATTGGGTAGTTGATGATATGAAACTACCTAAACCATCTATACAAGGAACAACCATTTCAGTAACGAGTGCAATAAACCCAAGTAACCAATTTGGATAAAAATGTTCTACGCTATTTATATTTGAGTAGCATAAGATTAATAAAAATAATATATATTGACACAAACAGTTCGAACAATGAACCTGTAATGGAGCACGCTGTGAAATGTAACAATGGGCGTGGTTGTGGTTTAACACTGGTTATTAACACCGACACAATGTGTGTTAATTTAACACTTACACAGTTCATTTAACACCTGAATCAACACACGAAATACTAGACTGAAATATCAACTCTAGTTAACACTGGCCAATATGCTGTGTGATTCTTCACTTTTTTTTACCTGATATACTGTAATCATGATGTTCATCCCCTTGCAGAGGCCTCTGGGCTCCATGCCACAGGATCCTAAGTGGATCTGGAGGGCCCTATGCCAGGCGTTTGGACGTCCCCTCATCATCAGCATCACCTTTCGCTTCCTGGCTGACCTGCTGGGCTTCGCTGGGCCTCTCTGTATCTCTGGCATCGTCCACCATATCAGCAAGGAGAATCGCACCATACAGCCCCCGGTGAGAATATATGATTTATTATTATTTATATATATGATTTATTATTATTTATATATATATATATATATATATATATATATTATTTTTTTTTTTGTATACATGGCAGCTAAAAGCTGAATTGTGTATACATCAAGAAATGTAAGAAAGTAAATCAATCAATGTTAGCTAATCAAGAAAGTTTGGACGTCAGATCGATGGGTCAGAGGTAGCTACAGATTCTAACACCAGATAATGTGATCCATCCGCCCAAAATCTGACCGGTATACTGGTAGTTACAGGTGTGGCTTCAAAATGTTGCAAGAGGTTTTTCAACTAACTGATATTGGCGATACCTTGATTTGTGGAAACAGGAGTCTCATTAAATGTCAGTGTCCAGTTGCAGGGGGTCTGTTTGAATTAAGAAAATGCTCAGTTTTTAAAGTAAATAAATGTTTTGGTCTGTGAAAGTAATCAAACAATGTGTGTATTTTTCTAATCTTCTCTCATTGATTGAGACAGGTGCCACCCCAAAGGGCCGCATGTCATGATGTCACCTGTCACGATCAATGAGAGAAGACGGCGTACACATTGTTGGATTACTTTACGGACCCCAAACTGTATTTATTTTAATTTATTCTAAATTCATACAGACCCCCATGCAACTGGACACCGACATTTTATGAGGACAAAAATAGTATCGTAAATATCAGTTTAGTTGAAAAATCTCTGGCAACGTTTTGTATAGCCACACCTGTAACTACCAGTGTAATGGTAAAATTTGGGGGTTTAAATAACAAATACAAGATACTCTAAAAACCAATGTATCAAACTTGAATACTAACTACCTTTGCAAAGTATTGTATTTACATTAAATACAGGTATTTTGTCATTTCAAAATACAAAATACAGTTGCAAGTACACGCCAGCACTACAACAACATTCTCTGTAACAGTAACATACAACAACAAATAACGTTTTACTTGCTACGAATGTAATATGTGGTTGTTTATCTACCTTGGACTGACTTGCACTGACTGTAAGTCGCTCTGAATAAGAGTGTCCGCTAAATGACCTAAATGTAACAATTACAAAAAGCAATAGGTATTATTATTGGCCTTGTTTCGGGGGCAGAGCACATTACAATAATACCAAGTGTTTATTTTTACATTTATATTTTGGTAATTTATCAGACTTCCAATACCAATGCAAGGTGAAAGAGAGACACAAAATTGATGGTCAGGAGGAGGAGGGAGCATCTCAGTCAGCCAAATGTATCTTGTAGCAAATACAAGACAGTCTAAAGACCAATGTATCAAACTAAAATAATAAATACTTTAGAAAATTATTGTATTTACATAAAAATACAGATATATTGACATTTCTAAATACAATACAAGTACACGCCTTCACTACATCATAACGGTAACAAAAATATGTTACGACCAGTGCAGAGTGAAAGGGGGACACAAAGTTGTGAACCGCTATAAAAAATGTTATTTTGAAAATACAAATTAGAGATTTCGAAAGTATCTTGTTTCAAAATGCATTGGATTGTGGTTCAGGCTGGTGAAATACAAATGACAAAATACTAAATACGTATTTAAAATAAATGTAACAGAAATACTGCCCATCTCTGGTCACAGCTAGGGAGTTAGATACAGACAGCCCACACGTATACTCAGAGATTTTAATTACTTCTGAGTGTTTTGTAATTTCAATTACACTGGGGTGAACTACACTCCAATGTATTTTGTATTTTCAAAATACAAAATTACTTTTCTATCCCATTTAATTTTTTATAGCGGTTCACATTTTGTGGCCACCTTTCACCCTGTGTTGGTATCAGAAGTCTGATAGCACTATAGCACGCTAAATTAACTAAATGTATATTTAACAATGTAAAGCATGCTGAGTATTATTCTGAGCTCCACCCAGTATATTCATGTTCACATGTACTTTTACATTTTGGTCATTTACTTTCTCAACTAAGGTAGTTAAACAACAACATATCACAGTCATAGCAAGTAAAACTACTTTTGCTTTTTGTGACCGTTACTGAGAATGTTGTTGCTGTTTTGTTTGTGCCGGCTACTTGTTGCTGTTTGTGCCGGCTACTTGTTTTGTTTGTGCCGGCTACTTGTTGCTGTTTGTGCCGGCTACATGTATTTTAATTAACTACATTACAAAATATAAGTATTTTGTACTTTATTTTGATACATTGCTATTGTGTATCTATATTTTGTCATTTTTGCCCATCCCTGCAAGGGCAAGGACACACACACAGTTGAAGTCGGAAGTTTACATACACCTTAGCCAAATACATTTAAACTCAGTTTTTCACAATCCCTGACATTTAATCCTAGTAAAAATTCCCTGTCTTAGGTCAGTTAGGATCACCACTTTATTTTAAGAATGTGAAATGTCAGAATAATAGTTGAGAGAATTATTTATTTCAGCTTTTATTTCTTTCATCACATTCCCAGTGGGTCAGAAGTTTACATACTCAATTAGTATTTGGTAGCATTGCCTTTAAATTGTTTAACTTGAGTCAAATGTTTTGGGTAGCCTTCCACCAGCTTCCCACAATAAGTTGGGTGAATTTTGGCCCATTCCTCCCGACAGAGCTGGTGTAACTGAGTCAGGTTTGTAGGCCACCTTGCTCGCACACGCTTTTTCAGTTCTGCCCACAGATTTTCTATGGGATTGAGGTCAGGCCTTTGTGATGGCCACTCCTTGACTTTGACTTTGTTGTCCTTAAGCCATTTTGCCACAACTTTGGAAGTATGCTTGGAGTCATTTTCCATTTGGAAGACCCATTTGCGACCAAGCTTTAACTGATGTCTTAAGATGCTGCTTCAATATATCCACATCATTTTCCTTCCTCATGATGCCATCTATTTTGTGAAGTGCACCAGTCCCTCCTGCAGCAAAGCACCCCCACAGCATGATACTGCCACCCCTGTGCTTCACGGTTGGGATCGTGTTCTTCGGCTTGCAAGCCTCACCCTTTTTCCTCCAAACATAACGATGGTCATTATGACCAAACAGTTCTATTTTTGTTTCATCAGACCAGAGGACATTTCTCCAAAAAGTATGATCTTTGTCCCCATGTGCATTTGCAAACCGTAGTCTGGCTTTTTTATGGTGGCTTTGGAGCAGTGGCTTCTTCCTTGCTGAGTGGCCTTTCAGGTTATGTCACTATAGGACTTGTTTTACTATGGATATAGATACTTTTGTACCTGTTTCCTCCAGCATCTTCACAAGGTCCTTTACTGTTGTTTTGGGATTGATTTGCACTTTTCGCACTAAAGTACGTTCCTCTCTAGGAGTCAGAACGGGTCTCCTTCCTGAGTGGTCTGACGGCTCCATGGTCCCATGGTGTTTATACTTGCGTACTATTGTTTGTACAGATGAACATGGTACCTGCAGGCGTTTGGAAATTGCTCCCAAGGATGAACCAAACTTGTGGAGGTCTACAATTTTCTTTCTGGGGTATTGGCTGATTTCGGATCCACTGGAATTGTGATACAGTGAATTATAAGTGAAATAATCTGTCTGTAAACAATTGTTGGAAAAATTACTTGTGTCATGCACAAAGTAGATGTCCTAACCGACTTGCCAAAACTATATTTTGTTAACAAGAAATTTGTGGAGTTGTTGAAAAGCGAGTTTTAATGACTCCAACCTAAGTGTATGTAAACCTCCGACTTCAACTATAGGTGCATGCACACACACACACACACACACACACACACACACACACACACACACACTTGATCTCCTGTTTTTTTAAAAGGTCAGGTCCTCCAAAAGGAGGACACACTTATCCTCAAAGGTGAACTCTTCATTTTAAGCCAATTAAGTATTTATGAGGCTAATGACTGGCGACCTCACCGTGCTGCTTTCTGTCTGTCGGTCTGTCTCAAACTCTCCTATTCCACTCAGAGCAGACAGGAAATGGACGCATCTGTCAGATCTCCTCTCCTGCTGTAATAATAGATCCTCCGTTTGTTGTTTGAAAGTCACAGAGTTGCGTAATGGAACATTGCTGATTTGCCTCAGTAACAGTTCTGTAGCTACGTGTAGAAAGCAGAAGGTAAATGCCTTCTTCCGAAATAAAAGGTATTTTATGATTTTGTCAGAGGTTACGGAACTGAATATCTATAAGAGGAGATGATTTGGAAACAGTGGGGTGGACCTGTTATCTGTAGACACTCATAGAAGGCAAACAGCGTTCTTTTCTGGCTCTGGCTCCATCTCGACATTGTGTTTGGGCCGAGGTTAGACTGAAATAGTCGCCCCTGGAAGAGATTACTGAGTGCTGTTGAGCTAAAAAAAAATGATGCCATGAGACTGTAGGCTGATAAGAAAAGGAGGTGTAGTCAACTATTGATAAATGCAATGGCTTGGAACTTCTCAATAACTTGTTGTGAATCCCTGCAATGGAGCGTCCAGATGTCCAGAGAGAAATGGAAAGCTGGAACTTGAAGGGCAGTGTACTCAAACAAAGTATTCATTTGCATTCAATTGACATACATTTAGGACAGGAGTTGACTGTGTACCATTAAAGATTGTGAAATGTCTCTGTGTATGAGTGTGTGAAAGAGAGAGGGAGAGCCGGCAAGAAATAGAGAGAGAGAGTGAGAGACGGGGAAGAGGGAGAGAGTGTGAGAAAGAGACTTGCCAAATTATATCTAAGCTAGAATGACGTATTACCTGTCCTAGTTTTAATGGCTCCTCAGAGATATAAGAACAAATATATCTTTCTCACCTGAGACCCTTAACTGCATAATCCAAGGCTAGGGACAGCACCTGAAGGATGATTTCTGTCATTGATTGAACATCCTTAAAATAGTGGATTTGATACCGTATGACCCCAACCTTGGTGTGATTCACTGGGAGAACTGAATGACTCTAAAGACATCCATCATCATTACAGTACAGCCAGAAAGAGGGAGAGTGTGCCAAGAATAGCTGGCATGATCAAGAGTGTTCGATAAGAAAGGTACAGCGGATTACTTTTAAGTAGATCGTTCATTGATCATCTTAGGGAATGTCTGGGAGTTATTTTTCTCAACGGGGTAGGAATTCATGTAATTTCCTTATAGAAAATCAAACCATTTTCCCTTCTGATGTACATATTCTCTTTGAGAGATTTTGAACTTGTCATGACAGTCACAGTCAGACTCGCCGTATGTGTTTTCTTTGATCCGTTGCCCTCCCAGCAGGCAGCTCCTGTCTATGTGAGTAGGATATTGACTGGGGGGGGTGCTGACTGACTGGGTCCATATGTCTGTGTCTCTCGCTTTGCTTTCAGATAAAGCTGCTGGGGGTCTACTTTATCTCCTCTCAAGAGTTCTTGGCGAATGCATACGTGCTGGCTGTGCTGCTGTTCTTTGCCCTGATCCTGCAGAGAACCTTCCTCCAGGCCTCGTATTATGTGGCCATCGAGACGGGCATCAACTTAAGAGGGGCTATACAGGTACTGTACTGTAGGCCTATGCACAGTAGGGACCACTACGCAAAAATGGTCTCTGCAAACTTTCACATACAGCCCACATTGATGTCCATGGAGATTTGTGTGAAGACATTCTGCCCCTTATGCTTATTCTCATTCTCTATTACTTAGAAGCAGGGGATTAGTGTCACAGAAGCATCTGCAGTGTCAATACATCAGTTTTGTTCTGTATGCCTGTCTATGGTAGAAACCCAGCAGAGCTCCTAGAGAGTACGGTCATACATTGTCAATATATACACAATGGCATACAGGTAACTGCCGAAGTAAAGGAAACCTCAACATAAAGTGTCTTAATAGGGCATTGGGCCCCCACGAGCCATCAGAACAGATCCAATGCACCTTGGCAGTGTCTGGAGGGATGCGACGCCATTCTTCCACGAGGAATCCCATAATTTGACGTTTTGTTGATGGTGGTGGATAACGCCGTCTCAGGCGCCGCTTCAGAATCTCCCGTAGGTGTTCAATTGGGTTGAGATCTGGTGACTGACTGACACACACACACACACACACACACACACACACACACACACACACACACACACACACACACACACACACACACACTTTATTAAAACACCCTATGCTCCTTCGAGTCCCCTCTTTCAAAGCCACTGAAATCTCTTCTAGCCATGGTAGCCAAAATAATGGGCAATTGGGCATTTTTATACATGGCCCTAAGCATGATGAGATGTTAATTGGTTAATTAACTCAGGAACCACACCTGTTTGGAAGCACCTGTTTTAATCCCACAATTAGGGTCGACCATCGTTGTAAATAAGAATTTGTTCCTAACTGACTTGCCTAGTTAAATAAAAGTTAAAGACAAATACAAAAAATAATTGACTCAAGTGTTTCCTTTTATTTTGGCAGTTACCTGTAGATTGTCCATTATGTTGCCATTATTATACATGTATAGCAGGGGGGCTAAGAATGAGAGTAGCCAAACTACATTTATAGTTATAGTAAGGCGAGGTCCTCTGGTAACTATACTAGATCTGTTTCCCTATGATGTGTCTGACTGACTTCTCCTTCCAGACTAAGATCTACAACAAGATCATGCGGCTGTGCACCTCCAACATGTCCATGGGAGAACTGACAGTGGGACAGATCTGCAACCTGGTAGCCATAGATACCAACCAGCTCATGTGGTTCTTCTTCCTCTGTCCCAACCTGTGGGCCATGCCAGTCCAGGTAACACTATTCTGTTCTCCTGTACTTGGTTAGGTTATATTCAGCTGTATTTCATTATATTCTATCTGGGTATATTCTGTTTGGTTCTTGTCTCCAGTTTATGAAAAGTTCTTGAAGAAATATACTCATTCAGTAGACTAATTGTAACTTGCTAAAGGGGTTGCTGGGTGACAAATTTGACAGTAACTCAAACACTGGCCCTGGTCCAAAAGTAATTTGACAGTAACTCACAAGCAAATAAGTTACTATATTTCATATTACAATACACCTTCTGTAATCTAAATACAGTATCAAAGCAAGTACTGTGTAATGACACAGTACAATACTGTAGAATTGACTGAATTGTACTTTAAAAAGTAAATGGGTTTTGAATTTCACTGTATTTTACTGTAATTACATGGGATTAGTGCAAGCAGGTTGTTTGCTAGGTACACATTACGGCATATCAACAATCAATTATATCACTTTAAATAACATACCAGCTCAATTGGTACAGCACTCTCACAAACAAGTAGAACAAATAATAGCCTCTTACAAGGCACTCCTCAAATGATGTTAAGGAGCCAGCTGTCACGTTCTGACCCTAGTTATTGTGTTAATTGTTTGTTTTAGTTGGTCAGGACGTGAGTTGGGTGGGCATTCTATGTTTTGTGTGTCTAGGTTGTTTTTCTGTGTTTGGCCTAGTATGGTTCTCAATCAGAGGAAGGTGTCGTTAGTTGTCTCTGATTGAGAATCATACTTAGGTAGCCTGGGTTTTCACTGTTGTTTTGTGGGTGATTGTTTCCGTGTCTGTGTTTTACACCACACGGTACTGTTTTAGGTTTTGGTTATTCACATTATGTTTATTGTTTTTGTATGGAGTGTTCAGTTTATGTGTTTAAATAAACAACCATGGACACTTACCACGCCGCATATTGGTCCTCCGATCCTTCTCGCGAAGAGGAGGGAAACCATTACAGAATCACCCACCACAAAAGGACCAAGCGGCGTGGTAAGCAGCAGCAGCAGGAGCAGCAGCAGCAGGAGAGGCAGCAGCATCAACAGCAGGAGAGACAGCACTATTTGGAGAAATGGACTTGGGAGGAGATCCTAGATGGGAAAGGACCCTGGGCGGAGTCAGGGGAATATCGCCGCCCCAAAGCAGAGCTGGAGGCAGCGAAAGCAGAGAGGCAGCATTATGAGGAGCTAGCACGGCAGAGGGGCTGGAAGCCCGAGAGGCAGCCCCAAAAAAATTATTGGGGAGGGGGGCACAGGGAGAGTGTGGCAGAGTCAGGAGTCAGACCTGAGCCAACTCCCCCTGTTTACCGTAAGTAGCCATGGATGGAATCAGAGCAGTCGGCGAAGCAGAGTGCTGAGTCTGAGAATGTTGAGGAGTTATTGGACAGAGTAGAGAGAGAGCTGTTGGTTTGGCGTAGTATGCACGGCATTCGCCCTGAGGAGCGTGTTAGCTGTCCGATGCCACCTGTGCCAGTTCCTCCGGAAGATTTTATGCCGGCTATACACACCAGGTCTCCAGTACACCTTCACAACCTGGTGTGTCCTGTTCCTTGCACTCACACTGAGGTGCGTGTCCCCAGCCCAGTGCCGGCACCCCGCACCAGGCTGTCTCTCCGTTCTTTGGCTACAGGTGCTCCCGCCTGTCCAGTGCTGCTAGAGCCTTCATCCTCTCCAGAGCTGCCGGAGTCTCCCGCCTGTCCGGCGCTGCTAGAGTCTCCCGCCTGTCCGGCGCTGCTAGAGTCTCCCGTCTGTCATGAGCCGCCAGTCTGTCATGAGCCGCCAGAGCCGCCAGTCAACGTTGAGCCTCCATGGCCGCCAGTTAGCGTGGAGCCGCCAGGGCCGCCAGTCAGCGTGGAGCCGCCAGGGCCGCCAGTCAGCGTGGAGCCGCCAGGGCCGCCAGTCAGCGTGGAGCCGCCAGAGCCGCCAGTCAGCTTGGAGCCGCCAGTCAGCTTGGAGCCGCCAGTCAGCTTGGAGCCGCCAGTCAGCCAGTCAGCCAAGATCTGCCAGAGCCGCCAGTCAGCCAGGATCTGCCAGAGCCGCCAGTCAGCCAGGATCTGCCAGAGCCGTCAGTCAGCCAGGAGCTGCCAGAGCCGTCAGTCAGCCAGGAGCTGCCAGAGCCGTCAGTCAGCCAGGAGCTGCCAGAGCCGTCAGTCAGCCAGGAGCTGCCAGAGCCGTCAACCAGCCTGAGTTACCTCTCAGTCCTGAGCTACCCCTCAGTCCTGAGCTACCCCTCAGTCCTGAGCTACCCCTCAGTCCTGAGTTACCCCTCAGTCCTGAGCTACCCCTTAAGTCTAGAGGTGTCCCTCAGTCCGATGGGCCTGTTGTTTAGGGTTCCCAGGTCAGGGTCGGCGGCAAGGGTCGCCGTTCCTAGGAGACCACAGAGGCGGACTAAGACTATGGTGGAGTGGAGTGGGGTCCACGTCCAGCGCCAGAGCCGCCACCGCGGACAGATGCCCACCCAGACCCTCCCCTATAGGTTCAGGTTTTACGGCCGGAGTCCGCACCTTGGGAGAGGGTTACTGTCACCTTCTGACCCTAGTTATTGTGTTAATTGTTTATTTTAGTTGGTCAGGACGTGAGTTGGGTGGGCATTCTATGTTTTGTGTGTCTAGGTTGTTTTTCTGTGTTCGGCCTAGTATGGTTCTCAGAGGCAGGTGTCGTTAGTTGTCTCTGATTGAGAATCATACTTAGGTAGCCTGAGTTTTCACTGTTGTTTTGTGGGTGATTGTTTCCGTGTCTGTGTTTTACACCACACGGTACTGTTTTAGGTTTTGGTTATTCACGTTATGTTTATTGTTTTTGTATGGAGTGTTCAGTTTATGTGTTTAAATAAACAACCATGGACACTTACCACGCTGCATATTGGTCCTCCGATCCTTCTCGCCTCTCCTCTTCAGACAAAGAGGAGAAAACCATTACACCAGCAACAACAATACCATGCACCCTCAGTATCAAATCTGTTGTTTTTACAGTAACTTACCGGCAGCCAGTTACCTGTAAGTTACTGTAAATCAAGGTACAGTATGTTTCCGTAAATTCCAAAGAAACTTTAGTTAAAACAGTTTACCGATAATATACTGTATATTTCTAAAAGCTATAACAAGAGCAAGGTATTGATAATCGTTTTTAGATAGAAAACAGCATGAGAAGATGGCCAACATGAAGAGATCAAAAGTGGGCCAAAATATGCTACAGAGAAGGCATTCTGTGGGCCTATAGAACATAATTGACAGCAGAATCCTGCCAGGATTTTTTTTACAGTGTGGTCAAAAGGTTTTTGGAACTCTAAAAATACCGTACGGTACTGTATTCTGTCGGATGGACTTGCAGAATCATTCGAAATATATCAATTATTTCCCCGTCCACAAATCTTCCCACAATGTACCATAATTTACAGTATGCTGCAGTAAACTGTTTCACAGTATTTTACTGTTGATAATATCCAAAATTACAGTATAAATGACCGTTTTCCATTACAGTGTATTCTAGTATAATCTACTATATCAAAGGCAGGATATGAGTCACAAGGGTAGAAAAGACAGATGGGCAGAAAAGAAGAAGCACAGCAGGAGAAGCCCTATGGATTTGAAATAAATGTATGGCATACTGTATATTAGAACAGTGTGACCTTCAGGTTTATGCTCCATGGCATGTATAATTAATGTTAAGGAGTGATGATCTCTCATAGCCCATCTCTAAATCTATACATGGAAATGGAAGGAAGGTGTTTGGGGAAAACACACAAAAATATAAACGTAACATGTAAAGTGTTGGTCTCATGTTTCATGAGCTGAAATAAAAGATCCCAGAAATGTTCTATATGCACAATAAGCTTATTTCGCTCAAATTTTGTGCACAAATTTGTTTACATCCCTGTTAGTGAGCGTTTCTCCTTTGCCAAGATAATACATCCATCCACCTGACAGGTGTGGCATATCAAGAAGCTGATTAAACAGCATGATCATTACACAGGTGCACCTTGTGCTGGGGACAACTAAAGGCCACTCTAAAATATGCAGTTATGTCACACAACGCAATGCTACAGATGTCTCAAGTTGAGGGACCGTGCAATTGGCATGCTGACTGCAGAACTGTCCACCAGAGCTGTTGCCAGAGAATTGAATGTTCATTTCTCTACCATAAGCCCCCTCCAACATCATTTTAGAGAATTTGGCAGTACATCCGACCGACCTCACAACCACAGGTCACGTGTAACCACACAAGCCCAGGACCTCCACATCCGGCTTCTTCACCTGCAGGATCATGTTAGACCAGCCACCCGGACAACTGATAAAACAGTGGGTTTGCACAATCAAAGAATTTCTGCACAAACTGTCAGAAACCGTCTAAGGGAAGCTCATCTGCGTTGTTTGGTGTCGTAACCGACTTCAGTTGGCAAATGCTCACCTTCGATGGCTCTTCACGGATGAATCCCGGTTTCAACTGTACCAGGCAGATGGTATAGCATCATATGGGTGAGCAGTTTGCTGATGTCAACTTGGTGAACAATTGATTGTGCGTTTGCCCGCTGACAAAGAAATGATCAGAATATAATTTTAATGGTAGGTTTATTTTAACAGTGAGAGACAGAATAACAACAAAATAATCCAGAAAAACACATGTCAAAAATGTTATAAATTGATTTGCATTTTAATGAGGGAAATAAGAATTTGACCCCTCTCAATCTGAAAGATTTCGCTTTCGACACTCATAAAGGGAGTGCTCCTAATCTCAGTTTGTTACCTGTATAAAAAACACCTGTCCACAGAAACAATCAAGCAATCAGATTCCAAACTCTCCACCATGGCCAAGACCAAAGAGCTCTCCAAGGATGTCAGGGACAAGATTGTAGACCTACACAAGCAGCTTGGTGAGAAGGCAACAACTGTTGGCGCAATTATTAGAAAATGGAAGAAGTTCAAGATGACGGTCAATCACCCTTGGTCTGGGGCTCCATGCAAGATCTCACCTCCTGCAGCGCACGAAAGGTCCCCCTGCTCAAGCCAGCGCATGTCCAGGCCCGTCTGAAGTTTGCCAATGACCATCTGGATGATCCAGAGGAGGAATGGGGAGAAGGCCATGTGGTCTGATGAGACAAAAATAGAGCTTTTTGGTCTAAACTCCACTCGCCGTGTTTGGAGGAAGAAGGATGAGTACAACCCCAAGAACACCATCCCAACCGTGAAGCATGGAGGTGGAAACATCATTCTTGGGGATGCTTTTCTGCAAAGGGGACTGGGCGACTGCTCTGTATTGAGGGGAGGATGGATGGGGCCATGTATCGTGAGATCTTGGCCAACAACCTCCTTCCCTCAGTAAGAGCATTGAAGATGGGTCGTGGCTGGGTCTTCCAGCATGACAACGACCCGAAACACACAGCCAGTGCAATTAAGGAGTGGCTCCCTAAGAAGCATCTCAAGGTCCTGGAGTGGCCAAGCCAGTCTCCAGACCTGAACCCAAATAGAAAATCTTTGGAGGGAGCTGAAAGTCCGTATTGCCCAGCGACAGCCCCGGAACCTGAAGGATCTGGAGATGGTCTGTATGGAGGAGTGGGCCAAAATCCCTGCTGCAGTGTGTGCAAACATGGTCAAGAACTACAGGAAATGTATGATCTCTTTAATTGCAAACAAAGGTTTCTGTACCAAATATTAAGTTCTGCTTTTCTGATGTATCAAATACTTATGTCATGCAATAAAATGCTAATTAATTACTTAAAAATCATACAATGATACAATCAACTGTGAGAGACGGAATCTAAAACAACAATCCAGAAAAGATTGTTGTTTTAGATTCCGTCTCTCACAGTTGAAGTGTACCTATGATAAAAAATTATAGACCTCTACATGCTTTGTAAGTAGGAAACCCTGCAAAATTGGCAATGTGTCAAATACTTGTTCTCCCCACTGTAGGTGTTCCTTTTGTCCAGGTGGGAAAGGGCAGTGTGGAGTGCGATTGAGATTGCATCATCTGTGAATCTGTTGGGGCGGTATGCAAATTGTAGTGGGTCTAGGGTTCCCGGGATGATGGTGCTGAAGTGAGCCATTACCCGCCTTTTAAAGCACATCATGGCTACCGACATGAGTGCTACGGGGCAGTAGTCATTTAGGCAGGATACCTTCGCATTCTTTGGCACAGGGACTATGGTTGTCTGCTTGAAACATGTTGGTATTACAGACTCGGTCAGGGAGAGGTTGAAAATATCAGCGAAGACACTTGCCAGTTGGTCCACACATGCTCTGAGTACACGCCCTGGTAATCCATCAGGCCCAGCGGCCTTGTGAATGTTGACCTGTTTAAAGTTCATTCTCACATCGGCTATGGCGAGCATGATCACACAGTCGTCTGAAATAGCTGGTGTTCTCATGCATGCTTAAGTGTTGTTTGCCTCGAAGCCAGCATGAAAGGAATTTAGCTCGTCTGGTAGGCTCGCGTCACTGGGCAGATCGTGGCTGGGTTTCCCTTTGTAGTCCGTTAAAATGTGCAAGCCCTGCCACATCCGAGCTGGTGAACTAGGATTCAATCTTAGTCCTGTCTTGACGGTTTGTTTGAGGGCATAGCGGGATTTCTTATAAGCTTGCGGATTAGTGTCCAACTCCTTGAAAGCGGCAGCTCTGACCTTTAGCTCGGTGCGGATGTTGCCTGTAATCCATGGCTTCTGGTTGAGATATGTACGTACTGTCACTGTGGGAATGACGTCGCCGATGCACTTGTTGATGAAGCCGGTGACTGAGTTGGTATAGTCCTCAATGCCTTTGGATGAATCATGGAACATATTCCAGTCTGTGCTAGCAAAACAGTCCTGTAGCATACTGTAATATCTGACCACAATATAATCACTTCCATATTGAGCGAGTCACTGGTACTTCCTGCTTTAGTTTTTGCTTGTAAGCAAGAATCAGGAGGATTATGAATTATGGTCAGATTTGCCAAATGGAGAGTGATGGGGTGGTGGTGGGGTAATGGAATGGGCAGGCATAAGCTAAGGACAATGAACAAAATTGCATTTTATCAATGGCAATTTGAATGCACTGAGAGCATGTTTGGGATGCTCTGGATCGACGTGTACGACAGTTTTCCATTTCCCATCAATATGCAGCAAGTTCACACAGCCATTGAAGAGGAGTGGGACAACATTCCACAGGCCACAATCAACACCCTGATCAACTCTATGCCAAGGAGATGTCACACTGCATGAGGAAAATGGTGGTCACCAGATACTGACTGTTTTTTTTCAGTATCTCTGACCAACAGATGCATATCTGTATTCCCAGTCATGTGATATCCATAAATTAGGGCCTAATGAATTTATTTCAATTGACTGATTTCCTTATATGAACAGTAACTCAGTAAAATCGTTGAAATTGTTGCATGTTGCATTTATAGTTTTGTTCAGTGTAGTATGCTAGTATGGATATTCGGACACGGACAGCTTCTCTTACCTCTCTCTCTCTCAAGGTCAAAGGGAGACAGGTTAACCTGTCTGGGAATTCCCCTCACCAACAGCCAGTGAAATTGCAGGGCGCCAAATAAAAATCAACATAAATCTCATAAATCAAATTTCTCAAACATACAAGTATTAGGCACCATTTTAAAGATACAATTCTCGTTAATCCAGCCACAGTGTCTGATTTCAAAAATGCTTTACAGTGAAAGCTCCACAAACAATTATGTTAGGTCACCACAAAGGCACAGAAAAACCCAGCCATTTTTCCATCCAAAGAGAGGAGTCAGAAAAAAGCACAAATAGAGATAAAGTTAATCACTAACCTTTTGATGATCTTCATCAGATGACACTCATAGGACTTCATGTTACACAATACATGTCTGTTTTGTTCGATAAAGTGCATATTTATATCCAAAAATCTCATTTTATATTGGCGTGTTATGTTCAGTAGTTCCAAAACATGCCGTGATGTTGCAGAGAGCCAAATCAATTTACAGAAATACTCATTATAAATGATGATGAAAATACAATTGTTATGCATGGAACTTTAGATAAACTTCTCCTTAATGCAACCGCTGTGTCAGATTTCAAAGAAACCTTACGGAAAAAGCATACCATGCAATAATCTGAGTACGGAGCTCAGAGCCCAAACCAGCCAAAAGAAATATCCGCCATGTTGCGCAGTCAACATTAGTCAGAAATAGCATTATAAATATTCACTTACCTTTGATGATCTTCATCAGAATTCACTCCCAGGAATCCCAGTTGCACAATAAATGTTTGATTTGTTCGATAAAGTTCATAATTTATGTCCATAAACCACCTCCTTTTGTTAGGGTGTTTGGTAAAGAAAACGAAACGCACGTGCAACTTCCAGCGGAAAGGTCGGACGAAAATTCCCTACATTTATAGTACTGGTCGTAGAAACTTATCAAATGATGTATAGAATCAATCTTTAGGATGTTTTTATCATAAATGTTCAATAATGTTCCAACCTGAGAATTCCATTGCCTGTAGAAAAGCAATGGAATGGGAGCTACCCTCTCATGTGAATGCGTGTGACTGAGCTCGTGGTTGCTGGCAGACCTCTGACTCATTCCGCTCTCATTCAGCCCCCCTTCATAGTAGAAGCATCAAACAATGTTCTAAAGACGGTTGACATCTAGTGGAAGCCTTAGGAAGTGCAACATAACCAATATCACTGTATCTTCAATAGAGGCTGAGTTGAAAAACTACAAACCTCAGGTTTTTGTCTGCCATATGAGTTCTGTTATACTCACAGACATCATTCAAACAGTTTTAGAAACTTCAGAGTGTGTTCTAACAAATACTACTAATAATATGCATATATTAGCATCTGGGGCTGAGTAGGAGGCAGAATACTCTGGGCACGCTTTTTATCCAAAAGTGAAAATGCTGCCACCTTATCCCAATGAAGTTAATGGCATATTGAGTTTGTGTGTGCACTTGCGTGTGTGCGACTATGTGAAAGACAGAGAGAGAGAGAGAGAAGCTGCGATTCACTCACGTTCCACTAACTTGCATGACCAATCAGATGTGCAATCTAATATTTTCCCTGATCTCAACATTTCCCAAGGTTGAACATGGCCCAAACAACATTCTGCATTGTATTCTCCAGATCATTGTGGGGGTTATTCTGCTCTACTACCTCCTGGGGATCAGTGCTTTGATTGGGGCCACAGTCATTGCTGTACTGGCCCCTGTCCAGTACTTTGTGGCCACCAAGCTGTCCCAAGCACAGAAGAGCACCCTGGTGAGTGTTACAGTGCCTTCAGGAAAGTATTCAGACCCCTTGACTTTTTCCCCAAACTTTGTTATATTACAGCCTTGTTCGAAAATGGATTAAATTAATTAATTAATTATCCTCAGCAATCTACACACAATATCCTAAAATGATGAAGCGAAAACTATTTTTCAAATGTATAAAAACAGAAATACCTTATGTACATAAGTATTCAGATCCTTTTCTATGAGGCTCGAAATTGAGCCCAGGTGCATCCTGTTTCCATTTATCATCCTTGAAATGTTTCTACAACTAGATTGGAGTCCACCTGTGGTAAATCCAATTGATTGGAGATGATTTGGAAAGGCACACACCTGTCTATATAAGGTCCCACAGTTGACAGTGCATGAGCAAAAACCAAGCCATGTGGTCGAAGGAATTGCCCATAGAGCTCTGAGACAGGATTGTGTCAAGGCACAGATCTGGAGAAGGGTACCAAAACATTTCTGCAGCATTGAAGGTCCCCAAGAACACAGTGGCCTCCATCATTTTTAAATGGAAGAAGTCTGGAACCACCAAGACTCTTCCTAGAGCTGGTCGCCTGGCCAAACTGAGCAATCGGGGGGAAAGGGCCTTGATCCCCATCCAACCTGTCAGAGCTTGACAGGATCTGCTGAGAATAATGGAAGAAACTCCCCAAATACAGGTGTGTCAAGCTTATAGCGTCATACCCAAGAAAACTTGATGCTGTAATCACTGTGAAAGGTGCTTCAACAAAGTACTGATTAAAGGGTCTGAATACTTATGTAAATGTGATATTTTAAAAATAAAACATTTTTATAAATTTTTATAAATTAGCTTTGTCATTATGTGTGTAGATTGATGAGAAGGGGGTGGGACCAATTTAATCCATTCTAGAATAAGGCTGTAAAGTAACAAAATATGTAAAAAGTCAAGTGGTCTGAATACTGTAAAAGCCATTTAGCTGACATTTTTATCCAAAGCGATTTACAGTCATGGCCAGAGATGGGCAGTATTTACATTAAGTTGCTCCTATTACTTTGTAACTACACAGTAATTACTGTAGTAACAACATAGTAGTTACGTGGGTATTACTATGTAATTACATGGTAATAAGGTTGATGTTTCAACACGTTTTCACATCTTGGCAAACAGTCTGGGTATGTTTTGATTTGATCTTCCTCGTGGGAGAGATTACAGTATATGTCATGATACTTCTAAATGATGTGTGGTCCTTTTACAGTGTACCCACACACACACACACACACACACACACACCCTCAGAACCCTTGGATAACCCTGATGATAACCAAATGGATTATTAAGGAAAAAACGTTTTTTTCAACCATAATCTCTTCATTAATCACGTAACATGTCTTTCTGCTTTGTCTCTCCAAATACACTGCTCATTTCTATAATACCATGCTACTATAATACAGTGCGTATCTCACTGGCTTAATTGTCTGAGATGAAATACTGCATCTTTCATTGCAATCATATTGTTCTGACATACTTGTGTGTACTCTGGTATAGGACTACTCTATTTGTCTGTGTTATGATACTGTACACGAGTACTCCAGTCATTCATTCAATCAATCAATCACATTTATTTAGCACATGTCACAAAGTGCTTATACAGAAACCCAGACTAAAACAGCAAGCAATGCGGATGTTTGCGTGTATTTTGGTATAGAAATACTCCAGTCATTCAGATGTGTATATCATCCTAAAGGAGTACTCCAGTGAGCGGTTAAAGAAGACTAATGAGCTGCTGCGGGGCATCAAGCTGCTGAAACTGTACGCCTGGGAACACATCTTCTGTCACAGTGTGGAGGAGACCAGGGGCAAGGAGCTCACCAGCCTGCAGGCCTTCGCCCTGTACACATCCATATCTAGTAGGTTACCTTACCTCCCTCTACACATCCATATCTAGTAGGTTACTTTACCTCCCTCTACACATCCATATCTAGTAGGTTACTTTACCTCCCTCTACACATCCACATCTAGTAGGTTACTTTACCTCCCTCTACACATCCATATCTAGTAGGTTACTTTACCTCCCTCTACACATCCATATCTAGTAGGTTACTTTACCTCCCTCTACACATCCACATCTAGTAGGTTACTTTACCCTCTACACATCTACACACACATCCATATCTAGTAGGTTACTTTACCTCCCTCTACACATCCATATCTAGTAGGTTACTCTCTACCATCCACATCTACACATCCATCCATATCTAGTAGGTTACTTTACCTCCCTCTACACATCCATATCTAGTAGGTTACTTTACCTCCCTCTACACATCCATATCTAGTAGGTTACTTTACACTCCATATCTACACATCCATATCTAGTAGGTTACCTTACCTCCTCTACACATCCATATCTAGTAGGTTACCTTACCTCCCTCTACACATCCATATCCTCCTCTCTACACATCCATATCTAGTAGGTTACTTTACCTCCCTCTACACATCCATATCTAGTAGGTTACTTTACCTCCCTCTACATCCATATCTAGTAGGTTACTTTACCTCCCTCTACACATCCATATCTAGTAGGTTACCTTACCTCCTCTACACATCCATATCTAGTAGGTTACCTTACCTCCCTCTACACATCCATATCTAGTAGGTTACTTCTACACATCCATATCTAGTAGGTTACTTTACCTCCCTCTACACATCCATATCTAGTAGGTTACTTACCTCCCTCTACACATCCATATCTAGTAGGTTACCTTACCTCCTCTACACATCCATATCTAGTAGGTTACCTTACCTCCCTCTACACATCCATATCTACACATCTACACATCCATATCTAGTAGGTTACCTTACCTCCTCTACACATCCACATCTAGTAGGTTACCTTACCTCCCTCTACACATCCATATCTAGTAGGTTACCTTACCCTCTACACATCCATATCTAGTAGGTTACATCCCTCTATCCATATCTAGTAGGTTACCTTACCTCCCTCTACACATCCATATCTAGTAGGTTACCTTACCTCCCTCTACACATCCACATCTAGTAGGTTACCTTACCTCCCTCTACACATCCATATCTAGTAGGTTACCTTACCTCCCTCTACACATCCACATCTAGTAGGTTACCTTACCTCCCTCTACACATCCACATCTAGTAGGTTACCTTACCTCCCTCTACACATCCATATCTAGTAGGTTACCTTACCTCCCTCTACACATCCATATCTAGTAGGTTACCTTACCTCCCTCTACACATCCATATCTAGTAGGTTACCTTACCTCCCTCTACACATCCATATCTAGTAGGTTACCTTACCTCTCTCTACACATCCATACCCGACACAAAAATGTTACCCCTCTCAGCTCTGCATCAGTGTTTCTACAGTATGTAAATGTAAGAACATATCGTCTTACATTTAAGATTCTGCAATCGCAAATTATTTTGCAAAATCAACAATTCCCTGCATATATCCAATCACAGCACAAAACAGTAAAATCACTGCAATATTATCGCATTCAACTGCACGATCACCGCAATACAAAAGGATGGCTCACAATTTGAACCAATCCCTGCATAAATGGTTCAATCAGGCCACATGCCAACAAATGTCTCCCCCATCAGCAAATTTTTGTGAAAAATTTGACAAAAATCTGCATTTTGCTAGTTTGCATCGTCAACCTTTGCTAGTTTGCAGCATCTACCTTCACTAAAACCACGGCAAAGGTTTTGCCTGCAAACTTTGGTTTTGAATCCCGACGTTCTGAGATGTCTGCCTACAGGCTATGGAAAGAGTTAGACTGTTCATGCTTGGCCCCCCTACCCGAACTCTGGAGTATTTGGGGGAGAGTTGTCTGTCTGAAGAGGACCCTCCCTGAAACAATTTGTTTTCAAAGAAATGTCCAAAAGAATCTGAAATCCTCCCCAGACGTAGTGCTGTCGCTCTAGGTCTGGGATTTCCAAGACTACTAGCTATCACTAGTTAACAGGGAAGAACTTACAATACATACATGGCTCCTAGCCTCCCATGCATAAGCTACTTTCTGTCACAAACACTAAACTGAAACAAAATAATGTAAAAAACAAATAGAAATGTTTTTATCAAACTAAAACTGAATCGGAAAAAGTCTGAAAAATATCTGAAACTAAACTGAATATAAATCATTTATACTGAGTCCCATGTTTCATGAGCCAAAATAAAAGATCCCAGAAATTGTCCATACACACAAAAAGCTTATCTCTACAATGTTGTGCTCACATTTTTTTTACATCTCTGTTAGTGAGCATTTCTCCTTTGCCAAGATAATCCATCCACCTGACAGGTATGGCATATCAAGAATCTGATTAAACAGCATGATAATTACACTGGTGCACCTTGTGCTGGGGACAATTAAAGGCCACTCTAAAATGTGCAGTTTTGTTACACAACACAATGCCACAGATGTCTCAAGTTTTGAGGGATGCTGACTGCAGGAATGTCCACCAGAGCTATTTCCAGAGAAATAGAATGTTAATTTCTCTACCATAATCCTTACAACTGCAGACCACATGTGGTGTTGTGTGGGCGAGTGATTTGCTGAAGTCAACGTTGTGAACATAGTGCCCCACGGTGGCGATGGAGTTATGGTATGGGCAGGCATAAGCTACGGACAAAGAACACAATGCATTTTATCATTGGAAATTTGAATGCACAGAGATACCGTGACGAGATCCTGAGGCCCATTGTCTTGCCATTCATCCATCTCATGTGTCAGCATGATAATGAACAGCCCCATGTCGCAAGGATCTGTACACAATTCCTGGAAGCTGAAAATATCCCAGTCCTTCCATGGCCTGCACACTCACCAGACATGTAACCCATTGACCATGTTTGGGATGCTCTGGATTGATATGTACGACAGCGTGTTCCAGTTCCCGCCAATATCCACCAACTTCCCACAGCCATTGAAGAGGAGTGGGACAACATTCCACAGGCCACAATCAACAGCCTGATCAACTCTATGCGAAGGAGATGTGTTGCGCTGCATGAATCAAAAAACACAGAACTATAAAAATGTTGCCTTCCTCGGTGCTGATGATCTAGCTCATTCCTAGAAAACAATCGCTTCAAGCCATTCAGTTAAGCTGAGTTCCCGGAGAGACACTGCGTGTTAAGTATTCTCACTCTCTGGAACAAACTTGTCTGTACAGTATCTGAACCACATTGTCATGTATCTAATGTTGTCTGTGTCTCATCTTTCTCAGTATTCATGAATGCAGCCATCCCTATCGCTGCTGTCCTGACTGTGAGTATTAATTCCACTCATAAATGTCTATTCATATCTGATAGGTGGCATGCATAATACTGTCTACAGACTACCCCAACATTGTTCACCATAGAACAGCATGTTCTAACCACCATTTCACCTTTAAAAATTAGCTGCATACTGTACACTGGTCTGGGTATTGTTTTCAGTGGATGGGCTTTTACAGAGAACAGAATTCATTTTCCGGGGTGAAGGGCACAGGCCAGACCAGTCCAGACTAGAGTGGTATCACTCAGAACACATGTTATCGCTTTCTAAAGGATGACCAGTGACATTTCACGTTTTTTTACATAGCCACTGTAAATCCCAGTTATATTTATGAGAGTTGCTCAACTTGCATCTTGAGTCAGGATTCAGACCTCACTCACAGTATCTTTGCTGGTTACTGGAGTGATATTAATATTTTTCTATCCTCCCGCCATCTTCCTGTAGACGTTTGTGGTCCATGTGCACATCTCTGAGGAGGCTGACCTGTCACCTGCTGTGGCCTTCGCGTCCTTATCCCTGTTTCACATCCTGGTCACTCCTCTCTTCCTGCTCTCCAGCGTGGTGCGATCCACAGTCAAGGCCCTGGTCAGGTGAGCTGTGTATCATGGACACACACTTACAGGCAGCTAGTGGTAGGTAAGTTACTGTGTTTCACATTGCAGTACACCTACTGTAATTTTAAGTACAGTCTCAAAGCAAGAACTGTGTAATGACACACAGTACAATACCATAGAATTGACTGTATTATACTGTAAAAAATGTAATGCTACTGTAAACATAATGAATGACATTCATTGAGGGGAGGGGTTTGTATTTTACTGTAATTACAGGTGCAAGCAGGATGCTTACTAGGTAATGTGTTTACACATTACAGCATATCAATGAATATTTGGTGTTTTATATCACTTTGCACTTCTAGAAGCCTTAACAAATGTTTCCAAACTGGCAGTGACTACATGGCAAAACAGACCAAAAGAACATGGCAAAATGTTCAACCATTGAAAGTTGAAGACTTGCTGTTTCTCCAATTTGTCCCCTATACATTTTGAATTGATTGGGCACTACTAAATTGGTACAGCACTCTCACTAACAGATGCAACAAATATAGCCTCTTACAAGGCATGCCTCAAAATATGTTAATGAGACAGAAACAACAATGCCATGCACCCACTAGTGGTCAAAAGGTTTTAGGTGCTTCAAAAATACAGTAGGGTACTGTATTCTGTGGGATGGAATTACAATACACTGTAAGAAATGTAACTTGTTTTTACGGTAACTTACTGGCAGCTAGTTACCTGTAAGTTACTATAAAAAAACAAAGTACAGAATGTTACCATACATTCAAAATAAAGTGCTTTCTTTACAGTAATGTACTGTTAAAGGAAAGTATTTACAGTGTACCATTCGAAATACAGCAATTATATCCATGCCCACACAATTTTCCCACAATGCACCATCATTTACAGTATTCTGCAATAAAACATTTCACAGTATTTTACTGTTGAGAATACCAAAAATGATTGTATAAATTACAGTTTTACGTTAATGTTGAGTTAAGCTGAATTCATGTCAGATTTACCAAATTTACCAAAATAAAGTGTAATTGAGGTGAAGCTAAATTGAAGCCAATCACCTGTCCGTTCCTGTCAGTAACATTGACTTCTTCTAAATTGACAATTTGATTAACTGCTGTAATCGTGTTGTCATAAAGCTACCATTACCCATCCTATCATACATAACAGCATAACGACTGCTTCGTACATCATAAACATATATAGTGCATTCGGAATGTTACGTTACCACCTTCTTCTAAAATTGATTAAATAGTCGTCTGCCCCCCCCCCCCCCCCCATCAATCTACACACCACCCCATAATGACAAAGCAAAAATAGTTTTTTTTTGTCAAAGCAAGAATAATTTTTTGAAAATGGTGCATTATGTATGTATGTATGTATGTATGTATGTATGTATGTATGTGTGTGTGTATATACAGTATATATATTAAAAAAAAATGAAATATCACATTTACATAAGTATTTGGGCCCTTTACTCAGTACTTTGTTGAATCACCTTTGGCAGCAATTACAGCCTCAAGTGTTCTTTGGTATGACGCTACAAGCTTGGCACACCTGTATTTGGGGATGTTCTCCCATTCTTCTATGCAGATCCTCTCAAGCTCTGTCAGGTTGGATGGGGAGCACTCCAGGGATGTTCAATCGGGTCAAGTCTAGGCTCTGGCTTGGCCACTCCAGGACATTTGGAGACTTGTTTCGAAGACACTCCTGCGTGGTCTTGGCTGTGTGCTTAGGGTCGTTGTCCTGTTGGAAGGTGAACCTTTGCCCCAGTCTGAGGTCCTGAGTGCTCTGGAGCAGGTTTTCATCAAGGATCTCTGTACATCCAGGCCAAAGAGTTCAATCTTGGTTTCATCAGACCAGAGAATCTTGTTTCTCATGGTCTGAGAGTCCTTTAGGTACCTTTTGGTAAACTCCAAGTGGGCTGTCATGTGCCTTTTACTGGGGAGTGGCTTCCATCTGACCACTCTACCATAAAGGCCTGGTTGGTGGAGTGCTGCAGAGATGGTTGTCCGTCTGGAAGGTTCTCCCATCTCCACAGAGGAACTCTGGAGCTCTGTCAGAGTGACCATCGGGTTCTTGGTCACCTCCGTGACCAAGGCCCTTCTCCCCCGATTTCTCAGTTTGGCCTTGGTGGTTCCAAACTTATTCCATTTAAGAATGATGGAGACCACAGTGTTCCTGGGGACCTTCAATGCTGCAGAAATGTTTTGGTACCCTTCCCCAGATCTGTGCCTCGACACAATCCTGTCTCAGAGCTCTATGGGCAATTCCTTCGACCTCATGGTTTGATTTTTGCTCTGACATGCACTGTCAACTGTGGGACCTTATATAGACAGGTGTGTCCCTTTCCGAGTCATGTCCAATCAATTGAATGTACCACAGGTGGACTCCAATCACATTGTAGAAACATCTCAAGGATGATCAATGGAAACAGGATGCACCTGAGCTCAATTTCGAGTCTCATAGCAAAGGGTCTGAATACTTATGTAAATATGTTATTTCTGTTTTGTATTTTTTCAAAATTTGCATTAATTTCTAAAAAACAGTTTTCGCTTTGTCATTTCGGGATTTTGTGGGTAGATTGAGGATTTTTTTTATTGAATCAATTTTAGAATAAGGCTATAACGTAACAAAATGTGGGGGGTCTGAATACTTTCTGAATGTATACAGTACATGCTGTATTCCGCTCTGTACCGAGAGTAGGCATGTTTCATTTTTTTATTTGAACCTTTAACTAAGTCAGTTAACAACAAATTCCTATTTACAATATGAACGATGCAGAGTGCTGTACTGTCATTCACACAACCCAATGAGCAAAAAGACATTGAAAATGCGTATTTCTGGTTGGAAATGCGTATTTCTGGTTGGAAATGCGTATTTCTGGTTGGAAATATAGTTTTCTTTCAACGTCTTGTGTTCACCGGGAAGCAATCACCCATCTTGTCATTCTAGCCACTGCTTTCACATGTGTTTACCCTCATCTCCATGTAAGTGTTTTAGATATGGTATCTTGGCCTAGTTGAAGTAGTAGGGCTCTACATCATGTATAGTGTTGTCTTGTCAAGGAGAGGCACCATACAGAGTGGGGGGATTGAGTCGGGGGTTTGCTTTGCATCCTGAGAGGATGAATGGAAGTCTCGAGAAAATCAATGGGGTCGAGCTGATCTCTGGTAAATGGAGGCAGTATGTGTATCCTAATGCTGTCGAACCAGTGACGGAGAAATTGCTAACCGCTAGTAAGGAACCGCTAGTTCCTTACTCAATGACACGCAATGACTTGCACTGAGTCACAGCCATAGAGATCCTATCGTTATCCATCTCTATGGTGACAACAGGTTGGATGTGATGCTGTATCTCAGGGGTAACCTAAGTGTGTTCCGTTTATGGTCAAGATGACCTTATGATCCCTGTAACAGCCTGGTATTGACCTAGCCGTCGATAGTACCATCTGCTTGCTGCCATTCTGCAATGGAGCTAGAGCATATGCTGCCTCCTCTACTCTACTGCACTGGGTTTGGTTCAAGAGAGATCCTCGCACACAATACAGTCTATTATGGATTACAAAGGAAGACCAAAACGTGATCTGCCCAACGGTGCCTCACTACCAGATGAATGCAGGCATCCTTTGACAACAACAACATCGAGCCGGGTGTGAGGGCCGTCACCGACCCAGAGGACTGGGTGATCTCACTCTCTGAGGCCGAGGTGAAAATCAGGTCAACACCTGCAAGGCCGCAGGCCCCGACGGCCCCAGCAGCTGCTAAGTGTATTTACTGTAATTTTCAACAACCTCTCCTTGTCCCAGTCTGTAATCCCCACGTGTTTTAAAATGACCACCATCATCCCTGTTCCTACGACCTCTAAGGCTTCATCCCACAATGATTACCGACCTGTAGCACTCACTTCTGTAATCATGAAGTGCTTTGAGAGGCTGGTTATGGCACACATTAACTCTACCATCCCAGCCACCCTTGACCCACTCCAATTTGCATGCCGCCCCAACAGATCCATAGATTACGCAATCTCAATTGCCCTCCACACTGCCCTCACCGGCCTAGATGAGAGGAATACCTATGTGAGAATGCTGTTCATTGACTACAGCTCAGCGTAGTCAATTATCCCCTCATCACCAAGCTTAGGACTCTGGGTCTAAACCCCTCCCTCTGGAACTGGATCCTGGATTTCCTGATGGGCCGCCCCGAGGTGGTGATGGTAGGCAACATTACCTCCACCGCTCTGACCCTTAACACGGGGGCCCCATAGGGGTGTGTGCTTAGTCCCCCATTGTACTCCATGTTCACCCACGACTGTGTGGCCACGCACGACTCCAACACTATTATCAAGTTCGCTGACGACACGACAGTGGCAGGCCTGATCACCGGCGAAGATGTGTCAGCGTATTGGGAGGAGGTCAGTGACCTGGCAGTGTGGTGCCCGAACAACAACCTCTCCCTCAACGTCAGTAAGAGCAAGGAGCTGATCGTGGAGTACAAGAAACGGGGGTCGAGCACGCCTCCATCCACATCGATGGGGCGGCAGTGGAGCTGGTAAACCGTTTCATGTTGCTCAGTGTCCAAATCACGAAAGACTTTGTGGGCCAAACACACACGCACGGTCATGTTGAAGGCGCGACAGTATCTCTTCCCCCTCAGGAGGTTGAAAAAGTTTGGCAGGGGCCCTCAAATCCTGGAAAGGTTCTACAGCTGTACTACTGAGAGCATATCGACTGGCTGCATCACTGCTTGGTATGGCAATAGCACCGCCCTCGATCACATGGTGCTACAGAGTGTTGTGCAGACAACCCAGTACATCGCTGGGGCCGAGCTCACTGCCATCCAGGACCTGTATATCAGCGGTGTGAAAAGAAGGCCCGGAAAATTGGCAAAGACCCCAAGCCTCGGCTTCAGCTTACTGAGTCATATTCCACAAAATGTATGGTCCAATAAGAACTCTCCAAATGAATGATGTGGTGTGTGGCTCATTGAATAGCCTGGAGTGTAGGAGTATGTCACAGCTGACTGAACCTAATTTACTGGTAGATGTACAGCAAGGCCTGTATTGTATTCCAAGCTTATACTAATCATTATGGCTTAGTTTATTCCAGATGTACTGAAGCGGGTAGCTGAAGGAACATAAAAAAATGGAAAAGCTCTTTACTTGATTCATTTCAGATAGTCTGGAGACTTGAATGAAACCTTTTCACTTCTCCATTTTTAACATTCTTTGATCAGGTGATTCTACTAGGAGAGTTACCTGTGCATTTTAAATGTGTTGTTCCCTATCCCATCTTCAATGTAAGCCACTCTGGAATGTGAAAATGTGAAATGGATCTGTGGCGTCCCCTGTCCTCCCTTCAGTGCCCAGAAGCTGAGTGAGTTCTTCAGTAGTGATGAGATTGGAGACGAGCAGGAGCCCAACGCTACCATGCCCGCTGGCCCCAGCAACCACAACAGCAAGTACCAGGCTGTGGTGAGTAGGGACCACACACACACATGAACACATTCGAACGTATCCACACACACACACACTTGCATACACAAACACACACACACACACACACACGCGCAAGTACACAGCGCTCCCACAAAGAGACTTTCCTGCCCCTGGCAATTCTTACACACTCAACCACTCACTCACAGGCAGAGTGCACTTCAATTAATTATTAACTGTTTCTCTTCACTCTGTATATTCTATCCTCCTTCCTCCACCTCACTTACACTCACCACCCACCACCTCCACCACTACTCTCTGTGGTGTCCATAGTTGTCCTTTAAAAAGCCTAAGCCATGGCCTGTTCCCTCCCTGCGCCCCTCCCAGCCCCTGAAGGTGGTGAACAGGAAAAGGCCCCCCAGGGAAGACTGCTGGAACAACTACAGCCAGAAGGGAGGCGACCCGCCCCCCCAGGAGAGGGACCAAGACCTCTGCTTCAGGGTGAGTGGGAGGTAGCAGGACTCGATAGACGTTCAATCTGTCGTCTCATCGGTGTGCTGCCAGGGAGCCTCTCCTGGTCTGACTGCTTGACATTCAGTGTTTGATATTTGATTTGATCGGAGTGTAATGTTTTTTTTCTCATTTTTTCTATCTCCAGATAACCAGCGGATATTTCACCTGGACAGACGGACCTCCCACCCTGTCTAACGTAGACATCAAGGTTCCCTTCGGTAAGGCTCTGATCCTGGAGGAAGGTTAAATACCATGGTATTCATACGCTATCAGAGGAACCACTCGAGGAACCACTACTACTCCCTCCTCCTGTCCCTCCATCTCTCTCTATCTATCTTTCTCTCTAATCACTCTATTTTCCACTCATGTCTTCTCTGTGTGTGTGTCTCTCTCAGGTCAGCTGACTATGATCGTGGGCCAGGTGGGTTGTGGGAAGTCGTCCCTGCTGCTTGCAGCTCTGGGAGAGATGCAGAAAGTCTCTGGGACTGTCACCTGGAACAGGTAAGGCTGAATGAAATTCCGATGGACGGACTGACAGACAGACAACTATGTACTAGTAGGATGGACATACTAAACCGTTTCTCAAGCATCTTTCTCATCCAAATCAAAGAAAAGGACTATTGAACTACAGTATAGGTTTGTGTGACCTGAGCTTGGATGATGTACATTCTAAAGGTCAAAGATTAGAGGTGAAAGGTGTGTTGACTCCACAGAGAGCCAGATAGTTGCAGTCAACAGAAGACTGGCTGTTTACCTCTCTCAGCTATATAAAATGCTCTACAGCACCGATTCTCTTGTAATGAGTCTGTCTGGGGAAGAGAATGTGTTTGTTTTATGTGTTTGGGATGGGGAGATAAATACTGCAGCTCTCAGGGCCATTTAATTAACATCAATATACCACTGCCTGACTCTGCTACTTCTCCCTCCTCCAAGTCATCCAACTAATAGGATTTCGCTGATTTACTGGCCGCTTAAAGAGCTTTTGGCACATGCGGTGTAGCTTTAAGAGAAACTGAAGTAAGTCATGGAAACTACACTCTCTCTCGATCTGTGTTGCTCACCCAAGGTGTAGGGATATGTGTGAGTCAGGAGTTTATGGAGTGATGCTTGCTCAGTCATTTGTATGTGGTCCCACAAGCCTCACTGAGATACTCTGAAGACCAACATATCAAACTAAAATACAAAATAATTTAGCTAAATATTGTATTTACATAAGATACAGGTATATTGAGGTATTTTGTCGTTTCGAAATAAAAAAACACATTTTCATGTTCAAATCAAATACACGTTTAGCAGATGTTATTGCGGGTGTAGTTAAATACTTGTGTTTCTAGCTTCAACAGTGCAGTAATGACTAACAATTCACAACAATATACACAACCTAAAAGTAGCAGAATGGAATTAAGGAATATATCAATATTAGGATGAGCAATGTTGGAGTGGCATAGACTAAAATACAGTAGAATAGAATACAGTATATACATATGAGATGAGTAAAGCAAAAATATGTAAACATTATTAAAGTGACTATTGTTCCATTATTAAAGTGGGCAGTGATTTCAAGGCTATGTATATAGGGCAGCAGCCTATAAGGTGCAGGTAACTGGGTGGAAGCCACCTAGTGATGGCTATTTACAGTCTGATGGCCTTGAGAAAGAAGCTGTTTTTCAGTCTCTCGGTCCCATTCACCTGATGCACCTGTACTGACCTCGCCCTCTGGATGATAGCGGGGTGAACAGCCAGTGGCTCCGGTGATTGTTGTCCTGTGACATTGGGTGCTATAGGTGTGCTATAGCGGTCCAGTCGATATGGATATGGGCATGCTCCCTCTGCTGTTTCGAGAAGTTCACGATCAGCTCCTTTGTTTTGTCGACATTGAGTGAGAGGTTGTTTTCCTGGCACCACACTCCCAGGGCGCCTACTACTGTTGTGTCATCTACAAACTTGATGATTGAGTTGGAGGCGTGCATGGTCACGCATTCATGGGTGAACAGGGAGTACAGGAGGGGGCTGAGCACGCACCCTTGTGGGGCCCCTGTGTTGAGGATCAGCGAAGTGGAGGTGTTGTTTCCTACCTTCACCTACCTGGGGGCGACCCGTCAGGAGGTCCAGGACCCAGTTGCACAGGGTTGGGTTCAGCCCCAGGGCCCCGAGCTTAATGAGGAGCTTGGAGGGTACTATGATGTTGATTGCTGAGCTATAGTCAATGAATAGCATTCTTACATAGGTATTCCTCTTGTCCAGATGGGATAAGGCAGTGCGATGGCGACTGCATTGTCTATTGCATCGTCTGTGGATCTATTGGGGCGGTAAGCAAATAGAAGTGGGTCTAGGGTGTCACGTAAGGTAGAGGTGATATGATCCATATCTAGCCTCTCAAAGCACTCCATGATGACAGAAGTAGTCATTTAGTTCAGTTACCTTTGCTTTCTTGGGTACAGGAACAATGGTGGATATCTTGAAGCATGTTGGGACAGCAGACTGGGATAGGAAGAGATTAAATATGCCCGTAAACAATCCAGCCAGCTGGTCTGCGCTGTCTCTGAGGATGCAGCTAGGGATGCCGTCTGGGTCGGCAGCCTTGCGAGGATTAACACATTTTAATGTCTTACTCACGTTGGCCACAGAGAAGGAGAGCCCACAGTCCTTGGTAGCGGGCCGCGTCGGTGGCACTGTTATCCTCAAAGTGGGCAAAGAAAGTTTTTAGCTTGTCCGGAAGCAAGACGTCTGTGTCCGCGACGTGAATGGTTTCCCCTTTGTTGTTTGTGATTGTCTGTAGACCATGCCACATACCTCTTGTGTCTGAGCCGTTGAATTGTGACTCCACTTTGTCTCTATACTGACGTTTTGCCAGTTTGATTGCCTTATGGAGGGAATACCTACACTGTTTGTATTCGGCTATATTCCCAGTCACCTTGCCATGGTTAAATGCGGTGGTTTCTGCTTTCAGTTTTTCACGAACTCTGCCTGGGTGAAGAAAAGAACTTGAGTTTGTATGTTATCACAATCACACCATGAGTGGTTAGTCATGAAACATACATCCTCACCTTTCTTCTTCCCAGAGAGTTCTTTATTCCTGTCTGCGCGATATACTGAGAACCCAGCTGGCTGAATGGACAAAGACAGTATATCCCGAGAGAGCCATGTTTCTGTGAAACAGAGTATGTTACAATCCCTGATGTCTCTCTGGAAGGAGATTCTCGCCCTGAGCTCGTCTACGTTATTATCCAGAGACTGAACATTAGGGAGTAATGTACTCAGAAGCGTTGGATGGTGTGCGCGTCTCCTGAGTTGGATTAGAAGTCCACTCCGAATACCTCTCCTGTGGTGTTTTGGATCAGCCTCTGGAATCAGTTCAATTGCCCTGGGGGGTACAAAGGATCCAATGTGGGAATGTCACATTCCCAGTCGTAAGGCTGGTGAGTTACTGCCGCTCTGATATCCAAAAGTTATTTCCGTCTGTATGTAATGACACAAAAAAATGTCCTGGGATAATAATGTTAGACATAAAAAAACGAAATACTGCAAAGATGTGTCATCAAATTTATTTGTGACATGCGCCGAAGACAACAGGTGCTTACATACAATCCCTTAAAACCTGTTGTGACTAGGTGGCAGTATTTTCATTTTTGGAAAAATAACGTTCCCAAAGTAAACGGGATATTTTGTCAGGACAAGATGCTAGAATATGCATATAATTGACAGCTTAGGATAGAAAACACTCTAAAGTTTCCAAAACTGTAAAAATATTGTCTGTGAGTATAACAGAACTGATATTGCAGGCGAAAGCCTGAGAAAAATCCAATCCGGAAGTGACTCGTGTTTTGAAAGCTCTGCGTTCCGATGCTTCCCTATTGAGCAGTGAATGGGCTATCAACCAGATTACTTTTTCTACGTATTCCCCCAAGGTGTCTACAGCATTGTGACCTAGTTTTACGCATTTATGTTGAAGAATACCCGTAAGCGGCTACATTGTGTAAGTGGTCACCTGATGGCTCTCAGAGTGATTCTCGCTTAAAATTGTCCCGGTGTATATATTATCGAATAGATATTTGAAAAACACCTTGAGGATTGATTATAAACAACGTTTGCCATGTTTCTGTCGATATTATGGAGCTAATTTGGAATATTTTTCGGCGTTTTCGCAATTTCCCGTCGATTTGTCAGCCAAACGTGAAGAACAAACAGAGCTATTTCGCCTACAAAAATAATATTTTGGGAAAAAAGGAACATTTGCTATCTTTTAACTGGGAGTCTCGTGAGTGAAAACATCCGAAGCTCATCAAAGGTAAACAATTTAATTTGATTGCTTTTCTGATTTTCGTGACCAAGTTACCTGCTGCTAGCTGGACATAATGCTATGCTAGGCTATCGATAAACTTACACAAATGCTTGTCTTGCTTTGGCTGTAAAGCATATTTTGAAAATCTGAGATGACAGGGTGATTAACAAAAGGCTAAGCTGTTTCAATATATTTCACTTGTGATTTTCATGAATAGGAATATTTTCTAGTAATACTTATGTCCGTTGCGTTATGCTAATTACTGTCAGTCGATAATTACGCTCCCGGATCCGGGATGGGTAGTAATCAAGAGGTTATAACATGTTGCGACTCTAGGGGCAGTATTTTCATTTTTGGATAAAAAACGTTCCCCTATTAAACAAGATATTTTGTCACAACAAGATGCTCGACTATGCATATAATTGACAGCTTTGGATAGAAAACACTCTGACGTTTCCAAAACTGCAAAGATATTGTCTGTGAGTGCAACAGAACTGATGTTACAGGCGAAACAAAGATAAAAATCCAATCAGGAAGTGCCGCAATGGGCTACGAATGAGCTTATGCTTTCTACGTATTCCCCAAGGTGTCTACAGCATTGTGACGTCTTTTTACGCATTTATGTTGAAGAATATCAAATCAAATCAAATCAAATGTATTTATATAGCCCTTCGTACATCAGCTGATATCTCAAAGTCCTGTACAGAAACCCAGCCTAAAACCCCAAACAGCAAGCAATGCAGGTGTAGAAGCACGGTGGCTAGGGAAAACTCCCTAGAAAGGCCAAAACCTAGGAAGAAACCTAGAGAGGAACCAGGCTATGTGGGGTGGCCAGTCCTCTTCTGGCTGTGCCGGGTGGAGATTATAACAGAACATGGCCAAGATGTTCAAATGTTCATAAATGACCAGCATGGTTGAATAATAATAAGGCAGAACAGTTGAAACTGGAGCAGCAGCACGGCCAGGTGGACTAGCCGTAAGGGACCACATTGAGCAAGTGGTCACATGATGGCTCCCGCAGAAAATCTTGCGTAAAGTACTGAGGTAGCCATTATTCCAATCGCTTCTAATGAGAAACCAATTGTCCCGACGGATATCGAATAGATATGTGAAAAACACCTTGAGGATTGATTCTAAACAACGTTTGCCATGTTTCTGTCGATATTATGGAGCTAATTTGGAAAAAAGTTTGGCGTTGCAGTGACCGCATTTTCCGGTCGATTTCTCAGCCAAACGTGAAGAACAAATGGGAGCTATTTCGCCTACAAAAATAATATTTTTGGAAAAAAGGAACATTTGCTATCTAACTGGGAGTCTCCTGAGTGAAAACATTCCAAGTTCTTCAAAGGTAAATTATTTAATTTGATTGCTTTTCTTATTTTCGTGAAAATGTTGCCTGCCGCTAGCAGAGCCTAGCATAGCATTATGCCATGATAAACTTACACAAATGCTTGTCTAGCGTTGGCTGTAAAGCATATTTTGAAAATCTGAGATGACAGTGTGATTAACAAAAGGCTAAGCTGTGTCTCAATATATTTCATTTGGGATTTTCATGAATAGGAAGATTTTCTAGGAAGATTTATGTCCGCTGCGTTATGCTAATTAGTTTGAGGCGATGATTACGCTCCCGGATCCGGGTTTGAGAGTCGCAAAAGAAGTTAATACGGGGACAACAGATCTCTAGCGTACTAACACAATATGACACTTGTTACACAAGATGGAGAGTTAGCGAGAGAGAGAAAGAGAAGCAACACATGGATACATTTGGGAACTACGCTCACAGTAGCTAATACCTTGCCCCGAACTGCCGCTCTGTGGAAAGGGCTCCACTTTGTGATAAGGGTTTGATTGGGCCTTCTTCTTCAGATGGCCTTCTCCTTCGTTCTCCTTCGTTCTCAGGTGTAAGTCTCTGATTGTCCACAAGAGGTCACAATGTCCTTCTTAGTTGTCTGTTTACTTGCACTCGTTCTGGAAGAGTGGTCTTCTGAGGGCGGCTAATCAGCCTTGTCGATGAACCCCAGAGTGGTGATGAGAGCATTGTAGGTGACGATGATTTGAAGAGAATAACCAGATGGTCCTATGTAAATTCACTTAATTAAATACAGTACTTAGAGCAGCTACTCAACCGTAGCATTGATTGGTAGAGGCTCCGCTCCTTTATCTTCTTCAACCTCGTATTGCGTTTCAGGGTCGTTACTAATGTAGACCTAGCTGCAGCTTGTGTCACCTTTTAGTCTGGTATGTTAATTCTTAACTCAATATTTTATACCCTTGGGTAGAAAGGGGGCGTTTTTGCCATGCTGACATGCTCTCTGGGTTCCCTGAGGCTAGTTACGAGGTAAAGTATCCTATTATTATGATCGCATTAGAGAACTAAAATCACAATGCTATCATCACAAAAAACATTCTCTTCATCCTTGATATTTTCTACACCACGTAAAGGATGTAAACCTGAAACACACAAAAGCTCCTCAAGTGTAAAAGCTCCTCAAGTGACAATGTTTTCGTTATAACATCTTTATACAATTTTTAAAGTAATCAGAGAGGGGTCTGTAGACACTGATCCACTGTCCTGGTCTTTGGATCCTCACAGGAGAGTCTTTATTTGTTGCTTTTATTTCAAATATTTCTTTAGGTATTTACAAAAAATGCATTGTTCGTTATTAAGTTAATAATAAATAATCTATACCGTGTGTGTGTATCCTGTGTTATCATTTGGTTTGGTTTGTTAGTAAATCAATTTGTGTGGTACAGAATGATTAGAAAGACTTGTGTTTGTGCAGATTCACGAAGTCTGCGACGTTCAGAATGAGACTGATATGAGGAAATGAGGAATTAGTGACTTATCTATATATATTCTTGAGTTAATTCAGGAGACGACGGTAACTCGGTAAACAACTTATCCCGTGGTGCCCCAAATCACTAATGAGTTAATTGTTACATGATTAATGGAATACAGTAACAATTAAACATAGTAAGTAATTATTCAATAAATAACAGTCATCACGTTAATGAGTCACGTCACGACAGTCGCTTAGGACCTAGAAGCAGAGCTGCCCTATCTGTCAGCGCCATCTTCAGTAACGGTAACACATTTTTTTGACTTGCTATGACTGTAATATGTGGTTGTTTATCTACCTTAGTTGAATGCACTGCACTCAAAAAAAAGCTGGGTTAAAAACAACCCAATTATTGGACAGAACACACGTTGGGTATTTGATCCAGCCAGTTGGGTCACAAACAGCCCATTGCTGTTTTAAGTTGGGTTGTTGATTCTTGGTTATGGAGCGATAATCCACCGGGTCAGATCAGAAGACTGTAGGTGTGGCCTAGTAGGGGCGAGGCTTTCAGATAGTTATTTTTGGCCACCGTGAGAGTAAATGTAATTCCGGTTAATCTATCCTGTTATATTGTGTGACTTTTAGTTGCTCTAGATAAAAATGTCTGCCACTCACACTGGATATTATTATTGGCCTTGTTTCAGGGGCGGAGCTCATTAGGAAAAATACCCAGCGTGCTTTGCAAGTGTTAATTTTTACATTTACATTTGAAGTCGGAGGTTTATGTACACAGCCAAATACATTTAAACTCAGTTCTTCACAATTCCTGACACTTAATCCAAGTAAAAATTCCCTGTTTTAGGTCAGTTAGGATCACCACTTTATTTTAAGAATATGAAATGTCAGAATAATAGTAGAGGCAATGATTTATTTCAGCTTTTATTTATTTCATCACATTCCCAGTGGGTCAGAAGTTTACATACACTCAATTAGTATTTGGTAGCATTGCCTTTAAATTGTTTAACTTGGGTCAAACATATCGGGTAGCCTTCCACAAGCTTCCCACAATAAGTTGGGTGAATTTTGACCCATTCCTCCTGACAGAACTGGTGTAACTGAGTCAGGTTTGTAGGCCTCCTTGCTCACACATTCTTTTTCAGTTCTGCCCAGAAATGTTCTATGGGATTGAGGTCAGGGCTTTGTGACCGTAAGCCATTTTGCCACAACTTTGGGAGTATTCTTGTGGTAATTTTCCATTTGGTAGACCCATTTGCAACCCAGCTTTAACTTCCTGACTGATGTCTTGAGATGTTGCTTCAATATATCCACCTAATTTCCCTGGCTCATGATGCCATCTTTTTTGTGAAGTGCACCAGTCCCTCCTGCAGCAATGCACTCCCACAACATGATGCTGCCACCCCCGTGCTTCACGGTTGGGATGGTGTTCTTTGGCTTGCAAGCCTCCCCCTTTTACCTCTAAACATAACAATGGTCATTATGGCCAAACAGTTCAATTTTTGTTTCATCAGACCAGATGACATTTCTCCAAAAAGTATGATCTTTGTCCCCATGTGCATTTGAAAACCGTAGTCTGGCTTTTTTATGGTGGTTTTGGAGCAGTGGCTTCTTCCTTGCTGAGCGGTCTTTCAGGTTATGTCGATATAGGACTCGTTTTATTGTACTGATATAGATACTTTTGTACCTGTTTCCTCCAGCATCTTCACAAGGTCCTTTGCTGTTGTTCTGGGATTGATTTGCACTTTTCGCACCAAAGTATGTTCATCTCTAAGAGACAGAACGCGTCTCCTTCCTGAGCGGTATGACGGCTGCGTGGTCCCATGGTGTTTATACCTGCGTACTATTGTTTGTACAGTTGAACGTGGTACCTTCAGAAATTTGTCCCAAGGATGAACCAGACTTGTGGATGTCTACAATTTGTTTTCTGAGGTCTTGGCTGATTTGTTTAGATTTTCCCATGATGTCAAGCAAAGAGGCACTGAGTTTGAAGGTAGGCCTTGAAATACATCCACAGGAACACCTCCAATTGACTCAAATGATGTCAATTAGCCTATCAGAAGCTTCTAAAGCCATGGCATAATTTTCTGGAATTTTTCCAAGCTTGTTTAAAGGCACAGCCAACTTAGTGTATGTAAACATCTGACCCACTGGAATTGTGATACAGTGAAATAATCTGTCTGTGAACAATTGTTGGAAAAATGACTTGTGTCATGCACAAAGTAGATGTCCTAACCGATTTGCCAAAACTATAGTTTGTTAACAAGACATTTGTGGAGTGGTTGAAAAACATGTACCTCAACTGTACATTTTGGTCCTTTAGCAGACACTCTTATCACACCATAGTGCCATCAGACTTCTGATACCAATGCAGGATGAAAGGGGGCCACAAAATGAACCGCTATAAAGAATGAAAATCCAAATTAGAGGTCTCGAATGTATCTTGTTCCAAAATGCATTGGATTGTAGTTCAGGCTGGTGAAATGCAAATGTCAAATACTCAAAAGTAATTGAAGTACGAAATTTAAAATACATTTAACCAAAATATTGCCCATCTCTGCTCAGATCCTCCCATCTAAGGATCAAAAAGGCCACACTGTAGGCAGGGGGGGAGGGAGACTAAGGGGGAGAATTAAGGGGATGACATAGAGTTCCAAGTGGGCCAGAGAGAGATGGCACAGGGGAGAAATTGAATGAAAGGATAGATAAGGTCTTGAGCCTTGGTGTTAATGTGTAAGTATCTACATTGAGTTTGTACTCAGGCTTTGGCTTTGTGACTGGCCACCTGTCCATGGTCAGACTACTCTCTGTCTCTTCATAAAGGTCAGATACCTTGTTAGATTGTCCCCCTGCCAGCCAAACACACCCTCTCTGGTCCTCATGCCAGGGACAAGCTGGCACGTCCTCAGATACTGGAGCCCATCCTACACCCTGGCGGCTGGCGCCATCCCACACACTTATCATATAAACAGAGTTAGACAAAGGCTATTTAGGCTGAGCCCTCATGAAGGATTTAATGTGATGTTTAGAGTGGGACGTTACTGTGGTGGGGATCAGGGGTTGGCTAATGTCCTGAGCTTCCTGTGGACAGTTTGACTTTGAACTGTTGGGTCAGATCTTTTTTGTGGGATGTTGTTTTCCAGCATAGTCATCATCATCATCCTTGTCGTCGTCGTCGTCGTCATCATTATCATCATGTGTAATGTTTTTAATCAGCAGCATCATTGTTGTCATCATCAAAGTCACCGTAATTTGCGATAGCACAGCATAACCTTTTGTTAAACACATTTTCAGGAGGCCTCTTCAGATAGATATTTTGGCCACCCGTGAGAGTAAATTATTTTTGCACATTATTATATAACAAACAAAGAACCACCAGTCAGGATGATACAGACAGCTCAAAAGATATGCTTAGACATGCAGAAAGATATACAGATTTTTGTCATAGAATTAAGCATTATGATTATGGCTCTAGATTGCAGGAAAACGCTGTTTCAGGTGTTTAAAATGTAATGTAATTGAATTAAAAACTTAAGGACAAGGTGCCTAGGCCCAGCAGTAAAGTTTTATTTCCTTCTTTTTTTTCTTCTTTAAAAAAAAACCTTGAGGCAAGAAGGCTTCAAACTCACTGCCGTCATAGCCCTCAAACTTCGGCCTAAATGCCTTAGTGGACTGCCCCACCAGTCAGTGATAGTAACTGTTATACAATACAGCTATTTGACAAGACCACTATCAACTTTTTTACGCTTTAGTTACGAATATAAATATTTATTCGTAAAATCACATGGTTGTACGTGAAACGGTGCCAATATATTGGCACACCACTTTTTAGACCAAGTCAAGGGTAACAAATTAAACCTTGAGGTTTTAGAAACTCCAACTGGTAACCAAGTTGATCTGTTTAACAAATGCGATTGGATGGTGGCTCTACAGTGTCATGTCTCCGATAGGTTGATTCGTATTTTTTTTAATCAGATATAATTATGTGCTCAGCTAGTTGTACTCAGCATAGTGGCTAATTGTGCCAGGTTGGCCTATGAGAAAAGCTAGCAGCTAGCCTTTTTAGACCACAAATCTAATCCTCTGTGTAAGCAAAAGTTTGCGAGTATGGTCCCATCCATTACACCCATTTAAATCAAAACAGTAGCTAAGACTCTGTCGTTGTGATCTAACGACACCTCCTATGTTATCTCCAATTAATTGTTTTGACAGTTGTTTCCTTTAACTGGCACCAACAAAGGGGTGTTTATGATAATGCCTTGATTAGTCTCCAACAAGGACTCTGTCAGTAGTGTGTTTGTTTGGTTTGACCTGGCAGCACTTCTCCCTACTGTCATCACTGACTTTACGCCATGCCACATCCCCTCCCCACCGACCTTACCCTCACCCCTGTGTAGTAATCCCTGTGAACCCCCGTAGAGGGGTCCCCTCGTGTTCCAACTAGGACACCGCACATACTCCGAGAGGTTGGGATGATGACTTCTAGTAATCTCTCGTAACAGTTCGCAAGATGAGTTCTGGGTTCCCAGAATAGAATAGAAAAGTTGACTAAAATGGTGTAAACCGGCTGATATTGACTGTTGTTCAGTGCATGTCCAGTTTTTCATCAGATATGTCTAATCTTGGATTAGTTGTCAAGCCTGCGGCATTGGCGAAATGGGTAGAGGTTTGTTTTCCTCCCGGGTTTCTGGGTGTTTGTGTGAGTTAAAGAGCCGGTCAAAAGAGACTTTCATTTGGGCTGAGAAAGTGGCGTCTCCTCGCGCCAAGATTCATTATCATTGTCTCGTTTTCACTATTATCAGGAGTGGCCACCAGGAAAGACATTAGGTTCTTCCTAGCTAAGTATCTGTTCCTTTGATCTTTTAGTTGTGATTAGTGCTGTACGCCCTGGCTGGGTGATAATAATATTTCCCATTAGTATCAATGTTCTCTATACGTACTGATACGCTTGCAGAATGACATCACAATCCATCTGGAATATCGCCTGCTGTTCAATGGTCACTTAAATACGTTTGGCCTCAGGATTGTGGTTTTAAAAATCTCTTATCTGCAGGTCTTGACATGAAGAGTATAATTATCCTTAACGATGAAGGAGTCTCCGTAAGAGATGAAAGCTGGTTGTCATCAGCTCTAAGAGTTTGGTGATCCCGGTTTGTGAGGAAAGCACAATAGGACAGGATAAGTAGAGCCTCTTACATGGCACATTAGCTCTCACTCTGATAGCTGGGACATCGTTAGCCTCTCCAGTGACTGGGTCTATTTTCTGTCAAACTGTTGAAAACTCTGTGGATTTTGAGACTTTAAAAAAAAATCTAACCCTTTCTTCTACAGTTTTCTTTAGTCTAAGCAAGTTTTTAACATTGACTGACATACAGTAGTGTGTGAATGCTACAGCTGGAGTTACTTTCAGTACAGTATTAGTTGGCCTAACGTGAAAGTTGTTCTGCCGTGTGTTATTTGTCCTGCAGTCACAAAGACCTTTTTCCTCCACAGGCCTAACACCTTCTCAACACACAAACTCACTTCTTTTTTCTTTTTTTACTTTATTAGACTGTGAGTGAGTGTGTGTGGCACATCGTCAAATTCTTAAATATCAGTCTTCCGGAATGTTTGTTGACAGCTGTGTTCCCAGGTCATGTCTCCTCGAGCCGTGGCCATTTTAAATGCTTGGTAGTGTGAAAACACAGTGTATGTAAAATATGCCCCAAGAAACTGGCCTAGAGTCAGATGTTTTCCTATCCTCCTAATGGTTAAGGTTAGGAATTGAGGGTGGGTAATCTGATCCTACATCTGCAGCTCTCACCTTTCTGTCTGTAAACTCACTCCATCAGAAACACTGACCCAGGAACTCTGGGAAATATGTCAACTAGTCAAGGCTAAAAATACAACAGCAGTGCCTACTGGCCTGGGGAAGTTCAATCTGAGCCATGAGTACCCAAACAGCTGCCACAGTGAAAGGGAGTACTAGTGGCAACAGAGGTTGGGTCAAATATTAAGATGATACATTTTTTTAAAGGGCGTTTAGTACTACTGTAACTACATGAGTGTTTCATAGTTTAAGACATATTGCCCTAAATAATATTCTACCTTTTTACATTGACGTGACCTCTGTTTTCTCAACTCTTTCTTTTCTCTGCAGTTTGCCCAACCTGGACTCTGAAGGCGATGAGAGGTATGTGTCTGAAGGAGACGAGAGGTATGTACATGTATTGGCTTGTAAGAACATTTCTATAGCTCTAGGATACTCCAGGTCAACACAATATGAACAGGGGTCACTGATGTAAGAGGCACATCGACAGTAGAGATACAGAGGACGTCTTGGTAGGACATACACGGATCTGTGTGTTTGTCTCCGGCAATAATCTTTCTCACACACATAGCAGGGCACAATTTAATATGCTCTACATCACTGTCAACACAGCTCAACGTTCCATCTGTCAATGATGTCACTCACAGCATGATCCAAACAGGGAGCAATACACACACACACACACACACACACACACACACACACACACACACACACACAAACAAAAGAGACACACACGGCTGTTGTCTTTGGGTAATCCCTTTCTCTGTCCTGCTCCGCTACTTTCCGTAATAACACATGAAGCTTTGTACTATGCTACGGTGTGTGTTTGTGTGTGTGGCTTTTGTGGTACTTATGTGCATGCAAGCCTGTTTGTCTGTGTGTCAAATCAAATCGAATTGCATTGGTCACATGCATCGTAAAAAACAGGTGTAAACTGACACTGAACTGCGTAGATACAGGCCCTTCCAGACAATGCAAAAAATACGAGGAATACCACAGGTGTGTGTGTACCTGCTAACAGAATCCTGGAAACAGTAGTAATCCCTCAGCAGGCCAGGGCTATCAGAGTAATGGAATAGAGGGATAAAGACATGTTTTTCTCCCAGACAGACCGCCAAGGTTATAGCTGCTGACCTGTGGCTTCTACATTTACATTTACATTTAAGTCATTTAGCAGACGCTCTTATCCAGAGCGACTTACAAATTGGTGCATTCACCTTATGACATCCAGTGGAACAGCCACTTTACAATAGTGCATCTAAATCTTTTAAGGGGGGTGAGAAGGATTACTTTATCCTATCCTAGGTATTCCTTAAAGAGGTGGGGTTTCAGGTGTCTCCGGAAGGTGGTGATTGACTCGGCTGTCCTGGCGTCGTGAGGGAGTTTGTTCCACCATTGGGGGCCAGAGCAGCGAACAGTTTTGACTGGGCTGAGCGGGAACTGTACTTCCTCAGTGGTAGGGAGGCGAGCAGGCCAGAGGTGGATGAACGCAGTGCCCTTGTTTGGGTGTAGGGCCTGATCAGAGCCTGGAGGTACTGAGGTGCCGTTCCCCTCACAGCTCCGTAGGCAAGCACCATGGTCTTGTAGCGGATGCGAGCTTCAACTGGAAGCCAGTGGAGAGAGCGGAGGAGCGGGGTGACGTGAGAGAACTTGGGAAGGTTGAACACCAGACGGGCTGCGGCGTTCTGGATGAGTTGTAGGGGTTTAATGGCACAGGCAGGGAGCCCAGCCAACAGCGAGTTGCAGTAATCCAGACGGGAGATGACAAGTGCCTGGATTAGGACCTGCGCCGCTTCCTGTGTGAGGCAGGGTCGTACTCTGCGGATGTTGTAGAGCATGAACCTACAGGAACGGGCCACCGCCTTGATGTTAGTTGAGAACGACAGGGTGTTGTCCAGGATCACGCATGGTTCTTAGCGCTCTGGGAGGAGGACACAATGGAGTTGTCAACCGTGATGGCGAGATCATGGAACGGGCAGTCCTTCCCCGGGAGGAAGAGCAGCTCCGTCTTGCCGAGGTTCAGCTTGAGGTGGTGATCCGTCATCCACACTGATATGTCTGCCAGACATGCAGAGATGCGATTCGCCACCTGGTCATCAGAAGGGGGAAAGGAGAAGATTAATTGTGTGTCGTCTGCATAGCAATGATAGGAGAGACCATGTGAGGTTATGACAGAGCCAAGTGACTTGGTGTATAGCGAGAATAGGAGAGGGCCTAGAACAGAGCCCTGGGGGACACCAGTGGTGAGAGCACGTGGTGAGGAGACAGATTCTCGCCATGCCACCTGGTAGGAGCGACCTGTCAGATAGGACGCAATCCAAGCGTGTGCCGCGCCGGAGATGCCCAACTCGGAGAGGGTGGAGAGGAGGATCTGATGGTTCACAGTATCGAAGGCAGCCGATAGGTCTAGAAGGATGAGAGCAGAGGAGAGAGAGTTAGCTTTAGCATCCCAGAGTACTGTTAGTGCCCTGTAAGAAAGTGAGAGAGAGGATATTTGAGGGGGACGTGTATGAGGTAGTGCCATATAAATAGAATTGGTGTCCACCTGAGGCTGTGAGGACAGTAGCGAATAGTAGTTCAAGACACAAATCAGTGCGTATCCCAGGGGATACTGTTTCTTATACTTCTTCATTTTGAAGCATACTGCTCTACAGTATACAGCCATACGCTAACACCATTTCTGTGACTTCTTGTATTCACTTTGTTGTGCAGTGACTGGGAGACTTAATCAATAAGTGAAGTTGTGTCATTTATTATCATTGTGTGTTTGAATGACATGTTTTTGGCCATAGTCATTTTACAGCTCATGCATCATTCATATATATTTTCATAATGTTGAATAATGATTCAGTCTACACCATGGGAAGGCAACTAGATTCAGCAGCGGGCTGATTTTTTACGGGACTGGGGGCCGCGACATAATTATAATAATTTGTACACCGCTAATTGACCACAACTGAGCCCCAAAATAGAGAACAATCATTTCATACCTTGATTATGTTGAGAAATGATCACATCATTTCTCTTTTTTTATTTGTGGGAATACTTAGGAACAGATTTCCTTAATGAAACGGCTGTTGCCGACCCCTGGTCAACACTGTTGACTGTAGACTACACCATCTGAGCTGAGTGTCCCACCTAAGTCCTCAGCAGTCTGCTTCACTTAGTGTTATTAGACACAAGGTCCCTCACTGCTACACCTTCAACGTGAAACGCACCGATAATCTTACTGCCGATAGACTGCCGATAGGTACTTATCACAGTGGGAGGCCGTTCCTTCTCTTGCTAGAACAAAAGCTGTACCTACTGCGTGTCGACCCGGTAGCGACGATCCTGCTGTTTCTACTTGTAGAATTGTGAAGCTCGTCAGTGGCCAACAACTTGACTTTGAGCCAATCGGAGAGCACGAACCACCAACATGACAACAAAAAGGAGCTAAGAGGGCATTTTGTCCGTACATCCACGGTTAAATATCATGAGCCAGTCACATTTCATATGCAATGTAGGCTATGGGATGGCAGCTAGCTAAGTGCACAGATGCAATGTACAAAACATTAAATACTTCCTTCAAGATAGCTAACCACTGTAGCTAGTATTTACATTATAGCTGCCCATTTAGTTCAATGTCCATAGAAAGACTAGTAACCGTCATCGCATGAATTGTGTTTGCAGAGGGGTGTGGTTTACATAGCTAGCTGGCCAGTTTACTGGTGCCAACATTCTACTGCAGGGTGTCCACAAATATAATTACAGGTTTTTCCTATTAATCTATGGCAAAGATACGTATAGGTTTCCCCTTTCTTCTATGTCTGGTGTTTGCTAGTTACTGGCTAGTTTTCTAGTCATCAAGTGAAGAATCTCAAATATAAAATATATATTGATTTGTTTAACACTTTTTTGGTTACTACATGATTCCATAGTTTTGATGTCTTCACTATTATTCTGCAATGTAGAAAATAGTTTAATAAAAGAAAGAAAAACACTTGAATGAGTAGGTGTTCTAAAACTTTTGACCGGTAGTGTATGACGGGGATGGATGTTGCATGCAATTTAAATGTTTGTTTGCTGTTCGTTTCTTTATGTATCTGCAAATGTGCTTGAGGTTATTTCAATGCAGCGCTGCATCCGAGTTTCTTGACTTAGTTGTGTCAATGAACTGTCAGTCAAGGTGAACTCCCCGCCCACTCAGTCTATTAGCTCTCCGCCTCTTTTAAGCCTTGCTGATAGTTAGACATGAAAGAAAAAGGACCATTTTCTTCAATTCTAAGCATTTGTATCTGGAAAAAAATGATATTGGTGATGTTTTGGTCACTCAAAAGGCTATTTTACATGGGAATCAAGATTTACTGTTTGGGACCTTTAAGTGGATGTTAGAATTCCCCCCTTGGTTTCCACTTCATCTAATCCGCTGTTTAATCACTGGAGCACAGCCTTGTGACATCCTGTCTGGGACATGCCTCTCAACTGGCCCTGTCTGTCTGTGGTGATCAGGACCATTAGATAGACCCTGGGACGCTTATCAACCAACTCTCTCCTTTCCTTTCAAAAATATTCTAGTCCTCCCTCTCATCATCCCTTTCACTCTTCCCGCTCCCCTTCTCCCTCAAGTAGCAGCCAAGGACAGGCAGCTGAGCTCCTGTCACCCCTGGCAGGCCACAGGGGAACTCAGAGAGTGTGTGTGTGTGTCCATCCCTTTCCTCTATCTTGTATTTATCTCGCTAATATGTCACACCAATTATAACTACACCAAGAAAAGACACGCAATAACAGACTAAATACAACCGCACTAAATCCAGCCATGACGTATGCAGCTTTTTGCAAAAACTCTTGTCTTCTATATTCAGAGTGAGTCAGAATCTTCAAATTACAGGAAGTAATAGTTTGTTTTGTTTATAGACACACTAAGATCTAATGATAGACATGCACATATAGGGCAACGATGGCCTTGTTTTGGTTTGTGTTGCCGACTGTATACATTACTGGTGCTAATGGTGTGCCTATGTGTGTGCCATTGCAGCCCCACATCAGACAAGGATGCAGCTGGTGATGGGGATATCCAGTAAGCACACATGACGCCTCGCACCAGATGGTCGCTATGGAGATGCTGTATTTACTCTTATACACTGTTATCCACAATAGAAAAATACACACAGTATCTAGTCAATACAGTAAAGTAACTGCCTGTATTACAACAAAAAAACAAGATAATACCCTGGTTTCCATTGTAATTGAACAACACAGAAAGCAATCCAAAACCATTTTACATTTGAACCTAGTCTGCCATGAAGTGTGTTTATCTTTGTGCGTCATTGTGAAAGACAGGAAGTTGTGAGATGTTGGATGATCTTGACACTGTGTTTATCTTGGCAGGAAGAGAGGCTCTGTGGCTTATGCTTCCCAGAAGCCCTGGCTGCTCAACGCGACACTGGTGGAGAACATCACCTTTGAGATGCCCATGATCAAGCCCAGGTGAGACTTGATTATACAGTGCATTTGGAAAGTATTCAGACCCCTTTACCTTTTCCACATTTTTTTACGTTACAGCCTTATTAAAAAATTGATTAAATTGTTTCCCCCTCATCAATCTATACACAATAACCCATAATAACAAAGCAAAAACAGTTTTTTAGAAATGTTTGCTAATTTATTAAAAAAACAGAAATATTACATTTACATAAGTTTTCAGACCCTTTACTCAGTAGTTTGTTGAAGCACCTTTGGCAGCAATTGCAGACTCTAGTCTTCTTGGGTATGAAGCTACAAGCTTGGCACACCTGTATTTGGGGAGTTTCTACAATTCTTCTCTGCAGATCCTCTCAAGCTCTGTCAGGTTGGATGGGGAGTGTCGCTGCACAACTATTTTCAGGTCTCTCCAGAGATGTTTGATTGGGTTCAAGTCCAGGCTCTGGCTGGGCCACTCAAGGACCTTCAGAGACTTGTCCCGAAGCCTCTCCTGTGTGGTCTTGGCTGTGTGCATAGGGTCATTGTCCTGTTGGAAGGTGAACCTTCTCCCCAGTCTGAGGTCCTGAGCACTCTGGAGCAGGTTTTCATCAAGGATCTCTCTGTACTTCATCTTTCCTTCGATCCTGACTAGTCTCCCAGTCCCTCCTGCTGAAAAACATCCCCACAGCATGAAACTGACACCACCATGCTTCACCGTAGGGATTGTGCCTGGTTTCCTCCAGATGTGATGCTCGATCAGAGTGACCATTGGCCAACTCTAGGAAGAGTCTTAGTGGTTCCAAACTTCTTCCATTTAAAAATGATGGAGGCCACTGTGTTCTTGGAGACCTTCAATGCTGCAGAAATGTTTCGGTACCGTTTCCCAGATCTCTACCTCGATATAATTTTCGTGTCTCTGACTATCATTAAATGTGAAGACTTATTTTATCAAATCAATTCTCTGTGTAAGTATTATTACATGATTAAACTAATCATATCAACTTTAATTAACTAGGAAGTCGGGGCACCACGGAAAATGTTTATAATCTCTACTTCCCGAATCGACTCTTCAGATATTTTCATATCTTATCGATTCTTCTTCTATTAATGTATCATTATTACCTCGTCAGTTCTCATTACTGAACATTGGATATCTGCATGAACCCTAGCCTAAATGATGAATCAGCTATATACAAATTGTCTTAATTATTTATTTACTAACTAACTAAATAATCACAGAAATACATAACGAACAAACAGTAGATATTGGTTACTAACACAATGCATTGATAAGTCCCTAGTGGGCTAAACCGGTATGACGGCTTGGTAGACAATGGAAAGGGGTGGGGACAGGAGAAGAGCAGGAGAGACAAAATGGATTCACTACACACAGTTGATAATTATATTAGTTGAAATGCTAATCTTTTGCACATGAACAGCCGCTCATTCGAGAATAATTGCAATGTATATATTTACGCCCGTATGTCGTTGTCTTCTCTGTTGGAATCGCCAGTCCGTCTGCTGGAGAGTCAGTTCATCAGAGAGTCTCTGGTTAACATCCCTAGAAGCAACAATGTCTTTCGTAGTTGTCGCTTTCTCTGCGGTTCCCGGATAGTGTCTGTTGTAATGGATAAGTCAGGCGTACACATGTTTGTTGCATAGAATAGATGCTTCCGCAGTTGTCGGTATACACGTACTAGACTTACGTCATTTCCAGCTGTATGGTCTGTCTCCGTGACTTAGAGAATTGTAGTTCTTAACAATTTCAACATGTAGCGTCAGCTCCGTGTTTTCTGGTCTACTGTAAATTTCATCAGGAGTGGGTTTTATACACTTCTGAGAAAAGGGGCGGTCCATGACGCCGACTGTAATATCTATGCTCACGTGGGCGTGGCCACTGATTTGGTTACCTTTATATGAAAACCCATATTTTCTCATTTAGAAGATTAACATCACATTACATCTTTTCACGAATAGTTTCATGTTTAATCACATACGTTTCACAATATTTAGATGTAAACCTGACAGCTGAGAAATGTACACTTTAAGAGACACAGTTATGTGTGTTTCCTGTCCTTCATGAGATCACCAAATGAAACACACTCGTCATGACTGTCCCTTAAGTGTCCACGGACCACTCCCACCTTCTCAAAAATATAAATATTGTTTAATTATTCAAACGTTTGATGTCCAAGTGTCTCTCTGTGTTCCACAGTTTACATTCTAATCTCAAACACTACAGAGCATAGGGGCAGCGTATTTTATGACCGACCATAAAACTTCCCTCTCTGCCCCTCTACGAGAGAGAGCACGCTGTAGAGCGGACCCACTGTAACCTGATCCTTCAGATCGTCACAGGAGACTTATGACGACAACCCTGTCTATGATCTTTAGGGACAATTCCTTCAGATCGTCACAGGAGACTTATGACAACAACCCTGTCTATGATCTTTAGGGGACAATTCCTTCGACCTCTTGGCTTGGTTTTTGCTCTGATACTATAAACTCTTAAGACTGATTTTAGAATACGGCTGTAACGTAACAAAATGTGGGTAAAAGTCAAGTAGTCTGAATACTTCCCGAATGCACTGTAAACTGCTTGTAAAACATTTGTACAAAAGCGAAATACTGTATCATGTGAGGGACGCCCCCCCCCCCAGGCTTAAGGGTTAGTTGATGTCTGATTCAGGCCATTCTAAATCTCAGTTTGTCTTTTTTGTCATTGCTAACTGTTTCTGCCCTCCCACCCAATCTCCCACCCCCACCCGTGGCACAACACCATATGCTGTTTTCCCCTACCACTGGATGGGTATGGTGATACACACGTAAAAAAAAATCCTTATGACAAATGCTTTCCCAGACGAGCAGGTAGCCTGTGTGTTTGTGGTCATATCTCCTCTCTCTGGGCCTAATGGCCTAGCTGCAGAAAATATAATTAAATGGAACCCTGAGTTATCTCAGTTGCTGTGGAGAAGCATAAAGGAGTAGTGTTTACCTACTCACACTTGTTACTTTTCTCTCGCTCTCTCTCTCCATTGTTTCCCCTTGCTGCTATCGCTCTCTCTCCCTCTCTCTTTGACTCTCTTTCCTCCCCCCCTCTTTTTTCCTCCCTTTCTCTCTGAGAACAATAGTTGAGCAGTTTTCATCTCTCTCATTCGCTCTCTCTCTTCCCTGTTTCTCTGTTTCTCCAAGCCCGGTGGGATAGTTCTCTCTGTAGTCTCAGTGCTCCTCTGGGGCCTCAATTATCAACCATGTGTAAATGTCATACTACGTTTTGGCGTACATGGAGATTCTGGGATTTGCGTGCACAACAAATGATTGGGATTTATCAAGCTGTTGCACTCAAGTTATACACATGTTTTCATTGATAAATCAGAGCCATACCATATAAACACCCTTATTTGCTGGAACTGGGTGTTGGAACTGGGCCAGGACAGTTTCTGAACGAAATAGCAATGGCAAATTTGATCAGATTTCTGTAGAGGTGTGGGCAGAATGATTTCATCATTTGCCGTGACTTTTTCCAAATGCCTCCACATGTGTCAAACACTGGCCGCGCATTCTGCAAGATTGATTGTCTATTCGAAATACGCAAAGACAAATTGTTGTTGAATATTTAGTTTATCAATAGATGATTTGTGTCCATATGGTTAGCTAGCTAGCTGGCCATGCGATCGTTTAAAGCAGGGGTGTCAAAGTCAAATGGACGGAGGGCCAAATAAAAAAATCAGCTACAAGACGAGGGCCGGACTGTTCGAATGTTCATTGAAAAAATTTTAAATGACGCATATAGTCTAGTGAACCTAATTGAACCTACTGAAAACCTAACAAATATATTACAATATGATCAGATAAATAAAGCAATATTTTCTTATGGCTCTGTCAGTAATCTTTAATTTTCAACAGACACAAAAGACAAATTTCCTTTATATAAATATCCCCATAACATGAACATTAAATGAAAGAAACCGGTATTCAAGGCACCATCAGTAGACTATATTTTCTATTTTAGCAAAAGTGGGCTAAATTTACTTCAAAGAAAAAACAATAATAGCAATTTTCTATCATCCACTCAACTGAAATATTTTTAAAATATAATTGGATTGAAATACAAAAAAATAAAGTGCAAAAATCTATTAATCAAAAACAACACTTTGTTTAAGGAGAAGTAACATGCAGTGAAAACAAATATTAAATTTTAACTTTTAAACTTGAACTGAGTAAAAACTCTAAATATGTGATTGCACAGTAATGTTCACTTGTTTGAGGTTGAGGGTGATACTTGGTGGTGTCCCATCTTTTCCACAAGTTCATCAATGTTCGGGGTAAGGCTCTGAGCTGAAGAAATCCTCAGAATTGAGTGGAGGTGTTCAGCAGTAAGTCGACTTCTGTGTGATGTTTTGTTCAGGTTCATCAAAGAAAACAGTTGTTCACACAGGTATGTGCTGCCAAACATAGACAACGTTTGAGCAGCCTGGATGCGCAGCTGGGGCATTGTGCCGGGGAGGAAACGGGCGAACTCCGCAGCACCCACTGCCGCATATTTTGCCCTCAGTGCATCATTGCATTGGAGGTCAATCAACTCCATTTGGAGGTTTGGTGGTGAGCTTTCCACGTCAACAGCAAATGGGTTACCGAGCAGTTCCAACCTGCTTTTTTGTGCTTCAAAGTCAGCAAATCGGCGTCGAAAGTCAGCGGCAAGCATACCTATTTTATCAGCCAACTGTGTGCTCGGGAACGCACTGGTAGAGAGCTTCTCTTTCATGGTCTGGCAGCTGGGAAAGTGGCTCAAATTTTCTTTCCGCATCTGCGTCTCCCACAGAGTCAGTTTGGTTTTAAATGCCTTCACTGTACTGTACATATCAGAGATGACACGATCCCGACCCTGCAGCTGCAAGTTTATTGCATTCAGATGACTCGTAATGTCACACAGAAAAGCCATTTCACACAGAAACATTTCGTCTCGGAGTTGTGTTGTGTCTTTCCCTTTGCTGTCCAAGAACAGACAAATCTCCTCACGAAGCTCGAAACATCTTTGAAGCACCTTTCCCTGGCTTAGCCATCGCACCTCTGTGTGATAAGGCAAATCACCATGCTCCGTTTCTAACTCCGTCAGAAATGCCTTGAACTGGCGGTGATTCAAACCTTTGGCTCTGATAAAGTTAACTGTGCGCGTGATGATGCTCATTACATGCTCCATTTTCAAGGCTTTACCGCACAACGCTTCCTGGTGTATGATACAATGATAAGCTGTCAGCTCACCTGTCGCGTTTTCCTCTTGCATCTTTTCCCGTATCTTCGCCACCAGTCCGCTCCTGTGTCCACACATCGCAGGTGCTCCGTCGGTTGTCAAACCCACGAGTTTTCCCAAGGCAGCTCCATCTCATTTACACATCTTGACACCTCTTCATACAAATCATGCCCGTAGTTGTGCCATGCATAGGACGTAAAGCCAAAAACTCCTCTGTCACGCTTAGGTTGGAGTCCACTCCGCGGATGAAAATTGACAACTGGGCAATGTCAGAAATGTCGGTGCTCTCATCCACAGCCAAGGAATATGCAATAAAATCTTTTCCCTTTTTCACAAGCTGCTCTTTTAGATTGATGGACAACTGGTCTACTCTCTCGGCAATGGTGTTTCTGCTCAGACTCACATTTAAAAAGAGTTGCCTTTTTCTGGGCAAACTTCGTCACAAACTTTAATCATGCAGTTTTTGATGAAATCCCCCTCCGTAAATGGCCGGGCTGATTTAGCGATCTCTTCTGCCAAAATAAAACTGGCCTTGACAGCAGCCTGGCCTTGTGATTTGGCTTTTTGAACAGAGCCTGTCGAGATTTGAGGCCTCGTTTTAATTCCTCTGCCTTTTGTAGCCTTTGTTCCATGTCCATATTCTTGTTTTTGTCCGCGTGTTTCGTTTCATAATGTCGTCTCAGATTATACTCTTTCAGTACCGCCACACTTTCTCCACACAGAAGACACACAGGTTTTCCAGCTACCTTCGTGAACATATACTCCGACTCCCACCTTGTTTGAAACCCCCGGTTCTCAGTATCCACCTTCCGTTTTGCCATTTTTGATGGGTATCTGAAAGTTAATTTTACTGTGATGCTGACGACTGCTGTGCCAATAAATATTGAAATGAAGCAGCCTACTGCTCGGTGCGTCACCTTTGCATTGTGGGAAATGTAGTATTGGTGCGTGTAAAAGATCTGCGGGCTGCCGGCTTGCTGCGGGCCGGTTCTAATAATAAATCAAGATCATCCCAGGGGCCGTAAAAAACCTTCTTGCGGGCCGGATGTGGCCCGCGGGCCTTGACTCTGACATATGTGGTTTAAAGGATGCGTCAATACAGCTCTGGTTTTTCAATTATATATATTTTTTTACACCTGACTACCGCTGAGGTGTGGTGGTCTTTCTGGCGCTGATAACAGCCGAAACATCACCCAGGTGGGCGCTACACTTCTGTAGTGGACTATCCAGCCTGCCTACAGAGGAAGAGGAGACGAGGAGCGAGGTGCCTGATGAAGAGCTCCGGACCCGGCGAAGTAACTGACTGGCGAGGCACCCCTCTCGGTGACATCCTAGCTCCTTCCTGATGAGCTGCCTGGCTGAGCAACACCTTATCATCTGGAGCTGCGGGAGACCATCTGCCAAACAACCTATCAGATCTCTACATTTTGGTTTTTACAGCGTTCTTCAGATTCTCTTGGTAATGAAAGCACTATATAAAATAAAAAATATATATTATTATTATATATCCTGCCTTGGTATGGGCTCAGAGATGAAATAGGCTGGCGTCGCGCTCCTATTGCACAGCAATACTGTAGCCTACCCATACTGTCAAATATTTTAAATGGGGTACTAGTCTATTTACTTTTCGAGCATGCTGAGCAATTGAATGAGTGATGGATGAATAGTAGCCTAATATTTGTTGCGTAGCAGAAATAAACCATGTCAGACCAATGTCAGAAAAGGAGAAACATGACCTGCAATGTTATGATTACATATACGCCTACATGCTGCTCAGCGCTTCATTTATTACTCGGGAGGTACCGGGAACAAAAAGGGAGGGTGAGTGTGGGGTGGGGGAGTTCTGAGGTGCATGCATATCATCACATTTGCATAGTGGCATTTAGCAGTAGAGTAGAGGCACTTACAGAAGTTGCACACATTGGGAAACATTTTAGTAGCCTAGGGTCTGGGGAAGATATGGCCTTATTATAAATGCATTTCATGCAATTCTACGTTATTTTACATGACTGGAGACTTAATACAGCCCAAGTGATCGAAATGGCAGGCTACGTTGACACTGACAAACTGAGATCCGTAAAAAACGACCTTGTCTTGAATCCAGCAATAGCCTAGGCCTAGGTGTGTCGACACATATTGTAGCCTAAAATATGAGGAAGTTCTAGTCCAAAAAATGCTTTCCAGTTTCACTGTTTCACCCAATGACGTGTGCTCGTGCCAAAAGCTTATCTCTCTCTTGTTTTACTTTGGAAGTATGTTGGTAGCCTACAGTCTTCTCTTTTCAGCAGGAGCCATTTGCTTTCCAACCTGTATTTTCCCTCGATTTGTATTTGAAATATTGCGAAAGGCCTGTTTTGCCTGCATGCTGTTTGTTTTCACTGACAGATTTCCCCCTGCGTTCCCTACTGTAGGCTATTCCTTGTTATTGGGCTACAGTCCACAAGAAGCTATCGATTCTCCGTGGCTAAATTATAGGCCTTCTCATGGCGTAGTAGGCTATTCTGAATGATTTAATTTATTTCTCAACAGAGCAGTAATTCTATAACTTTGGCAAATGTATTTCAATTTATCAGGGGTGCTGCAGTTCCTCCAGAACCCTTTGCGTGGCAATAATTCTATAAGGAAATAAATATTGAAGTGGAACGCTGGAGAGATGAAAGTTGCAGGCTCATGTCTATCAGAGCAGAGAGGGAGAGAGTTCATAGAAAGTGAATCTCATTCTAGTTATGTGAGAGATACAGACGCACTTCTCACACAGCCACCTCCACCCGTTGGTCTCACACATACAGTAGGTTACAATGTTGCGCTAAACCCGTGCCGGCCCAACCCCAATCAAGTCTTAGAATATAGGACCGGGATGAAAATCTACTTTTTCACATTACGTTTTTTTTGTGGGGGCAGGAGAATTAACGAAGATGCAACTCAAATGATCATTTTGTTTCAGATTTGGATGAGGGCCTCTAGCAGGTTGTTTGTGTTGTTGGGTGGATCTTGGCTGTTCACAGGTCTTGGTGTGCCTCCCCACTGACTTCCTGGTGGCCCTCTGTACTGACTTGGTGATGGAATAGGGGATGCTGGGAGAGGTGAAGGCGGATTGGAGGGGCTGGGGGATCTGGACTGAGGCTGGCTGGTTTGCTGCTGTGTGGGATCAGGGGCAGGGAGGGCTAAAGGGGTGGATCTGGGTAGCTAAGGAGCAGGGGGAGGAGTCAGGGGCAGTAGGGGGTATGGTAGAGGGGTCAAGGGGGGGAGGGTTTCTCAGAGGGATAGGTTGTGTTTTCTGGCATCAGGGTTTGGGTTCTGGGGTGGTCTCTTGTTGGTCTGTTGTTTGTCTGGTCTCTTGTCTGGTCTCTTGTCTGGTCTCTTGTTCCATCTGTTGTTTGTCTGGTCTCTTGTTGGTCTGTTGTTTGTCTGGTCTGTTGTTTGTCTGGTCTCTTATCTGGTCTCTTGTTTGTCTGGTCTCTTGTTGGTCTCTTGTTTGTCTGGTCTCTTGTTGGTCTCTTGTTTGTCTGGTCTCTTGTCTGATCTGTTGTTTGTCTGGTCTCTTGTCTGATCTGTTGTTTGTCTGGTCTCTTGTCTGATCTGTTGTTTGTCTGGTCTCTTGTCTGATCTGTTGTTTGTCTGGTCTCTTGTCTGGTCTGTTGTTTGTCTGGTCTCTTGTCTGGTCTGTTGTTTGTCTGGTCTCTTGTCTGGTCTGTTGTTTGTCTGGTCTCTTGTCTGGTCTGTTGTTTGTCTAGTCTGTTGTTTGTCTGGTCTCTTGTCTGGTCTGTTGTTTGTCTGGTCTCTTGTTTGTCTAGTCTGTTGTTTGTCTGGTCACTTGTTGGTCTGTTGTTTGTCTGGTCTCTTGTCTGGTCTCTAGGTGGTCTGTTGTTGGTCTGGTCTCTTGTCTGGTCTGTTGTTTGTCTGGTCTCCTGTCTGGTCTCTTGTCTGGTCTCTTGTTGGTCTGTTGTTTGTCTGGTTTCTTGTCTGATCTCTTGTCTGGTCTCTTGTTGGTCTCTTGTTTGTCTGGTCTCTTGTCTGGTCTGTTGTTTGTCTGGTCTCTTGTCTGGTCTGTTGTTGGTCTGTTGTTTGTCTGGTCTCTTGTCTGGTCTGTTGTTTGTCTGGTCTGTTGTTTGTCTGGTCTGTTGTTTGTCTGGTTTCTTGTCTGGTCTGTTGTTTGTCTGGTCTGTTGTTTGTCTGGTCACTTGTTGGTCTGTTGTTTGTCTGGTCACTTGTTGGTCTGTTGTTTGTCTGGTCTGTTGTTTGTCTGGTCTGTTGTTTGTCTGGTCTGGTCTCTTGTCTGGTCTCTTGTCTGGTCTCTTGTTTGTCTGGTCTCTTGTCTGGTCTCTTGTTGGTCTGGTCTCTTATCTGGTCTCTTGTTTGTCTGGTCTCTTGTCTTGTCTCTTGTTTGTCTGGTCTCTTGTTGGTCTGTTGTTTGTCTGGTCTCTTGTTGGTCTGTTTGTCTGGCCTGTTGTCTGGTCTCTTGTTGGTCTGTTTGTCTGGCCTGTTGTCTAGTCTCTTGTTGGTCTGTTGTTTGTCTGGTCTCTTGTTGGTGTGTTTGTCTGGTCTCTTGTTCCATCTGTTGTTTGTCTGGTCTCTTGTTCCATCTGTTGTTTGTCTGGTCTGTTGTTTGTCTGGTCTCTTGTTCCATCTGTTGTTTGTCTGGTCTGTTGTTTGTCTGGTGTCTTGTCTGGTCTCTTGTTTGTCTGGTGTCTTGTCTGGTCTCTTGTTTGTCTGGTTTCTTTTTGGTCTGTTGTTTGTCTGGTCTCTTGTCTGGTCTCTCTGCGCTAAACCCGTGCCGGCCCAACCCCAATCATGTCTTAGAATATAGGACCGGGATGAAAATCTACTTTTTCACGTTACATTTTCTTTGTGGGGGCAGGAGAATTAACGAAGATGCAACTCAAATGATCATTTTGTTTCAGATTTGGATGAGGGCCTCTCTTGTTGGTCTGTTTGTCTGGCCTGTTGTCTGGTCTCTTGTTGGTCTGTTGTTTGTCTAGTCTCTTGTTGCTCTGTTGTTTGTCTGGTCTCTTGTTGGTCTGTTTGTCTGGTTTCTTGTCTGGTCTGTTGTTTGTCTGGTTTCTTGTCTGGTCTGTTGCTTGTCTGGTCTTTTACGTTTGGTAATTATTTTGTCCAGTTTGGGTCATCATCATCTAAGAAAAGGAGTTGTGAGGCGAGGGGTTCTGACGGTTGTATGGTAACTTTCGAAACTGGCTTCCCTTTGACGAGGGGGGGGGGGGTGGCGAGGACGGGATTTGTTGGGGGGGCAGAGGTGGGGGCTGTTTCTGGGACATCTTGGGAGGTGGATTGGGCGGTGCCTGTGGAGAGGTCTGGGGTCTGGTTCTGTGTCTTCGTTGTTGTCTGGGGGTGGGAGGTTGGGATTTGGGTTAGTGTGGTTGCGGTTGGTGGCGTTAGCCCTTACCCTGCTGGCCTAGGAACTGGGGCAGGTTTTGAAGAAGTGGTGCTCTTTCCCGCACAGGTTGTACGGGCGTATGGATACACAGTCTGTCTTTACAGATCTTGCAGACTGTAGCCAGATGGCCCAGTTGGCCACAGTTCCTGCACAGTTTTGGGCATGCCGTAGTAGTGGACGAAACCTCTGTTGTTCCCCAGTGTGATGGTGCTGGGGAGCGGTTGGGTCCGGTCTCAACTGGACCGGCCATTTTCGTTCCCCAGTCCAGACGTTGTCTTTGTCCAGGACCCTCCTAGCCGCTGACTTGAGGATGGAGAACCTACTTAACCAAACGCGTATGTTATAGTCCTGGATGCATTCATTTTAGACGTTTTACTGTAACTACCCTAGATGCTGCTCTATTGTTCCCTTCCTACAGCCTGTCTGTTTTATTCTCCTCTTCGGGCTTTTCTTTTTATCTCTCTTTTTATCTGTCCTCTCCACCCTCTCTCTCTCTCTCTCTCTCTCTCTCTCTCTCTCTCTCTCTCTCTCTCTCTCTCTCTCTCCATGTCTCTTTAATAAAGCCCCAGGGCCAGACGCTTCATTCATCCCTTTATATAATTCAAGTCTTCTTAAGGGGTCTACAGACAATACGCAGACAGGGCCGATGGGGCGTAGCGCAGTGTTGCAATGTCGTCACAAAAGGGGGCCGGCTCCTTGTAATATTCTCCAACATTCGACACAGTTTCTCTCCTCCATGGAAATTGAGACCTGACGTGTTATCCCTTGCGAAGACTGAGGGGCAGTATTGAATGAGTTTTGCAACGTAAGTCCCACCGCTGTGTCTCCACCACATTTTCCCAGTATCCCTTCTGGTATAAACACAGACTAGATGGGCGTTCTGCTACTTCGCTTCTACCCGCTTGCAAATGTCCTTTTTATGTGTTTTTTTTTATAATGAGATTTTGCTAAGCGCAATTATGTCCAGTTTTGGTGGAATGTCTGTGCGAGCTGGTGAGACACTGTCATTATGCAGCGGGTGGATGCCTTAAAGAAACGGCAGCAGGAGTTACAGAAACAACAGCAGCGTCCAGCAAAATAAAACCGTCTACGACGTCCCATGGTACCATGGATGGTGTTTATTCCTGCCGATCAACTCCTCCCGTTTTGTCTCAAACCCAAAAATGGTTGTGTGCTTTTTTTTTCTTCTCTCATTCATACATTAGGGTGGTGGGTAATTTACCTTTTTTTTTTTTGTGTGTGTGTAAATGTTTTTAAAAAACTTATTTCCTCGTTCCCATATTACTGGTGTTTGTTTTCTCTTATTTCCCTTTCCCACCTGTGTGTGGGATTGTTTTACGTCGGACTATGTTCCTCTTGTGATAGTAAACACATATCTGAAAGGTCTGCAAATGTATTTGTCCGGTTATTTGTACATGTGGCCGAAAGTATTGTTGTTTTCAATCAGTCACTCGGTAAACTTGTTGGGCTTTTGTACATGAGCTCCATTGACAGGCCACTACACACAACCTGGTGTTATGTAGATGAGGGTCTAGCCTCGTTGTCTACAGCTGGACAGCAATTCTCACCCCCCCTCTCATGAGTAGTAGTAGCAGTCCAAGCTCTAGCGACTGGAATACAAAAAAGAGACATGTTTGCTTCTGTGGCAAAAAAAAAAGTAGTGTTGTAAAACAGAACGCCAGACTAGCCTGACGTGTAGCTCGCGCTTGTACACGAGCGTAGAACGCCGGATCCGGAAGTTCAATCGTCCTCGCTAGCTAGAGTCAACAAAAAAAAAAAAGAGTGCCTTGGCTCCTCTTGCTTGGTTAAGCAACTCTGACTCCCCAAGCCCCCTACAAACGTGCATGCGCGCAGGTCTACGTACGTTAGACCCATTTAGAGATTCACTGTTTAACTTGATCCTCTTAAAATGTTCTTCTCTGTGGAGATGTTTATCCTGAATACAACCTTAGAATAATATACTGTTGCTGTCTTACGGTACATAGATAACAGTAAGAGTATTGGATGCCGTAAATGGATTACAGTAACCGTATTGGTACCATAAAACTGGTTATGGTAACATACTGTACCATTTCTTTTACTGTAAAATGTACTTTTACTGCCTGTAAATTACCGTAAAAACAACGGTAAAAATGTTATTTTTACAGTGTACCATGATATCGTTACTCTGACAGTACAAATCACTAGGAATCTGTTCAGCTTTCCTCAGCCCATTGACATTTCAGGGTCTTTGTTTTAATGTCACGGTTGTCATCTGATTATCTGTTTCTGTGTTGTCCAGGTACAAGGCTGTCATCGAGGCGTGTTCCCTGCAGCCGGATATCGACATCCTGCCACAGGGAGACCAGACGGAGATCGGAGAGAGGGTCAGTGACCCGCACCGTCACTGTCTCTGTCACTGTTTCTGTCACTCGGGACCACATTATAATAGTAGTAATCAAGTATAACCTTTATAGAATCTTGATGTATTCAGGTTTGAGACAGAATCTCTTTCGCTATAGAGAGCCCTGTCGCCACCGGTCTGGTTGATGTTTATACTGTATGTACAGGAAGCTAGCTTCACCAGAGCTCGCCCAGTACACTGTCGTGTCTGTTTTGTTCAGGCATCATTCTGTTACGTAAGCAGGTCTTGGTTGTGTTTCTGTGACAAAGGTGTGTGTGTGTTTTAATAATATTGTGGTGTTTATTTCTGTAATGTTGCTGTTTGTGTAACCTCTCGTGAATAGACTACGTGAACATACGCAAGATTTTAGTTCTGGGTGATGTGTGTGTGTTAATTGATGTGCACTACTACTTCTAGAATAGGCATGACCCTGTTATGCAAAGAGAAGTGGATAGTAGATCTTTCCACTACAGCGAGTCTTAGTGGCAGTAAAGGACACACACACACACACACACACTGTAATGTGGTCTGATAACGCTGAGACTGTACACTCCACGTACCTCCATTCATTCTGTCCCTCCTCCCTCTCTCTCCACAGGGTATAGTTCTATCTGGAGGGCAGCGCCAGCGTATAGGTGTGGCCAGAGCCCTGTACCAACAGGCCAACGTGGTCTTCCTGGTGAGAGAACCTGTCTACACGGTGACCTCAGCTTCATCCACAAGAATCATGTTGAGTCACATAGAACTGAAATCCAAGTAACCGATATTCTCCCCCTTTTGCAAACCACTCTTCACCTCGTCTCTGCATTCATTTATTCTGCGTTGGAAACATTGGGAGGAAGCTAGAATACATTGCCTTTGATTGTAGGCCATGGAAGCATGTCCCTCTGTGTTGTTTCAGGATGACCCGTTCTCAGCGCTGGACATTCACCTGAGTGACCACCTGATGCAGGAGGGCATCCTCAAACTGCTGAGAGAAGAGAAGAGGACCGTGGTGCTGGTCACTCACAAGCTACAGTACCTACCCCACGCTGACTGGGTGAGAGTAGAGTGTGCAGGCACGCATGTGTGTGTATTGTGTTTCCACAAGCAGCGTTCTTCACTCACATGCAGACGGCGACTAATTCAGTCCCTCTCTCCCTCCGTGGTCAGATCGTAGCGATGAAGAACGGGACCACTCAAACCGAGGGGACTCTGAAAGACATCCAGAACTCTGAACCGGAGCTGTTTGAACAGTGGAAGACCCTGATGCACCGGCAGGACGGAGAGTTTGAGAAGGTACTGTATCGGACCGCGTGTCTCCAGGTGGCCATAATAGGGTCAAAAGGGGTGTGATGATGACACATCCTCACCTCTCATAGGCCTGAGTTTACACGGGCAGCCCAATTCTGATTGTTTTCCCAGTTATTAGTCAAAATAGCTGATCTGATTGGTCAGAAGACTAATAAGTGAAAAAGTACGAAATAACGGTGTGTAATGTTGAATTAAACGAAAAAATGGTGCCGTACTGAACAACCAGTTTGAAGAACGGTGTGATGATTTTGTATGGTGTGCTGCAGGAGTTTTAGCAATTTCAAATGTTTACACCCATATTGATCAGGCCTCACCTTGCCACACCCACCACACGGGAGCAAACATACCTCAACGTCTGTTAAAGAACCGTGAGCACTGTGTTAGGGAAACGTGTCATTCAGTACAAACAGTCACGCATTGTCGTAAACGTTGGAGCGAACTGAACGCACCCCAAAATGTAGCTGCCTGTGTAAACTCAACCATATACAGATACAGTGCATTCGGAAAGTATTCAGACCCCTTGACTTTTTCCACATTTTGTTACGTTACAGCCTTTTACTACAGGTGGACTCCAATCAAGTTGTTGAAACATCTCAAGGATGATCAATGGAAACAGGATGCACCTGAGCTCAATTTCGAGTCTCCTAGCAAAGAGTCTGAATACTTATGTGAATAAGCTATTTCTGTTTCTTAATTTGTAATAAATGTTCAACATTTTCCCCCAAAAAACAACCGTTTTTGCTTTGTCCTTATGGATATTGTGTGAAGATTGATGAGAATTTTAGAATAAGGCTATAATATAACAAAATGTGGAAAAAGGGAAGTGCACAACGTAACGGCCGACTTCGTCACAGGGTCACACAACTGATGAGCAATTGAGACGTTTGTACGGGGCTTGTTCTATTTGGATCCCTTTTTCCTGCTCTGCTTTAAATTCATCTGGTCAAATCTATTTCAGCAAACTATCTCAGCTGAAACTCTGATGTGTGTCCGTGTGCGTTCTCCAGGAGACAGTGCCTGAGAGTATGACGGTGTTGGAGCGCAAGAACCTGCGGAGAGCCATGTACTCCAAAGAGGCCGCCAAGACTGAGGAGGAGGACAAAGGTGAGAGCTCAAAGTTCCCAAACTTCCCAAATGGGATTGAAGGACACCGGCTGTCAATCACTCGCTAATGGGAACCACGGGGGTTAGCATGGGCATAGTTACTTCAGTATGCTTTGTTTGTGGAGACCACAAAATGGCAGGTGCTACATTTACTAGGTGTTAAAATGGGATGCCTCTGCAGAGTATCAGTTTTTGATCCTATAGTGGGACTAACGGTGTGTGTGTGATCCTGTGGGGTCTGTCTGTGGCGATGTCCCAGTAAACTACCTCAGCTCAAACTGTGCGCTCTTTTCTCTTTCTTTGTCAACACTGATCTGTAAAAGAAGTGGACTAGTCAAGTCCTGGGCCAGAGACTTCCACCTCTTTTAAGATCTGTTGAAAAGGGAAAGGGGGGAATCTGGTCATTGGGGGGGCTACATTTTCTGCTGGTTTTCACCCTTCATCCTTCAACCAACAACTGGTTTTAGGCCTGACAAACCAGGTGAAGAATCAATGCCATTGATAGAAGAACCAGCACATTGCTGCTCCCTAGAACCAGAGTCCCACACTGGTTCAGAGTATTGGGACAAACCCTGTGTATGTGTATCTCTGCTGTGATGTCCAGATAGAAGTTGCCCTTAGGCACAGATCTAGGATCAGCATACCCTCCCCATCCCCAAATCATTACCTTTATCCACAAAACTGACTCAAGATCAGGATCTATCTTAGGGCAAATGCATCCTATGTGCTGAGGTGACAGTGTCATGGTAGTGGTACCGTGCTCTTTATTCTGTGTTCTGTGTTGTCTCCTGTGTTCTGGTGTCACCCCGGTGTGGACTGAGACAACCCCAGCGCAGGGTGCCGCTGCTCTTGTAGACGTGGCAGGTTTGGGCCGACCGCATGGTTTGACTGAGTGGTTCCCGGTCCGCGACCAGTCTGTGTCATCGTGTTGCAACTGCGCCCCGTACTCCGTCCCGTGTGGCTCCCGTGTAGGCTTGCAGCTCGCAGACTCTAACCATGCTCCGCTTCGTGCCATTTCCATTCTCTTGTTTTCTCCCTCTCTCTTTCCCTCCCATCCTTCGACTCTTTCTTTCCTGATCTCTCCCTCCGGCCTGTCCCGGAGACACGCCCATTCAGTCGTCAGCACTGAGGCTTGCCCGCATGGTGTCATGTATGTTTCGATAAGGGGAAGAGGTGGGTAGTCGTCGCCACTGCTCCGCTGCCCATGGTCAATGTGTCCTGTCTACTGTCCCTGCTCTACGTGCTCGGTCTAACCCAACACATGAAACAAATGATGTTTCCCATCGGGAAACAAACGATGTATCGATGCAGGACTGAACGACCAGTTGGCCGTGTGGTCATGGCTAGAAGGGATCCAGCTTTTGTCAAATGAATGTCAGATTTTAATTTTCGTAGCAGGTTAAGGGGATTTGGTTAAGGTGTAGAAAAATGGTTAGGGTTAGCTAAAATGCAACAACCACAAAAAAAATCTACTTTTGACTTTAATTTGACAAAAGCTGGATCCCTTCTAGCCATGACCCTGCTCTGTCTCTAGCTGAAGCTATATTTCTGTATTTTCTCTTCCCCTTCTTTTCCCCCTCTTTTTTCTCTTCCCCTTCTCTTCCCCCAGTCTTTTCTCTTCCCCTTCTCTTCCCCCAGTCTTTTCTCTTCCCCCAGTCTTTTCTCTTCCTCTTCTCTTCCCCCAGTCTTTTCCCCTTCCCCTTCTCTTCCCCCAGTCTTTTCTCTTCCCCTTCTCTTCCCCCAGTCTTTTCTTTTCCCCTTCTCTTCCCCCAGTCTTTTCTCTTCCCCTTCTCTTCCCCCAGTCTTTTCTCTTCCCCTTCTCTTCCCCCAGTCTTTTCTCTTCCCCTTCTCTTCCCCAGTCTTTTCTCTTCCCCTTCTCTTCCCCAGTCTTTTCTCTTCCCCTTCTCTTCCCCCAGTCTTTTCTGTTCCCCTTCTCTTCCCCAGTCTTTTCTCTTCCCCTTCTCTTCCCCAGTCTTTTCTCTTCCCCCAGTCTTTTCTCTTCCCCTTCTCTTCCCCCAGTATTTTCTCTTCCCCTTCTTTTCCCCCTCTTTTCTCTTCCCCTTCTCTTCCCCCTCTTTTCTCTTCCCCTTCTCTTCCCCCAGTCTTTTCTCTTCCCCTTCTCTTCCCCCAGTCTTTTCTCTTCCCCCAGTCTTTTCTCTTCCCCTTCTTTTCCCCCTCTTTTCTCTTCCCCCTCTCTTTTCTCTCTCTGTCATACTCCTGTCATATTGTAACCATTAGAGAGAGAGAAGGACATGGAGAAGAAGAAGAGAGACTGGGATACAGGGGGAGAGAGGAGGAAGGGAGAAGCAGAGAGAGGCGAGATGGAAGGGGCATTTATATAGTGGGGACACACACACACAGCCCCCCACCCTCACTCTCTCATGCATATCTCTGTTCTTCCAGAAGAGTCTGTGGACAGTGACGAGGATGACAATCTGTCCCAGGCCATGCGTCACCGCACCACCATCCCCTGGCACTCCTGTGGGGTCTACCTGTCCTCTGCAGGGCTCCTCCTCCTGTTGCTGCTCCTCCTATCACAGCTCTTTAAACACTCCCTCATGGTTGCCATCGACTACTGGCTGGCCCACTGGACCTCCCGCGTCATCAATGCCAAGATGGAAGCCACCGGGAGGAACTGCACTGTCGCTCAGGTCAGGTGACAGGCTTCAATTTCTACCAGACCAAATGGCAATGTGCTTTTAAAACACTGGTTATGCTTTAATCTACAGTACACTCTTTACCTTACAGTGTAGTATTTACTTCAAAGGACCTGGTGAAATGTTAGTTTGCAAAAGTATTCACTCCCCTTGGCGTTTTTCCTAGTTTGTTGCATTACAACCTATAATTTAAATATATTTTTTATTTGGATTTCATATAATGGACATACACAAAATAGTCCAAATTGGTGAAGTGAAATAAAATAAAAAATAAAAATTGTGGTGAAAAGTGGTGCGTGCATATCTATTCACCCCCTTTGCTATGAAGCCCCTAAATAAATATGGTACAACCAATTACCTTCAGGTCACATAATTAGTTAGATTGCACACAGGTGGACTTTATTTAAGTTTCACATGATCTCAGTATATACACAGCTGTTCTGAAAGGCCCCAGAATCTGCAACACCATTAAGCAAGGGGCACCACCAAGCAAGCGGCAACATGAAGACCAAGGAGCTCTCCAAACAGGTCAGGGACAAAGTTGTGGAGAAGTACAGATCAGGGTTGGGTTATAAAAAAATATCAGAAACTTTGAACATCCCACAGAGCTCCATTAAATCCATTATTAAAAAATTGAATATAGCACCATAACAAACCTGCCAAGAGAGGCCCGCCCACCAAAACTCACGGATCAGGCAAGCAGGGCATTAGTCAGAGAGGCAACAAAGAGACCAAAGATAACCCTGAAGGATCTGCAAAGTTCCACAGCGGAGATTGGAATATCTGTCCATAGGACCACTTTAAACCGTACACTCCATAGAGCTGGGCTTTATGGAAGAGTGGCCAGAAAAAAAGCCATTGCTTAAAGTGAAAAATAAGCAAACACATTTGGTGTTTACCAAAAGGCATGTGGGAGACTCCCCAAACATATGGAAAAAGGTACTCTGGTCAGATGAGACTAGAATTGAGCTTTTTGGCCATCAAGGAAAACATTATGTCTGGTGCAAACCCAACACCTCTCATCACCCTGAGAATACCATCCCATGCTGTGGGGATGTTTTTCATCAGCAGGGATGGGAAACTGGTCAGAATTGAAGAAATGATGGATGGCGAAATCCTTGAGGGATCCTGCTTTAGTCTTCCAGAGATTTGAGACTGGGACGGAGGTTCACCTTCCAGCAGGACAATGACCCTAAGCATACTGTTAAAGCAACACTCGAGTGGTTTAAGGGGAAACATTTACATGTCTTGGAATGGCCTAGTCAAATCCCAGACCTCAATCCAATTGAGAATCTGTGGTATGACTTACCATCAAACTGAGCCCATCAAACTGGAGCAGTTTTGCCTTGAAGAATGGGCAAAAATCCCAGTGGCTAGATGTGCCAAGCTTATAGAAACGTACCCGAAGAGACTTGAAGCTGTAATAGAATAGTTATGCACGCTTAGGACCCTGGGACTGACCACCTCCCTTTGCAAGTTTTCAGTTTTTTCTGTCTTATTTCTTGTTTGTTTCACGATAAAAAATACCTTGCGTCTTTAAAGTGGTAGGTAGGCATGTTATGCAAATGATACAAACCTCCCAAAAATCTATTTTAATTCCAGGATGTAAGGCAACAAAATAGGAAAAATGCCAAGGGGGTGAATACTTTCGCAAGCCACTGTACATGATAATTCAGCCAACTACAATGTTGATTTTAGATACCAGGTAAATACATTTGAAATAGGACCATCAAATAATGTTACCAACAAACCAAATATTGATTTACATGCAGTACTTCTGACATAGATGTAATGCACATAAGCTCTCTCAGATGGATCCTCCATACGTGTGTGTTGCCCATGAGCTAAACTTAGTCTCATTTGCATATATCAATTAAGAACTGCATAAATGGGAAAACTGTGTCGAGACCTAAAAACCCTTTAGATCTGTTTGGATTAAAGCCTCTGCAGATAAGAGGAGTACCTATGAGAGAATGCTGTTCATTGACTACATCTTAGCATTCAACACCATTTTCCTTCCAAGCTCGTCACCAAGCTTAGGACCCTGGGACTGAACACCCCCCTTTGCAACTGGATCCTGGACATCCTGTTGAGGGTAGATAATATCACCTCCGCAACGCTGACCGTCAACACGGGGGCCCCACAGGGGTGTGTGCTTAGTCCCCTTCTGTACTTCCTGGTCACCCACGACTGCTTGGGCTTGCACGACTTCAACACAATCATCAAGTATGCTGACAACACAACGGTGGTAGGCCTGATCACCGGCAACGATGAGACAGTCTACAGGGAGGTGGTCAGTTACCTGGCAGGGTGGTGCCGGGACAACAACCTCTCCCTCAACTTTAGTCCAAGGAGCTGATTGTGGACTATAGGAAATCGAGGGGCGAGCACGCCCCCATTCACATCGACCGGGCTGCAGTGGAGCAGTTCAAGAGCTTCAAGTTACTCAATGTCCAAATCACTAAGGACTTTAAATGCTCCACACGCCCACATTTGTGAAGAAGGCGCAACAGAGCCTCTTCCCCCTCAGGAGGTTGAAAAGGTTTGGAATGGGCCCTCAACTCCTCAAAAAGTTCCACAGCTGTACTATTGAGAGCATCTTGACTGGCTGCATCTCTGCTTGATATGGCAACAGCACCGCCCTCGATCGCATGGCGCTACAGAGGTTGGTGCGGACAGCCCAGTATATCACTGGGGCCGAGCTCCCTGCCATCCAGGACATCTATACCAGGCGGTGTGAAAGGAAGACCCGGAAAATCATTAACGACTCCAGCCACCTAAGCCATAGACGGTTCTCTCTGCTTCCTCACGGCAAACGTTACCGCTGCATCAAGTCTGACGCCAACAGGCTAATGAACAGCTTATATCCCCAAGCCATAAGTCTGCTAAATAGCTAACAAAATTGCTACACAGACCATCTGAGTTTGCCCTTGTGTGTGTGTGTATATATATATATATTTTTTGCATGGTCTCCGTTGATTGTGAATTATAATCGGAAGCGTTTCTAGGTTCCAATAAATGTTACCCTCACAAAGATAGGATTGATATTCTCATCATGGCAATGTCTCCCCAACCTCATTGTGTATTCATAATATAACAATCATATTTGGACACTTAGAAAGCCTTTTTCCAAATGGCATTGCAATGTAATTAGAGTGGCGTAATGTCATTACCGTTATTAGGAATTGAGTATACACACACAAGCATGCATATATAATATACAGGAGAGTATACACACACAGGCATGCATATATAATTACAGGAGAGGGTAAGCTGTGTCATTCACACATTAGGGCCGTGGCAGGTGTGTGGGTTATCCTGGCGCTACTAAACCCAGCCTCTTATTAATAGACTGTGTCCTCTGCTTAATGCCAGGTCACATTTCATACAGTCATCCAGCGGGTGGCAGGGGACAGCAGCTGATACAGTAGATAGTTATGCCCACGCACGCGCGCACACACACACACACACACACACACACACACACACACACACACACACACAAATAGACATGTCTGCACTTTCACGTACATTTACACTTTAGCCTAATCATAGTCTCGCTCAATCTCTCACACACCGTACGTGAGCGCGCACACACACACACACACGCACATACACGCACACACACACACACACACACACACATGCTCTATTGCTTTAGTGATTCTAACCAGAGCCAATTTAGCCACAGACATGTGGGGACACTCCAAACCATTGTCACGCTATCTAACAGAGACCCAATGCACACTGCAGCTGAGAGGACTGCCTCGTGCCCACTGCACCGTACAAACCTCAATCTGGCAACACAAAGACTGACAGTATGCATGACAATCACTGCTGCATCTCCCTCTGGGGCTCAAACACAGCTGTTCCCCGTCTCACACACACACACACACACACACACACACACACACACACACACACACACCCATATGGGTCACATCCCAAATGTCTGATTATCAAAGGTGTTTCTGTGTGTTCATTAGCTTCAGTGTTTTCCCCCTCCGTCTTTCATACTCTGGGGAGAACATAAGAAATCTCCAGCACACAGAACCCTTAAATTGTCTTTGACCTTGAATTAGAAGCCCGTTCATTCTGTCAGGCGCTTACAGTGATTGTCTGACTGACTAATTCATCGGAGGGAAACATAAATTAATGATTTGACTTGTAAGACATATCCCTTTCATTTCCCCAGTCACTTTATTATCCTTGGCTAGAGGGGGTTTGGCTCTGAATGTTTGATTGTGTTAAATCGCTATATAGCTTACCTCAGAGGTCAATTTAGCCTTTTATCTTTTAATGTCACTGCCCTGGATTAGAGTGGAGGAGGTGAGAGGAAGAAGACAGGGCACAGACAGAGAGCGACATAGAGACAGCCAGGCAAATAGGGAGAGAGAGATGGAGAGAAAAGAAAGAGAGGGCAGGGAGGGAGGGAGAGAGGTAGGGGTGGTGTGGGGGCCCAATATAGTGTCGGCAGTTGTTTCACACATGTCCAAATTTAGCCAGTTCAGCTTTGGTGACTTTTGTTCATTTGCCAACGTAGTCAGCTAATTCCTGCCTCATTAGTCACTATTCCTCATCACTAGAGTTCACGTTACAGACGGTAGAGCTCGGGGTTACTCTGAGAGGGATCTAGGTGTTGGTATGTATTTGTGTGTGTGACCACATGAAAAGATACTACAGTGTACATACTTCACTGTAGTATTAAGTCAGCAAAGACACTACAATGAATAATGTAGTATTTACTGTAGTATTTACAGTTATCTGTAGTAAAATAACTGTAGTTTATACTATAGTATTTACTGTATTGTTTTTGCACACATTTTTGTAGTAATTACTATAGTGTTTTTGTTTTATTATCTTTGACATAGAAGTGGAGGCTTTCTCCTTGAGGAAACCTACTGACGAAATACTGAAAGAGTACATTTTCCATAACCAATTTTTTTAAATGTAGTGTTTTTACGGACTGTAGTGTTTTTGTGGACGTAACTGTAATATTTCCTACAGTGTTTTTGTTCTCGGATAATATTTTAGTATTTACTATAGTATTTTTTACAGTATACTACAACATTCTGTAGTAAGTACTACCAATGACTGAGGGATACTACAGTGTGTAGTGTAGCATTCTACAATATTCTACAATTTACTATAGAATTCTATAGTAAGTACTGTAGTATTCTATAGTAAACTATAGTATTTGTCTGTGTGTGTGTGAGAGAGAGAGTGTCCGTGAGAGAAGGGGTGTGATGTTATTTTGGTTTGTGACGTGTTCTCTAATGACCCCAGAGTGTGATGAAGCTCAAACTACATACACACACCCTTCATAACATGCACGCACATTTAAACTGACTCTACACGCACGCACGTACATTCATCATATACAGTGCTGCTACTGTTTATCATATATCCTGATGTCTAGTCACACACACACACACACACACACACACACACACACACACAGCTCTCTAACCCACCCTCTTGTCCCTGTGTACCCCCTTTAGGAGTGTGGGTTCAGCCACTCGTGGTACCTGTCGGTGTTCAGTGTGTTGTGCTGTCTGGGCATCGTTCTGTGTCTGGTCACCTCTGTGGCCGTTGAGTGGACAGGCCTGAGAGTGGCCAAAGAACTACACCACAACCTGCTCAGCAAGATCATACTGGCCCCTATGAGGTAAAGGTGTGTGCGTTCATGTGTATGTTTGATGCATCATGTGCATTTTATGTTACCTATTACTACTCTAGGGAGGGCAGGTTGTGAGTGTGTGTGTGACTGTGTATAATGCGTTGGGGTGTGTGTGTGTGTGTGATGATCGATCATTTTGGGTTGCTTGGTGAGACACTGTAAACACTGTGATCCGCCCCATTACCCAGAGGCCCATCTGCCTGCCACACACTGAAACCACAGCAACGCCAGCGCAGTGTCAGATCAATGATAACTAATGACTCTGTGGTTGGGCTTCTGTACTAGTGATGGGCATTCTAAGTCTGTTTCGGGGAGCCAGCTCATTTGGCTCCCAAATGGCTCTTCGTTCAAAATGCCAAAGAAATCAACCTAGAACCATAAAAACAATCTAATGTCCAATGTGAAGCCCAAAAAATAGTTATTAAATTATTACATGGATATATATTTTTTGGCACTGAAATAATCAGCGTGGACCAGATTGACGCGCTCTCCCCCTCTACTGATGGTTTCTGCAGTCAGGATTCACCCTCTTTTTAGATAATTATTTTCTACCTTGTCTGCAGAAAAACATTGTTTTGTGCTCAAAAATCAGTGGTAGCAGTATGCAAATTTGTGAGCCAAATGAGCCAATTTCACCGATGCAATTCGGGTTCCCGACCTTCACCAAAATAGATCCGTTCAAAAAGAGCCACTCGTTCGCGAATGACCGAACTCTACTCTGCACCGAACCGTTTTAGATGAGGTGGTGGCCAAGAAGAAAAGTTACTTTACATTGTCTTCTTGCTTTAAAATTCAATTCCTCAAAATCCTCAGAGGAATAGAATTTGTAACAGAAACATTGCTGATGTGATGTCAGCTTTTTCTACTCAAGGTGGTACAGATGAGCTTTAAAACATACAGTTGAAGTGGGAAGTTTACATACACCTTAGCCAAATATATTTAAACTCCTTTTTTCACAATTCCTGACATTTAATCCTAGTAAAAATTCCCTGTTTTGGGTCAGTTAGTATCACCACTTTATTTTAAGAATGTGAAATGTCAGAATATTAGCAGAGACAATCATTTCTTTCAGCTTTTATTTCTTTCATCACATTCCCAGTGGGTCAGAAGTTTACATACTCAATTAGTATTTGGTAGCATTGCCTTTAAATTGTTCAACTTGGCTCAAATGTTTTGGGTAGCCTTCCACAAGCTTCCCACAGTAAGTTGGGTGAATTTTGGCCCATTCCTCCTGACAGAGCTGGTGTAACTGAGTCAGGTTTGTAGGCCTCCTTGCTCACACACGCTTTTTCAGTTCTGCCCACAAAGTTTCTATAGGATTGAGGTCAGGGCTTTGTGATGGCCACTCCAATACCTTGATTTGGTTGTCCTTACTTTGGTTGTCCTTACTTGGTTGTCCATACTTTGGAAGTATGCTTGGGGTCATTGTCCATTTGGGCCAAGCGACCAAGCTTCAACTTCCTGACTGATGTCTTGAGATGTTGCTTCAAAATATCCCCATAATTTTCCTCCCTCATGATGCCATCTATTTTGTGAAGTGCACCAGTCCCTCCTGCAGCAAAGCACCCCCACAACATGATGCTGCCACCCCCATGCTTCACATTTACATTACATTTAAGTCATTTAGCAGACGCTCTTATCCAGAGCGACTTACAAATTGGTGCTTTCACCTTATGACATCCAGTGGAACAGCCACTTTACAATAGTGCATCTAAGTCTTTTAAGGGGGGTGAGAAGGATTACTTTATCCTATCCTAGGTATTCCTTAAAGAGGTGGGGTTTCAGGTGTCTCCGGAAGGTGGTGATTGACTCCGCTGTCCTGGCGTCGTGAGGGAGTTTGTTCCACCATTGGGGGGCCAGAGCAGCGAACAGTTTTGACTGGGCTGAGCGGGAACTGTACTTCCTCAGTGGTAGGGAGGCGAGCAGGCCAGAGGTGGATGAACGCAGTGCCCTTGTTTGGGTGTAGGGCCTGATCGGAGCCTGGAGGTACTGAGGTGCCGTTCCCCTCACAGCTCCGTAGGCAAGCACCATGGTCTTGTAGCGGATGCGAGCTTCAACTGGAAGCCAGTGGAGAGAGCGGAGGAGCGGGGTGACGTGAGAGAACTTGGGAAGGTTGAACACCAGACGGGCTGCGGCGTTCTGGATGAGTTGTAGGGGTTTAATGGCACAGGCAGGGAGCCCAGCCAACAGCGAGTTGCAGTAATCCAGACGGGAGATGACAAGTGCCTGGATTAGGACCTGCGCCGCTTCCTGTGTGAGGCAGGGTCGTACTCTGCGGATGTTGTAGAGCATGAACCTACAGGAACGGGCCACCGCCTTGATGTTAGTTGAGAACGACAGGGTGTTGTCCAGGATCACGCCAAGGTTCTTAGCGCTCTGGGAGGAGGACACGATGGAGTTGTCAACCGTGATGGCGAGATCATGGAACGGGCAGTCTTTCCCCAGTATATGATTAATGTATACACAATAAGTGTCCCTTTCTCTCTCTCTCTTTCCCCACCTCCATCTCTGTTGTAACAAGCTATCATATTGTCAGTCTGCTAGGAACCTTCTTCTCATTTAGTTAGCTAGTAAGTAATAATTAAGCCAATTGGTGTAGTACTGAATCATGAGTAAGGCTGTTTTTTTGCAGAGCATGAGGTTACAACTGTTCAAAATAATGATATGATAAGATTAATATGTTGACTATTTTATGGATTTTATAGGTATAGACCTTATAGAGTTTAATTCATCATGGCCTGTTAAAACCTCATAGTCCGCCCCATCCCGCATGCGGTATCGTTACTACAGCCTCAAGCTCATTACCATAACGCAACGTTAGCGATTTCTAAAAATCGCAAATGAAATGAAATAAATATGCCTGCTCTCAAGCTTATCCTTTTCTTAACAATCCTGTCGTCTCAGATTTTCAAAATATGCTTTAGAACCAGAGAAAATCAATAATTTGTGTAAGAGTGGTGATAGCTAGCTTAGCATTTAGCGTTAGCATTTAGCACGCAACATATTCACAAAAACCAGCCAAGGAATCAAATAAAATAATTTACCTTTGAAGAACTTCAGATGTTTCAATGAGGAGACTCTCAGTTACATAGCAGATGTCCAGTTTTTCCTGAAAGATTCTTGTGTAGGACACATCGTTCCCTTTTGTTACTATGCATTTGGCTACCGAAACTAACCGAAAATTCAGTCACCTACACGTCAAACTTTTTTCCGAATTAACTCCATAATATCGACTGAAACATGGACTTCACGGTTGGGGTGGTGATCTTCGGCTTGCAAGCCTCCTCCTTTTTCCTCCTAACATCATTATGGCCAAACAGTTCTATTTTTGTTTCATCAGACCAGAGGACATTTCTCCAAAAAGTGCGATCTTTGTCCCCATGTGCAGTTGCAAACCGTAGTCTGGCTTTTTTATGGTGGTTTTAGAGCAGTGGCTTCTTCCTTGCTGAGCAGCATTTCAGATTATGTCGATATAGGACTTGTTTTACTGTGGATATAGATACTTTTGTACCTGTTTCCTCCAGCATCTTCACAAGGTCCTTTGCTGTTGTTCTGGGATTGATTTGCACTTTTCGCACCAAAGTATGTTCATCTCTAGGAGACAGAACGCGTCTACTTCCTGAGCAGTATGACGGCTGCGTGGTCCCATAGTGTTTATACTTGCATACTATTGTTTGTACAGATGAACGTGGTACCTTCAGGCGTTTGAAAATTGCTCACAAGGATGAACCAGACTTGCTGAGGTCTACAATTTATTTCCTGAAGTCTTGGTTGATATCTTTTGAGTTTCCCATGATGTCAAGCAAAGAGGCACTGAATTTGAAGGCAGGCCTTGAAAAATATCCACAGGTACACCTCCAATTGACTCAAATGATGTCAATTAGCCTATCAGAAGCTTCTAAAGCCATGACATCATTTTCTGGAATTTTCCAAGCTGTTTAAAGGCACAGTCAACTTAGTGTATGTAAACTTCTGACCCACTGGAATTGTGATACAGTGAATTATAAGTGAAATAATCTGTAAACAATTGTTGGAAAAATGACTTCATGCACAAACTAGATGTCCTAACCGACTTGCCAAAACTATAGTTTGTTAACAAGACATTTGTGGAGTGGTTGAAAAACGAGTTTTAATGACTCCAACCTAAGTGTATGTAAACTTCCGACTTCAACTGTACCTTTCAGGTATAATAATCTACAGTAAATATAACTCTTAGGTGTATCTACAGTATGTGGTTGTCTCCTCCAGGCTGTTTGAGACCACTCCCCTGGGCAGCATCCTCAACAGGTTCTCCTCTGACACCAACACCATAGACCAGGTATTTCAGCACCACCGTTCTGTGTGTTAACAGTGGCAATAGCCACCACCATACTGCCTTGGAGCTTTCAAATTCCTATTTGTCTTCATGGCTGTGGCAGTAGCTTCAGCCTCTGAACCCTTTGCTTGCTTTTCCTGGTAGATGGTAGTAATGTAATGTTTCATTGGTGGTTGTGTCCCCAGCACATCCCTGCCACCCTGGAGTGTCTGAGTCGCTCCACCCTGCTGTGTGTGTCGGCCCTGGGGGTCATCTCCTACGTGACCCCTGTGTTCCTCATTGCTCTGGTGCCTCTGGCCATCGCCTGCTACTTCATACAGAAGTACTTCCGGGTCGCTTCTAGGTGAGCGCTTGGTTTGGGATTTTGTCACTTGTTTTGCTGCTGTGTATTCAGTAGTTACAGTATATCCCCCCTTTGTCTGTTTATTTATCTTGTATCTCCCTCTCCCTCTATCCATCTGCTCTGTCTCTCTCCCTCTCTCCATCTGCTCTGTCTCTCTCCCTCTCTCCATCTGCTCTGTCTCTCTCCCTCTATCCATCTGCTCTGTCTCTCTCCCTCTCTCCATCTGCTCTGTCTCTCTCCCTCTATCCATCTGCTCTGTCTCTCTCCCTCTCTCCATCTGCTCTGTCTCTCTCCCTCTCTCCATCTGCTCTGTCTCTCTCCCTCTATCCATCTGCTCTGTCTCTCTCCCTCTCTCCATCTGCTCTGTCTCTCTCCCTCTATCTGCTCTGTCTCTCTCCCTCTATCCATCTGCTCTGTCTCTCTCCCTCTATCCATCTGCTCTGTCTCTCTCCCTCTCTCCATCTGCTCTGTCTCTCTCCCTCTCTCCATCTGCTCTGTCTCTCTCCCTCTCCATCTGATCTGTCTGCTCTGTCTCTCTCTGCTCTGTCTCTCTCCATCTGCTCTGTCTCTCTCCCTCTCTCCATCTGCTCTGTCTCTCTCCCTCTCTCCATCTGCTCTGTCTCTCTCCCTCTCTCCATCTGCTCTGTCTCTCTCCCTCTCTCCATCTGCTCTGTCTCTCTCCCTCTCTCCATCTGCTCTGTCTTTCTTTCTTTCTTTCTTTCTTTCTTTCTTTCTTTCTTTCTTTCTTTCTTTCTTTCTTTCTTTCTTTCCCTGGTCAGGGACCTCCAGCAGTTGGAGGATAGTACCCAGCTCCCTCTCCTGTCCCACTTCTCAGAGACAGTGGAGGGCCTCACCACCATCCGGGCCTTCAAGTAAAGATTTTTTTTAAACTCATCCATTTTGACAGCAACAGCTAGGAGTTTGTGTGTTTCGCCACTTATACATATTACTCAATGGTTCTCTCCTCCCAGGTATGAGCCCAAGTTCAGACAGAGGTTACTGGAGTTCACTGATGCAACAACATCGCCTCCCTCTTTCTCACAGCAGCCAATCGCTGGCTAGAGGTCCGCATGGTAATGAGCTCTACTCTATTCAAGTTGTTCCATGTTTTCTCACATTTTATTGGGTGACTGTTTCCTCTATGAGAATTTTGAGTATGACAGGATGATATGGATTTGATACAGATTTTTTTTTTCCTTTTTTCCTATGGCACTAAATGGGTACCTGTGTGTTAATGGTTTGTTTTCTCTCCATGGAGTATATAAGTGTGTGTGTGTTCACTATTAAGCTGTTGCTTTGTACACTAGGATACATCGGGGTCTGTATGTTCACTATTATGATATTTCTCTATACTGTAGGAGTACATAGGTGCCTGTGTGGTGCTGATAGCAGCTGTGGCCTCCATCTCTAACTCTCTGTATAACCACCTCTCCACTGGCCTGGTAGGACTAGGACTCACCTATGCACTCATGGTGAGGACCGTTCTGGTTTTTGTGTGTGTGAGGTCTAATCTCTAATATAGTCACATTTCTTGATGAAAGGACTGAGGTCAAGCCCCTAATTTAGTCAAACTCATGTCTCCACCTTCGTTACAGTACCAGTCTCTCTGCAGGTCCATAACAAGGTTGTCTGATCGGACTGTGTCTCTGTGTCCCAGGTGTCCAACTACCTGAACTGGATGGTTCGTAACCTGGCAGACATGGAGGTTCAGCTGGGTTCAGTCAAGAGAATCAATGGTCTGCTGCAGACTGAGCCTGAGAACTACGAAGGACTGCTCAGTGAGTACCGTACCACCTCTTAGGTCCAGCCCCAACCCTTACGCTAACCCTAGTTTCCTATCCACATCCCGGTTCAACCCTAACCCTAATCATGCGCTGACCTGAACCCTTAAGTCTAAACCTAACCCTCGCTCCAGCCCAAACTGGGTAGCTCTGGCTCAATTTAACCACTGCCTACAGTATATCCCAGGCATGCTCAAGTCCTGGAGTAAAGGCTTACTCCTGTGGAACATGGGACATCCCAACCTCACCGTACCTAGTCGCCACAGAGCAGTTACCTCTTCTGCTTTTCCTCTCTCTCTCTCTCTCTCTCTCTCTCTCTCTCCCTCTCTCTCCTATCTCTCCCCCTCTCTCCCTCTAGCTGCATCTCAGGTGCCGGATGGCTGGCCACAGCAGGGGGAGATTCAGATTGAGAACCTGAGTGTGCGTTACGACACCACCCTGAAACCTGTCCTCAAACAAGTCAACGCACACATCAGCCCTGGGCAGAAGGTATCATAGAGCTAATTGGAAGGAAGGGAGTCGAGAATTTAGACTGTAGACTTGTGTCGTGGCGATGAAGATGAAACAGACTTCCTGTGGTTTCCAGGTGGGGATCTGTGGCAGGACAGGAAGTGGGAAGTCTTCCTTCTCCCTGGCCTTCTTTCGCATGGTCGACATGTTCGAGGGTAAACACTGCCTACTGTTACGACTCTAAAACTACAGTTCCCGATAAGCTCCTGTGCTTGACTGGGTCAATCCAACATAGCTGATCAACTCTCCCAACAGGGCGTATCATCATAGATGACATTGACATCGCCAAGCTGCCTCTGCAGACCCTGAGGTCTCGATTCTCCATCATCCTCCAGGACCCCATCTTATTCAGCGGAACCATCCGGTAAGAGAATCCTCACACTACGGTTCCATCTAGATCAGAGGTCTTGGTTCTGGAGGGCCACATTGTCTTCAGTGTTGCTAGCACCGTTACAAATAATTCAACCGATCAACTCATAATCAAAAGATTGATTAGCTGATTCAGGTGTTTTTATGGCTGGGCTGGAACAAAAGCCTGCATCCCCAAGAGTGAAGAACCTTGAGACGAACATAGGTAGTTGAGCCTAATGTATTGAGGTTTTAAACCACCTTGTGCTGTGCTCCTGTAAAAACACTGCCTAGTGCCTAGTGTGAGTTGTTTTAGGAGAGGAAATGAGAGATGGAAGCTACTCTCACTTGTATCTGGGTCAATTGGACAACTTCAATCACAGTTATCTTAGGAAGTGTTTGAGAGCAGGATGCCCCTCGAAAAACTCAACTGTAGTGATTTATTTTTGGACCACTCAAAAGTTTTGCACCAGGCTAAACAGAAAGTGAATAATTTAGGGTTGGGTGCTGCAGTACTGTCACCCAACAAGCAAATTCAGGAGAAGCCCAAAATGACACAATCAAACAACAGAAAAGAATAGGATTTTTTTATGAATGGGATAAAATGATTAAAACATCCTTGTGAGGCATGTACAGTAAATAATGTATACTCGTTTGACACTGCACATGAGTGTGATTTGAAGTATACCTATAGGTTATACTGTATCATGTCCTGCTATGAGATAGTACTACTCGTCCAATCATACACTCTCAAAATACAAGGTGCTAGATTGTACCAAAAAACTCTCAAAATACAAGGTGCTAGTTTGTACCAAAAAAGGTTCTTCATTTTGTCCCTGTAGGGTAGGGGTGTTAAACTCATTCCATGGAGAGCCAAGTATCTGCAGGTTTTAGTTTTTTCCTTTCAATTAAGACCTAAACCACCAGGTGTGGGGAGTTCCATACTAATTAGTGACCATAATTCATCAATCAAGTGCAAGGGAGGAGCAAATACCCACAGAACATGGAATGAGTGGAATGGGACACTTGCCAAAACACTTGAGTTCCATTTAGAACCCTCTCATGAAGAACCCTCTGGTTCCAGGTAGAACCAATGACAGGTTCTACAGTTACACTTACGGCACACAGTGTTAGGTATTTACAGAGCCTTCAGAAAGTATTCTTCCCGCTTGACCTATTCCCCATTTTGTTGTGTTACAGACTGAATTCAAAATGGATTCAATTATTTTTTTTGTCTCATCTGTCTACACACAATACCCCAATAATGAAAAAGTGAAAACATATTTTGAGACATTTTTGCAAATGTATTGAAAATGAAATACAGAAATATCTCATTTACATAAGTATTCACACCCCTGAGTCAATACTTTGTAGAAGCAACTTTGGCAGCGATTACAGCTATGAGTCTTTCTGGGTTAGTCTTTAAGAGCTTTCCACACCAGGACTGTGCAACATTTGCCCATTATTCTTTTGAAAATTCAAGTAGATTTAAGTCAAAACTGTAACTTGTCCACTCAGGAACATTCACTTTCTTCTTGATAAGCAACTACAGTGTAGATTTGGCTTTGTGTTTTAGGTTATTGTCCTGCTGAAAGGTGAATCTCCCAGTGTCTGGTGGAGAGCAGACTGAATCAGCCTCTTCTCTAGGATTTTGCCTGTGCTTATGTCCATTCAGTTGATTTTTTATCCTGAAAAACTCCCCAGTCCTTAACGATTACAAGCATACCCATAACATGACGCAGCCACAACTATGCTTGAAAATATATAGCGTGGTACTCAGTAATGTGTTGCATTGGATTTGCCCCAAACATAACAATTTGTATTCAGGACAAAAAGTGAATTGCTTTGCCAAATTATTTGCAGTATTACATTAGTGCCTTTTTACAAACAGAATGCATGTTTTGGAATATTTGTATTCTTGTATTCCTTGTGGAGTAACTACAATGTTGTTTTATCCTATCACAGCCATTAAACTCTGTAACTGTTTTAAAGTCACCATTGGCCTCATGGTGAAATACCTAAACGGTTTCCTTCCTCTCCAGCAACTGAGTTAGGAAAGACGCCTGCATCTTTGTCGTGACTGGGTGTATTGATACACCATCCAAAGTGTAATTAATAACTTCACCATGCTCAAAGGGATATTCAATGTCTGCTTTTTTTACCATTAAACCAATAGGTCCTCTTCTTTACGAAGCATTGGAAAACCTCTGGTCTTTGTGGTTAAATCTGTGTTTGAAATTCGACAGAGGGACCTAACAGATCATTGTATATGTGGGGTACAGAGATGAGGTTTTCATTCAAAAAGTCATGTTAAACACTATTATTCCACACAAAGAGAGTACATGCAACTTATTATGTGATTTGTAATGTGCATTTTAACTCCTGAAATTTCAATTCCACTTTGACAGTGTTGTGTGTAGGCCAGGGACAAAATGTATCTATTTTATTCAGGCTGTAACACAACAAAATGTGGAAAAAGGCATGGAAGGGGTGTGAATACTTTCTGAATGTACTGTACAGTATGTGTACCGTGTAATATTTTTGGTGAGGTTCATATATTATATGTATTCAATTGACCCGGCTGTACAGTACATGCCTCTTGAGTTTATTTCAAAATGTTTTTTTGACCTGACGAAGATCCAACTCGGATCGAAAACGTTGTTGTTATTGTGTCTGATTAAATCACCGTAGGAACATACGAGAGTCGGGCACGTTCCTTTTTTCCTTCGATACTTTCTGTTGGAGGTGCATATTTTGACATTTTTTTCTGATGATCATAACATATGATGATCAACAACAGATGACAGTTAATTTGTCCACTCCCAGGTCAACAATCTTTGTAAGAGTGTGTGACAATCAAGAGCTGCACTGTTAATTTTCCAGTAACTTAATGGCAGTTGGTCACCAGGAAGTTCATATTTATTTTGCAAAAATGTACTGTCAGCTGGCTGCAAGTAGTTATTGTAAATTTCACATTAATATAATGTGCTGATCTATGTCATGCTCACTGACCAGATGGTGTGACAGGAAAGTCAGTTTGCTGTCAACCAAGATGTGTGCTCACCACAAAAAAAACTTAGTAGTTGTCAACTAATGTTAAGCTAGCTCGTAATCAGAAAAGTTCAATGAAAGTACAGGATGGTACTGGCAGCTAGTTGTAACTAAGTTACTAGCAGTTACTGGATATTCAAATAACTGGTTGCCAGTTAGTTTATGCAAAATTTGCAGCTACTTCCATGCAACTAACTGCCATTAAGTTACGGTGATGTAATGCACAGTAACTTCTTCACAGTGCAGCTCTTTATTGTCACATGCTCTTACAATAATCGCAGAACTGACATTGTTAAAATGTCAACCACTTAAAGTGGTACAACCCTTCCATTGACATTTGGCACACATTTTTTAATTGGACCTTTATTTAACTAGGCAAGTCAGTTAAGAACAAATTATTTTTTTCAATGACGGTCTAGGAACAGTGGGTTAACTTGCCCCTTGTTCAGGGGCAGAACGACAGTTCGGTTACTTGTCCAACGCTCTAACCACTAGGCTACCTGCCGCCCCAAATACACAACATTCAGTAACTGGTTGTTGTTTACCATACTTTCACTGCAACCAGTTGCCTGTAGTGTGGCGTAAAATTGCAGTACCTTTTTAAGTGTAGCATTTCATGTAATAAAGGAGATCGTGGTAAAGAACAGGATGGTTCTTCACAACCATCACAGCAGTTAAAACCCCCTTCCTGATATGCCCCAAAAAAGGCTTCCACATCACCCTCACCTCTGACAAAGAACCCCTCAAGAACCTTTTTGTTGTCGCTGAATGTATAACTCTGTCAGTGTGTGTGTGTGTGTGTGATCATCAGGTTTAACCTGGACCCAGAGATGAAGGCTACTGATGACATGCTGTGGGAGGCTCTGGACATCGCTCAGCTAAAACCTGTAGTCAAGACCCTACCAGGAGGACTGGGTAAGTGTGTGTGTGTGTGCGTGCTCTGAAGTTCTACCGTAGCTCGTTCAGAGATATGAGCTGAGAGCTGAAGCCTAACGAGATGTAGATGTATCAGTCTCAACAACATTATATACTGTGTGATTTGGAAAGCAGTATATCAGTGCAGCAACCGCTCTGACTTGACCCCAGATCAACCCTGCTGGTTGGTTAAGATAGATGAAGGTGGTTTGAGAGCAGTGGTTCCTTGACCAATCTCTCGTTCCTCTCACCCATTGTCTGATCAGTTGGATGTGTCAGCTAGCTCTAGCCTAGAGTCCATTCTGTATCGTGGCTGTAAGATGTTAGGGCAGCTAGCTCCAAACGTTAGACTCTCTCTCTCTCTCTCTCTCTCACTCTCTTTCTGCTGTCGCTGACTAATGGCTGCAGGAAATTATCGCACATGATGTACTCAAGTTACGACGGAGAAAGTGTGTCAAATCAGAGTGGATTTGTCACGTAGCCAGATTAGCAGATGTTAAAGCAGGTGCAGCAAAATGCTTGTGTTCCTACCTCCAGCAGTACAATACTAATTCACAAGGGAACCCAAGAAAGAAGGAAAAAAGAAACAAGAAATATCAGAATGTGTGTGTGTTTGTGTGTGTGGTGGCTATGCACACTTGACAGTGACAGAGAGATGTAGAGACAGAATGTTGCTAAATGTTTGACTTGATATTTATCATTGGCCAGCCAGAAAAAAGGTCAATTAATTTGACAAATCCATGTTCATGGGGTCGAGCACAAGTCTACCAATATTTCTGTGATGTTTTGTAGGTCACGTAATGTCATTGTAATACAAATGTTCTCTCGGGCTAAAGATATGTATCGTGTAGTAAGTCTAGTATTATGGCGATAATATTTGTTGTGTTGCAGACGCCACAGTGACAGAGGGAGGGGAGAACTTCAGCCAGGGCCAGAGACAGCTCTTCTGTCTGGCCAGAGCCTTCGTCAGGAAGTCTAGCATCCTCATCATGGACGAAGCCACAGCCTCTATAGACATGGCCACGGTGAGACGTGTGTGTGTGTGTGGCAGGTTGGCAAAAGGATGAGATGAGGTGGAATGGGAAGGCAGAGGATGAGTTGGGAGGGGAGAGGAGAGAGTGCGAGTGGAGGAGGCTGAGGGTGGGTGAACGGAAAACGGGGAGGAGGGGAGATGTTGAGTGACAACGAGAGGATAAAGTAATTGATTCTAAAGATGAACGGGGAGAATAGAGGTATGCATTTAAGAGAACCTGAGGGGAATCAGTGGGAGGGAGGTAATGGGGCTTCCAAAATAGGGTCCTTTCACTGCAGCACGCTGGCTGCACACACACACACACGTACGCGAGCACATTCACGCACACACACTTAAATTGCCTGTCACAGTGACAGGCCTACACTGGCTCACAGTAGCGCAGCGGTAACCCTGGGGAAATGGAGCATATCTTAAATGGGAGATTGGTTTCGGTGGAAATTCTGCTGTTGATAATGTTAACTAGGGAATCATTAAACCGACAGTGAGCCTCTAACTCTTGACTCTAATAATCATGTGAACTCGCCGGTATTACTTGTGTTTAACACACACAACGTAATATAGGACATGTTTTAATGAAATAGTGAAGGCCCAAACTATTAGACTTTTTTGTTGTTGTTGTAAGTACAGTGAACCCTGTGGGTAAGAGTCATGGCTGTAAGTCTATCATGTTGTAAACGTTTCCTAGTCGTCTTCTGACTTCGTGTTTGTGCCCACAGGAAAGCATCTTACAGAAGGTGGTGATGACTGCCTTCGCTGATAGAACAGTGGTTACTATAGCAGTAAGTATCCGCTATGACCTTCGTCTTGTGTAATCCAGATGCTTGAGAGGTTGTGACATGCCCTCCCCTCCATATGTTTTTGGACAGTGAAATGCGGCTCTGTACTCTCTACCATACGACTCTGTACTCTCTACCATACGGCTCTGTACTCTCTACCATACGGCTCTGTACTCTCTGCCATACGGCTCTGTACTCTCTGCCATACGGCTCTGTACTCTCTGCCATACGGCTCTGTACTCTCTGCCATACGGCTCTGTACTCTCTGCCATACGGCTCTGTACTCTCTGCCATACGGCTCTGTACTCTCTGCCATACGGCTCTGTACTCTCTGCCATACGGCTCTGTACTCTCTGCCATACGGCTCTGTACTCTCTGCCATACGGCTCTGTACTCTCTGCCATACGGCTCTGTACTCTCTACCATACGGCTCTGTACTCTCTACCATACGGCTCTGTACTCTCTGCCATACGGCTCTGTACTCTCTGCCAAACGGCTCTGTACTCTCTGCATTACGGCTCTGTACTCTCTACCATACGGCTCTGTACTCTCTACCATACGGCTCTGTACTCTCTACCATACGGCTCTGTACTCTCTATCATACGGCTCTGTACTCTCTACCATACGGCTCTGTACTCTCTACCATACGGCTCTGTACTCTCTGCCATACGGCTCTGTACTCTCTGCCATACGGCTCTGTACTCTCTGCCATACGGCTCTGTACTCTCTGCCATACGGCTCTGTACTCTCTGCCATACGGCTCTGTACTCTCTACCATACGGCTCTGTACTCTCTACCATACGGCTCTGTACTCTCTGCCATACGGCTCTGTACTCTCTGCCAAACGGCTCTGTACTCTCTGCATTACGGCTCTGTACTCTCTACCATACGGCTCTGTACTCTCTACCATACGGCTCTGTACTCTCTACCATACGGCTCTGTACTCTCTACCATACGGCTCTGTACTCTCTATCATACGGCTCTGTACTCTCTACCATACGGCTCTGTACTCTCTACCATACGGCTCTGTACTCTCTGCCATACGGCTCTGTACTCTCTGCCATACGGCTCTGTACTCTCTGCCATACGGCTCTGTACTCTCTACCATACGGCTCTGTACTCTCTACCATACGGCTCTGTACTCTCTACCATACGGCTCTGTACTCTCTACCATACGGCTCTGTACTCTCTGCCATACGGCTCTGTACTCTCTACCATACGGCTCTGTACTCTCTGCCATACGGCTCTGTACTCTCTGCCATACGGCTCTGTACTCTCTACCATACGGCTCTGTACTCTCTACCATACGGCTCTGTACTCTCTGCCATACGGCTCTGTACTCTCTGCCATACGGCTCTGTACTCTCTACCATACGACTCTGTACTCTCTACCATACGGCTCTGTACTCTCTACCATACGGCTCTGTACTCTCTACCATACGGCTCTGTACTCTCTACCATACGGCTCTGTACTCTCTACCATTAAGGATTTGAGATCAAATGTTCCATACAAGGCGACAGTACAGAATGTCCCCTTTATTTTAGTGTATTTTCATACACATCTATTTTACCATTTAGAAATGAAAGCACTTTATGTACTTAGTCCCCCAATTGGAAGAAGTCATAAGTATTTGGACAAAGTCACTTCTAGTGTATTAAAGTAATTGGTCCTATTTTCCTGGCCCACAATGGTTGTGTTCGAGCGGATCACTTTTGTCAAGACGGTGACCGTCGTTGGTCACTGTCTTTCAAAGTGTGTTGCATTATGGGTATAAAAATTGTATCACATGTCGACTGCGTGAACTTGACCTTTAACCACAAGATTTTTGTAATGTAGTTTTTGATGAAGTCGCCTTCAAGTCGCTTTTCACCAACTGCACCATGCAGCCATCACCTGCATTGTGGGAGGCTCTATTTGGTTAGTCGTTAGGGTGTTTTGGTTTGACCCATGCGAATGTGGCCAAAGAAGTGACTGAAACCAGAACCAACTTTGCCTTGATTCTAAACACTACAGGGTATACAAATGAAATGTATATTTGAAATCGAATCAATTAATTGTACACGTTATATTTTTAGTTTGAGTGTGTGATATGGGGGTATAGAAAAGTTTTATAAACAGTAGCAGCTATGCTGATCTGAGCCATGCTGTCGGAAAACCACTAGTGTCCGACTTTCGGCGATCACAGATGCACCTCTCCCCATTTCCCTCGCCGAATTTCGTCCAGTCGTCTTCGTTAGACTTACTGCTCAAACACACCCAGTGACTACATCAAACTTGTGACTCTACAAAATTGTTGGACGCATTTACAGCTTGTTTTGGTGGTTTCGGATTGTGTTTTGCCCAATAGGAAGTGAATGGTGAATAATGTCATTTTTGTCACTTTGATTGTAAGTAACACATCTACATGTGGATTCTACCATGATTATGGATAATCATGAATGAATTGTGAATGATAAAAAATGAGAAAGTTAGAGGGACAAAAATATAAACTATATAAAGTGCTTTCATTTATTAACAGTAAAACAGGTATGAAAATACCCTCAATACCCTCAACTCATATGAAACATTTGATCTTCAATCCAAAATGGTGGATTATAGAGCCAAATTGAAAATTGTAGCTTCACTTTCCAAATGCATACGGAGGAGGGGAGTGTAGATATAGCATAGGTATAACTGGGTAGCATAGAAATATAACCGTCTTAACTGGTAGTGCAGTGCTGGAGGGCCACTGTCCTGCTGCTTAGTTTTTTTTCTATTGGACTGTATTCTGTGGGAGCAAATATGCTTTTTATTATCTTAAGTTAGAATATCAAGAGTCAAAAGTGACGACCAGGCAGCCATATATGGTGGTTTCCCATGGGAAAGGGAGATTGAGAGAGAACCCTAGGAGACATTATTTTCAGTTCTGGTGCAGAACTCTGGTCCTCGAGGAAGATAGCTAGGTACAGATGGCTCCCGATAGTGGCTAATATTTAACTTGACACAAATGGTCAAATAAAAATGAGAAAAGGCCGGGCATATAATTAAAATATTCTAAAGTGCATTCATAAATCAACTCGGCAGGTTCGGCGCTACAGAAGCCTATAGCTTGGGTCTCCAAATTGAATCCCTTTAAATTACGAGGGCATACACTTACAATTCTGAATAACGGCACAGCTATTTATAGCCTGCTACACTGTGGAAAAGGGGCCGGCAATACGTCATGTTGATATGATTTTCAGTTTGCTTCCCATATGACTGGTTTCACAAGGAAAAATCATCTAAAACAATTGCTATGTGTATTTCTAATCATATCTCTTATGAATTTATAAATGCCAGCGCATATATAATGCTGTTATTTATATTGGGGGGGGGGGGGGTAAATGCTTTTTCCACAAGAACAAGCAGGTTCGCTCGACCTCGGTTCATGATTTCCTCTCGCGTCGTGGGTAGAATTCTGAGGGAATTCACAAGTCTTCACAAGGTTTTCACACACTGTTGCTGGTATTTTGGCCGATTCCTCCATGAAGATCTCCTCTGGAGCAGTGATGTTTTGGGGCTGTTGCTGGGCAACACATACTTTCAACTCCCTCCAAAGATGTTCTATGGGGTTGAGATCTGGTGACTGGCTAGGCCACTCCAGGACCTTGAAATGCTTCTTACGAAGCCACTCCTTCGTTGCCCGGGCGGTGTGTTTGGGATCATTGTCATGCTGAAAGACCCAGCCACGTTTCATCTTCAATGCCCTTGCTGATGGAAGGAGGTTTTCACTCAAAATCTCACGATACATGGCCCCATTCATTCTTTCCTTTACATGGATCAGTCGTCCTGATCCCTTTGCAGAAAAACAGCCCCAAAGCATAATGTGTCCACCCCCATGCTTCACAGTAGGTATGGTGTTCTTTGGATGCAACTCAGCATTCTATGTCCTCCAAACACGACGAGTTGAGTTTTTACCAAAAAGTTATATTTTGGTTTCATCTGACCATATGACATTCTCCCAATCTTCTTCTGGATCATCCAAATGCTCTCTAGCAAACTTCAGACGGGCCTGGACATGTACTGGCTTAAGCATGGGGACACGTCTGGCACTGCAGGATTTGAGTCCCTGGCGGCATAGTGTGTTACTGATGGTAGGCTTTGTTATTTTGGTCCCAGCTCTCTGCAGGTCATTCACTAGATCTTCACTAGATCTTGGGGTGAGATCTTGCGTGGAGCCCCAGATCGAGGGAGATTATCAGTGGTCTTGTATGTCTTCCATTTCCTGATAATTGCTCCCACAGTTGATTTCTTCAAACCAAGCTGCTTACCTATTGCAGATTCAGTCTTCCCAGCCTGGTGCAGGTCTACAATTTTGTTTCTGGTGTCCTTTGACAGCTCTTTGGTCTTGGCCATAGTGGAGTTTGGAGTGTGACTGTTTGAGGTTGTGGACAGGTGTCTTTAATACTGATAACAAGTTCAAACAGGTGCCATTAATACAGGTAACGAGTGGAGGACAGAGGAGCCTTTTAAAGAAGAAGTTACAGGTCTGTGAGAGCCAGAAATCTTGCTTGTTTGTAGGTGACCAAATTCATTAAAAATCCTACAATGTGATTTTCTGGATTTTTTTTTCTCATTATGTCTGTCATAGTTGAAGTGTACCTATGATGAAAATTACAGGCCTCTCATCTTTTTAAGTGGGAGAACTTGCACAATTGGTGGCTGACTAAATACTTTTTTTGCCCCGCTGTATATTCGTAATCTATGTAACCCAGAATGTCAAAACACGGAAGTTGTTGAAAAGGTTTCTATTTCTTCTTAACCTAATCTGTTTATTTCTGTCTACTTGTTCTCTCTCTCTCTTTACTCAGCATCGTGTCCACACCATCCTGAAAGCAGACCTGGTGATCGTGATGAAGCGAGGGCTCATTCTAGAATACGACAGACCCCAGGCGCTGCTGGAGAAAGAGGACAGTGTCTTCGCCTCCTTCGTCAAGGCGGACAAGTGACCGATGAGAAAGAGGGGAGGACATTCCAAAGTGCAATTGTACCATGGGCTATATATTATAATTGTATTTTCTAATTCTGTATGATATTCGTAACATTAAATATGAATTCTTTGTTAATAAAAAAACAAACATAAATACTCATTGTGCAGCAGTGTTTTGCATACAGTTTAGTGACAGGAAGGTAGATTTGTGTGACCTCACACTGTACAGAGCAATGATTCGGCTGTGGAAGGCTGGGTCAGAATGACACTAATTGACTCTGGGGTTGATCTAGAAATGGGTCGCATTCCCCTGCTCAGACGTTGCATGCATCAACCAACGGTTGCGTGCCACATCATCGACTGTGCCGTCGGGCACCAGATTGCTATAACATATGTGGTTAGGTGATATGTAAAATACCTATCCAGGCATAAGCTCTGGCATGCGCCAGCAATGCCTGGGCAGAGGAACGCTCCAACAGTCAATAGTAACTGAGAAGCTTGTGAATCATGGAGTCATTCACCACTACCATAAACCGGCCTCGCACTCTCTGACATGTGAGCCCTGATTGGATGCTCGGGGGCCAGACACCCTTTTGACTCTCTAGAGCCACGTTCAATAGCCAAGCATTGTCGAACGTTGCAGATAGAAATGAAACGAATAGAGCCGACGTGATTCCTTATTCTACAGGTCAGAGATGCATGTTTGTTCTATATAGCATCTTTCTATCTGAACGTTCCAAAACGTTGCCTAGTGATGAACGCATCCCAGGTCACACACATTTCAGTCTCCTCCAAGCAATTGGTAATGTTTATGGGCGTGCCAAGGTTAATATAATGAACATGTATGGAGTCCCCTGTTTTGTTATGGAGACCCCAGCACCCATGGGCTTCCTGAAAATGTGAACCCAGGTCAGCATGGGTTTAGTGTGCAGTGAATGCGAGATTAACGTGTCAGAAACAGAAAATGTAGGACGTGAATCATAGCCTTGTAAACAGCATGAGAGGGACTGAGATTATGTATGTTTAGGCCTACTATCCGAGATAAAGAAAATAGTTTAGTGTGTTGCCTAATTATATTCTTAACAATGTATTGTCATTAGTGTTTGGGAAGATTGTCTATCATTGGGAATGTATGAATAACCTTCTAGGGTGAATTTGGAATGCATTTCCGTCTTCTGTAACCTCTTTAGACATCTATCCAACATGTTAATCCAACACATAATCTCTGAAATCCTCAAAGAGTTTCCTAATCCCACAAAAAGTGTTTTATCTTCACAGGAGGCATGACACGCCCGTTTGTGACCACTGAGTCAACCATATTTTCAGTTTGCATTTGGAAGACTGGGACAGCAGGTTCAATGAACTGGGACACCATTATTGTAGTCCTAATTGTTCCCGAATGACAATTCAATTTTGTGTGATTATCTGGGAATTTCAGAAATATATCATGTGTTGGACTAATATGTCGGATAGATGTCTGAAGAGGTTACAGAAGACAGAAATCCAAACAGTATCCCACTTTTTCTGAATTCACTCAGAAATTGTACAATACAAAATGAGCAATATATGCAGTACCAGTCAAAAGTTTGGACACACCTATTCATTCCAGGGTTTTTCTTTATTTTTTAGTATTTTCTACATTGTAGAATAATAGTGAAGACATCACAACTATGGAATCGTGTAGTAACCAGAAAAGTGTTAAACAAATCAAAATATATTTTATATTTGAGATTGTTCAAAGTAGCCACCCTTTGCCTTGATGACATATTTGCACACTTTTGGCATTCTCTCAACCAGCTTCATGAGGTAGTCACCTGGAATGCATTTCAATTAACAGGAGTGCCTTGTTAAAAGTTAATTTGGGAATTTCCTTCCTTAATGCATTTGAGCCAATCAGTTGTGTTGTGACAAGGTAGGGTTGGTATACAGAAGATAGCCCTATTTGGTAAAAGACCAAGTCCATATTATGACAAGAACAATTAAAATAAGCAAAGAGAAATTACAGTCCATCGTTAATTTTAGACATGAAGGTCAGTCAATGGGGAACATTTCAAGAACTTAGAAAGTTTCTTCATGTGCAGTCGCAAAAACCACCTAGTGCTATGATGAAACTGGCTCTCATGAGGACCACCACAGGAAAGGAAGACCCAGAGTTACCTCTGCTGCAGAGGATAAGTTCATTAGTGTTACCAGCCTCAGAAATTGCGGCCCAAATAAATGCTTCACAGAGTTCAAGTAACAGACATCTCAACATCAACTGTTCAGAGGAGACTACGTGAATCAGGCCTTCGTGGTCGAATTGTTGCAAAGAAACCACTATGAAAGGACACCAATAATAAGAAGAGACTTGCTTGGGCTAAGAAACACGAGCAATGGACATTAGACCGGTGGAAATCTGTTCTTTGGTCTGATGAGATTTTTGAGATTTGAGGTTCCAACTGCCGCGTCTTTGTGAGACGCAGAGTAGGTGAACGGATGATCTCCGCATGTGTTGTTCCCACCGTGAAGCATGGCGGAGAAGGTGTGATGTTGTCTGGTTGCTTTGCTGGTGACACTGTCAGTGATTTATTTAGAATGCCAACAGCATGGCTACCACAGAATTCTGCAGCGATATGCCATCCCATCAGGTTTGCGCTGAGTGGGACTATAATTTGTTTTTCAAAAGGACAATGACTCAACACACCTCCAGGCTGTGTAAGAACTATTTGACCAATTGAGATGGTTTGGGATGAGTTGGACTGAAAGAGTGGAGGAAAAGCAGCCAACAAGTGCTCAGCATATGTTGGAACACCTTCAAGACTGTTGGAAAAGTATTCCAGGTGAAGCTGGTTGAGAGAATGCCAAGTGTGCAAATCAGTTATCAAGGCAAAGGGTGGCTACTTTTTAAACTGATTTGTTTAACATTGATGTCTTCATTATTATTCTACAATGTAGAAAATAGTCAAAATAAACAAAATCCCTTGAATGAGTAGGTGTCCAAACTTTTGACTGGTACTGTGTGTGTATATATATATATATATATATATATATATATATATATACTGAACATAAATATAAACGTAACATGTGAAGTGTTGGTCCCATGTTTCATGAGCTGAAATAAAATATCCCAGAAATGTTCCATATGCACAATAGCTTATTTCTCTCAAATGTTGTGCACACGTGTTTACATCCCTGTTAGTGAGAATTTCTCATTTGCCAAGATAATCCATCAACCTGACAGTTGTGGCATATCAAGAAGCTGATTAAACGGCACGATCATTACGCAGGTGCACCTTGTGCTGGTGACAATAAAAGGCCATTCTAAAATGTGCAGTTTTGTCACAAAATACAAAAATGCTAGTTTTAAGGGAGTGTAAAATTGGCATGCTTGACTGCAGGAACGTCTACTAGAGCTGTTGTCAGAAAATTGAATGTCAATTTCTGACAGCTGATGAAACTGTGAGTTTGCAAAACCGAAGTTTTTCTGCACCTACTGTCAGAAACCGTCTCAAAGAAGCTCATCTGTGTGCTTCTTCGTCCTCACCAGGGTCTTGACCTGAATGCAGTTTGGTGTCGTAACCGACTGCAGTGGGCAAATGCTCACCTTTGATGGCCACTGGCCTGCTTGAGAAGTGTAGTCTTCACAGATGAATCCCAGTTTCAACTGTACCGGGCAGATGGCAGACAAGCGTGTAGGGCGTCATGTTGGTGAGCGGTTTGCTGATGTGAACAGAGTGCCCCATGGTGGCGGTGGTGTTATGATATGTGTAGGCATAAGCTATGGACAACGAACACAATTGCATTTTATCTATGGTAATTTGAATGCACAGAGATGCTGTGACAAGATCCTGAGGCCCATTGTCGTGCCATTCCTCTGCCGCAATCACCTCATGTTTCAGAATGACCATGCACGGCCCCGTGTCTCAAGGATCTGTACACAATTCCTGGAAGCTGAAAATGTCCCAGTTGTTCCATGGACTGCATACTCACCAGGCATGTTACCCATTGAGCATGTTTGGGATGCTCTGGATCGACGTATACACGAGCGTGTTCCAGTTCTCGCCAATATCCAGCAACTTTGCACAACCATTGAAGAGGAGTGGGAAAACTTTCCACAGGCCACAATCAACAGCCTGTTCAACTTTATGCAAAGGAGATTTGTCAGTCTGCATGAAGCAAGTGGTGGTCACACCAGATACTGACTGGTTTTCTGATCCATGCCCCTACTTTCCTTTTTTAAAGGTATACTATATATACACAAAAGTCAAATTAGTGGATTAGTTCCTTCAAATTAGTGGATTCGCTGACAGGTGTATAAAATCTAGCACACAGCCATGCAATCTCCATAGAGCAAAATTGGCAGTAGAATGGCCTTACTGAAGAGCTCAGTGACTTTCAACGTGGCACCGTCATAGGATGCCACCTTTCCATTAAGTCAGCTCTTGAAATTTCTGCCCTGCTAGAGCTGCCCCAGTCAACTTTAGGTGCTGTTATTATGAAGTGGAAACGTCTAAAAGCAAAAACAGCTCAGCCACAATGTGGTAGGCCACCCAAGCTCACAGAACGGGGCTGAAGAGTGCTGAGCGTGTAGCACGTAAAAATCGTCCTTCCTCGGTTACATTGCTCACGACCGAGTTCCAAACTGCCTCTGGAAGCAACGTCAGCACAAGAACTGTTCGTCAGGAGCTTCATGAAATGTGTTTCCATGGCCGAGCTGGTGCACACAAGCCTAAGATCACCATGCGCAATGCCAAGCGTCAGCTGGAATGATGTAAAGCTTGCCACCATTGGACTCTGGATCAGTGGAAACGTGTTTTCCGGACTAATGAATCCAGTTATCATTTTTAGATAAAACTATACTAAATATAATCATGTCACCAAATTATTGATTAAAACACACTATTTTGCAAAGAAGGTTTACAGCAATCTCAACAGCACTCTGTAGGGTAGCACCATGGTGTAGCCGGAGGACAGCTAGCTTCCGTCCTCCTCTGGGTACATGGACTACAATACAAAACCTAGGAGGCGCATGGTTCTCACCCCCTTCCATAGACTTACACATTAATTATGACAACTTCCAGAAGACATCCTATCAGAGCTCTTGCAGCATGACTGACATGTTCTCCACCCAATCAAAGGATCAGAGAATGAATCTAGTACTGAAAGCTAGCAAGCACTGCAGTGCATACAATGTGGTGAGCTGACTCAAAGAGAGAGAAAGACAGTAGTTGGAACAGTTTTGAACAAATTAATTTCTTCCAAAATGGAGAAGCAAGAGAGAAATTGTCATTATTGTTTTTTAAACTTTCAGTTTTACTTACTTAGCTAGCAAATGCAGCTAGCTAGTTTAGCCTACTGAAAACCCCTGCACAAACAGATGCTATGTTAGCTAGCTGGCTATGACTTTCCAACACAACACTGGTACTCTTCCAAGTCAAGATAAGCTTTAGCTTTGTTTAGTGTAGTACTACAAAAACCAGACCCCTTGCGATAGGGTTCCCTAATGTAAACTGGATCTTTCCTCCATTGGAAAAGCCTATAAGACTGTCCCACTGTAGCTACTCCATGTTTTTTTAGGAAGCTATGGTTGGTAAAGCAGGACAACTAAAAAGCTTCCTGTTTGAAGCTTGCTCTGCCCCCCGCTGTGATGTCACACCAATCTGCACGGGTTTATTTAGTAACAATAGTTTTGACTTCCTGTCGTCAGACCAATAAATAAACGCGTCAGGATTAAACTGGCCCAGTTTATATGATTTGCCACTCTTTCTGAATTGACCCTATGTAACAACGTTCCAGAAATAAACTATTGGAGTTAATAAACAATTTAACTAAATTAAATTAATTTATCCCTAGAGGGAAATGCCACCAGCATAATCCAGGCATGGAGATAATGTCTCATATTAGCCTACAGATGGAGTCATGTGTAAAGAAAGAACGGTTTGTTCTGCCTAAACGCCTTCCCAACTCGAGCTCTCGTTTCCTAAACCTGCCTGCCTCGTCCAAATGATGGACCGGGGGTAGTTTTATCACCACTGCTGTTGCGGGTTATCTACCATTTTATCGGTAGGAATGAACATTAATCGCGGGACAAGCGCGCCAGACCAGTGCGTCAATTGGGACGGTTGGCTACTATCGAGTTGCTGTTGCGTGACTGACAGCGGCAGCTGAATGCAGAATCTTCTCATGGGACCTGGGCGGCTATGGTGGTGCGCCTGCCTGATCTGGAACGGGGCAATGTGAAGAGCTCACATACTTTTAGAAACTAGATGACAGAGCAACACTCTTCCTCTGGCAGCTGCGGTCATTCGGGATGAGAACTGTCACGGGCGGTCGCCTTCTGTTAGGGGACGCACATGAGAACAGGAAATTAGCCTATATATTTTAATCAAGAGGAGGTAGCTAATCTGCTTAATCATTGGCAAGTGGTCCCGCGGTGAATAGTAGGCTATGGGATCACTATGTTGTCCCGAAAAGGACTGGTCCCTGACGACTACTTGCTGACCCGCTTGGCTGAGGATGTCCAGCAGCCTAAATTCAAGGGGAAAGCGCGGAAGGCTCGGTTCGTTGCCAAAAATGGAACTTGTAATGTGGCCCACACGAACATTCGCGAACAAGGACGGTTCCTACAGGATGTTTTCACCACTTTAGTGGATCTAAAATGGCTTCACACACTTATAATTTTCACCATGTCGTTTCTATGCAGCTGGCTGCTGTTTGCGATGGCGTGGTGGCTCATTGCCTTTGCACACGGCGACCTGGATCAAAAAGGTGACGACTTTGTCCCTTGCGTAACGGACATCCACTCCTTCTCCTCCGCTTTCCTTTTCTCCATAGAGGTGCAGGTGACCATCGGGTTCGGTGGACGCATGGTCACAGAGGAATGCTTGTCCGCCATAGTGGTCCTCATCATTCAGAACATCGTGGGCTTGCTGATTAACGCCATCATGCTGGGGTGTATATTTATGAAGACGGCCCAGGCGAACCGGCGCGCCGAGACGCTGATCTTCAGCAAGCACGCTGTCATTTCCATCCGAAATAACAGGCTCTGCTTTATGATCCGTTTAGGGGACCTGAGGAAGAGCATGATAATCAGCGCCACCGTGCGGATGCAGGTGGTAAGGCGTAGCACCACTCCGGAGGGCGAGGTGGTCCCTCTGGACCAGATAGACATTCACATGGACAACCCCGTGGGGACTAACGGTATTTTCCTGGTGGCCCCTCTTATCATATGTCACATTATCAACAAAGACAGCCCGCTCTATGAGCTGTCACCAGCGGACTTACAAAAGAATGACATCGAGGTGATAGTGGTGCTGGAGGGGGTGGTGGAGACCACGGGGATAACCACCCAGGCCCGGACATCCTACCTGTCCGAGGAGATACTGTGGGGGCAGCGCTTTGTGCCCACTATAACCGAGGAAGAGGGCACGTACGCGGTAGACTACTCCAAATTCGGTAACGCGATTAGAGTACCGACACCCAGCTGCAGTGCCAAGAAACTGGATGAGGACGGAGGCATCGCCAGGTTTAAGCTGCACGAGCACTCCACCCCGCGGCCGTCGGTGAGAAGGCGGCAACTCTCACTGCGCATGAAGCGTCAAAGCACCATCAGCCCACTAGCCTAAATAGACAACTTTAATAAAAGGAGTGGATAGTGCCAATGCATTTTGTATATGAAAGAGATTTTTATTACCAGTATCATTTTCATGGATATTTTTGTAATGTTACAGAAATGCTGTTTATTATGTCCAATGATGTTCTGATTCTGGGACCCACAAGGTGTGCATGCGTGTTCTAGCCCAGTATACACCTTCAACCAAGGACTATATGTTTAAATTAATCCCGTGTTGGGCTAGAACAAAACCCTGCACACCCTGTGGGTATTAAGTCAGGACCAGGATTAAGTATGGTAGCCTAATAGCCATGTGCCCCTACATACTGCAATGTTAAATGTACTATATTACCTGAAAGCATTAGGTGATTTTAGGGGCCTGAACATCCTGCCTTTCTATCAATCCCAGAACATGCACGTATCAAATACCTTATACTCAGGGTGCTCAATGAAAACATATGAATGACGGAACGCAGTTTGATAGATGTGTAACATTATACAAAGCTATGCAATTATCCAGTTTGAAGGCACAGGCCAGCGTGTGTGTGTAGTAGACTGGTGCCCAACACTCCTCCCGGACAACTGGGCTCCTTGCAGGCTTTTCATCTGACCCTGCATGAAAACAATAGCAGACACTGTAGCCCTCGAGGACTTGACCAGCGCTGACCTACATAATGATGCTCTTGTATGGTAAAAACATATTGTCTTATGCAAAGCTTGACATGGAAATAAAGGAATGCCTGTTGACATGTACTGTACAGTATGTGTGTGTTTGCGTGGATGATATGCAGAGGAGAACTTCCTTGTGAAGTTACTATGCCACACATCTACTTAGTCATCATCATCATCACGTTGACAGAAGACAACATGAGACCGAGCGGCATTTGTCTTTTATTCGATTATTATCCGCAGAGTTTAAAATATTAAATTGCTTTTAACTTAGTTAATTAAAATACATAAAAATGAAAGCCAGAACTGAACCACCCTGCAAAAAAAAATATATATAATAAATAAACTATAAACCCAAATCCTCCTTGATACAGAGGCTATGTCTGACGGATTCAGCTTGCCACTCTCTGTACAGTGAAGTTGAAGCAGACTGTGCATTTGTCTATACATGTGTAAGGATGCCATTATTTTTCATGAACTAGTTTCATCTTTGATAATAATAATAAAAATAAAAAAAGTACATTTGAAAGGGAAAATATAAACCAAAGGGGGGGAATATCGTTAAAGAGACTGTGGGGCTTGTTCCACAATACAGAACAGCAAACGGACCAACCCCACACGTATCCTCTCTCCTCCCTTCTCTTTGGGCGTGCAGACATAACCAATGTCTTTGTCTTTCTCCTGTGCTGCTGCCGCTGTACCGTACCCACAGCAAACAGCTCTGTTCCCTGGGGAAGAGGTCTCCACTCCCCCCTGTACTCAAATAATGGGAACCCGTTTGTCTTGTTGTAACATGTCCGGTCAGATTAAATATCTAATATACAGTCTTCTTCTCTATCTCCCTGCTTGTGTGGCAGTGCCACCCTGTCTATACTGCCCTCTATGGGTGGCCACTGGGATGGAGCTGTTAAAGAGAGGTACATCAGGTGATGACCTGACTAGAGTAATACCAGAATGACAACTGTAATATTTAAGGGACTGAGAGAAGTTTTGTGGACAGAGAGAAAGAGAAAAATAGAATACTTCTCTCTGGCAGCAGTGACTTGTGTTCTCTCAGGTCCTGAGTAGGGAAGCACTTGAATCATCCCAAGATTAACAACCCAAACAGTGATTGGCTAGTATTGCCCACCAGGCAGTTACATGGCGGCTCCCTATAGGCCAGCGTAGTGACCGTTCCCCTTCCCACCACTAAGGGGGAGCAAAGAGCCAACGCGATAATAGAGTCGCCTTTCCTCCACACAATAACAACACTGTACAAATAGTATGTTCAAGCAAAGCAGAGCCACCGTCCTGAACTATACTTTAGGCAGAGGACAGAGGGAGGAAAGGGCAAAACAGACGCACTGTCCTCAAATGAGAAAAATAAAAAACAAAATATAATAAAAGTCAAATAAAACATTACACATAGTTTGTTCCTAAGTTAAATTGCAGAGCAGATGGGAGGGATTTGCCCCTGGGAGGAACATGCCGACGACACCAATTCCTGTTGGCATGACAACACCCCCACCCCCCTACCCCCCACCCCCAAAAAAAACTCCCCCTGGATCCTTCCGGCTGGCTGGCGTCATAGCGAAATATAAGGGTAGTGGAAGGTCTCCAGGTCCTGCTGCTGAAGCCAGAGGCCTAGGAAGGGGCCAGGCATTCTGTTTCCACATCTCTCCTCTATCTTTATCATCTACCACCTCCTTCCCGGGGCTGCTTCTCGCGGCGACCCCTGCTCATCTCTCCGTCACATGGTTGTGTGAGGAGGGGGAAGGGGCCGAGGTGGGGGAGGAAGGGGCGGCAGGTGCTGGGGGCGCGGGAGCGCAGAGCATTTCGGACAGGTCGTCCATGATACAGGTCTCCTTGGGGTCGACCAGGTTGAATTCCCTTATGAAAACAATGAAATGTGCGTACAGAGTGTTCAAGTGGCCCTGTAGATCCAGAGCGACTGTCTCCTTAAAGTGCGCCCAGAAGAGGTGAGCCAGGACGTGGAACAGATACCGGCAGATCTTCTTTACCAAAGACTCAAACGCGTTGGGGAACTCCTTGCCTGCGCGGAGAGACAAGAGGAGAGGAGAGCAAGTTTAGAAATCATTTGGTGCTAGCATTACCATTCTGATGTAAAAAAAAAAGAAGCTATTATCACATTGCCAAGACAGCTATGAAGTGCCAAAAAAACAAACATTCAACACATTACTTAATCGAAGACAGTAGAGTGCAGCAGTGGCACAGTTCAAAGTCCAGCTTCAGTTTGATGTCAGAGAACCAGGGAAAGGCTGCAGTGCTGCAGACTGACCACCGCGTGGCGCTGCGGGCGTGGACCAGAGCTTAAACTCACCGTATTTCGTAGGAAAGATGTCGTCGTCTGTGACCAGCTTCTGCACCAGACTCATGACGAAGTCGACGTACTGAGGTGCAGTGCACTTTGTCTTCTTCCCCCTCTCGTCATACCAGTAGTATATTCTGGACACAAACAAGACAGTTGGTCATTTTTCTACTCCATTACCTCCATATAAATAATAATAATAGCCCTTTAGCAGCCGCTTTTATCCACAGCGACTTACTGACATGCGTGCAAACATTCTCCATATGGGTGGCCCCAGGAAATAAACACGTGTGCTTTGAAATGTATGAGACTGAGGCTATTATTACTTCGCCTAGTATGTTATCGCTGACAAGTCATCTGATCTTGAAAAGGAACAACCCGATAGGTTCAAATCACTATATATATATATATATATATATATCTATCATACTGTGAATCATCTCGGGTAAAGAATGTGCACCAGGCGAGGCAGCTTCCTTACACTGCATGGTGTGCTTTTCCAGAAACTAAAAACGGCTGAATCAATTCACATCATCATGCTGAAAGATGAACACACAAACCCCTATGTGAAAGCCTACACATTTAACAGCATTTCCTCATCTCCAAACAAGACCGGGGACAGTCAAAAAAAACACGTTTTTCATGAAATTGGATGACATTCGGATGAAACCAGATCAAAGTATGAAAAATGACTGTTGCTCCTACATTGATAAAGTTTGATCATATCGGTCCCCTCCCCCTGTTAAAAACTTGGATTCAGGAGGTGGAATTATTAAAGGGGATAGGGTGTGACTGTTCGGGACCTTTCACCCAACGTGTTGAATGACTGAACTGTGTGGTGTGTGTGTGTGTAGACCTGCCAGACAGACCTCCAGCCCAGTGAGGAAGCAGCCAACCCCACCACCTTCTGACATAGACATGTTTGCATATTTCCATTCCAGCGGTCTTAACGAACCCCCCTGCCCGTTTCCTTTCCAGATCGGGACGAATTCCCTACAGTCTCTGAGTAACGCGACACTGACATCAGCCGTCATGTGTTAGCAAGGTCAAATTGCAAGTCGGTGAAGTCACCAAACAAAAAGATAGCATGGCTACCATGGACACGCGCAACCTGGGTATACTGTACCGGCGCTGGAGCTAGTCGGCTACGCGAGCTAAAAGGGGTCAGATACTGCACAACACATCGGCATGACCAGGCGCCACAAAGAAGAGAACTCACAGGGAAGGCCCATCTAGGAGTGAGCAAGGATGAATCTAGCACGGCTAAAGCAACAGGGAAACAGAGCTCTACAGTAGTATAGCCATTAGCTGATAGGCTGTCAAAACTAGAGGGGTTACGGATCCCGCGCAGGCTCCAAATGAGCCATAGAGCAGAGATGGCATGGTCTGTGGGATTTACCGAGGTCAAGCTACAAACAAGGCAAATAGCATGGGAACGAAAAAGGGTTTGACTGAAACCCAAAGCAAGCAAGAAGCTGTAGCAGTAGAGGTGAGTGAACGAGCAGAATCCCATGAGCACAAGACGTTGAAAAGACGTCCTTTTGGGGGAGGGGGGGGGGGGGTGAAAGGTTTAACCAACTCTCCAAACGGGGACGGTTGTGTTAACAATAGCAGCATAGCGTGGTCTCGGTCTGGCGGGCTGTGGGGCAGACGTTACAGATCCTGAGGAATGTAGAGCGTTCAGATAACTGACCCTGCAGGAGGGCCCTACTGACCACAAGACAAGCTCCAGGCCAGGCCCCACACTGAGGAGAGTACACCACTAAACACGCACCATATACACAGACAACCTTACAAAGACTGGCAAACATGCCAAAAAAGACAGACGTCATCAGCCCACAAGGGAAAAAAAACACCCACACACCAACACACCCATTCACCCACCCACATAAAATGGGCATAAGACTATCAAGTGGGCCTGTTCCCATAGCGCATGGAAAGTTTTTCTCCTAAAATAGCACATTTTACAGTGCCTGGGGTAGGGGGAATTGACTGTGACTTTGTGTTGTGGGGTGGGTGAGTGCCAGCCAGGGAGGCAGGAAAAGGGCGGGGTGCCGTTACTGTGGCACACCATTAGACTGACAGGCTGCACGTCTCCACAGCTGTTACAGCCTACTACAATCCTCCTTAGAAACACTGGGAGAATGTGGGTTTATGGGGTTTGCGTATTGGAATATTTAGGGCTGTCCCCTGAAAAAAAAAAAAAATCTTGTTCTTTCGACCAATCAATCAGTCGACATTTTAAAACGTGTATTTTTCCATATACAGTGCATTCGAAAAGTATTCAGACCCTTTAACTTTTCCCACATTGTTACACTACAGACTTATGAGAAAAATAAAAAATCAATTTTAGAATAAATCTATATATAAATCTATAATGACAAAGCGAACACAGGTTGTTCGAAATAAAAAAACTTTTTTCCCATAACTATTCAGACCCGTTGTTATGAGACTCAAAATTGAGCATCCTGTTTCCATTGATAACCTTGATGTTTCTACAACTTGATTGGAGTCCACCTGTGGTAAATTCAATTGATTGGACATGATTTGGAAAGGCACACACATGTCTATATAAAGGTCCCATAGTTAAAACCTTTTAAGGATGTTGCGAATTTTCGCAGCTTTTTGTTAAAAATCGCGCAACATTTCAGCGCCCTGCTATTCATGCCAGGAATATAGTATATGCATATGATTAGTATGTGTGGATAGAAAACACTCAGACGTTTCCAAAACTGTTTAAATCACGCCTGTGGCATTTACAGAACGGGCGTTTCATCGAAAAGTGCATGAAAATCTGTTCACTGAAAATGGAAAAATATATCCTTCCGCGACTACAGGCAATTGTTCAAAGCGAACCGAATTAAATAGAGCCGAGTTTACATTGGCTACAGCTTCCACAGGTTGTCTAGAGTCATGTCATTTGTTTCGCAATTGATTCTTGGTCTAACCCAAACAAGGGAACAACCTTCCCTACTGTCCCCGCCCAGATTTTTGGTCGACCATTTCAAGACATCTTTTTCTTTAATCGAAAAAAGGCCCTAAATGATGTTTATGGGACATCTAGGAGTGCCAAGAAAGAAGCTCGTCAAAGGTAATGAATGTTTTATATTTTATTTCAGCGTTTTCGTTTGCGACGGCTAATGCAAAATCTGTCGTTTTAGGTGACGTTGCAGTATTTTGAGGGTGCATGGTATCAGATAATAGCTTCTCATGCTTTCCCCGAAAAGCATTTTACAAATCTGACTCGGTGGATAGATTCACAACGAGTGTAGCTTTAATTCAGTATATTGTATGTCAATTTTAATGAAAGTTTGAGGTTTATCAACCTCTATGGGTGGCGCTCTTGAGCATTTCCGCTGATTGTGGTCCCCACTTCGGTACCACGTCCTTAACAAGTTTTAACAGTGCATGTCAGAGCAAAAACCAAGCCATGAGGTTGAAGTAATTGTCTGTAGAGCTCCGGGACAGGATTGTGTCAAGACACAGATCTGGGGAAGGGTATCAAAACATTTCTGCAGCATTCAAGGTCCCCAAGAACACAGTTAAATTGAATAAGTTTGGAACCACCAATGGTCTTACTAGAGCTGGCTGCCAGGCAAAACTGAGCAATTGAGGGAAAAGGGCATTGGTCAGGGAGGTGACCAAGAACCTGATGGTCACTGACAGAGCTCCAGTGTTCCTCTGTGGAGATGGGAGAACAGCATCATACTGGGGGGATGTTTTTCAGCGGCAGGGAGACTAGTCAGGATCGAGGGAAAGATGGACAGAGCAAAGTACAGAGAGATCCTTGATGAAAACCTGGTCCTGAGTGCTCTGGACCTCAGACTGGGGTGCGAAGGTTCACCTTCCAACAGGACAATAACCCCAAGCACACAGCCATGACAACGCAGGAGTGGCTTTGGGACAAGTCTCTGAATGTCCTTGAGTGGCCCACTCCGAGCCCAGACTTGAACCCGATCAAAACGCCTGTGCAGTGACGCTCCCCATCCAACCTGTCAGAGCTTGAGAGGATTGGGAGAAGCTCCCCCAAATACAGGTGTTCCAAGCTTGTGGCTTCATACCCATGAAGAGTCAAGGCTGTAATCGTTGCTAAAGATGACTCAACAAATTACTGAGTAAAGGGTCTGAATAGTAATGTAAGTTTGATATTTCAGTTTGCAAACATTTCTAAAAAACGTTTTTGCTTTGTCATTATGGGGTATTGTGTGTACATTGATGGGGGGGGGGGGGACAAGATGGTGCACTGCATATGGACGATTTAACAGTTAGGATTATAGACCTAATCAAGTTTGTGTACACAAAAATCGACATAAAAACAAAAAGGTTATTATTTTTTGTGGGGGCTATTTCTCAGCCATCCTCACGCACTGTTGCACCTACAACACTAATCTAGTGAGCACCATTGGGAGTTCTGCCAAAGCAAGACATTTGATTGGTTTGACGTGTTGCAAGGCATCACTGAATTACACCATGAACTTCCCCAGGCTTCCCCGTTCTCGACGAGGCTACCTGACAGGCCTGTCATTCCTCAACGGCTTCTCCATTGTTTGCTTTCTCTCTACCACTTTCATTTTTCACCGTGTGTGTGTGTGTCCGCATGCGTGCAAACACACATTTGTAGTGTGGTTTAGCCTAAATGTGGGGGATCTGGTTTTTCCAGCCGTAAGTACACACAGGCGAGGAGGGCCTCTTTCCAAAGACAAGGGCTCCACACATGAAAACAGCACCCCGCCCTGACAGGGCCAACTCGTTGGGTGAATACTTAGTCAACCTCCTCCCCTCTCTTAGACAGGGATGAATAGGCCTCCATGTTATGACGGTCTTTGACTCAGACTACTGTAGGTGTAGACTCTGTCTTTGTATGGTGGGGATAGACAAACTGTAGCTGTAGATAAGTCTTTGTACAGAGTAAAGGCATTCCTTTATGAACAGCTATGGCTGAAGGTGATTTTTAAATTTAAGACTCTGTTTGGTGACTTCTGAGCTAAAGCCATCAGGGGATGGATGCATGGTATAGTGAGGACTCGTGTCATGGCGCCCATGGAAAGTCCTACATATTCAACTGGATTTTCTGAGAGACACCAGAACTATTAGCTAGACAGGCCCCTCCAGTTTACTTGGCGGTGGAACACAAACAAAAATGGTCACATTTCCATCAGCTTCTCAGAATCTTGGACCTCCATCTAGGAACTCTGGGCTCTAAGAACAGAGACCTCACTATGCACCAGTCCAGCTAGGAACGCCAGGCACCTCAGAAAGGCTCATGCGATTTGAGAACGCTCACAGCGAAATCTACATTCCGACAGTCTCTCACTAGTATTAGATAGCTCCACAGCCCTCCACTTTACAAAACAGACAGAGGGGGAGAGACAGAGCGAGAGGGAGAGAGAAGGAAGACTACAAAATGGAAAGTCAGGGGTAACCGAGCGCAGCCCTGCGGTCAGAAAGCTCTGCTGCTATCAAGACATGGGTCTGTATAATGGGATGTGAGACTTCTGATAAATAACCCAATGGTAGGCCAGAGCACTGATGAATAACCCAATGGTAGGCCAGAGCACTGATAAATAACCCAATGGTAGGCCAGAGCACTGATGAATAACCCAATGGTAGGCCAGAGCACTGATGAATAACCCAATGGTAGGCCAGAGCACTGATAAATAACCCAATGGTAGGCCAGAGCACTGATGAATAACCCAATGGTAGGCCAGAGCACTGATGAATAACCCAATGGTAGGCCAGAGCACTGATAAATAACCCAATGGTAGGCCAGAGCACTGATGAATAAACCAATGGTAGGCCAGAGCACTGATGAATAAACCAATGGTAGGCCAGAGCACTGATGAATAAACCAATGGTGGGGGGGGGTGACTTACGTGTTACAGGCGGTCATGGCTTGACAGGTGTCCCCTGTGCAGAACTCGGAGATGGTGCTGTACTGCAGGTTTATAAGATTGAAGAAGGTCGTAGCTGAAGGGAGAGAAGAGGAATATTATCATGTATAATATCATTATCACACTCCACAATGAGCCTGCTCCAGATCTAGCCTTGGTTAAGTAGCCGACACGCAACAAATTCATTCAAATAGAGCCCCCGCTATGTTCATCTGTACAGACAACATTTCCATCAGTAGCGTACATGTTCAGCCCCAGGTATTAAGTAGACAGACACAGACCGACAGACACAGACCGGATTTTGGAGGTGCTTGTAGCGCAACTCCCTCATTTCACGTCAAAAAACGAAAGACAAAAAAAGGGAGGCTCTTTGCATCTCCACCTGGGAGCACCTGACAGGTTGCTCAGTCTCCAAAACAAGCCCTGAGAGAAACAAAATAACCCCCGTGAAGTCCCCCACACTGACGAAACAACCCACAACCGAGAACGCAGGGTGTTACAGGGCTTCACAAACCCATGGAGACGATGCCTAAACTATCAATATAGTTTATTGTATAGTGGAGAAGGCAATGTATAGAACAGGCAGTGGATTGTCAATAGTCTGGATGGAATATTCTGCTGTCTCAGCCTGCAGGGCATTACAGAGGTTCAGACACTTCCGGAGGAAACGTCTAAGACGGAGATGCCTGGAACCCCAGAGTTAACATTGTTCTTATCGAGCCATTGTATGTGGGCAATTTCATTTTTTCCCCATTTTAACGTGAAAAATCGGAGTATGTCAAACTAAAACCGATAATTGCAAAGTTAAACAAACCCTATAACTCTTTGTACAAGGACTATAAGCGAAGAATTTCCACAGGTCATTTGACAAAAACTACATTGCATCTGAACTGTTCTTCGAGTCAAAGTTTGGTAACAGAATCGAGGCCCAAACAGCACAAACCGTCTCATATCATAACCTGTTCTGCACCGTTCTTCCAAGTAAATGTGTTCTTTTGTTGTAAAAGTTTCAGTGGAAATCGCTAAGTCATTGTGCATATAGTTACATGGTTTGTTTAAAATCATTGTTTTTTTGTTTAACATACATTTTAAAGTACAAAATCTGTCTGTCACTGTTACCTTGGAATTGCCCATAACGTAAAAAGCTGCACCTGGAGATAAATGTCTTAAGGATTTAGCTGCAGTGCCTTTACTGAACGCACGTTCAAAGAGAAGACGCACTCTGGTACGGCAGAAATCCAGATGCCTGAATACTGGAGGAAACCTTCAAGTAAATCTGTCAAGAGTTTCGCTTCTCTGAAAACTATGTCGCCGTTTCTGGAAAGACGAGAGGGAGGCTCAACACGACCCCCCAAAATATGTTCTCTCAGCGTGTACGCTGCCGACTCACTGTTGCTGGCTAGCCATTCGTTGAGGTCTATCTCCCTGGGCAGCATCACCAGCTCTTTCAGGTCGAAGTCGACCACCCGTACTTTCGTGAACTCCGCCTCCAGATACTGCTTCTTCTCTTCCGCTGGCGGCTTCTTCCCATTGGGCTTCGTCTTAGACTTCCTGTAGGGGACAGGAAGAGAAGGGGGGGGGCAGGTTAGAGCGAGGCACAGAGACAGTCACAGACGACAGAGGACATTTGAACTCAGTTTGACAAATTAAAAAAGGTCAATTCCGTATCTAGCTAGTAACCATTACATTACAGAGGGTTGTTTCGTATGCATTAAATTCAACGGAAAGTGGAACTGAGCCGTAACACTCTGGCCTGAGTGTGTTATGTGAATCGCCTTTAGCAGACAACCTTGTGTTTCACACTCGCACACAGGTCGGTGCCAGGGTCGCCGTGTCTCTCCCGCCGTGGGGTTTTGAGCCCGCTAAAAAAAGGACTGTGCACCCAGCATCTGTACAGAGAGAATTCTGTTCCTGTGCCTGACCCAGGGCATGACCCCTGGCCTCCCGTAAGGGCCAGTTACCACACAGCTAGCCCGCCCGCAGTGCCTTGTACTTCCAGCGCTACTTTTAGCACAAGTCTGTCATATCACACCATCACTACACTTCCAGGGCCGTAACTCTCCGCCTTCCCTCACCCAAACAGCTATTCCACTGATCTAGGGGTTAAAGGTTGAATGAGTTAATAGGCTAGTGAGACTAGCCTATTTCAGACAAAAGCAGAGCCTGGGGACACCGCAGACCTGGCTCGATTTACGCAACAACGATTACGGCACTATTTTCTTGGGGATTTCACAGAGCTTTAACCTCGACTGAGTTTCAGCGGCCCACTTTAGAAGGCGACCGGCGTTCTAACGGCTCAATTCCTCGCTCCCTCCTTTTTAATCATCTCCCTCCACATCTTCATTTCATTCCCTCCCTCACTCTCCCCCTCTCTTCTGGCTGTCTTATTACAGTGTTTGGGTTTGTTTGAGGACAGGGGAGTTCCACTTTACTCCCTGAATTTATTGTGCCCCTGTTGACCCTCCTTTAAACTACCCCACCCCCCTCCTTCCCCCAGCTCTCTCCACACCCTCTGTTTAAACACAATGTGCCCACCCTCCGTGTGCTCTTGGCTCTAGCCTTTCCTTCCCACTCCCAGATCCTGATTCCCGGACAACTGACACCAGTCCAGAATCAGGAGAGAGAGAAAAAAATAAAAATTAGAGCGGCCATAAAACACTCCAGTCTTTTCAGCGGGAGCCGTGCAGAGGGAAGCCAACGCTCAAGACGACCGCTAGTTTGCTTTCTAAAGAGGGAGAAAACAGAGGCTGCCCACAGGCCTAATCAAGTACTTTCAGAAAGAGAAAGAAAGACAGAGAAAAAAAAGTGTGGACATTACTCCCTCACATATCCATGGAAATGACTAAAACAGATTTACAAAACATGACAGACCTCTGTGAGACCCGGGGCTTCTTGGACTGAGGAACACTGCTCAAAAAACCCTTGACTTTTTAGTCCCCCAAAGCATACCTCTAGCTTTTCCCTTCCACACACAGACATGCATTTAATGTTGTTGTTTTTTAAGACAAAGTACCGTACCTACTATGTCTATAAACGTTCACTGACAACTTCTCCTGTTTGAGGACATTTAAGACCACCCTCCACTGTCTGACTTGAGTGTCATGAGGACTAGACGGCTGTAGATCTGAAAGGTGAAAAGACACACGGACCTCAGCAGACCGGGCTGGTCTCTGGTCAGCGTTACTACTGGATCAGGATGGCGTGTCCAGCTGGTCATGCAACGAGAGGGAGGGGAGCTACAGCAAGCTGCAAGACTTCCAGAGAGGGAGGGGAGCTACAGCAAGCTGCAAGACTCCCAGAGAGGGAGGGGAGCTACAGCAAGCTGCAAGACTCCCAGAGAGGAGGGGAGCTACAGCAAGCTGCAAGACTTCCAGAGAGGGAGGGGAGCTACAGCAAGCTACAAGACTTCCAGAGAGGAGGGGAGCTACAGCAAGCTGCAAGACTCCCAGAGAGGAGGGGAGCTACAGCAAGCTGCAAGACTCCCAGAGAGGAGGGGAGCTACAGCAAGCTGCAAGACTCCCAGAGATGAGGGGAGCTACAGCAAGCTGCAAGACTCCCAGAGAGGAGGGGAGCTACAGCAAGCTGCAAGACTCCCAGAGATGAGGGGAGCTACAGCAAGCTGCAAGACTTCCAGAGAGGAGGGGAGCTACAGCAAGCTGCAAGACTTCCAGAGAGGAGGGGAGCTACAGCAAGCTGCAAGACTTCCAGAGAGGAGGGGAGCTACAGCAAGCTGCAAGACTTCCAGAGAGGAGGGGAGCTACAGCAAGCTGCAAGACTCCCAGAGAGGAGGGGAGCTACAGCAAGCTGCAAGACTTCCAGAGAGGAGGGGAGCTACAGCAAGCTGCAAGACTTCCAGAGAGGAGGGGAGCTACAGCAAGCTGCAAGACTCCCAGAGAGGAGGGGAGCTACAGCAAGCTGCAAGACTCCCAGAGAGGAGGGGAGCGATAGACAAAAAGGGGGATAGAAGATGGAGACTAAAGGTCCAACAGAGCCAACAGCTGTGAGATCCAGTCAGTCAGTCAGCCAGCCAGCCAGCCGACGGTTCCAGTTTTGACCTCAACATCACCCTGCATTACAGCCTAACCCCACTTCCTGTTATAGATCGATAGCGCCACATCTACTCAAGAAAACAGCTCACCTATCATTTAAAATGAGAATGCTTTTGAAACCAGAACTTCCAGGCCACTGCAAGGAACTTAAAATCAGAGCTGAGGTGGTGTTTGGTTATTGAATTAAAAACAGGAATTAGGACCCCTGCACTGGCTCGCTCGGCATTCATCACAGATTTGTGTGTGTTCAGTCTCGTCCGTTTTTTTCCCCTCAGGAAATCATCCTGAGACTTCAAACCGCCATGCGTGCAACGACCTTGACAAAAACAGACACAGAAAACACACGGCACACTTGAAGAACCCATTACTGTGGGCTAGAATAGGTACCTAAACGCTATAATTTGAGTCACAGGCTTCAAAGCTCTCCTATAAGCAGTGTCTTCAGACCACCGGCTGGTGAGCGTGACTACATAGTCTATGGCATGCATGGTTTCCTCCTAGTACCAGGCGGTGTCAACTTCCTGCCCAGAGACGTGCGTCTGGCCCTGGCCTCGGGTCTGGTCTAGCCTGGCCTGGTAAGGAGTAATACAACGCCTTTTATGGCAAAGACTCTGCCTGGGAGAACTTTACCACGAGCAGCCACGGCCTGTGTGTGTGTGTGTGTGTGTGTCAGGGGAGTGGTGCTGGCAAAAAGGAAGTTTTCTTTATCCTAAAATAAAGTAATGAATCCAGAAAATACCTCAGAGGCATGGTATGGAAAATGACGAAATTAGGGAGGAGAGACAGGAAATGGCTCAGTGAAACATTTTTATTTTATTTTTAAGAACGAGAACAATGGTTTTCTGGGGGGCTTATGGAAGCCGTTGAAAACGTGTGTACTCTGATAATATCTGTAGATGAAGCCTTAATGCCTGGCGATAAGCTGTTTCACATGACAGAACATGTACCTGACAAGCATGGATCACATACACCTGTCTCACTGCTCCTTATGGGGTGGGGTAGTAGAGATAAGAAAAGAGAGCGGGGGAACGACTGAGAAGGTAAGAGCGAGGGAGAGAAATTACAAATGTATAATAGTGGAGAAAGGAAACAGGGTGAGAAAGATGAGATAAGATCAGAGAACAGGTAGAGGGCACAGAAAGATGAAGAGAAAGGGCAGAACCAGATGAAAGAGGTTGGAGAGGGGAGTGCAGGGCCTGAGGCGCTTGACTGGACGGGTGAGCGGGGGGATAGGAGAGACAGGTCTACATTAAAAGAAGTAAAGAAGGAAAAGGGTAAGAGAAAGAATAAATGAGGGATAAAATATGTCAAATATGACATTCTCTCGCCTCAGAGAACTTGTGTGGATCGTTTCGTTTCTGGAGTGGACCATACAGTGCCTGTGAACACCACTCTTCAAGTGGAGAAAGTCCATATAGACTATCTACAATCCAAACGGTGTGTTCACAGAGGTTTTCAGAGTGCCAACCGTGTCGGTGAAGTGAGCGCCGTTCCCCAATCCTCCTTATCGGGAGTCAACTCGTTTGGCCTAGAAGAAATCAGTTGTGTGACGACTGAGCGTTCAGGACTACAATAGGAGCCCGCTAAGGAGAGGCGGCCTTCGGCAGGTACAACACGAGACAGGCTTGTTACTGTTCCACCCCAAACAGTCTTCTTCCAATTAATAACCTCACGTTACACAAATATGCAGAGGAATTAGCCCGAAAGGCCTTCGACTAAAAGCGCTACCAAAAAAAGGCTGTATGCATTACGCCAACAGTGGTTTATTTTCTAAGCAACCTTTGAGCCGAACCACTTGGCGACTTTGTACGCATCTAACACTAGGCCTGTGCTTTTCATTTATTTATTTTACCTTTATTTGACTAGGCAGGTCAGTTCTAAACAAATTCTTATTTTCAATGACCGCCTAGGAACAGTGGGTTAAAACTGCCTTGTTCAGAACGACAGATTTTTACCTTGTCAGCTCGGAGATTTGATCTTGCAACCTTTCGGTTATTAGTCCAACGCTCGAACCACTAGGCTACCTGCCGCCCCCATGCTTAGTTATCACCTCAATGGGGGAAACGGGCTAATTCCACCTACACTGACGCACATACTGCTACTTTAAAAGGCTTGGAAGCTAAAACAGCTCTGGTTTTTAATAGCACATTTACAGCATTATCGCTAACTGTAGCCATGTATTGACTTTCCCCCCTCAGCCAGAAGAGCCTGTCTGCCGTGCGCAACAACTCTTGCTTAAAATTGGCCCGGTGAACTGTGGAGGCATCTAATGATTTGCAGATGGAAGTGGTTAATGCAATCTGTGACAGGGAACAGCTTTCAGCATCCATCCAACGCAGTTACCGTAAACAAGATGGCTTCTAGCACACACGCGAGCGCAGATCTAGGAACAGCTTACACTCCCCACAAGCTTAAACAGAAGGAATTAACACATGGACCCCACAATGATTTGGGGAGAAGAATGTGTACTAATAAAGTTGAGCCAGACAGCGTGAGCAGTCCCCCCCCCCCCCCCGTTTTCTCTGAAGGGTAGTTATGATGGATTTTCGAAGCACCGGCTAACCATGCTTCCTGTATCTCTGGTATGTTGGGGGGGGGGGGGGGGGGGGGGCGAGCTTCACACCAGAGAAACATGCTTTTCTCACCACCTGGTTTTCATTTGATAATGTAATACCAGCCGAACAGCGGTGGAGGAAAACCACCCTACAGTGTCTACAGTGAGGGTAGAGACAAGACGACAACAGATAAAGAACAGATGTCTGGATGATATTCTTGTACTTTGTTGACCAACAAAAATATATATATCTGAAACCACAGCCCTAGAAACAAACCAAACAAGTCAGTCAGAGGCCAAAAAGAAAATCAATAGAAAGTCAATAGGTAGTTAGTAACAGATACGATTAAGCATCCCTGAAAGATTAATTTTGTTGAAATATAATTTGATCTGAGAAATTAAGCAAATTGATTGCACCCAAATGTTTAGTTATAGGATTCAGGTAATAGTCAACAAATATACTACCCCCCCCACAGTATACAGAATCAGTTCTATGTTTGACAAGTAGAAAGAAGCTGAGGCTTGAAGTATCGCTTTTCCATACTATGTAAAGTATTCCCTGTGAAGAAGCTGGTGTCCAGAGTGGCCAGACGGAAGCCACGCCTCAGTAAAAGGCACATGACAGCCCGCTTGGAGTTTGCCAAAAGGCACATGACAGCCCGCTTGGAGTTTGCCAAAAGGCACATGACAGCCCGCTTGGAGTTTGCCAAAAGGCACATGACAGCCCGCTTGGAGTTTGCCAAAAGGCACATGACAGGCCGCTTGGAGTTTGCCAAAAGGCACATGACAGCCCGCTTGGAGTTTGCCAAAAGGCACATGACAGCCCGCTTGGAGTTTGCCAAAAGGCACATGACAGGCCGCTTGAGTTTGCCAAAAGGCACATGACAGCCCGCTTGAGTTTGCCAAAGGCACATGACAGCCCGCTTGGTTTGCCAAAAGGCACATGACAGCCCGCTTGGTTTGCCAAAAGGCACATGACAGCCCGCTTGGAGTTTGCCAAAAGGCACATGACAGGCCGCTTGGAGTTTGCCAAAAGGCACATGACAGCCCGCTTGGAGTTTGCCAAAAGGCACATGACAGCCCGCTTGGAGTTTGCCAAAAGGCACCTAAAAGGACTCTGACCATGAGAAACCAGATTCCTCTGGTCTGATGAAACCAAGATTGAACTCTTTGGCCTGAATGCCAAGCGTCACATCTGAAGGAAACCAGGCACCGCTCAAGACCTGGCCAGGGTTTGAATACTTACGTAAATGCGAGGTTTATATTTTGTATAAATTTGCACACTTTATGGAGTATTGTGTTCAGATTGAAAAAAAACCCAGATTTAATCTGATTTAGATCAAGCCTGTAACATAAAATGTGGGAAAAGTCTGTATACTTTCCAAACACACTGTATGGAAAAATACACTTTTTACATTTCCACCAGTCGACTGGTCGAAAGAACAAACAACTCTCGGTCGACTAAGATTTATTTATTTTTTTCCGGGGACAGCCCTAGATCTATTTCAGGCGTCTAAATTGAGTATACTTCTCAAATGGTTATTTTCCCCTGAAAACCACAGACAGAGGAGCAGGCCGAGCAAACCAAGCCACAGCTATAAAGAGAGAGGAGTAAGGGCAGGAATCTCCACACATGTCATACTCAGCTAATCTAGGTAGAAATGTGCAACAATGGCAGTCTTCTCAGATTTGTTCTTTCTCCGATTTCTTCTACTTTTAGAAGTCAAAGCCAAACTGCCGAGGCCTGTTTGATAGTCTTCTTTTGCCATGCAAATTCTGTTGAGTCTGTTTTTCGTAACCTAGTTGAATGTACGTTTTCATGTCATGTTTCCTACAATCACATAAATGTCCCTTCATGGCATACAGGATCACTTGACAGAACCCAATGTGTTGGAGGCTGGGGGTCCCATCCAGCCCGTGACTGCGCTGCAATAGGGCTAAACCCCATTCAGAGCCCCAATGCCCCGCTGAGGCCACAAAGAACCCCCGCTGAAACTATAATGTAAGGGCATCAACATCACAACAGACGTGTGTGAGGGGGAGAACAGCTTACAAGCTTCACGCCGTTGATCTAGGTGTTTGACTGCATGTGAGGAGTGGGATTTTTGGAGTAGCAGACACCTTTTGGAAACACGATAGCCTCGCTGGTCCCACTCCCATTCACAAGGGAGCAATATCAATAGTTGTTGTTTTTTTGTCTTTGTTTTTGTGAAACCAAGGAAGAGTCGCCTTCCCTTGCTTGTAGAAGCTAGCTGGCAGCCTGGCTAAAAACATAGCAAGCTAGCCTTGTTAGCTTCCCACATCTCTATGTGAAATAATCAAATGTATAATAAAAGAATATGCCCTGGCAAATAGTCTTATACTTGGAGTTCAATATGCTGCTTGTGTATTCATTCCCATATGAGCTAAAAATAGAACATTATGTTTTGGTCACGGAGAGAGAGAAAAAAGCACTTGGCTAGCTAGTTGGCTACAGTAGGTTCTACCATTTCACAATAGCCTGTAATTACTAGTTATTACTTCTAAACAAAACACATTTTTGGGTGGATTCTTGTTGTTTGGTTTACTATTTGAAGCAGTGGCTGAGGTTATATGTGGTTATCCATGCAAAATAGGCTACTTCGATGAATAGCCTATAGATCAGATCAAAGAACCAAGCAACAACACTGCCCCCACTGCTGTGGAAGGAATAATCTTTCAGGTGGTAAAAAAAGAAAGAAGCATATCGAATGCCGTCCCTTCTGTGATGAAAAATGACATTGGAACACTGAGAACTATGCATTCATTGGCTGCGTTCACACAGGCAGACCAATTCTGATATTTTTCCCACTAATTGTTTTTTGTTGTTGTCCAATCACAGATCTTTTTCAGAGCTGGGCAACAAAAAAAATTCTAGCAAAAACAAGATCAGAATTGGACTGCCTGTCTAAACACTGCCATATAGTCTCCCTTCTGTTATTCTTCCTCAAATGGTCACTGAACTGGAAAATCCACTTGACGGTGAAAAAAGTTAATTTTTAAAAGGTGGTGTAGGCTACATGCATCAACCGATTGCAATCACTGTGGCATTCAGAAGAACTTGTCATTACCTGTTAGGTTTGACAGATTGCCATCTGCTACTGTAATGTACAATACATTCTTGTGACTGCTGTACTGTACAATAATTCATTCTTACAGCACGGAATCCTAAAATGATGGGCATTCTTAAACAGATACTTCAGGATTCTGGCAATGAGGCTCTTATCTACTTCCCCAGGTTCAGATGAACTTGTGGACGCCATTTTTATGACTGCGTGCAGTTTGAAGGAAGTTGCCAACTAGTGCCAGCGCAATTAGCATTGCTGTGGGAAAATCCGTCTAACCTCCTTTGTAAATGGACACAGAAACATACAAATTGTATTTATGGGTTCATCAGACTCTGGGGAAGTAAATAAAAGGCCTTATTGCCAAAATCCTGAAGTATCCCAATACTGTACTATTATCTAAGGTTCCATAATTGGGACTGAATGTTTCCAAGCGTTTAGGTGGAGGTAAGAGAAGGGAAACTAACCAGCATGGTCGGTCTGTCAACTCTGTCCCATGAAGGATTAGCCTCATTACGTCTCTCAAAGACTTCACAAGGAAAAGCCACACTGACAGGCCCCATGGTTAGGCCAACAAGTTTTAAACTGTGACTTAACAAGGTAGGCCCCGAATTGTAGCCTTTTGTGTTTAAAAGAGCGTTTCCTGGTAAAAAAATATATATAAATACAAGGTGTCTACTTCCAGCCATGCACATACAGACAGACAGTGTTGTCATGGGTTACTTCAATATATTTCCCCACAGTGCTAGAGTTCTTCATGGGATGATTTCTGAGAGTGGGTCTGTGATTGTTTTTGTTGTTGTATTTGTTTCGTGACCCACAAACACGTTCGATACTAACACTATTTGGATCAGACATGATTTAAGTCTAAGTCACATCTGTAGTATGCAATACTGAAACAGGTGGCCTAAAAATGCTTTATTTTTTTATTTTTATTAAAGTTGTGTTGTAATGTTTTATATAGAGAATGTAGGACCATCAACATATTTCTATCCAAAACACATCTAAGTAAGCAATGTTTTTGTTTGAATTGGTTCAAACGGAAGTCGGGGCTTTAATTATTTACAGTGGTTGAGACGACATATCACATTGCTCTTGTTCAGTCTTGAATGCTGGAAGCAAAACCAAATTCCAACAACTAGTGAATTGCTGTTAACCTGGAACCTGAGAGTCGAAAAGCCTGTAATTGCTGTTTAAGACACGCAGCAATTTCCTTTTTTAAATTGTGAGTTGTAAAGAACACTGCGACGAGAAAACAGTAGGCCTATGTTTAAACGAATGCAAGGTGCGCCTACTTTGCAGTGAGAAAGTTGACAAATAATTTTTAAAGAAAATAATAGGCGCTATGTTCAGTGCCAGACCTTAGGAAACGATATGTTCCTGCATCCAATAGCTGCTGCCACCGCGTCGAACCAAGAACTGATTTAGAGTCGAATGTTGAACGACATGAAAAGGACAGTACTTGGCTAACGTTACATACTTCTCACATGGTAGCGATGTTGGTCGTCACACACACACTGTTGCTTCTACACCTACCGTATCACGTTAACAGTGAGTCTAGAGCCTACTTCGTTCATATTTGATCCGAAACTGACATTCTAATTGAGAAAAATAAATGTACAACTAAAAACACACCAACAAGCATATTCTGATCATTAGAAACCCGGTATTTTTCTAATTGCAAAGCAGACGAGTCTTCCAAAATGTAGCCTAAACCAAATTGTGTTTCCCAAAATCAGCTATTGATTAGATGTTCCTTCTGCTGGAAAGTTCCACTGTAAACCAAACACGCTGCTTGTCACGCCGTACCGTCGAACGAGTCGACCGCTGCCTTGCCTCCACATTACAGGAGTAGGGTCACAACCAGCAAAACTAGACGAAAAGTGAACTCCAAAAACACGGTTATTTTTTTTACCTTAACACTTTGCCCACCGCCTGAAGGACCATTTTACAACTTAATCCGTTTTTCGAGTTCCTCTGTGAGTGCATATCCGTATTGTCTCCTGAAATGGGACTATAATCTCCGACCATAACTGAATGGGGGGATTTTTAAAATATTTTTTCCAAAAACAACGTTTCTCGCCACACCGTTCCTCTCCGAAGAGGCTGCAAAATTAAATACTTCAATTTTGAACGTCGGCTAACGTTACGAAAGACCTGAAGAGAAAAACCTATTTGTGGCTCTCGCAAACTGCCCGCCCCCCCCTCCACCCCACATGCAGCCAATCCGGGAAGAGGAGTCCTTGAGGTGCGAAACAGAACCCCCCACAACAAGGGAAAAGGGGGGGGACACTTAGTCACTTGAACAACTGAATGAATTTTAACAGAGTTGGGAACTGTCTTAATGCACATCCACGTCATCGGCGCCCAGGGAAATGAAGGGCGTCACAGCTCATGCTCATGTGGACGTGGTCCATCTTCTTCCTTGAAGCGTTGTCGCAAAAGTGGCGACAAAAAAAGAGCCAGGTGGTCTGAAGGAGGGTACGCGGTACAGGATTCTGTGCTACAATGGAGCCATAACGGTTACAAATGTAACTCTAGTTAATAATGATCACACTGTGGGATGAATACCCCATCTACTACGAGTTGTAACTTTGTTGTACCATAGTAATACCTGTCGTGTTACTGTACTGTAACAACTCTTAAATACCAAAAACATACTGTAAACACAAAGTGGTGTTATCAGTTTAAAACAGAAGTACTCTCATATTCTTCAGCCTGAGGCTATCCCTAATATGTCCCACCCAGCTGGATAAAAACAACTCCTAAAATTTTAAAAAATCGCAAACAATTAAAATGTACAATTAGATGGCAGCAATGACCTAGAGAGTTGTTGCACAAGGCCTCGAGTCATCTCACCAGACAGGTCAGCCGCATTGGGAGGCCTGACGACAGCAGAACGCGCTTGGTTCACGACAGGGTACATGTTGAGACGGCGAGGCCACATTCTTGTGGTTGACTTCAAACCTCACTATGAGATGAGAGATGAGCAGTAGATGGCCATGTAGCGACTGGACTTTGGCACAACAGGACTGGCAGTGTACTGGTAAGGTAAATCAGCTCGGAAAAGCCTCCAATTAAGAACGAGTGTCAAGGCTGAGGCGGCGGCTGAGTTCCCGGCGCAAGTCTGATGTCGGGTTGAATAGAGGCATTACACCATCTGGACTTGATATCGATCCTCAACATTGAGAGTACAAAGCAATCTTGAAATAGACCTACTATAGATGGCCTTATGACGGCAAAAGAACGTGAAGACAGACAAAGGAAAATAAAGTCTCAGGCTACGTCAAAGGATCTTTCTTTCTCCCCACTATCCCCAGACACTTCTTTCCCCATCTTTCACTCTCCCCCTCCATTTTTATCTCTTCTGACCCCTTTTCTGACCAAGGCTGGTATCCCTAAAGCATCCGAGTGGTGATCTAGGATCAAGTACACCCCCCCCCCCCTCAATATAATGTAATTCATTATGATATAAAAGACAAACTGACCCTAGATCAGCACTCCTACTCAGAGACACTTTATAAATATGGGCGCAGGTTTCTCTCCTTGCCCCCCCTTCTCTCTGGCTGGACCAGTGGGCTTGCAGCTGCAGATGTGAGACATACCAGCGGACTGCTGTAGCATGGACGCTCACAAAGACACACTAATCTGAGGGGAAGGGGGGGCTGGAGCTCAGCTCTCTCCTAGTGTGTGTGTGTGTGTGTGTGTATATATATCACAGACAGTCAGTGTGTAAGGGTCTGAGTACGTCAGGGTCAATCAGTGCGTTTAAAAGGTCTTTACATGTTTGTGTGCGAGAGAGAGAGACCCTGCTTGTTTGTGTGCTGGATGTGAACCCCTATCACGTACATCTTACAAGTATCAGAGTGGGGTGGTCTGATAAGGGCCATGTACAGGTCCATCTGCACGCTCTGCCAGCATGGCTCCTTCTTGGGAGACATGTCTCCCGTCTGGCCCCAGCACAGAGCTCACTCGGGGGAGAGAGGGGCCAGAACAGGCCAGAGCCTTTTCTCGGGAGCTATTTATAACCTCAGCCTGCCTCTGCCTGGTCTATACTGGCCAGAGTGAAGGGGGGGAGAGATTGAAAGAGGTGGTGAGGACAGAGAGGGCCATGGGTGAACAGTTCTAAACGGCTTTGGACCCTACCTGAGGTGGTGACCACTGAAGTGAAAAACAATGTCATGGGAAAAAAAAAGAGAAGAAAAAAAGTTTCCATCCATTTGCTTACAGCTATTACATCAGCAGTTACCTAAAATAGAAGGCAGCCATTCAAGACCACTGGGCCATAGCCAGAGCCTCTGCATTCAGAATGAACTCCATTGAAGACCGAGGGCTCAATCAGGCTTCAAGGTCAAAGACAACTTAATGAAGTACTGCTCCTGGAGTTAAAAAGCAATTCAGTTGCTGGAAAGTACTAATCCATTATTGTGCATGAGCTGATTTGGGTCTAAATTAGGCTGATAACTACAACTAATGAATTGCTGTCGTTTCTGGAGTTCCAAAAAAAGTTGGCTAATGTAGTTGGCAACCGTCTCCTACGTGACCCAACATAGTGGTTTTATTTCTACCTGGAAGGCCCCTGACTACAGACGTAGCCTACAAGTTGGAATCGTTCACACAAACAAACACCATTCTCATGTAGCCTAAGATTTGACGTGGGTGGAAACTGCGGTCAGACACATTCTTCGTGTACCGGACAGAGAGAAGACTGATTCTTAGCTACTGCTGACGTCACCAATGGCAGCTCCTTCCCGAGACCAGACATGGCACACCACTCACCGTGCCACCTGGTTTAACCGTACTACACACACACACACACACACACACACACACACACAAACCTTCCATAAACCATTAACTCACGCTCTGAAAATTCTCATGCTCTCTCGCCATTCCATGGAAGAAGAGCGCACACCTAGGACATCGGACATAAACCATATTCTGTGGAACAAACGTGATCTCACGTCACTAGATTACATGTAAACCAACCTCAGTAAAGTAAGTCAAACAAAAAGGTCCTCTTCCACAATGTTATCTAACACGATATGACACACACAGCGCGAATCACAATCTGTCGAACAAGCACGCAGCTAGCTAGCCCATAACACTAAACAGTAGGCCCATCTGACGTGATCTGGCTCGTATCCCCTTTCTAGCAAACGGACGTTATTTTCCTCTTGAATTGCTCAGTGGCGAACTGTGAGTAAACTATGAGAGTCATGACACTTAAGGACAGCAGCAGGGGGGGTGAGAAAATCTCTGACCAAGTATCAGCGGATAGGGAGGGGGCTTCTAGCCTACTTAGACTATCACAGACAGCTTCAAGGCATCCCTGGAAACCACAGTGTCTGCTTTGAGGGCCAGATTCAATAAGAACACACGTTGCTCATTAAACTTACAACGGAGGGAGAACAAAAGAGTTGCGTAAGAAGGTTGCTGGAAACACTGACGTCAACAGCCAGGACTTATGACTGGCTGCTCCTGGAATGACGGTGAGGTGAGGTAAAGTCAAACTGGTGGCTGATGCTCAATCAACCATCTATAATCACCATCATCCAACTGGAGAGAGAACGCAAGCAAAACAAAAAAACAGCGGTATGGAAAAATGACAGCGTTTCATGTTATTTATATATTTAAGCCTTACGACAGGGACCAGAAAAGGGTGTGGTGGTAACGAGAATGCCGGTGAAGGAAAAACAAATAAAAATGACGATTCACTCTGCCACGATGAAGGACGCGACAATCACAGCCACTCAGAATAGAATGAACAACGACCGTGAGAAAACGTGACGAAGCCAACGTCAAAAAGTGAACCGAAACTTGACTAGTCAATTAGTAGGCTATGTAAAATAACTTGGAGAAAACATTTTGAAATGGGGTTCATGTTAACAAAAAAGGTGTTTTCCAATCTCCACCCAAAACGTGCGTATTTGACATCAAAACTAACAGCTAGTACCCTTGTCCCCTTGGATAAAATTGGCCGAGCTGGCTGGTCCCCTGCTCAGCGGACAGACATTCCACCATTTTAAGACAAAGAAAACACAGATTCTTCACAGCAAAACAATGTATCACAGCAGCAGCAGACGGGCATCGGGCCTGGCAACAGCTCAGTCCCACCCCATGATATAGCCAATGGCACTGTAGAATTACCTTGAATGACTGGTGTAGTGACCAATGGAATGGCAGAATTTGGGCACCCCCCCACGCTACAGTGGAGTTGGGTGACTCTCTGGTCTTTGCGTGTGTAGTGTGTGAGAGTGTGCAGTACACAGTGTGTTTAAGTAAGGACTTAGCCAGTGAAAACAGTGCAGGCTGAGGGTCTTAATATCTGTGGGAGTTCCTATAGGCCCAGGATCTACTCAAACACTGAACCCTGTGACCTGCCAGGGAAATGCAATCCAGTAGGTGCCAGTGTGTGTATGTAACAGTATTTATTGTCTTTGTGTGTGTGTGTGTGTGTGTGTGTACAAAAGGCAAATCCGGACAACAGAAGTAACAAGTAAATGGTAGACCTACCAATGACTCAGTAATTTGACTGATATCAACTTAGTTCATAAACAAAGTGATTCAAGCTTGTAATTCTGCTACCAAATTGGTAACAGAACTACCGTACCGGAATTACTGTGCCATAACGGCCTGCTTACTGTCCTCTCTTCCACTGACATACTGTTCTGTTCAGATCATAGTGTCTCATGTTACTGTCCTCCCTTCCACTGGCATACTGTTCTGTTCAGATCATAGTGTCTCATGTTACTGTCCTCCCTTCCACTGGCATACTGTTCTGTTCAGATCATAGTGTCTCATGTTACTGTCCTCCCTTCCACTGGCATACTGTTCTGTTCAGATCATAGTGTCTCATGTTACTGTCCTCCCTTCCACTGGCATACTGTTCTGTTCAGATCATAGTGTCTCATGTTACTGTCCTCCCTTCCACTGACATACTGTTCTGTTCAGATCATAGTGTCTCATGTTACTGTCCTCCCTTCCACTGACTTATGTTCAGCTCATAGTGTCTCCTGTTACTGTCCTCTCTTCCACTGACTTATGTTCAGCTCATAGTGTCTCCTGTTACTGTCCTCTCTTCCACTGACTTATGTTCAGCTCATAGTGTCTCCTGTTACTGTCCTCTCTTCCACTGACTTATGTTCAGCTCATAGTGTCTCCTGTTACTGTCCTCTCTTCTACCGACTTATGTTCAGATCATAGTGTCTCCTGTTACTGTCCTCTCTTCCACTGACTTATGTTCAGCTCATAGAGTCTCCTGTTACTGTCCTCTCTTCCACTGACTTATGTTCAGCTCATAGTGTCTCCTGTTACTGTCCTCTCTTCCACTGACTTATGTTCAGCTCATAGAGTCTCCTGTTACTGTCCTCTCTTCCACTGACTTATGTTCAGCTCATAGTGTCTCCTGTTACTGTCCTCTCTTCCACTGACTTATGTTCAGCTCATAGAGTCTCCTGTTACTGTCCTCTCTTCCACTGACTTATGTTCAGCTCATAGTGTCTCCTGTTACTGTCCTCTCTTCCACTGACTTATGTTCAGCTCATAGTGTCTCCTGTTACTGTCCTCTCTTCCACTGACATACTGTCCTGTTCAGCTCATAGTGTCTCCTGTTACTGTCCTCTCTTCCACTGACTTATGTTCAGCTCATAGTGTCTCCTGTTACTGTCCTCTCTTCCACTGACTTATGTTCAGCTCAGTGTCTCCTGTTACTGTCCTCTCTTCCACTGACGTATGTTCAGCTCATAGTGTCTCCTGTTACTGTCCTCTCTTCCACTGACGTATGTTCAGCTCATAGTGTCTCCTGTTACTGTCCTCTCTTCCACTGACGTATGTTCAGCTCATAGAGTCTCCTGTTACTGTCCTCTCTTCCACTGACTTATGTTCAGCTCATAGTGTCTCCTGTTACTGTCCTCTCTTCCACTGACGTATGTTCAGCTCATAGTGTCTCCTGTTACTGTCCTCTCTTCCACTGACTTATGTTCAGCTCATAGAGTCTCCTGTTACTGTCCTCTCTTCTACTGACTTATGTTCAGCTCATAGTGTCTCCTGTTACTGTCCTCTCTTCTACTGACTTATGTTCAGCTCATAGTGTCTCCTGTTACTGTCCTCTCTTCCACTGACTTATGTTCAGCTCATAGTGTCTCCTGTTACTGTCCTCTCTTCCACTGACTTATGTTCAGCTCATAGTGTCTCCTGTTACTGTCCTCTCTTCCACTGACATACTGTCCTGTTCAGCTCATAGTGTCTCCTGTTACTGTCCTCTCTTCCACTGACGTATGTTCAGCTCATAGTGTCTCCTGTTACTGTCCTCTCTTCCACTGACTTATGTTCAGCTCATAGTGTCTCCTGTTACTGTCCTCTCTTCCACTGACGTATGTTCAGCTCATAGTGTCTCCTGTTACTGTCCTCTCTTCCACTGACTTATGTTCAGCTCATAGAGTCTCCTGTTACTGTCCTCTCTTCTACTGACTTATGTTCAGCTCATAGAGTCTCCTGTTACTGTCCTCTCTTCCACTGACATACTGTCCTGTTCAGCTCATAGTGTCTCCTGTTACTGTCCTCTCTTCCACTGACTTATGTTCAGCTCATAGTGTCTCCTGTTACTGTCCTCTCTTCCACTGACTTATGTTCAGCTCAGTGTCTCCTGTTACTGTCCTCTCTTCCACTGACGTATGTTCAGCTCATAGTGTCTCCTGTTACTGTCCTCTCTTCCACTGACTTATGTTCAGCTCATAGAGTCTCCTGTTACTGTCCTCTCTTCCACTGACTTATGTTCAGCTCATAGTGTCTCCTGTTACTGTCCTCTCTTCCACTGACTTATGTTCAGCTCATAGAGTCTCCTGTTACTGTCCTCTCTTCCACTGACTTATGTTCAGCTCATAGTGTCTCCTGTTACTGTCCTCTCTTCCACTGACGTATGTTCAGCTCATAGTGTCTCCTGTTACTGTCCTCTCTTCCACTGACGTATGTTCAGCTCACAGAGTCTCCTGTTACTGTCCTTTCTTCCACTGACGTATGTTCAGCTCATAGTGTCTCCTGTTACTGTCCTCTCTTCCACTGACGTATGTTCAGCTCATAGTGTCTCCTGTTACTGTCCTCTCTTCCACTGACTTATGTTCAGCTCATAGAGTCTCCTGTTACTGTCCTCTCTTCCACTGACTTATGTTCAGCTCATAGAGTCTCCTGTTACTGTCCTCTCTTCTACTGACTTATGTTCAGCTCAGTGTCTCCTGTTACTGTCCTCTCTTCTACTGACTTATGTTCAGCTCATAGAGTCTCCTGTTACTGTCCTCTCTTCCACTGACTTATGTTCAGCTCATAGTGTCTCCTGTTACTGTCCTCTCTTCCACTGACTTATGTTCAGCTCATAGAGTCTCCTGTTACTGTCCTCTCTTCTACTGACTTATGTTCAGCTCATAGTGTCTCCTGTTACTGTCCTCTCTTCTACTGACTTATGTTCAGCTCATAGAGTCTCCTGTTACTGTCCTCTCTTCCACTGACTTATGTTCAGCTCATAGTGTCTCCTGTTACTGTCCTCTCTTCTACCGACTTATGTTCAGATCATAGTGTCTCCTGTTACTGTCCTCTCTTCTACCGACTTATGTTCAGCTCATAGTGTCTCCTGTTACTGTCCTCTCTTCCACTGACATACTGTCCTGTTCAGCTCATAGTGTCTCCTGTTACTGTCCTCTCTTCCACCGACTTATGTTCAGCTCATAGTGTCTCCTGTTACTGTCCTCTCTTCCACTGACTTATGTTCAGCTCATAGTGTCTCCTGTTACTGTCCTTTCTTCCACTGACTTATGTTCAGCTCATAGTGTCTCCTGTTACTGTCCTTTCTTCCACTGACGTATGTTCAGATCATAGTGTCTCCTGTTACTGTCCTCTCTTCTACTGACTTATGTTCAGCTCATAGTGTCTCCTGTTACTGTCCTCTCTTCCACCGACTTATGTTCAGCTCATAGTGTCTCCTGTTACTGTCCTCTCTTCCACTGACATACTGTCCTGTTCAGCTCATAGTGTCTCCTGTTACTGTCCTCTCTTCTACTGACTTATGTTCAGCTCATAGTGTCTCCTGTAACTGTCCTCTCTTCCACTGACATACTGTCCTGTTCAGCTCATAGTGTCTCCTGTTACTGTCCTCTCTTCCACTGACATACTGTTATGTTCAGCTCATAGTGTCTCCTGTTACTGTCCTCTCTTCCACTGACATACTGTCCTGTTCAGCTCATAGTGTCTCCTGTTACTGTCCTCTCTTCCACTGACATACTGTCCTGTTCAGCTCATAGTGTCTCCTGTTACTGTCCTCTCTTCCACTGACATACTGTCCTGTTCAGCTCATAGTGTCTCCTGTTACTGTCCTTTCTTCCACTGACGTATGTTCAGATCATATTGTCTCCTGTTACTGTCCTCTCTTCTACTGACTTATGTTCAGCTCATAGTGTCTCCTGTTACTGTCCTCTCTTCTACCGACTTATGTTCAGCTCATAGTGTCTCCTGTTACTGTCCTCTCTTCTACTGACTTATGTTCAGCTCATAGTGTCTCCTGTTACTGTCCTCTCTTCCACTGACTTATGTTCAGCTCATAGTGTCTCCTGTTACTGTCCTCTCTTCCACTGACATACTGTCCTGTTCAGCTCATAGTGTCTCCTGTTACTGTCCTCTCTTCCACTGACATACTGTCCTGTTCAGCTCATAGAGTCTCCTGTTACTGTCCTCTCTTCCACTGACATACTGTCCTGTTCAGCTCATAGTGTCTCCTGTTACTGTCCTCTCTTCTACTGACTTATGTTCAGCTCATAGTGTCTCCTGTTACTGTCCTCTCTGCCACCGACTTATGTTCAGCTCAGTGTCTCCTGTTACTGTCCTCTCTTCCACTGACATACTGTCATGTTCAGCTCATAGTGTCTCCTGTTACTGTCCTCTCTTCCACTGACTTATGTTCAGCTCATAGTGTCTCCTGTTACTGTCCTCTCTTCCACTGACATACTGTCCTGTTCAGCTCATAGTGTCTCCTGTTACTGTCCTCTCTTCCACTGACATACTGTCCTGTTCAGCTCATAGTGTCTCCTGTTACTGTCCTCTCTTCCACTGACATACTGTCCTGTTCAGCTCATAGTGTCTCCTGTTACTGTCCTCTCTTCCACCGACTTATGTTCAGCTCATAGTGTCTCCTGTTACTGTCCTCTCTTCCACTGACATACTGTTCTGTTCAGATCATAGTGTCTCCTGTTACTGTCCTCTCTTCCACTGACATACTGTCCTGTTCAGCTCATAGTGTCTCCTGTTACTGTCCTCTCTTCCACTGACATACTGTTCTGTTCAGATCATAGTGTCTCCTGTTACTGTCCTCTCTTCCACTGACATACTGTCCTGTTCAGCTCATAGTGTCTCCTGTTACTGTCCTTTCTTCCACTGACGTATGTTCAGATCATAGTGTCTCCTGTTACTGTCCTTTCTTCCACTGACTTATGTTCAGCTCATAGTGTCTCCTGTTACTGTCCTTTCTTCCACTGACGTATGTTCAGATCATAGTGTCTCCTGTTACTGTCCTCTCTTCTACTGACTTATGTTCAGCTCATAGTGTCTCCTGTTACTGTCCTCTCTTCCACTGACTTATGTTCAGCTCATAGTGTCTCCTGTTACTGTCCTCTCTTCCACTGACTTATGTTCAGCTCATAGTGTCTCCTGTTACTGTCCTCTCTTCTACCGACTTATGTTCAGATCATAGTGTCTCCTGTTACTGTCCTCTCTTCTACTGACTTATGTTCAGCTCATAGTGTCTCCTGTTACTGTCCTCTCTTCCACCGACTTATGTTCAGCTCATAGTGTCTCCTGTTACTGTCCTCTCTTCCACTGACATACTGTCCTGTTCAGCTCATAGTGTCTCCTGTTACTGTCCTCTCTTCCACCGACTTATGTTCAGCTCATAGTGTCTCCTGTTACTGTCCTCTCTTCCACTGACATACTGTCCTGTTCAGCTCATAGTGTCTCCTGTTACTGTCCTCTCTTCCACTGACTTATGTTCAGCTCATAGTGTCTCCTGTTACTGTCCTCTCTTCCACTGACATACTGTCCTGTTCAGCTCATAGTGTCTCCTGTTACTGTCCTCTCTTCCACTGACATACTGTCCTGTTCAGCTCATAGTGTCTCCTGTTACTGTCCTCTCTTCTACTGACTTATGTTCAGCTCATAGTGTCTCCTGTTACTGTCCTCTCTTCCACTGACTTATGTTCAGCTCATAGTGTCTCCTGTTACTGTCCTCTCTTCCACTGACATACTGTCCTGTTCAGCTCATAGTGTCTCCTGTTACTGTCCTCTCTTCCACTGACATACTGTCATGTTCAGCTCATAGAGTCTCCTGTTACTGTCCTCTCTTCCACTGACATACTGTCATGTTCAGCTCATAGTGTCTCCTGTTACTGTCCTCTCTTCCACTGACTTATGTTCAGCTCATAGTGTCTCCTGTTACTGTCCTCTCTTCCACTGACATACTGTCCTGTTCAGCTCATAGTGTCTCCTGTTACTGTCCTCTCTTCCACTGACATACTGTCCTGTTCAGCTCATAGTGTCTCCTGTTACTGTCCTCTCTTCTACTGACTTATGTTCAGCTCATAGTGTCTCCTGTTACTGTCCTCTCTTCCACTGACTTATGTTCAGCTCATAGTGTCTCCTGTTACTGTCCTCTCTTCCACTGACATACTGTCCTGTTCAGCTCATAGTGTCTCCTGTTACTGTCCTCTCTTCCACTGACATACTGTCCTGTTCAGCTCATAGTGTCTCCTGTTACTGTCCTCTCTTCCACTGACATACTGTCCTGTTCAGCTCATAGTGTCTCCTGTTACTGTCCTCTCTTCCACCGACATACTGTCCTGTTCAGCTCATAGTGTCTCCTGTTACTGTCCTTTCTTCCACTGACGTATGTTCAGATCATAGTGTCTCCTGTTACTGTCCTTTCTTCCACTGACTTATGTTCAGCTCATAGTGTCTCCTGTTACTGTCCTTTCTTCCACTGACGTATGTTCAGATCATAGTGTCTCCTGTTACTGTCCTCTCTTCTACTGACTTATGTTCAGCTCATAGTGTCTCCTGTTACTGTCCTCTCTTCCACCGACTTATGTTCAGCTCATAGTGTCTCCTGTTACTGTCCTCTCTTCCACTGACATACTGTCCTGTTCAGCTCATAGTGTCTCCTGTTACTGTCCTCTCTTCCACCGACTTATGTTCAGCTCATAGTGTCTCCTGTTACTGTCCTCTCTTCCACTGACATACTGTCCTGTTCAGCTCATAGTGTCTCCTGTTACTGTCCTCTCTTCCACTGACATACTGTCCTGTTCAGCTCATAGTGTCTCCTGTTACTGTCCTCTCTTCTACTGACTTATGTTCAGCTCATAGTGTCTCCTGTTACTGTCCTCTCTTCCACTGACTTATGTTCAGCTCATAGTGTCTCCTGTTACTGTCCTCTCTTCCACTGACATACTGTCCTGTTCAGCTCATAGTGTCTCCTGTTACTGTCCTCTCTTCCACTGACTTATGTTCAGCTCAGTGTCTCCTGTTACTGTCCTCTCTTCCACCGACTTATGTTCAGCTCATAGAGTCTCCTGTTACTGTCCTCTCTTCCACTGACATACTGTCATGTTCAGCTCATAGTGTCTCCTGTTACTGTCCTCTCTTCCACTGACATACTGTCCTGTTCAGCTCATAGTGTCTCCTGTTACTGTCCTCTCTTCCACTGACATACTGTCATGTTCAGCTCATAGAGTCTCCTGTTACTGTCCTCTCTTCCACTGACATACTGTCATGTTCAGCTCATAGTGTCTCCTGTTACTGTCCTCCCTTCCACTGACATACTGTCCTGTTCAGCTCATAGTGTCTCCTGTTACTGTCCTCTCTTCCACTGACATACTGTTATGTTCAGCTCATAGTGTCTCCTGTTACTGTCCTCTCTTTCACTGACATACTGTCCTGTTCAGCTCATAGTGTCTCCTGTTACTGTCCTCTCTTCCACTGACATACTGTCATGTTCAGCTCATAGAGTCTCCTGTTACTGTCCTCTCTTCCACTGACATACTGTCCTGTTCAGCTCATAGTGTCTCCTGTTACTGTCCTCTCTTCCACTGACATACTGTCCTGTTCAGCTCATAGTGTCTCCTGTTACTGTCCTCTCTTCCACTGACATACTGTCCTGTTCAGCTCATAGTGTCTCCTGTTACTGTCCTCCCTTCCACTGACATACTGTCCTGTTCAGCTCATAGTGTCTCCTGTTACTGTCCTCTCTTCCACTGACATACTGTTATGTTCAGCTCATAGTGTCTCCTGTTACTGTCCTCTCTTTCACTGACATACTGTCCTGTTCAGCTCATAGTGTCTCCTGTTACTGTCCTCTCTTCCACTGACATACTGTCATGTTCAGCTCATAGAGTCTCCTGTTACTGTCCTCTCTTCCACTGACATACTGTCCTGTTCAGCTCATAGTGTCTCCTGTTACTGTCCTCTCTTCCACTGACATACTGTCCTGTTCAGCTCATAATGTCTCCTGTTACTGTCCTCTCTTCCACTGACATACTGTCCTGTTCAGCTCATAGTGTCTCCTGTTACTGTCCTCTCTTCCACTGACATACTGTCCTGTTCAGCTCATAGTGTCTCCTGTTACTGTCACTTTTCTGTATTGTATTGAATTGGACTGGACCGTACTCAGTCCTGAATTGTACTGTGCTCGACTCACGGTATGGTACCATTCTATCCAAACAGACGTCTATGATAGGTACAGATTTAGTCCAGTCCACCTGTGGACGGTAACATCAAGGCCAGGGTGGGCTGACCAAATTTCAACATATGAAAGCTGGTGGTTCCTTTTAACATGAGTCTTCAATATTTCCAGGTAAGAAGTTTTAGGTTGTAGTTATTATAGGAATTATAGGACTATTTCCCTCTATACCATTTCATTAACCTTGGACTATTGGATGTTCTTATAGGCAATTTAGTATTGCCAGTGTAACAGTATAGCTTCCGTCCCTCTCCTCGCTCCTCCCTGGACTCGAACCAGCAACACAACGACAATTGGCGCACGCTAACTAGCTAGCCATTTCACTTCGGTTACACAAGCCTCATCTCGGGAGTTGATAGGCTTGAAGTTATAAACAGCGCAATGCTTGACCCACAACGAAGAGCTGCTGGCAAAACGCACGAAAGTGCTGTTTGAATGAATGTTTACGCGCCTGCTTCTGCCTACCACAGTTCAGTCAGATACAAGTATCTAAGTATGCTCAGTCAGATTATATGCAATGCAGTTAACGCTCAATAATATCAACCATGTGTAGTTAACTAGTGGTTATGATTGATTGTTTTTTATAAGATAAGTTTAATGCTAGCTAGCAACTTACCTTGGCTTACTGCATTCGCGTAACAGGCAGTCTCCTTGGAGTGCAGCGAGAGAGAGGCAGGTCGTTATTGCGTTGGACTCGTTAACTGTAAGGTTGCAAGATTGGATCGCCCGAGCAGACAAGGTGAAAATCTGTCGTTCTGCCCCTGAACGAGGCAGTTAACCCACAGTTCCTAGGCCGTCATTGAAAATAAGAATGTGTTCTTAACTGACTTGCCTAGTTAAATAAAAGGTATTTAAAAACTTTTTTTTTTTTTAATCGGCGCCCAAAAATACTGATTTCTGATTGTTATGAAAACTTGAAATCGGCCCTAATTAATCGGCCATTCCGATTAATCGGTCGACCTCTAATCCGTACCCACTGAGCAATGCTCGCTCACGCTCCTCTTATTGGTGGACAGCACATTTTGCAGGCTTAAAGCTCATTTACTGCCATTCTACAAAATTTTGTCATAGGGCGCAGAGAATTTAGCGGGTTTAAAGCTAATTCTCTTGCAATTTCATACATTCTGCAATGTCTAACATGTATTCATGTGATATTTGAGTGACTTAAACATTACAACAAGGTCTCCCGAGTGGCACAGCGGTCTAAGGCACTGCATCGCAGCGCTTGAGGAGTCACTACCAACCCGGGTTAGATCCCAGGCTGTGTCATGAGGCGGCGCACAATTGTCCCAGCGTTGTCCAGGTTTTAGGCCGACCAGGGCACAAAACACCATGTTACTATACTCTACTGCACTATGATGTCCAAACTTATGTGTACTACAGATCAGGGACCCATGACGTAATTCTGTTTCCGGGTGTAACTCCACTTCTCTTCCTGTAGTTCAATAACCAAACTCAAGGGGGCCCGTGTCATAGCTGACACCCTTTCTGCAGACATGTTGTCATCTTAATTCAGAGCAAGTATTTCAATTTTTTTTTTGGGGGGGGGAACGCATAAAAACCTGGAGGGAGATTTTCACTGTAATTTCATCTGCACAGTCCTTCCACTAAATTTGTTTTCTGTGGAAATTGTTCAAATTAGTCGTTGCGCATAGAGTTGTATATTTTGTTAAACTTTTAAAATCAATGGGTTTTTGTTTGGCATACATTTTTAAGTAAAAAAAAAACAGCCAAAGCTTAATTTTGTTATCGTGGAATTGCCCTTAGCAAACACAGCAAAGTAGCAAGTCAATGGGAGTGTCCCTTTAAACTGACAAGAGGTCAACCTTGTTTGCTGAACTTGCTTGACACACTACCTCAGACGTTCAACTCAGCCCCTCTACAATACACCGTGTGTTGGCTGCTAAACGAGGGCCAACTGCAAACGGTCCTTTGCCATCAACACACTTTGAACTCAAGATATGGGGTCATTCATTAGTTTTGTCTATACAGGTGTATCGTTTCTAAAACATAGGATTTTACGGAGTAAACTTGTCTACCTTTGCTTCTTTCTCTTACCACCCCCTATCTCCCGGTATGTATTTCATTCAGTGGCCACCTATGGGGCCAGAAGATATTACAATGATTTTTCCCTCTGCCTTGATCTACTCTGCCTCATGCCTTGCATTCCAGCCGGAGGAGGGCTGGCGTGCACCGACATGTCATCCCTTGTTTAATCCCTCCCCAGCCTGGCTAAACAAAGGAAAGACAGAACAGAGAGAAAGAACAGAGATGGGACGAGAGGAGCATTCGCAGAAGGAGAAACGGGGGGGGGGGCAGGATCTCACCTCTAAGAACAAGGGTACATTGCAAAAGTTGTCTGTACCTCTGTTCGTTTACTTTGGATGGTGCACGTGCCCAGGGCGCACACTTCCTCTCACCATTCAACAACTGACATTTATGGAAATTACACAACTGCTTCATTACAGACACATTTATAGCCCCATTAATATCACCGACAAAGACTGTGAAAGGTCAAACAACATTCTTGCCATCTCATTTTTCTAGGATTGGAGCTGGTTCTCGGAGAGAGGTGGCACCCGGGCACCAGAGGATGTTTGAGAGTGGTAAAGGAAAGGGAAGCCATCTTTGTTTGTGAACAGTTTCGGAGTTGTGACCGATGAAGGAGAGAGAGAGAGAGGACGATGACAAGACGGAGCCGGACGAGATGACAACGACAAGACCTCTCACGTCTGTCTGTTTCTATCTCCATAGCTACAGTTTCAGTTTGGACTAACTGTGATGATATCAGGTGGTAACGGGATGGGAAGGGCGAAGGGTTAGAGGACGGGAAGTAGCGGGAGGCGAAGAGGAAGGAAGAGGAGCGAAGGGGGAAGATAAAAAGACAGGGGTGAGAGCAAGGGCGAAGAGGTGAAAGAAGAGATGGGTAGCGGATGAGGGAAAGCGAGAGTGAGGATCGAAAGCGGGAGTGTGAAATGAGGAGAGTTAATAAAGAAGGGGTCAGGGAGGAGAGAGGGAACGGATTTAAAGAGAAGAGTAACGGGGGGGGTGTCGCAGCATGCCCTTGCTCATTGTTCTGTACTCTCCCTACATTCCCGGGGAGAGGAGAAGCCTCACCGTGCTGCTTTCAGCCTCACTCAGTCAAAACATCCAGGTCATTACTCACTTCCTGGCCATCACCACGGCAACCAAACGTCTGTCTCTCACTCTCCATTTCCTCCCTGGGTTTTCCTTCTACCCCCATCGCTTTGCCTTCTCTTTTCACCCTCCATTTGTCTTCTTCCAACCCCTCTCCGTCAGAAAACCCATCTTCATCCCTCTTTCTCTGCCTCTCCACTCCGAGTGGAGGTTGGCAGGCCGTATTTTAGGTGAGAGGTTGGAATTAGAGCCGGGGACGATACAACAAGTCTCGCGATACTCGTTAGTATCGTGGCAAGGAAACAAGAACAACTTCTTTAGGAAAACAGCCCCAATGTTGGAAACACACTCCCCCCCGATACTGGTATCGTCACAACCCTAGCTGGAATGAGAGCAGCATTGCAGGGTCAGTGGACCCCAGGACACTGGTCTGAGGTAAGATGGTCAGCTATGAGATGGACTTGATAAATGGTCATGAAGGTTAAGGTTAGGATGGAACATGCAGATCCTAGAGCTGTACTTAGGGGAGTAGACTTCTGCAATGAGAGCCAAAACGAACACGCCGGGTTCACTGCCTGTATATTTGACATTGGCAGTTAACCCAAGACTCTGGTCTAAGGTCAGTTAGGAGATGTTCCGTTCCTGATAAATTGCTAGAGGTTACTTACAATGGGGGGGGGGGCGGTCAAGCTTGGCAGATCCTGGATCTGCTCTTAGGGGTCAACTTCTGACTCACCCACCACCAGTGTGTAGCACCACTGAGTGATACAACGGCAGCCATTTTGAAAACAAAACTCCCCAAATACCTCCTGTCAAACACCTGTGGGGAAAATACTGCGTTGACCTTGACGGTGACAGCCGGTGCCAGGTACGTCTGCTGAACGATCACTTGACAGACAGGTAGACTGATTCTTCATCTCTGCTGTGGGTGGTGACCATAGAGGTAGAAAGAGGGCTCTGGATGGCTAGAACCCATTTCAGCAAGGACATGACTTTAAAAATGGTGGAATCCCTCAATGGCAGTCAGCCATTATGGCAGATACAAAGACGAGCTATTGAAGAAAATAGACAAAACCCGTCGTTATTTCCCCTCTAGTGTGCGCGTGTGTCACCACGCCTGGCGTTCTGAGGGAAAGGGATAGGTTCCCCAAGGCCACAGTCTTCCCATTTCTCAGAAGTGCTTGTGAAACAACAACGAGAAGAATGTTCTTCTCTCAGGAATAATATGATAGACGCCAGTAACGACAACTTGGGGAGGGCCGTGGGGGGTTGAGACAGGACACACATACTCCCTAAAACATATCACACCCACCGACTAAACTTTTCTAAATAAACTGTACGGGGGAAGAAAAGAAAAACACTGAAACCAGACGATCATTTCAGCAGAAACAGAGCGTACCATTCTGAATCTCGTCTTAAGATACTTGGTTTGGCAACAATGGGGGGTGCAGACTTTATACACTAAGCATGAGAGCACTTGTTGAGCCTTGAGTGTTCACTTCAGGGTGGAGCGTTGTAAAAACAATAGCACCACCTACAGGCAGATTACCAGCCACTGCAGTTGATATTTCAGTACAATACCAAAAGTCAGCATTAATGTAGCCTAGATATAAATTTGTCTCTCAATCTTAACCTAAACAAACTGACCTTAGATCAGAACCTACGGGTAAATGTGTTACTTTATCCTTTTCCTGGAGGGAGAGTAGGTGAGAGGCCTCGCCAGTCAAAGGAAATAAGGCCTTGGTACCCATCCACACCCGGTGGAAAAGCATTGTTTTTTTGTATCTATGCACAGACCCTGACAGAAACGTTTTCCCATGCTCTATTTCCAGGTGTGTTCCTATGAGGGATGCTGAAGGGTGTTGTATGATGTGTGTGTGTGTGTGTGTGTGTGTGTGTGTGTGTGTGTGTGTACATCTTTCCCTGAAAGCTGAACCTAACCCACCACATTCACAGCTCGACGCTCCAGCATCCAGTCAAGGCTGGAAAAACTAAAGGACTCAGTTTCCACTAGTATTGTGGCTCACAGAAAGAGGAGACGCTGGCTTCACGTCACTGTTACCACATGTAGAACAGTAGTATATATATATATATATATATAGAAATATATAAAATAACTTTGATCTAAAAGAGAGAGAGAGGAAGTGAGACATACTTCCTTTTAAAAGTAACCTCATGTGTGTTGCTACCGGAGCAGTTGAACTACAGATGACTAGACAGAAGGGCATCCAGGTTGAACACAGACATCGTGTCAGAGGGAAAAGGGGGAGACCTAGTCAGGTGAACAACGACGCATTCAACTGAAAGGTGTCTTCCGCATTTATCCCAACCCCTCTGAATCAGAGGTGCCGAGGGCTGCCTTAAATCGGTGGACGGGACGGGGGGGCAGTGGGTACCGTTAACCTCAGCAGGACACGGTTTGGCCATCCTCATCCCCACACCCCAATCGTCACCATCACGTTTCTTATGAGCATTGGACGTGAATTGTGATAGAGGGAGACGGTAGAGGTAGAGGGAGGCATGAAGACGGGAGAGACTGAGTGCAGAGGTGGAAAAAGCACCCAAATTCCATACTTGAGTAAAAGTAAAACATACCTTAATAGAAAATGACTCAAGTAAAATACTACTTGAGTAAAAGTCTAAAAGTATTTGGTATTACATATACTTACGTATCAAAGTAAAAATCATTTCAATTTCCTTATATTAAGCAAACCAGACGGCATCATTCTTGTTTTTGTTTTTTATGTTTGGATAGCCAGGGGCACGCGCCAACACTCAATTTACAAACTAAGCATGCGTCCGCCAGAGCAGAGGCCGTAGGAATGTTATTTCATAAGCATTTTCCTGTCTTGCTAAGTATTCAAAATGTAACTAGTACTTTTGGGAGCCAGGGAAAATTTATGGAATAAAAAAGTACAATATTTTCTTTAGGAATGTCGTGAAGTTAAAGTAAATCAAAAATATATATATATAGCAAAGTAAAGTATAGATACCCTAAGAAGCAACTTAAGCCGTACTTTCAAGTATTTTTACTTAAGTACTTCACACCTCTGGATGAGTGAAAAAGAGAAGGGCTCTGTGTAGCAGTTAGGCTAAGGAAGAGGGACTTGGGAGGGACAACTAACGAGAGGGAAGGAGGGAGGAATGTGACGAAGGGAGGCGCGAAGAGAGAGGAGGCTTGTGTAACAAATGGAGAGCGGAAGGGAGGGCGAGTTTGAGGGAAAGAGAAGGACTTTGTGCAAGGGAAGGAAAAGGGAGGATGAAATAGGAGGGAGAGACACAGGCTGTCCCACACCCCACCCCGTCCCCACCAATGTTTTCTCAGGAAAGCAGAGGGACAGAGGGAGACTGTGCAAGAGGGAGAGATGGAGGGGCAAATAGAGGGAAGCAGGACTCCGTAATGGAAAAGGGCGGAGGGAGAAAGGGATGGCGGAGAGAGAGAGATGGTAGCTGGCGCCGCCCATGTTTGCTCAGGAAGTCTGCATGTGTATAGGGCAGCGGACAGGTGGCCAGTGGGCTGTGGGTGGGAACAGGGTGGAATTTGGAGATTTAAGACGATGTTGATTAAAGCAGCCCGCAGCACCTCTCTGTTTCTGGGGGGGGTTGATTTAAATGCAGAAGACACATTTCAGTTGTACAACTAACTAGGTATTCCCCTTTAAGTTTATGTAAATGTACAGTGAGTTGACAAAACATTAAGGCACACATCTGTCTATACATGGTCCCACAGTTGACAGTGCATGTCAGAGCAAAGACCAAGCCATGAGGTTGAAGAAATTGTCTGTAGAGCTCTGAGACAGGATTGTGTCGAGGCATAGATCTGGGGGAAGGGTACCAAAACATTTCTGCAGCATTCAAGGTCCCCAAGAACATGGCCTCAATTATTCTTAAATGGAAAAAGTTTGGAACCACCAAGACTCTTCCTAGGGCTGGCCGCCCGGCCAAAAAGGCCTTGGTCAGGGAGTTGAACCAGAACCTGATGGTCACACTGACAGAGCTCCTCTGTGGAGATGGGAGAATCTTCCAGAAGGACAACCATCTCTGCAGCACTCCACCAATCAGGCCTTTATGGTAGAGTGGCCAGACAGAAGCCACTCCTCAGTAAAAAGACAAGACAGCCCACTTGGAGTTTGCCAAAAGGCACCTAAAAGACTCAGACCATGAGAAACAAGGTTCTCTGGTCTGATGAAAGCAAGATGTAACTATTTGGCCTGAATGTCAAGCGTCACTTCTGGAAGAAACCTGGCACCAACTCTATGATGAAGCATGGTGGTGGCAGCATCATGCTGTGGGGATGATTCTGAGAGGCGAGTCAGGATCGAGGGAAAGATGAACGGAGCAAAGATCAGAGAGATCCTTGATGAAGTCCTCATCGCTCAGGACCTCAGCCTGGGGCGAAGGTTCACCTTCCAACAGGACAACAACCCTAAGCACACAGCCAAAACAACACAGCAGTGGCTTCGGGACAACTCTGAATGTTCCTGAGTGGCCCAGTCAGAGCCCGGACTTGAACATCTCTGGAGAGACATGAAAATAGCTGTGCAGCGACGCTCCCCATTCAACCTGACAGGGCTTGAGAGGATCTGCAGAGAAGAGTGGGAGAAACTCCCCAAATACAGGTGTGCCAAGCTGGTAGTGACATACCCAAGAAGACTTGAGGCTGTAATCACTGCAAAAGGTGCTTCAACAAAGTACTGAGTAAAGGGTCTGAATACTTCTGTAAATGTGATATCCGTATTTTATTTGCATTAAATTTGCACACATTTCTAAAAAAAACTGTTTTCGCTTTGTCATTATAGGGTATTGTGTGTAGCTTGATGAGGAAAAAGCAATCATTTAAATCCATTTTAGAATACGGCTGTAACGTAACAAAACGTGGAAAATGTCAAGGGGTCTGAATACTTTCCGAATGCACTTAACTTCTTGGTGACGGGGCAGTATTTTCACATCCGGAGGAAACACATGCCCAAATTCAACTGCCTGCTACTCATCCCCAGAAGATACAATATGCATATTATTAGTAGATTTGGATAGAAAGCACTACTGAAGTTTCTAAAAATGTTTGAATCATGTCTGAGTATAACAGAACTTATTTAGCAGGCGGAACCCCGAGGACAAACCATTCAGATTTTATTTTTTTGATTTCTAAGGGACCTTCTTGCAGTTCCTATCGCTTCCACTGGATGTCAACCGTCTTTAGAAATTGGTTGAGGTTATTCCTTTGTGTAATGGAGGGCCATCTTGAACAAGGGTCACTTGAAGTGTACTGTTAGATAGAGGCGCGTGACCAGAAAGCTAGCTACAGTTTGTTTTCTTCCTATATTGAACACAGATCATCCCGTCTTCAATTGTATCGATTATTTACGTTAAAAAATACCTAAAGTTGTATTACAAAAGTAGTTTGAAATGTTTCTGCAAAGTTTTACAGGTAACTTTTGAGATATTTTGTAGTCATGTTGAGCAAGTTGGAACCGGTGTTTTTCTGGATCAAACGCGCCAAATAAATTGACATTTTGGATAAATATCAACGGAATTAATCTAACAAAAGGACCATTTGTGATGTTTATGGGATATATTGGAGTGCCAACAAAAGAAGATCGTCAAAGGCATGATTTATATTTTTATTTCTGCATTTTGTCGCACCTGTAGGGTTGAAATATGGTTTCTCTGTGTTTACTATGGTGCTTGCATGTGTGATTTCATGAAAGTATGATTTTTATAGTAATTTATTTGAATTTGGTGCTCTGCATTTTCCCTGGCTTTTGGCCAGGTGGGACGCTAGCTTCTCACATATCCCAGAGAGGTTAACACCAGTCATGTTTGACAAACATAAATGTAGGATAATTCATATTAACGTCTAAAGGCTTGATTCTGTCGACATACTTGAGTCACTGTTCCTTCCGGGCAGGAGAGAAAGGCCAGTCACTGTTCCTTCCGGGCAGGAGAGAAAGGCCAGTCACTGTTCCTTCCGGGCAGGAGAGAAAGGCCAGTCACTGTTCCTTCCGGGCAGGAGAGAAAGGCCAGTCACTGTTCCTTCCGGGCAGGAGAGAAAGGCCAGTCACTGTTCCTTCCGGGCAGGAGAGAAAGGCCAGTCACTGTTCCTTCCCGGGCAGGAGAGAAAGGCCAGTCACTGTTCCTTCCGGGCAGGAGAGAAAGGCCAGTCACTGTTCCTTCCCGGGCAGGAGAAAAAGGCCAGTCACTGTTCCTTCCGGGCAGAAGAAAAAGGCCAGTCACTGTTCCTTCCGGGCAGGAGAGAAAGGCCAGTCACTGTTCCTTCCGGGCAGGAGAGAAAGGCCAGTCACTGTTCCTTCCCGGGCAGGAGAAAAAGGCCAGTCACTGTTCCTTCCGGGCAGAAGAAAAAGGCCAGTCACTGTTCCTTCCGGCAGAAGAAAAAGGCCAGTCACTGTTCCTTCCGGGCAGGAGAGAAAGGCCAGTCACTGTTCCTTCCGGGCAGGAGAGAAAGGCCAGTCACTGTTCCTTCCGGGCAGGAGAGAAAGGCCAGTCACTGTTCCTTCCGGGCAGGAGAGAAAGGCCAGTCACTGTTCCTTCCGGGCAGGAGAGAAAGGCCAGTCACTGTTCCTTCCGGGCAGGAGAGAAAGGCCAGTCACTGTTCCTTCCCGGGCAGGAGAGAAAGGCCAGTCACTGTTCCTTCCCGGGCAGGAGAGAAAGGCCAGTTCCCGTTGCGCAAGGAAACATCACCTACCTTGCAATCTGAGTGGAGGTAGTCAACATTTTGAAAAACATTTAACCATAAACGGAATTGTTTAAAACCGTCCAGGGGAGAAGGACACAGGGCAAAGGTAGTAAGGAGTATAGAGTAAGAGGTAGCGAGAGTAGGGTGAAGGGGTTTAGGGAAATATGGTGTAGGGTGGTCGTAGTGGCTGGGCATTGCTGCTCTGCTCCAGCACATTAACTTCTAAACCAGGCCGTTTAGTCACAGATTTTCCACTAGAGGGAATGTGCATGCAGACCTCCAGCAGTTCCAAGCCCTGACACACACACACACACTAGAGATGGCCAAATATGTACACTATGTTCCGACGAGGCCCACACACACACACAGGGATGGACATACCCCTCATTCCAGTCTGAATGTGTAGGTGAGTGAAACGGGGGTTCTGACAGAAATGACAGGAAGAATGGACAGAATGTGTGAGAAATTAGAAACCTCCCATAGTTCAAAAGAATCCGAATGTCAAGATCCATTTTCAAGTTAATCTAATCTAACAATGTGCCAACCCCCCGTTTTAAGGACTGATACCATCTCTGGCAATTGTTGTTGAAACAACACTGAAGTCAACTGACCGCAGTCACGTGTTATGTCCATTTCCTCCTAAATAAATCCCCGTTGTCCATTTCCAGGGATGTTGTGTAACCATTCTCATGGTTCATGTGACCAAAAACAATAACAAAGAGAGAGAGACAGGGGGTAAAAGAGAGAGAGACAGGGGGGGTAAAGAGAGAGAGAGAGACAGGGGGGGGTAAAAGAGAGAGAGACAGGGGGGGGTAAAAGAGAGAGAGGTTGAAAGGCCCACCTCCCTAGAGAGTCTACGCTCCAGATCATTTCCTGGCCCACAGGAGACATGTAGACTAGACTCACTTTTACACAGAGCCAGCATGTGTTCTCACTGGGTTTGTTTGCGTGGATAATGTAACACCCACTGACACTGCTCTCTAGCGATAGCTGACAATAAATCGCAATATTATTTTTGCACCAGTTTGCTGTACCTGCCCCAAAACTCCAGGGTTTATCATTCGTAGCTTGTTCTCCATCTTTAATCTTTTTTTTTTAAACAATTTGTTTTTGGCACTTTTACTTCCATGACTGATCCAATCTTCTCATGGCTCTCGTCCCTCTGCAGCAGACGTGGTGAGCAAACATGTTCGGCACGTCGACTCGCAATACATTATTATTCTTTTTTTTAATCACAGAAGATGCATATAGAATCGCCACGCATATCGTATCGGCGCCCGAGTATTGTGAGGTCCCTGGCGATTCCCAGCTCTAGTGCTCTCTCGGCCAAAGAACGTAGGCTCTACCTCGGACACAATATAGGCGCTGGATCCACTGTTAAAAAGGGCATTAAGAGACATCTCTGTGCCTACTTGAGAATTGTGATACTGGTCATAACTGCCTGGAGAGATTTTTGTAAATATTTTTTACAAATCTATTGTCCATCTTATGACCCAAATTGTCTCCTGTCGGGAAGAACGTCGCACCTGCACTATTGGAGGTTTCCGTCCGTTAGCCATGACTGATGAGTACTCGCCGCACCGTAGTGCATGCCTGTCTTGTCAGGGAATACCACACGCAACTCACTAACCAGGTGAACAAGCTCCTCAAGAATTACTGACGCGTAACAGATGGCTTGTGCGGCAAAATAAACGACGTAACTCGGGTCCAGAGTTGTTCCTCACCATGTAAGACTGTTTAGGAAAAGCTCGGGGCCCTATTCATGAAGAGATTGTGTAACTGTTATTTATGGCCGCGGAC